>NC_091282.1:1235869834-1236469834 GCF_032444005.1 Ranitomeya imitator | reverse complement strand
ACTGGTCAGAATTGCAAAAAACGGTCAGGTCATTAAGGTCAAAATAGGCTGGGTCATGAAGGGGTTAATGTTTGCTGTTGTGTAATGCTATGCACCACTTATGCCTTAATGTTATCTTTTTGGGTTTTACAGTGTTAAATATGCTGTATCTGCCATGTATAACTGTTGTGCTTTTTATGCACATACTAGAGGCAGAGACAGAAGGGGTTAATTTAGGGGGCTGAGCCAACAGCCTCTAGGGAAGAGGAAGTTGGGGCTTGGCGTCCGCTGTTATCGTCTGTCCAGCAATCACAGAGGTCAGTACTGGAGTGGTCCCAGTAACTAGTGGGGAATCACAGAGGTCAGTATTGGAGAAATTCCAGTTACTAGTGGGGAATCACAGAGGTCAGTATTGGAGAAATTCCAGTTACTAGTGGGGAATCACAGAGGTCAGTATTGGAGATATTCCAGTTACTAGTGGGGAATCACAGAGGTCAGTATTGGAGGGGTCCCAGTTACTAGTGGGGAATCACAGAGGTCAGTATTGGAGTGGTCCCAGTTACTAGTGGGGAATCACAGAGGTCAGTATTGGAGTGGTCCCAGTTACTAGTGGGGAATCACAGAGGTCAGTATTGGAGGGGTCCCAGTTACCAGTGGGGTATCACAGAGGTCAGTATTGGAGTGGTCCCAGTTACTAGTGGGGCATTACACAGGTCAGTATTGGAGGGGTCCCAGTTACTAGTGGGGTATCACAGAGGTCAGTATTGGAGTGGTCCCAGTTACTAGTGGGGTATCACAGAGGTCAGTATTGGAGTGGTCCCAGTTACCAGTGGGGTATCACAGAGGTCAGTATTGGAGTGGTCCCAGTTACTAGTGGGGCATTACACAGGTCAGTATTGGAGGGGTCCCAGTTACTAGTCGGGAATCACAGAGGTCAGTATTGGAGTGGTCCCAGTTACTAGTGGGGAATCACAGAGGTCCGTATTGGAGGGGTCCCAGTTACTAGTGGGGAATCACAGTTGTCAGTATTGGAGGGGTCCCAGTTACTAGTGGGGTATCACAGAGGTCAGTATTGGAGGGGTCCCAGTTACTACAGGTGCATCACAGAGGTCAGTATTGGAGGGGTCCCAGTTACTAGTGGGGCATCACAGAGAGGTCAGTATTGGAGGGGTCCCAGTTACTAGTGGGACACGACAGGTTTTAGTATTGGAGGGGTCCCAGTTACTAGTGGGGCACTAGAGGGGTAATCATTGGAGGTCATGTTGACCATTGAAATACTAGAAAGGTCACTCTTATTTGTGGGATACTATGGAGGTCAGTACTGCATAGGTCAGTCACAAGTGGAGTACCACAAGGAGGGAAGTGGGCAGTACTGAAGAAGTCCCTTACTAGTGGGGTACCACAGAGGTCAGTATTGGGGCCTCTTCTATAGGTTTTCTGAAACAAAGTATATACCAAGTTACCTTTTTATTACCCAGGACTATGGGACCTGATAGAAGAATGTTCTGATGCACAATTCTTCAGGACTAGGGTTTGCACGTTGTCCAAAAACACTTGACAGTGGATTTCTGAAATCCAGAGTTGACGACGCTTATTGGACAGAAAGTGAAAAGGAACAGAACCTGAGGATTTTTATTAGAGCAGTTTTATCACATAAATGACAAGTGTGCGTGCACACGGTGCTAATACTTAGTAACCCGCCTGGAGATGGCGGCTGGCAGTGCGCTGCTCTTCTGTCCATAGAAGATTAATCGTTCACATCTGGAGATGAGCCACTGATTATAAGGAGGTGATCACATATAAACCAGTTTTCCTCCCTCTCCAAGAAGTCTCCCATAAAACACAGCACACAGGTTAATATTATAAGTGGCTTTACTTTAAGAACATCGGCTTTAAATAACAGAACGGGCACTGCCCTCTGGTAAAGTGCCCAAAATATACAACTAAAACTGCTACCAACAGTATGAATACAAAGGAAAATGCAAATATAATGGCAGGCGCGGTACTGTATAAGGTGCGCGCCTCTGATTGGGGAGCACACAGAGAGCAACATTAAATGAGGTCAGTGCCCAGTTCCCCCCTAGCATCACTCCCCCTTGGTGATGCACTAATTAGGAGCCCCCCAGTGGTCACTAGAGGGGAGGGGTCCTACGGCCACTCCTACAGGGGTTAAATCCAGGTTTTCGGCCGGGAACTTCCTCTTTTCCTCCCGGCGGACACCTGGAAGCTTTTGTCCCTGCAGTGATGTCGGATCACCTGGTTGAGGCCCTGCTGCGGAGAGCGGCACAGGAAGGTGAGCACTGGCTTCAGGACCTTTTTACTGGCATCAGGGCTCACCTCCCTGGGCCCTCTCCCAACCCACTGCTCGCTCTCCCCTTATCTGGTCCTGCTAATTTGTCCACCCTTCCCCCTGCGCCCCCGGGTCCCCTTAGGCCTAGCTCACCTCCGCTGCTTACCAGCAAGCCAGCTGGTGAAGTTCAGCGTGGCGTCCCTGTGGTTCGGAAGTTGGATCGGTCCTGATCCCTGCGCGGAGTCCACTCTGCATCGCTGCATGTCGGTGGTCTCCCAGCTGCGGGCGTTCAGGTGGCCTCCCGGAGGCGGCGGGGGAGGGCCCAGTCATATCCCAGCAATGGGATTGGATATAGTTACCTTCAAAACACCCCTGTTCTAAGCAGCACGACTGTACCGACTACGGCCAATCATCCCCCTCGGATGGCTGATAGTAGCGTCGGACGAAGGCATAGACACCACACATCCTCCCAATCTTCCAGTGATAAATCCCCTCGCGCTACCCCGCTAAATGCCCCTCCCGTCACCGATGAAGCTCGCATAGGAGCCGCCGCAGATCATGGGCCTCAGGATGGCCGTCAGCCACATCAGAGGGGTCCGAAGTATCGCTGAGCCCGGATAGGAGTTATCGGGCACGCGACAAATCCTCTAAAATCACAGGCACCCTCTAGGGCTATCGGCCAGTGAGAACAATCCCCCACGGCTTCCAGCCACGACAACTACCATGCAGTCACAAGACAGAGCCATAAACCTGCCAGCACATGGTTGTATTCAGGTTAGAGCGCACGACAGTCTGTCAGGCGCTCCAACGTTAGTTAACAACCAGGAATGCATATTCCTGGTTTCCAGTCAGCATATCAGCCAGTCCATCGCTGTAGCGGGAGCCAGAGTTTCCCTGTCCTGTGACATCACCCCGTCAACATCAGCGGGAGACGGGGATCCTCCAGGATCGAAGTACACTCTTCCAGAGACACAGCGGTGAGTTTTCCAAAGGTAGTGAGGAATTGTTACATTACGGGGTTAACTTAAAGGAAATGGAGCCAACCTCAGCGCTAAAGGAGCTAATACTACACCTATCACATCCGAGCGGGAAAGTGGTGAACAATACAACACCACAGTCTGCGAACCTACATAAAGACGCGGGATCAGCCCGCTAGGCGCTTCTATAGATCAGGAAACTAGACAGAAAATCTGGAGCAACGATAATATTGACATATGGTCGCTGTTATCAGCTGACCAACAAACGATGGATAAAGCTAACGAGAGGGGTTATGATAAGAGTAGATAAATAGCATTAACCATGAATAATTGGCTCCAGGCCTTCGCAGTATTGGGCTGTATTATGGGCCAGAAACATCCGGAACGCTGCTCCGAATTGTTTATATATCAGGACATGATATATAGTTCGTACAAGTCGCATGGCGGTTCAGCCTGGCGGCAGTATGACGAGGAGTTCCGCAGGCGTCTGGCCCTACAGCCCGATCTAGGCTGGGGGGTGAAAGCTACAGACGTGTGGATGCGACTCATGCTGTCCCAGAGACAGCCCCCCCCTTTTCAGCTACAACCACTAATTACTCCGCAGCCGCAGGTAAAAACTCAGTGGTCGCGCAAAACCCGGGGCCTGCTGGCTATATAACGAGGGTAACTGCCGTTTCCACGCGTTATGCAAATTCAGACATGATTGATCGGCTTGCGGGGGGGGGGGTGTCACCCAGTTTCAAGATGCACTCGCCAATCATACAAAACACCTACAAGGCAGAACCCCAGTGAGCGTAACCGCGATGGCCCCCTGGCTAAATCTCTACCCCAATAAAAAAGCGGCACAGCAGCTGCAAGCGGGATTCTCCGACGGGTTTCTTATCCCCTTCAAGCTTACAGGAACACCAACCCTATCGGATAACCTAAAATATGCTCGTGAATTCCCTGAAATACTTAGACAAGAAATAGAAAAGGAGGTGGAACTAGGTAGAATAGCTGGACCCTTTGTCGCTCCCCTTCAAAAACATCAAAATATCACCGTTAGGCATTATACCAAAAAAAGGAACCCTGTAAATATCGCCTAATCCATCAACTGTCTCACCCCAAGGGCGATTCGGTTAACGACGCCATCTCCCCAGAAGAAGCTTCCGTCACATACGCGTCGTTCGATAAGGCAGTGGAAGTAGTCAGGGCAGCCGGACCCGGCGCCCTGCTAGCCAAAACTGACATAGAATCGGCGTTCCGTTTACTACCCGTGCACCCCGAATGTTTCCACCTGCTTGGCTGCAAAGAGGACCAGCATTATTATTTCAATATGTGCCATCCATGGGATGTTCCATCTCATGTCACTACTTTGAGCTATTCAGTACCTTCCTTGATTGGGTAGTTCGCCACAAAACGGGCAGCAAATCCCTAATTCACTACCTCGACGATTTCTTGTTAGTCAGCCCCAGAAATTCTAAACTCTGCTCTGTACTGCTAGAAACATTCAAAACTATCTAACGACAATTTAGTGTACCATTAGCGCCGAAAAAAAACAGAGGGACCATGCAATGTATTGCCTTTCTTAGGCATCGAAATAGACACCAATTCTATGGTTTTCCGATTACCGACGGATAAAATACAAAAAACTCAGATGCTAAAAGGCTTTCGCGAAGTTAACAAGGTAACCCTACAGCAAATGCAGGCATTATTGGGTCTACTGACGTTCACCTGCTACGTAATGCCGGTCGGCAGAGCATTCTCGCGCAGACTCTTTGGCAACAAAAGGCGCTTCTCAGCCCGGCCATAGAATTAGGCTCACTCGTTCGCTAAAAGCAGATCTGCTAGTATGGCAGACGTTCCTGCAATCGTACAATGGCCACACATGCGTCATGGCTAGAGAAACTGCAAGCAAGGAATTAGGGCTGACAATAGGGTGGAGCAAAAAAGACGGTTTTGCAGCAATTTATGAAGAACCAATGGTGTAAATCCGATTGGCCGAAGCAATGGACGACAGCAAAGTGGGGGCGGGACCTGGCCCTATGGGAAATGTTTGCAGTGGTTTCAGCGATCGAGATATGGGCCGATCAGTTGAGAAACATGAACATTAGTTTCCAAACAAAAAATGCGAAAACAGCGAGGAGTCTAAATCATATGTCTTCTTCATCCTTGCCCATACTCGCTCTTACGTCAGCTAGCGCTCATATGCCTTGAAAACAATATTTGGTGTAGAGCCACAGTTTTGGTGGAAGCAGATGATATTATCGTTAACCCACTGTTATTTTCCAATTGGCAGGCTTTCAGAATCCAGCATCCAACGTGCAACCCCAGGGTATTCAGTGTCCACCGACCCTGTGGTACACAGTGGCCAATCATTGATGCCCTTAATCCGGTGTAACAGGCCAGATTAACCCCCCGCCCAGAATATACCCGGGGTTAAAGGGGCCTAGGCCAGATTATACCCCGGGTATATTCTGGCATAGCTTAAACTATACCCCGGGGTATAAATTGGACTAGTCCAGATTATATCCCTCCAAGTTAGAATATACCCCAACTACTGTAGATCAGATTTTTCAGCCTTTTGAGAACCATTTAGTGATATCAATAACGGAGCCCCAGGCAGCAAATGGGGCCCCAGGCAGCGCACAAGGTCCCAGGCAGCGCACAGGCGCCCCAGGGAGCGCATAGGGCCCCAGGGAGCGCACCAGGGGCCCTAGGCAGCGCACCAGGGGGGCAGAGACAGTGAGCAAGGGGGTAAGAGATAGCACACAAAGGGGGAAATAGACAGAGTGCATGTCCCCTGTGCGCTGTCTGGGACCCCCTGTGCGTTATCTGGGACCCACTGTATGCTGTCTGGGACCCCCTGTGCGATGTCGGAGGCCCTGCTCTTGAGTATATCACTCAATCCTGTAAGGCTAGTTTCACATTTGCGTACAGTCCACGTTCTTTTGATGTGCTGCAACCCGCGGCGAAGTTGGATTTTCTTGCGTTCGCATGCGTTGTTTTGACGATTCAGTGGACGCAAACATCCGCAGGGCCTGCGTACCCAATGATAAAGATAGGGTACGCAGGCCGCATGCGGCCACATGCGTACCTGGGCGGAGTTAACTGGTGGGCACGGCAGTGGGCGGGGCTTCACTAAGAGCGTACACAGCAGTGCGCAAATGTGAAACTAGCCTAAGATGTCTAGGGCCCCTGTGCGATGTCTGGGGCTCCGTTCTTGAGTACATCACTCAATGGTTCTCATAAGCATGAAAAATCTGATCTACAATAGCATGGGTATATTCTGGCCTGGAGGAGTATAATCTGGTCTAGGTATAATATACCCATGGTCTATACTCCTCTAGGGCAGAATATTAGTGTGTTTTTGCTGCTGTAGTGCTACAGTATATATAGATGCACATACACAAACCATATACCATTTCATGCTGCTTTTGTCAGATTTTCATGCAGTCTGCAGCAGATTTCCCTCTTCCACATGACACAGAGAAATCTGCTGTGCTTCTGCACAAAAAAAAAATCCACATCGTTGGGATGCAGATTTTGATGCAGATTGACTGCTGATTTTTTCCCTGATGAAAATCAGCAGCAAATCTAGTGCAAGGGAACGAGTGGACTAGACTTATAGCATGTGGTGGAGGCGGTTATGATTTGGTGGCCTTGGAGCAGCACGAGACGTACTCTGGAGAAGGTGGTCCCTGTACTGACCGCAAACCCTGAACCTAGCAGCGCAACTAAAAGTAGCCGTGGGGGGTACCTAACACTCCCTAGACCCCCCGGCTGTTGTGAATTCTGTGGCAGAGCTCCCTCCTGTGGTCACAAGTGGTACTTCGGCTGATTCTCTCTGTGAGCTTGTGTTGGTGGAGGAAAGTGGTATTGCGGCTTCTGAGTTTCCTACCTCAGGTGATGTGGTGAGGTCGTTAGGTACTGCTCTACTTAACTCCACCTAATGCTTTGATCCTGGCTTCCTGTCAATGTTCCAGTGTTGGACTTGTTTTTCCCTGGATCATTCCTGTGGCCTGCTGCTCTGCATAGCTAAGTTCTTCTTTGCTATTTGTTTGCTATTTTTTCTGTCCAGCTTGTCTAATTGTTTTGCTGGAAGCTCTGGGACTCAAAGGGTGTACCTCCGTGCCGTTAGTTCGGTACGGAGGGTCTTTTTGCCCCCTTTGCGTGGTATTCTTTAGGGTTTTGTGTAGACCGCAAAGTTATCTTTCCTATCCTCGCTCTGTTAAGAAAGTCGGGCCTCACTTTGCTGAATCTATTTCATCCCTACGTTTGTCTTTTCATCTTACTCACAGTCATTATATGTGGGGGGCTGCCTTTTCCTTTGGGGTATTTCTCTGAGGCAAGGTAGGCTTATTTTCTATCTTCAGGCTAGTTAGTTTCTCAGGCTGTGCCGAGTTGCATAGGCAGAGTTAGGCGCAATCCACGGCTGCCTCTAGTGTTGTTTGGAGAGGATTAGGGATTGCGGTCTGCAGAGTTCCCACGTCTCAGAGCTCGTTTATGATTTTGAGTTATTGTCAGATCACTGTATGTGCTCTGTCCGCTATGTCCATTGTGATACTGAATTGCCTTTCATAACACCCGGCACAGCCTAAGATCTAACTACCCCTAAAGACAGAAACAGGAAACCTATCTTGCCTCGGAGGAAATCCCCAAAGGATAGATAGCCCCCCAGAAATATTGACTGTGAGAGGAGAGGGAAATAACATACGTAGATATGAAATCAGATTTTAGCATAGGAGGCCATACTAGCTAAAAAGAAAGACTAGAACAGAGTACTATGCGGTCAGTATAAAAACACTAGAAAATATCCACCGCAGAAAATACGGATCACCACATCTGACTAAAGACATGAGGGGTATATCTTCATCTCCAGAGAAATAGCTAGGCTGCAAAAAAATCCTTCACAGACCAAGCTGGACAAGACAAAAATATGAAAATGCACAAAACTATAAGGTCCACTGCAGGTGGACAGCAAAAACAAAGCCAGGACTTATCTTTGTAGAAAAACACAGCAAACTGGAGAGACCAGCAGGGAAGTGAATCCTTCAAGAACAATGGACAACTGGCACTGACTAAAGGATCCTGCAAAGCTATATACCCCAGTCAGTCCTGCAATCAATAGATACACATGTCCACTCCTGCAATCCAGGCACAACTGCATTACCCTCTACAACCACCGGAGGGAGCCCAAAAGCTGAATTCACAACAGGAGGCATTACATTGAACTGACAGTAGATGGTGCAGTTCCATCAGTGCATAGTTAATGTTATGTGTTGTATGTTGTTATGTAGGTTTCTCCCTGCTCTCTTTGATATGCACCTTAAGTTCTCCAGTGTGAGTTCCTATTCTATCCTGATAAGGTATATAAAGTGAACTTGGAACACCTCCAACAACAAAAAAAAGTTTTCCAATTTTGACAACAATGGAAGACCAACTATATGATCAGCTTTTGAGATTCTACACTGCAACAGAACAAAAGTACCCCCCAGTGGATCTACGATCTACCTCCAGAGAAACGTTCAAATGCCAAGTCTCAGTTTAGACAAGCATCTAAGCCATATCGAGCAGAGAAAGGGATAATTTACTATGGAAAAAAGGAGGTTCTCACTAAAAGCCAACTGCCAAACATCCCGAAGGCCTGTCATGACAACCCAACTTCTGGTGGCCATTTTGGCAGAGATAAAACATTTGCCAAAATTTCTGACCATTATTACTGGAAGGGAATGAAGAATGATGTTTACCAACATGTCAAAGCCTGTCAAAAATGTTTTGTCACAAGTCCCAAAATCAGCAAAGAAGCTCCACCACTCAACAGTATACCAGTGCCTGGAAAGCATTAAGCTACTTACTGGTAGCGGCATTTTTCGGAGGCCCATGACAGCACACGAGAGAGGGGATCCGCCCTTAAGGAACAGGAAACCTACAGATACAAAAGGGCGGCACCTCTCCCCATGCATCAGTTGTATTTCAGAGCCTGAGAGGACTGCCGCGGTTAGTGGTACACAAATATACATTATATACATTTTGAAACAAAATAACCCATTATTGTAATAAGACACCATACATGAGATTTACATATTACGCTATATACATATCAGGAAGTGCTACCCCCACGTGAATAGGGAGGGAACTAAGGGTGCTGTCATGGGCCTCCGAAAAATGCCGCTACCAGTAAGTAGCTTAATGCTTTATTCGGACTCCCATGACAGCACACGAGAGATTTACAGAGATGTAAGCTACCTTAGGGAGGGACTATAGATTGTAGCACCCTTAACCCAAAGGAAATATCAGAGGAGGACCCCAAATCCAACCGATAGTGTTTAAAGAAAGTGGAAGGGGATGACCATGTGGCCGCCTTACATATCTGCTCCACTGACACTCCAGATCTTTCCGCCCAGGATGACGCCATGGCCCGGGTGGAATGTGCCTTTAGGTTCTGCGGAGCTGGCCCCCCACCTGCTGTATAAGCTAGAGAGATAGTTTCCCTAATCCATTTAGCCAGTAAATATTTTGATACTCTAAACCCTTTCCTTGGACCTTGGAAGGAAAGAAGCAGTGCCCCATCTTTCTTCCAATTATCAGTAGCTGAAATATACTGAAGAAGAGATCTCCTGACGTCTAACGTATGAAGCTCCTGCTCTTTAGGATTAGAGGGATTAGGAATAAAGGACGGCAAAACTATCTCCTGTGATCTATGGAAACGTGTTGCCACCTTTGGTAGATATGCTGGGTCTGGTCTAAGGATTACTCTGTCTGACAAGATTTCAGTGTATGGAGGAGCCCTGGAAAGTGCCTGTATATCCCCTATCCTGCGAGCTGAGGTTATGGCGATCAGGAAGGCTGTCTTAAGTGTCAACATTTTGATCGAGGCCTCCTGCAGAGGTTCAAAGGGGGGTTTAGTGAGAGAGGACAGAACTAAATTTAAATCCCATGGAACTGTTCTGTCTTTATGCACTGGTGTAGATCTACTAACTGCCTTCATAAACCTCGCTATCCAGTAGTTATTAGCTATATTACAGGAAAACAGGGCACCCAAAGCTGAGACCTGTACTCTAAGGGTACTAGGAGAGAGTTTTAACTCGAACCCCTTCTGTAGGAACTCTAGGATTTGTTGTATTGGCACCCCGTCTTGGATATTAAACTTTGAACAAGTCAAGAACTTTCTCCAAGTCCTAGAGTAGATTCTCGTAGTTATTTGCTTTCTACTCTTTAGGAGTGTCTCTACCAAGTTTGGAGAGAAGCCTTTCCCCACTAATAGTGACCGTTCAAACTCCATGCCGTCAAATGGAGCGCCGCCACTTGTGGATGGGAGATCGGTCCCTGAGAAAGCAAGTTCGGGATCTCTGGCAGTACCCAGGGGACCGCTACGGACATTGTCTTGAGCCAGGCAAACCAGGTTCTTCTGGGCCAAAAGGGGGCGATAAGGAGGACTTTCGCTCGATCCTCCCTGATTTTCCTCACCACTAGAGGTATCAGGTTCAGTGGTGGGAAAGCATAGGTCAGTGGAAAATCCCATTTTATCAGAAACGCGTCCACCGCCAGGGGATTCTCCCTGGGATTTAGGGAGCAAAAAAGTTTTACTTTTCTGTTGTTTCTGGTGGCGAATAGATCCACCACTGGTTGACCCCATCTGCGGACGATAAGATTGAAAATGTCCTCGTTGAGAGACCACTCTCCCTGTTTTAACACATTTCGGCTGAGGAAATCTGCTGCCACATTTTCTTTTCCTTTGATGTGAAGAGCTGTCAAAGATAGAAAATTGAGCTCTGCCACCTGGAACAACCGATCCGTGATCTGCATTAAAGTTTCGGAACGAGTTCCCCCTTGCCGGTTTATGTAAGCGACCGCCACTCTGTTGTCCGACAGAATTCTGACGTGCTGGCCCTGCAGATATACAAGGAATTTTTTAACAGCCAATTCAACCGCCAACAACTCTCTTTGGTTTGATGAGAATGTTGTGAAGGGTTCCCACTGTCCCTGGACCACCATGTCCCCCATATAGGCTCCCCACCCTGAAGAGCTGGCATCCATGGTTATCACGTGGGTGACATCTACCATCCAGGGAACCCCTGCTGATAAATTCTGTTTATCTAGCCACCATCTAAGGGAATTCAATGTTATCGGCCTCAACGTCAATTTCCCATTCAATGCGCCTCCTAAGGCTCTGTCATGGAACAGGACTTTTTTTGCAGGGACCTGGTGTGGAACTGAGCCCACTTAACTGATGGAATGCAAGATGTGAGTGACCCAAGTAGAGACATTGCTTGCCTAAGTGTCATGGAAGGTGTATTGATTGCTCTTAATACAAAACTCTGAATTTGGTCTATTTTCTCTATAGGGAGGAGACACTGCTGTGCAGGGGCTGACTGGCAAATTTTAGCCTGGGGGGCAAGCACACAGCAGTGGCCCATGAGTAGCGGCCCATCCTTAAAGGGGTTGTCGGATCTTGAGCTACATGTCTACTGTCACTATGTGTGAATCCTCATATCGCACGCACTGTGCGCTGTGAGGATTCTCCGGTGCCTGCGCCGGGAACAGGTGGTCTTGTGACTGCAAGCATGTGCTAGAGATGTGTGTATATATATATATATATATATATATATATATATATATATATATATCACGCACAGGCACAGTCCCACTGTATGATCACACACACAGCCCCACTGTATAGCCACACACACGCGCACAGCCCCACTGTATAATCACACACACACAGGGCTGGAAAGGGACAAAAAAGCACCCCTGCCACAAAAAAACCCCACCAGTCCACATACTCAAACACTCCCCACCCCCTATCAGTGAATTTTGCTGTACTTTGTCCTGCCCTTCAACACTCCTCTTAAAGGCGTTATTTGAAGAGCCACATGTGAATGGCGCCGAAGTGCGCATGATCGACCACAGGTCCACTTACATGGTGCTCTTTAGAGCTCAAGCTCTCGGGATCATGGGGGTCTCAGCGGTTGGACCCCAGCGATTCTAAGTTCTCGGCATAGGAGATTACTTGGGACAATCCATTTAAATGGATTTTCCAATTTTTTTTTAATTTTCCCATAAAAAAACTGAAAATAATAAACAAGTATTGACCTTCCCAAAGACCAATGTCGCCTCTCTGACAACAGAACAGGAGAAATGGTACTGTGCAGTGTATATATACAGGACAGGAGGAGTGGTGCTGTGCAGTGTATATATACAGGACAGGAGGAGTGGTGCTGTGCAGTGTATATATACAGGACAGGAGGAGTGGTACTGTGCAGTGTATATATACAGGACAGGAGGAGTGGTACTGTGCAGTGTATATATACAGGACAGGAGGAGTGGTACTGTGCAGTGTATATATACAGGACAGGAGGAGTGGTACTGTGCAGTGTATATATACAGGACAGGAGGAGTGGTACTGTGCAGTGTATATATACCGGACAGGAGGAGTGGTACTGTGCAGTGTATATATACAGGACAGGAGGAGTGGTACTGTGCAGTGTATATATACAGGACAGGAGGAGTGGTACTGTGCAGTGTATATATACAGGACAGGAGGAGTGGTACTGTGCAGTGTATATATACAGGACAGGAGGAGTGGTACTGTGCAGTGTATATATACAGGAGGAGTGGTACTGTGCAGTGTGTATATACAGGACAGGAGGAGTGGTACTGTGCAGTGTATATATACAGGAGGAGTGGTACTGTGCAGTGTATATATACAGGAGGAGTGGTACTGTGCAGTGTGTATATACAGGACAGGAGGAGTGGTACTGTGCAGTGTATATATGCAGAATAAAATACAGGTACTCATTAGGGTGGAATCACAGTATAATCTGGCATCAGATGTGAGAAGAAAATCATACCACTTTTGTGGAAGAAAATGGAACAGATTTTTTTTTATACTCTTTATTAGCCCATGTGGCAACATTTCACTTCCATATCAGAGAAATGTTCAGTTATGGATCCGAAATGTTGACACATGGACTAATAAAGAGTCCGCTAGTTTTCTCACAATTAATCGGAATGATAGCTAGGTATATAGATACACACATACATAATAAGAATAGATACTGAGAATTACACCATTTATGCAGGACAGTAGAAGTATACACAGCTCCACAACATACCGTATATACTTGAGTATAAGTCGACCCGAGTATAAGCAGAGGCACCTAATTTGGCCACAAAAACTGGGAAAACTTATTGACTCGAGTATAAGCCGGGTATACATTGTCCCCACATCCCCGTCCCTGTATGCATGGCTCCTTATCCCCGTCCCTGTATGCATGGCTCCTTATCCCCGTCCCTGTATGCATGGCTCCTTATCCCCGTCCCTGTATGCATGGCTCCTTATCCCCGTCCCTGTATGCATGGCTCCTTATCCCCGTCCCTGTATGCATGGCTCCTTATCCCCGTCCCTGTATGCATGGCTCCTTATCCCCGTCCCTGTATGCATGGCTCCTTATCCCCGTCCCTGTATGCATGGCTCCTTATCCCCGTCCCTGTATGCATGGCTCCTTATCCCCGTCCCTGTATGCATGGCTCCTTATCCCCGTCCCTGTATGCATGGCTCCTTATCCCCGTCCCTGTATGCATGGCTCCTTATCCCCGTCCCTGTATGCATGGCTCCTTATCCCCGTCCCTGTATGCATGGCTCCTTATCCCCGTCCCTGTATGCATGGCTCCTTATCCCCGTCCCTGTATGCATGGCTCCTTATCCCCGTCCCTGTATGCATGGCTCCTTATCCCCGTCCCTGTATGCATGGCTCCTTATCCCCGTCCCTGTATGCATGGCTCCTTATCCCCGTCCCTGTATGCATGGCTCCTTATCCCTGTCCTTGTATGCATGGTTCCTATTAAAAAAAACAAAAAAACACATCCTACTTACCTTCCCTGCATGCCCTCGCAGCATCTTGTTCTGGTTCCAGCAGCTTCTATGGCTGGGCGATCACGTGTCCCCCGCTCATTAAGGTAATGAATATTTACCCACTCCTATGGGAGTGGAGAGGGGTGAATACTCATTACCTTAATGAGCTAATGAGCGGAGGACACGTGATCGCTCGGCCTGAAGAGCTGCTGGCCCCGGCGGCTGTGGCTGTGTACACTGTAAGAGAAATGAATATTCACTGCCAGCGCAGTGAATATTCATTTTTCTTTAGCAGCGGCACAGGCTTTAGCCTCAGCCGCCGGCTCCTGCCTCTGTGACCCGCTGCCCCCCTACGTCTATCTGTGACAATGACTCATGTATAAGCCGAGATGGACGTTTTCAGCACACAAAAAAAATATGCTGAAAAACTCGGCTTTATACACGAGTATATACAGCATACTACAATCTATTATATACACAGCTGCATATTATATACTGTGTTAAGGAATATAGAGCGGTGTATATATTATATAGTGTAGAGATGTGGCAGCAGTGTATATATAGTGTGAATTCCACAATATATACATAGCGCCACATTATATAAACTTCTCTACACCATATAAACATCTCTCACTAATATAAATTATATATATATTTTACTAGATGGTGACCCGATTCTAACGCATCGGGTATTCTAGAATATGCATGTCCACGTAGTATATTGCCCAGCTACGTAGTAAATTGCCCAGCGACGTAGTATATTGCCCAGCGACGTAGTATATTGCCCAGCCACGTAGTGTATTGCCCAGCCACGTAGTGTATTGCCCAGCCACGTAGTGTATTGCCCAGCCACGTAGTGTATTGCCCAGCCACGTAGTGTATTGCCCAGCCACGTAGTGTATTGCCCAGCCACGTAGTGTATTGCCCAGCCACGTAGTGTATTGCCCAGCCACGTAGTGTATTGCCCAGCCACGTAGTGTATTGCCCAGCCACGTAGTGTATTGCCCAGCCACGTAGTGTATTGCCCAGCCACGTAGTGTATTGCCCAGCCACGTAGTGTATTGCCCAGCCACGTAGTGTATTGCCCAGCCACGTAGTGTATTGCCCAGCCACGTAGTGTATTGCCCAGCCACGTAGTGTATTGCCCAGCCACGTAGTGTATTGCCCAGCCACGTAGTGTATTGCCCAGCCACGTAGTATATTGCCCAGTCACATAGTATACAGTACAGAGCCACGTAGTATATTGCACAGCGACGTAGTATACAGCACAGAGCCACGTAGTATATTGGACAGCGACGTAGTACACAGCACAGAGCCACGTAGTATATTGCCCAGCCACATATGTCACAGGTTAAAAAATAAACATATACTTACCTTCCGAGGGAGCCCTTGTAGTCATGTCTCCTGTGTGCGGTGCACTCGGCAGATTACGGTCCCAGGGTTGGTAGCGCAGGACCCGTGATGACGTCGCGGTCACATGACCGTGACATCATGGCAGGTCCTTGTCACATACCATCCTTGCCACCGGAACCTGCCGCTTGCATGGAGCGGTCACCGGAGCGCCGCGAGCAGCGGGAAAGGCGGCGGAAGGTGAGTATATAATGATTTTTTATTTTTTTTAACATTAGATCCTTTTACTATTGACGCTGCATAGGCAGCATCAATAGTAAAAACTTGGTCACACAGGGTTAATAGCGGCAGTAACAGAGTGCGTTACCCGCGGCATAACGCGGTCCGTTACCGCTGGCATTAACCCTGTGTCAGCGGTGACTGCGGGGAGTATGGAGCGGGCGCCGGGCACTGAGTGCAGGGGAGTAGGGAGGGAGTAATCGGACTGTGGTTATCGCTGATTGGTCGCGGCAGCCATGACGGGCAGCTGGCGAGAACAATCAGCGACATGGATTCCATGACAGACAGAGGCCGCGACCAATGAATATCCGTGACAGACAGAAGGACAGACAGAAAGACGGAAGTGACCCTTAGGGTATGTTTCCACGTGCAGGAAACACTGCGTTTTTGACGCTGCGTTGAGCCGCAGCGTCCAGATGTTACAGCATAATGGAGGGGATTTCATGAAATCCAGTCTCCACTATGCATTAAAAGACGCATGCAGCGGACCCGCGGAAACGGACATGTGGCGCGTCTTTTCAGAACGCAGCATGTCCTTACATTGCAGAAAAAAACGCAAGGCCAGCACAGGTGACCTGCCAGTGATCTCAGGTGCAGATTTGGTCACGATTTTACCTGCATAAAATCCTGATGCAATCCTGAACGTGGACACATACCCTAAGACAATTATATAGTAGATAATTAAGACAGCATTATACTATATTATGATGCATACATCACATAGGAGACACCGCGACTGCTGAATATATATCACATTGAAACTACTGTATATACAATATATAGTTGATACTGCGACTGTATAGTTGTAGTATCACCTATATATTGTATGTGATACTGTGACTGCTGTACATACATTATATAGGTGAAACTGCTATATATAGATAGATAGAGATAGATAGATAACAGATAATAGATAGATAGATAATGCGACTATACACAGCAGTATCACCTATATAATGTACATGCAGTAGTCTACATTATACAGGTGATACTGCAAATGTTGGATACACATTATATAGGCGATACTGCTACTGCTGTATATGATAGTATCACCCATTTATCATATATACAGCAGTCTATATACATTATATAGGCAATACTGCTACTGGTGTGTATATACATTATATATAGGTGATACTGCTGTGTATATGTACGTGTGTATATACACACACACCAGTATCGCCTATATAACTATATACACATCAGTAGCAGTACATACATAATGTATATAGACTGCTGTATATACATTATATAGGTTATACTATCATATACAGCAGTAGCAGCCAATATCGCCTATATAATGTATGTATAGCAGTCTGTATCATATATATGGCCAATACTGCTACTGATGTGTATATACGTTATATAGGTGATACTGCTGTGTATAACAGTGGTGTGATATATACACACACACCCTGTAGTGTCACCTATATAAGGTATATATGCATCAGTAGCTGTGTCATCTATATAACATATAGACTACATTATATAGGTGGTATAGTGATTATATACAGCAGTATCACCTATATAAGGTATATATAGCAGTTTATACACATAGGTGCAACTGCTGTATATAATCAGTATACCACGTATATAATGTACGTATAGCAGTCTATATCTTATATAGGCAATACTGCTACTGATGTATACACAGCAGTATCACCTATATAACTTATATACATCAGTAGCAGTATTGCCTATATAAGATATAGACTGCTATACGTACATTATATACGTGGTATACTGATTATATACAGCAGTTGCACCTATATAATGTGTATAGACTGATATATATATATATATATATATATATATATACAGTGGGGCAAAAAAGTATTTAGTCAGTCAGCAATAGTGCAAGTTCCACCACTTAAAAAGATGAGAGGCGTCTGTAATTTACATCATAGGTAGACCTCAACTATGGGAGACAAACTGAGAAAAAAAAATCCAGAAAATCACATTGTCTGTTTTTTTAACAATTTATTTGCATATTATGGTGGAAAATAAGTATTTGGTCAGAAACAAAATTTTATCTCAATACTTTGTAATATATCCTTTGTTGGCAATGACAGAGGTCAAACGTTTTCTGTAAGTCTTCACAAGGTTGCCACACACTGTTGTTGGTATGTTGGCCCATTCCTCCATGCAGATCTCCTCTAGAGCAGTGATGTTTTTGGCTTTTCGCTTGGCATCACGGACTTTCAACTCCCTCCAAAGGTTTTCTATAGGGTTGAGATCTGGAGACTGGCTAGGCCACTCCAGGACCTTGAAATGCTTCTTACGAAGCCACTCCTTCGTTGCCCTGGCGGTGTGCTTTGGATCATTGTCATGTTGAAAGACCCAGCCACGTTTCATCTTCAATGCCCTTGCTGATGGAAGGAGGTTTGCACTCAAAATCTCACGGTACATGGCCCCATTCATTCTTTCATGTACCCGGATCAGTCGTCCTGGCCCCTTTGCAGAGAAACAGCCCCAAAGCATGATGTTTCCACCACCATGCTTTACAGTAGGTATGGTGTTTGATGGATGCAACTCAGTATTCTTTTTCCTCCAAACACGACAAGTTGTGTTTCTACCAAACAGTTCCAGTTTGGTTTCATCAGACCATAGGACATTCTCCCAAAACTCCTCTGGATCATCCAAATGCTCTCTAGCAAACTTCAGACGGGCCCGGACATGTACTGGCTTAAGCAGTGGGACACGTCTGGCACTGCAGGATCTGAGTCCATGGTGGCGTAGTGTGTTACTTATGGTAGGCCTTGTTACATTGGTCCCAGCTCTCTGCAGTTCATTCACTAGGTCCCCCCGCGTGGTTCTGGGATTTTTGTTCACCGTTCTTGTGATCATTCTGACCCCACGGGGTGGGATTTTGCGTGGAGCCCCAGATCGAGGGAGATTATCAGTGGTCTTGTATGTCTTCCATTTTCTAATTATTGCTCCCACTGTTGATTTCTTCACTCCAAGCTGGTTGGCTATTGCAGATTCAGTCTTCCCAGCCTGGTGCAGGGCTACAATTTTGTTTCTGGTGTCCTTTGACAGCTCTTTGGTCTTGACCATAGTGGAGTTTGGAGTCAGACTGTTTGAGGGTGTGCACAGGTGTCTTTTTATACTGATAAGTTTAAACAGGTGCCATTACTACAGGTAATGAGTGGAGGAAAGAGGAGACTCTTAAAGAAGAAGTTACAGGTCTGTGAGAGCCAGAAATCTTGATTGTTTGTTTCTGACCAAATACTTATTTTCCACCATAATATGCAAATAAAATGTTAAAAAAACAGACAATGTGATTTTCTGGATTTTTTTCTCAGTTTGTCTCCCATAGTTGAGGTCTACCTATGATGTAAATTACAGACGCCTCTCATCTTTTTAAGTGGTGGAACTTGCACTATTGCTGACTGACTAAATACTTTTTTGCCCCACTGTATACACACACACACATTATATAGGTGATACTGCTGTGTATAATCACTATACCACCTATATGATGTATGTATAGCAGTCTATATCTTATATAGGTGACCCTCTGCTACTGATGTATATACCTTATATAGGTGACACTGGAGTCTGTATGTATAAATATGTACATGTATACACAGCAGTATCACCTATATAACGTATATACATGTACATATTTATACATACAGACTCCACAGTGTCACCTATTTAAGGTATATACATCAGTAGCAGAGGGTCACCTATATAAGATATAGACTGCTATACATACATCATATAGGTGGTATAGTGATTATACACAGCAGTATCACCTATATAGTGTGTGTGTATATATATATATATATATATATATATATATATATATATATATATATATATATATATATATATATATATATATATATATATATATATATATCTAGCAGTCTATACACATTATATAGGTGCAACTGCTGTATATACACATTTAAAAAAATTCATCTTGGGACTCACCCAGGTCCTGGCTGAGATGGGGGGAGGTCGGGAGGATGAAGAGCTGAAGTGGGTCCTGTCCAGGCCATCATAGGCGGTGAAGAGGAGACGATCATCCCAGGCATTGGTGAGACTCAGGAGAGCGCTCTTCTCTGACGCGTCAGAAACACTCAGGTCACGTGGGGGCGCCCTATGCGCGCCGGACTTTTCATATCTATTCTCTCCATGTGCGCGCGTGGTCTCCTGCTTGCTTGCCCGGCCCGCGCTGGCACAGGCAGCAGACGAGCACGCGCCGGAACTAGTAATGCGGCCGTGCTCGCGCACTAGAACGGGCCGCCTCGGTACTTCTCAGTGCGGGCAATGCGCGCACACAGGCCCTGACTACAAGATTTAAAGGGCCGGCTGCGGGATGCGCTATATATCAAAATCGCTGCCGGTCCTCCAGCGGCCCTGTGTACCTGCTCAGACACCGGCCCGGGGGGCATATGCATTCCTGCCACCCGGCCCAGTCCGCCCCTGCTGCTGTGTCACTGAATTCAACATTAACCCCAGGAATTTTTGAACATTTAGGGGCAGTAATTTCGATTTTTCAAAGTTTATGATCCAACCCAACCGTTCTAGTTTGGTTTTAGCAATCTCCCATTGTGACAGACAATGATCTACCGAGTTACCTACAATGAGGAAATCGTCTAAGTAGGGGATTATAAGGACATTTGACTCCCTTAAATGCGCCATGACTTCCGCAATTATTTTAGTAAACACCCTAGGTGCCGAGGTGATTCCAAAAGGGAGCGCTCTGAATTGAAAATGTTGAATCCTACCCCCCATTAGTATCGCTACCCTCAGGTACCGTTGGAAATCAGCATGAATGGGTACATGATAGTAGGCATCTTTCAAATCCACTACTACCAAGAAACAGTTGTTGAAAAGCATTTTTATTGCCGAATTAATGGACTCCATTTTGAAAGTATGTTTCACCAAAAACTTACAGAACCATTATAAATCTTAAGGGTCTCAATAAGATTTATCAGGCTTCTGGATTAGGAACAAGGGAGAGTAAAACCCTTTCCCTGCCTGAGAATACGGCACTTCTACCAAAACATTTTTGGAGCAAAGAGTCCTCACTTCCTCTTCTAGGGCGAATTGTTCAGTGGGAGATGAGCGCCAGGGTGTTAATCTAAATTTGTCCTGTGGAATATGAACAAATTCCAGCTTGAGACCATGGGAAACTGTCTTTTATCCAAACGCTGTTTGTGATTTTCGACCACTCTGCCGAGAATTGCAATAGTCTCCCTCCCACTGGAATTGCCAGTCATTGGTTTTGTTTTTTATTCTCCGTCTGGTTACGGCGAAACATGAGACCTGTACCTCGTTTTCGCCTATCCTCCCATCTGGGACGATCTCTCCCTGGTGAAAAGGCGCGCTTTCCTCCCCGGTTGAACCTTCTTTTGTTGAAGGGACGACGGTATGGATTGAACAGGTTGGGAAACTTTTTCTTATCATCTCCTGCTTTCTCCAGGAGTTCATCCAGGGTAGGCCCAAATAAATACTCGCCTTTACAAGGGA
Source organism: Ranitomeya imitator (assembly GCF_032444005.1). NCBI lineage: Eukaryota > Metazoa > Chordata > Amphibia > Anura > Dendrobatidae > Ranitomeya > Ranitomeya imitator. The sequence goes on along the minus strand of NC_091282.1, from coordinate 1,236,448,635 downwards.
TAGCGCAGAGCTTTGCTTTTGCCTGCATATCCCCCGGCCAGCATTTCAGCCATAGGGCTCTCCTTGCAGCATTAGAAAGTCCTGCTGCTCTAGCTGCCAACTTTACGGAGTCAATTGAGGCGTCCAATAAAAAAGCCGCCCCCTCCTGGATTACAGGTAATGCTGAGAGTATGGAATCTCTAGAGGCCCCTTGTATTAATTGCGTCTCTAACTGGTCCAGCCAGACCATCATTGACCTTGCCGTGCAGGTTGAAGCTACCGCAGGTCTTAAGGAGCCAGCTGCCATTTCCCAGGTCCCCTTTAGGAAGGTATCCACTTTCCTATCCAGGGGGTCTTTAAGTGTTCCCATATCTTCAAATGGGAGAGAAGATCGTTTTGCTACCTTGGCAATTGCTGCATCCAGCTTTGGTGCTTTCTCCCAGTTACCTACTGCTGGGTCATCAAAAGGGTACCGACGTTTTTGCGCAGGTGGTAAGGAGCCTTTTCTCTCCGGTTTTCTCCACTCCCTATTAATAAGATCTTGTATTTTCTCATTTAAAGGAAACACACTGCGCTTTTTCTGCTCCAATCCACTGAACATCATTTGTTCTTTGGATAGTTGAGGCTTGGGTTCTGATATACCCATTGTGCCTCTGACCGCATTTACCAATTTGTCTATTCTTTCTAGGGGTAGGCAAAACTGAGCAGCGTCTTCTTCCGAAGAGGAGGATGATGCTGCTGAATCGTCCGATTCTTCAGACTTGTCCTTTTCCACAGATGAATCAGATGCCCACTCAGTTCTCTGCCTAGAACCTCCTGACTGAAAGGTTTTTAAAGGACTCCTTAACCTCCATTCTAATCATCTCTTTGAGACTGGCCGTAATAGAGGAGGATTCTTCGGCTACCTACGGGGATAAGTAAGGTAGACTAGAGTGTAAGATCTACATGCTATACCCCCTCCCCTCCTTCCAGAACCTCACCATCTGCTGGATACAGGGGTCACAGTTTTTTAGGGTGTGAGTCAGGCAAGGGAACCTTGCAGATGGCACATTCCCTATGCTTCGCCTTACTGACGTTTTTCCTTCCCTGCATAAAACATATGAGGGGAGACTAGTCACTAAGTGAACTTTCTCGAAGATCACTTACCAGTGGCTGCTCACACCCAGAAATACCGAAGTACGAGGAGGATCCTTTTTGGCTGACCCTCCAGACCCCTGTCTGGAGGAGCTTCTGCGGCCCGAACCATCGCTCCTCTTTTCATGTTCCTTCTCCTTGGGTTTCTGGGATGCTTGTTCCAGCAGCACAACCTGCTGATCCTGATCCGATTCCATCCTTAGTAAAATGGAGCCAGAACCCGGGAACACGCTGCTGGAGCCGCCTTATAAAGCCCCTCCTTCGGTCAGCGCACCTTGCCCAGCTTGTTTGTTTGATTTTCCCGCCCTCCCGCAGCTGTGGGGGATCATCCGACGCTCAGGAGGGATTGCGGCATGATCTCCGGTGGGCGCCGCCATCTTGGAGCCCCTGCGCATGCGCAGGAGCTCACCGACCCGGAAGTCGTTGCCGGCTCTGCCCCCCGACGTCACCACCGCTTACAGCGCTTCCTGTCAGCGCTGCAGCCCTCGTGGAACGCCGAGGCCGGCCAGCTACGTTCCGATCGGCGCCCTCTAGATGCTGCCGCCCCCCCCCTGCACAGAGAGACCCAGCAGCACATGGGAAGGCACCTACCATCTGCTGGTCCCGGAGACCGGACACCCCCTGGCGACCGCTCCTCGCTGCCTAGCCACCGCCGTGCCGCCCTGCCAGGGCCACCGTGACTACCTCAGGTACCCGCACCGGCCGAAGTGGGAGACCCCCTCGCCACCAGAATCGGTCCGGCCGGCCTGGACTCCTGTAGTTTCTATAGGCATCCAGTCCCTTCAGGAACAGGAAACCAACTGATGCATGGGGAGAGGTGCCGCCCTTTTGTATCTGTAGGTTTCCTGTTCCTTAAGGGCGGATCCCCTCTCTCGTGTGCTGTCATGGGAGTCCATATAAATCCCAACTAAGCTCCATACTTTTATTCGAACAGCAACAAATATATAGTTGCTGTCACTGATCATTTCTCGAAGTGGACTGAAGAAACAGCTGTTCCAGACAAGAGTGCCATGTCCGTAACAATTTTTGTACACCATTATTTGCCGCTTAGGCTGCATGGACACTGATTAGCGACCAGGGAAGAGAGTTTGTGAACTCGATCATCGACAACTTGATGGATCATTTTAAAACAGATCACCAGATTTCATCTGCCTACCACCCACAAGCAAATTGCCAGTGGGAACGTGACAAACGAACACTCGAAGAATCTCTTTGCAAGCTTGTCAATGACCAAGGAACCAACTGGGACCAGTTCATCCCTGGTGTTTTGTTTGCCTATCACACATCTACAAAAACCAATAGAAAGGAAGCAGCATAAAGTCCAGATAAATATGTAGAACAAACTTTATTAATGATAATTCCAGGTTTAAAAAAGACAGGGGGAAATAATCCCCGTGCTGTACTCAGCACGCACCTACATGAACAGGGGACAGGTGCCTACAGTATAAATATATCCACATTGTAACCGAGACAGGTATCACAGAAAAATCAAAGTGACTGTGCAAGTAAATAAAGTTCAAACACCTGCATTAAACACACAGGTCCAGAGGATTGTATAAAAGAGCACATACACAATGAGTAAAACTAATATACATACCAGTCAGTGTAGAAAGAATCCCGGCGTGGACTGGCACCTCACCCCTGTCCCCCCCGACGCGCGTTTCGGCTATTGCCTTTCTCAAGGCAAGAAAGGGGCTGTTCTGATCTGGTGGCCTAGGAGCAGCACGAGACGGACTCTGGAGAAGGTGGTCCCTGTACTGACCGCAAACCCTGAACCTAGCAGCGCAACTAGAAGCAGCCGTGGGGGGTACCTAACGCTCCCTAGACCCCTCGACGCAGTTTAAGAATTAACTACCCCTAAAGACAGAAACAGGAAACCTATCTTGCCTCAGAAAAAATCCCCAAAGGATAGATAGCCCCCCCACAAATATTGACTGTGAGAGGAGAGGGAAATAACACACGCAGATATGATATCAGATTTTAGCATAGGAGGCCATACTAGCTAAAAAGAAAGAATAGAACAGAGTACTATGCGGTCAGTATAAAAACACTAGAAAATATCCACCACAGAAAATACGAATCACCACATCTGACTAAAGACATGGGGGGTATATCTGCATCATCAGAGACACAGCTTAGCTGTAAAAAATCCTTCACAGACAAAGCTGAACAAGACAAAAACATGAATATGCACAAAACTGTAATGTCCACTGCAGGTGGACAGCAAAAACAAAGCCAGGACTTATCTTTGTAGAAAAGCACAGCAAACTGGAGAGACCAGCAGGGAAGTGAATCCTTTAAAAACAATGGACAACTGGCAGGGACTAAAGAGTCCTGCAAGGCTATATACCCCAGTCAGTTTTGCAATTAGTAGATACACCTGTCAAATCCTGCAGTCCAGTCACAACTGCATTACCCTCTAGAACCACCGGAGGGAGCCCAAAAGCTGAATTCACAACAGTACCCCCCCCCCCCCTTGAGGAGGGGTCACCGAACCCTCACGAGAGTCCCCAGGCCGATCAGGATGAGCCCAATGAAAGGTACAAACCAAATCAGCGGCATGGACATCAGAGGTAGAAACCCAAGAATTATCCTCCTGGCCATAACCCTTCCATTTGACAAGGTACTGAAGCCTCCGCCTCGAAAAACGAGAATCCAAAATCTTCTCAACCACATATTCCAACTCCCCATCGACCAACACAGGGGCCGGAGGATCAACAGAGGGAACAACGGGCTCCACATATTTCCGCAACAAAGATCTATGGAAGACATTATGAATAGCAAAAGAGGCCGGAAGCGCCAGGCGAAAGGACACCGGATTAATAATCTCAGAAATCCTATAAAGGACCAATAAACCGAGGCTTAAAACTTAGGGAAAGAAACCTTCATAGGAACATGACGGGAAGATAACCAAACCAGATCCCCAACCCGAAGCCGGGAACCAACACACCGACGACTGTTAGCAAAACGTTGAGCCTCCTCCTGAGACAACACCAAATTGTCCACCACATGAGCCCAAATCTGCTGCAGCCTGTCAACCACAGAATCCACACCAGGAAGGTCAGAAGGCTCAACCTGCCCAGAAGAAAAACGAGGATGAAAACCAAAATTACAAAAAAAAGGCAAAACCAAAGTAGCCGAACTAGCCCGATTATTAAGGGCAAACTCGGCCAATGGTAAAAAAGCCACCCAATCATCCTGATCAGCAGACACAAAGCATCTCAAATAGGTCTCCAAGGTCTGATTAGTTCGCTCAGTCTGGCCATTTGTCTGAGGATGAAATGCAGAAGAAAAAGACAAATCAATGCCCAGCTTCGCACAAAAGGCCCGCCAAAACCTAGAAACAAACTGGGAACCTCTGTCGGACACAATATTCTCCGGAATACCATGCAAACGTACCACATGCTGAAAAAACAACGGAACCAAATCAGAAGGCAATTTAGGCAAAGGCACCAAATGAACCATCTTAAAAAAAAAAAATCGGTCACAGACAACCCAGATAACCGATATTCTTTGGGAAACCGGAAGATCGGAAATAAGATCCATAGAAATATGTGTCCATGACCTCTCGGCGACCGGTAATGGCAAAAGCAACCCACTAGCACGGGAACAGCAAGGCTTAGCCCGCGCACAAATCCCACAGGACTGCACAAAAGAACGCACATCCCGCGACAAAGGCGGCCACCAAAAAGGACCTACCAACTAAATCTCAGGTACCAAAATTCCCAGGATGGCCAGCCAACACAGAACAATGAACCTCAGAAATCACTTTACTAGTCCATCTATCAGGAACAAACAGTTTCCCCACTGGACAGCGGTCAGGTTTATCAGCCTGAAATTCCTGAAGAATCCGTCGCAAATCAGGGGAGATGGCAGAAAGAATCACCCCTTCTTTCAAAATGCCGACCGGCTCAAGAACCCCAGGGGAATCAGGAAAAAAAACTCCTAGAGAGGGCATCCGCCTTAACATTCTTAGTACCAGGAATGTACGAGACAAAATCAAAACGGGAGAAAAACAGGGACCATCGAGCCTGTCTAGGATTCAGCCGTTTGGCAGACTCGAGGTAAATCAGATTCTTATGATCGGTCAGGACCACAATACGGTGCTTGGCCCACTCAAGCCAATGTCGCCACTCCTCAAATGCCCACTTCATAGCCAACAACTCCCGATTGCCGACATCATAATTGCGTTCCGCAGGCGAAAACTTCCGAGAAAAGAAGGCACACGGTTTCATCAAGGAACCATCAGAATTCCTCCGAGACAAAACGGCCCCTGCCCCAATCTCAGACGCGTCAACCTCAACCTGAAATGGAAGAGAAACATCTGGCTGACGCAACACAGGGGCAGAAGTAAATCGGCGTTTAAGCTCCTGAAAGGCAGAGACAGCCGCGGAGGACCAATTCGTCACATCAGCGCCTTTCTTGGTCAAATCGGTCAGAGGTTTAACCACACTGGAGAAGTTGGCAATGAAACGACGATAAAAATTAGCAAAGCCCAAAAATTTCTGAAGGCTCTTCACAGATGTGGGCTGAATCCAATCATGAATGGCCTGAACCTTAACCGGATCCATTTCTATAGACGAGGGAGAAAAAATGAAACCCAAAAAGGAAACCTTCTGCACTCCAAAGAGGCACTTTGACCCCTTCACAAATAAAGCATTATTACGGAGGATCTGAAATACCATCCTGACCTGTTTCACATGAGACTCCCAATCATTGGAAAAAAAAAAATCAAAATATCATCCAAATATACAACCATGAATTTATCAAGATAACTCTGAAAGATATCATGCATGAAGGATTGGAACACAGATGGGGCATTAGAGAGTCCGAATGGCATCACAAGGTATTCAAAATGGCCTTCGGGCGTATTAAATGCAGTTTTCCATTCGTCACCCTGCTTAATACGAATAAGATTATATGCCCCTCGAAGGTCAATCTTAGTAAACCAGCTAGCCCACTTAATCCTAGCAAACAAATCAGTAAGCAAAGGCAAAGGATATTGAAATTTGACCATGATCTTATTCAAGAGGTGATAATCAATACAGGGTCTCAAGGAGCCATCCTTCTTGGCAACAAAAAAGAACCCCGCTCCCAACGGTGAAGAAGATGGCCGAATATGTCCTTTCTCCAAAGACTCCTTAATATAGCTCCGCATGGCAGTATGTTCAGGCACAGACAGGTTGAAAAGTCGGCCCTTAGGAAACTTACAACCTGGAATCAAGTCAATAGCACAATCACAGTCCCTATGCGGTGGAAGGGAACTGGATTTGGGCTCATCGAATACATCCTGGAAGTCAGACAAAAACTCAGGAACTTCAGAAGAGGGGGAAGAGGAAATTGACATCAAAGGAACCTGATCATGAACCCCCTGACAACCCCAACTAGTCACAGACATGGATTTCCAATCTAACACCGGATTATATAGCTGCAACCAAGGAAAACCCTGCACAATATCATCATGCAAATTATGCAACACCAGAAAACGACAATCTTCCTGATGGGCTGGCGCCATGCGCATGGTCAGCTGTGTCCAAAACTGGGGCTTATTTTTAGCCAACGGTGTAGCATCAATGCCCCTTAAAGGAATAGGCTTCTGCAAAGGCTGCAAGGGAAAACCACAACGTCTGGCAAATTCTAAGTCCATTAAGTTCAGAGCAGCGCCTGAATCCACAAACGCCATGACAGAAAATGATAATGAGCAGATCAAGGTCACAGATAATAGAAATTTAGGTTGTATAGTACTGATGGCAACAGAACTAGCGATTCTCTTTGTACGCTTAAGGCAATCAGAAATAACATGAGCAGAATCGCCACAGTAAAAACACAACCTATTCTGACGCCTGAATGTTTGACGTTCAGCTCTAGACAAAATCCTATCACACTGCATAGGCTCAGGGCTCCCCTCAGAGGACAATGCCACAGTGTGCACAACTCTGCGCTCACGCAAGCGCCGATCAATCTGATTGGCCAGAGACATAGAATCACTCAGACCCACCATAACATCTTTAACGGATTCAGAAAGACCCTTTCTGAAAATTGCCGCCAAGGCATCCTCATTCCATTTAGTCAGTACAGACCATTTTCTAAATTTCTGGCAATACGATTCTGCCGCTTCTTGACCCCGACACAGGGCCAACAAGATTTTCTCAGCCTGATCCACAGAATTAGGCTCATCATACAACAACCCCAATGCCTGAAAGAACGAATCAACATTAAGCAAAGCAGGATTGCCAGTTTCCAGGGAAAATGCCCAATCCTGTGGGTCACCACGCAGCAGAGATATAATGATTTTAACCTGCTGAATGGGATCACCAGAAGAACGGGGTCTCAATGCTAAAAAAACAGTTTACAATTATTTTTGAAACTCAAAAATTTGGATCTGTCAAAGAATAAATCAGGAGTGGGAATTTTAGGTTCTAAGGCAGGAGTCTGAACAATATATTCTGCAATACCCTGTACCCTAGCAGCAAGTTGATCCACACGAGAAACTAACTCCTGAACACTCATGTTATTACTAGGTTCCGCAGCCACCCAGAGTTAAAGAGGGAGGAACAAGCTAAGGAAAAAAAATGGCTCAAAAGCTTCTCTCCCTTCTTCTGAGATGCAATTAACTCATTGTTGGCCAGTTGTACTGTTATGATCTGGTGGCCAAGGAGCAGCATGAGACGGACTCTGGAGAAGGTGGTCCCTGTACTGACTGCAAACCCTGAACCTAGCAGCGCAACTAGAAGCAGCTGTGGGGGGTACCTAACGCTCCCTAGACCCCTCGACGCAGTTTAAGAATTAACTACCCCTAAAGACAGAAACAGGAAACCTATCTTGCCTCAGAGAAAATCCCCAAAGGATAGATAGCCCCCCACAAATATTGACTGTGAGAGGAGAGGGAAATAACACACGCAGATATGAAATCAGATTTTAGCATAGGAGGCCATACTAGCTAAAAAGAAAGAATAGAACAGAGTACTATGCGGTCAGTATAAAAACACTAGAAAATATCCACCACAGAAAATACGAATCACCACATCTGACTAAAGACATGGGGGGTATATCTGCATCATCAGAGACACAGCTTAGCTGTAAAAAATCCTTCACAGACAAAAACATGAATATGCACAAATCTAATGTCCACTGCAGGTGGACAGCAAAAACAAAGCCAGGACTTATCTTTGTAGAAAAGCACAGCAAACTGGAGAGACCAGCAGGGAAGTGAATCCTTTAAAAACAATGGACAACTGGCAGGGACTAAAGAGTCCTGCAAGGCTATATACCCCAGTCAGTTTTGCAATTAGTAGATACACATGTCCAATCCTGCAGTCCAGTCACAAATGCATTACCCTCTACAACCACCGGAGGGAGCCCAAAAGCTGAATTCACAACAAGGGGCCTAGTGAGCAGATGAGACTAGCGGGCCCCATACACCAGTCAGAGCAGTAATGCCTTGATGGCGGCAGTGTATGTACAAGGTATTGTCACGCTCACGCCCTGACTGGTGGGCGTGAGCTCGGGGGGTTTGTGGCCCCACTGAGCCACAAACCAGACTACCCTGGAAGGGGCGTGACTATGACAGCTGCCTGGGTTTTCACTGGAGCCTCTGATGGTGAGGACAGGCTTGTGCAGCAGGCAGCTGCCAGGTGCTACTCCAGGGTGGTGTCTGGCTGTGGCTGCTGATCCCACTTGGGAGACAGGAACACCTGGATTGGTGCGGGAATTAGGCAGGACTGGCAGAAGAGCATGGCTGGAACACAGACGAGTAGGCTGGCATGGCTGAGACAGGGCTGGCAGAGACAGCAGAGAACTCAGGGCTGGCAGAGACACGGCAGGAAACAGGACTGGCTAGGACAGCAGGAACACAGGACTGGAAGGCAGGGCAGGAACGGCAGGACTGGCAGGAACACAGGATACACAGGACGGGTTGATGTGGTGTATGAATCAGGCTGCACTCTGATGACACCCGAGTGCAGTCCTATTGTGAGTGTGATGAAGGAACAGGTAGGGACCTGTACACAGAAGATGCAGGTACGGAAACAAGCCAGAAGGAAAGGAGAATGAAGGAACAGGTAGGGACCTGTTCACACAGGAGGACCAAGTATCAAGTAGAAGGTGGAACTAAGAGAAGAGAAGGAGAAGGCAGAGCCAAGGGCGGAGCCGCAAGAGGTGGAGACAAGGGCGGAGACGCTGGAGGCGGAGCCAAGAGCGGAGACGCTGGAGGCGGAGCCAAGAGCGGAGACGCTGGAGGCGGAGCCAAGAGCGGAGACAGAGCCAAGTGCAGAAACACAGGAGGCGCAGCCAGATAGTACCGCAAAGAGCGGGGCCAGATAGAACCGCAAAGAGCGGAGCCACAGAGCAAAGCCAGAGAGTGCGAAGCAAGGTCTGAGTGCAGAGCCGCAAGAGTGCGGAGTGTAAGCAAACAGAAAACACAAGGAAAGAAAGCAGGGAAGAAAGCCACAGACAAGGAGACCGAGAAAAGACAAAGTACAGACAAGGCAATAGAACAAGACACAGGGACAAAGACACAGGGACCAGGATATTCTGCCTCCTGGAGGGTGGACAACAAGATCAAGGCAATAGCACAGAGAAAAGCCTCCAGAGAGGGAGTAACTCAGAGCAAGGCCAGGCAAACTCAGCAGCTAGACACTAACTGAGCTAACACATTGCACAGGCCCAGACCACAGGGTGGAGCTGCACTATATACAGGAGGCCTCTTGATAATTGGTCAGGAACTGATTAGACAGATGCATTTGATTTCTATAAGAACCAGAGAGTTCAGGCGCCAGCCCCCTATACACATAGCCATGAGGCATGCAGAGAGCAGAGACACAGAACATGGAGCTGGCATTAAAGAGAAAGCACATCATGGCCTGGAGCAGTGGGTAAGATTGTGTGAGAGATGTGAGGCCATGCTGTGATGCCAGCAGAGTTGTTATAGGTATACTGAGCGGAGCAGAGTGTGCAATGTGTATGGAGCGGAGTCACGTGTGTACGAGGTGTACGGAGCGGACCCGCGTGTGTATGAGGTGTACGGAGTGGAGCAGAGTGTGAGGTCTTTATTAGTGGCGTATCACAGCTGCAGCGACGCGAGCAGTCAGCGGCGCAGCTGGATGACATCATTCAGCGCCGCAGGAGTGGAAGCTACCGACTGCTGAAAGGGAGCGCGTGTGTGTGAATATGTGTGCGTGTGTGAATATGTGTGTGGGGTGATGGAGAAGGCAATGATGGAGGTGGGGTAACCATGTGTGGCCATTATACTGTACGCAGCATCATGTGGAGCAATTATACAGTACGCAGCATCATGTGTGGCCATTATACAGTACGGAGCATCACGTGTGGCCATTATACAGTACGCAGCATCATGTGGAGCCATTATACAGTACGCAGCATCATGTGGAGCCATTGACACTGCTCCGCTCTGTACACCTCGTACACACATGGTTCGGCTCCGTACACCTTGTACACACACACACGACTCCGCTCCATACACCTTTCACACGTGGCTCTGATCCATACACCTTGTACACGGCTCTGCCACATCCACACTGTAAACACCTCCTGACCTCACACATACGCTTACCCTCGTCCAGCGCCATGACAACCAGCAGAGTCCTGTACACGGAGGTCCTCCCGATCATGTGACCCCTGACTCCTCCCATCCTGTGACCTCATCACAGGTCCTGTGTGCACAGAGCAGCCAATATGTGGTGTGCTGCTCTGCTGGTGCAGGGACTCAGGGAGCTGACCGGGTGATATTACACACCTCCCAACCAGTGCGGGACAACTAATGTCCCGCCCATGATCGCAGTGCTGACTGTCAAATCGGGACAGTCCTGCTGGATCCAAGAGGGTTGGGAGGTCTGCGCTCAGGTAGAAACAAACAATTTGGAGCTCTGCCCCTGCTCCATGCCCTGGTGGAGCTAGATTCACATGTGATGGACACCCCTGACCCTTTACAGCCTGCAGGCAATTTTAAGGTAGAGGCATTCCCAGAGCCCGAGCACACAGGGAGCTTCTCTGACTATATAGACGATGAGGAGATAGTGGATGGCAGCACTTTCAGGATTCAGACTATGCAATGGAAAGAAAACATCTGGCTACAAAGGCCAATGGCTTGTATAAGCCTCACTCAATGAAAATGAATCACAGTTCTGAAGGGGCTCCATTCATATTTAACAGTTACATTTGGGGTCCCAACTGTCAACAGGAGGCATTGAACATAACAAGGTTTCTTTTTTGTTAACCCACGAGCTGCAACACTGAAAGACCAAGCAATGTCAAGGATTTTTTTTTGTTTAATAAAAGCTTAACTTCCAACTATTGTACCAGACCTCCCTCAGAATAATGAAGTATATTTGGAGATTCAGCACCTATCAGTTGTGTGCCTTTCATCTGAGCATACAGGAACCTCAGCTACACAGAGCCTTTGAGGTCTTCATGGACTTAGAGTCAGAGAATCCGTCAGCAAAAAGGTACAGTTCAAAAGATCCAATAATCTGCTTAATTATCACACAATAGCAGTTTATTCATTTTCCACCACAGGTAGGATACACTGGCAGTCCTTGGGTGTCTGAGGGCTTCATCAGAGAATACTGGAGGAGGCAAGGCCTACATTTCTGGAGTGCATAGAGGCTGTGCAAGATGGGGGATCAGAAGACTGCAATGAAATCCTACTGTACGTCCAGGCCCTTCTAATTATTAAAAACCTCCAAAGCCCAGGTATTTGTAACATGACCATAAGTAGTCATACCCTGTGGGTCAGCGGTCATTGCTGAACCAGTTCATTCATTTTCCCCCTTTTTACGTCTTAGGTTTCAGAGTGGAATGGGATGACCACATGTACTGCGGCATCGCAAGACTTGTTGCAGTGAAGACAAGTGGGCCTCCACTCAAGTAGTATTGTTGAGGGAGGATCTAAATTGATCCTTCACGGTTGACTCAGTGATTTCCAAATTAATCTACACAGCGTTGCTGGCAACTGAAAATGACCAGACGGAGACGCATGTCTCTGTATGGGGGATCGAGCAGATCTCTGGCCCCCGTTTATTGTGTATGACTTTTCATAGTCATAGAAATTATACTTCAACCAATCAGCACAAGAACACGCTCATAGTTCTTAACCTATAAGAATGCAGGAAAGACTTAACCCATGAGGATACAGAAAAAAATGGAAACTATAGATATGGTCATGTTTTCTTGGCATCAAAAAAAAAAAAAAAAAAAAGACATACTAACAGATGCCTCAGTCTTGTATAGCGATACACCCCCGAGTCTCTTATCTGGCTCGAGTTAGAACACTCAAGGTCTTTATACCAATTATGAACCAACCATAACCTAGTTGAATAAAAGGCTTGTGAAAAACAAGATAAAGTTACTTCATGGCAGCTGTAACCTTTTAACTAATTAAATAACAGAATTTATCTTTAACCCCTTCCCGACCCATGACGCCACGTAGGCGTCATGAAAGTCGGTGCCAATCCGACCCATGACGCCTATGTGGCGTCATGGAAAGATCGCGTCCCTGCAGATCGGGTGAAAGGGTTAACTCCCATTTCACCCGATCTGCAGGGACAGGGGGAGTGGTAGTTTAGCCCAGGGGGGGTGGCTTCACCGCCTCGTGGCTACGATCGCTCTGATTGGCTGTTGAAAGTGAAACTGCCAATCAGAGCGATTTGTAATATTTCACCTATTATAACGGGTGAAATATTACAATCCAGCCATGGCCGATGCTGAAATATCATCGGCCATGGCTGGAAATACTAATGTGCCCCCACCCCACCGATCGCCCGCCCCAGCCCCCCGATCTGGCCGGTACACTGCTCCGGCTCCCCTCCGTCCAGTGCTCCGCTCCCCCCCGTGCTCCAATCACCCCCCCGTGCTCCAATCACCCCCCCTGCACTCCGATCCACCCCCCCGTGCTCCGTTCCACGCCCCCGTGCTCCGTTCCACGCCCCCGTGCTCCGTTCCACGCCTGCCGCGCTCCGATTCCGCCCCCCATGCTCCGATCCCCCCCACCCCCATGCTCCGATCCCCCCCACCCCCATGCTCCGATCCCCCCCCCCCGTGCTCCCCCCCACCCCATCATACTCACCGATCCTGCCGAGCTCCGTCCGTCTTCTCCCTGGGCGCCGCCATCTTCCAAAATGGCGGGCGCATGCGCAGTGCGCCCGCTGAATCTGCCGGCCGATTCGTTCCAAAGTGAGTTTTGATCACTGAGATTATATCTCAGTGATCAAAATAAAAAAAAATAATAAATGACACCCCCCCCCCCCCTTTGTCACCCCCATAGGTAGGGACAATAAAAAAAATAAAGAAATTTTTTTTTTCCACTAATGTTAGAATAGGGTTAAGGGTAGGGTTAGGGGTAGGGTTTCGGTATGTGCACAGGTATTCTGGTCCTCTGCAGATTTTTCCGCTGCGGATTTGATAAATCCGCAGTGCTAAACCGCTGCGGATTTATGGCGGATTTACTGCGTTTTTTTCTGCGCATTTCACTGCGGTTTTACAATTGCGATTTTCTATTGGAGCAGTTGTAAAACCGCTGCGGAATCCGCACAAAGAAGTGACATGCTGCGGAATGTAAACCGCTGCGTTTCCGTGCAGTTTTTCCGCAGCATGTGTACAGCGATTTTTGTTTCCCGTAGGTTTACATTGAACTGTAAGCTCATGGGAAACTGCTGCGGATCCGCAGCGTTTTCCACAGCGTGTGCACATACCTTTAGAATTAGGCTATGTGCACACGGTGCGGATTTGCAGCAGTGTTCCATCAGGTTTACAGTACCATGTAAACATATGAAAAACCAAATCCGCTGTGCCCATGGTGCGGAAGATACCGCGCGGAAACGCTGCGTTGTATTTTCCGCAGCATGTCAATTCTTTGTACGGATTCCGCAGCGTTTTACACCTGTTCCTCAATAGGAATCCACAGGTGAAATCCGCACAAAAAACGCTGGAAATCCGCAGGTAAAATGCAGTGCCTTTTACCCGCGGATTTTTCAAAAATGATGCTGAAAAATCTCACACGAATCCACAACGTGGGCACATGGCCTTAGGGTTAGGGTTGGAATTAGGGTTGTGGTTAGGGTTGTGATTAGGGTTATGGCTACAGTTGGGATTAGGGTTAGGGTTGGGTTGGAATTAGGGTTGTGATTAGGGTTATGGCTACAGTTGGGATAAGGGTTAGGGGTGTGTTGGAGTTAGAATTGAGGGGTTTCCACTGTTTAGGCACATCAGGGGGTCTCCAAACGCAACATGGCGCCACCATTGATTCCAGCCAATCTCGTATTCAAAAAGTCAAATGGTGCTCCCTCACTTCCGAGCCCCGACGTGTGCCCAAACAGTGGTTTACCCCCACATATGGGGTACCAGCATACTCAGGACAAACTGCGCAACAATTACTGGGGTTCAATTTCTCCAGTTACCCTTGTGAAAATAACAAATTGCTTGCTAAAACATCATTTTTGAGGAAAGAAAAATGATTTTTTATTTTGACGGCTCTGCGTTGTAAACGTCTGTGAAGCACTTGGGGGTTCAAAGTGCTCACCACATATCTAGATAAGTTCCTTGGGGGGGGTCTAGTTTCTAAAATGGGGTCACTTGTGGGGGGTTTCTACTGTTTAGGCACACCAGGGGCTCTGCAAACGCAACGTGACGCCCGCAGAGCATTCCATCAAAGTCTGCATTTCAAAACGTCACTACTTCAATTCCGAGCCCCGGCATGTGCCCAAACAGTAGTTTACCCCCACATATGGGTATCACCGTACTCAGGAGAAACTGGACAACAACTTTTGGGGTCATATTTCTCCTGTAACCCTTGGGAAAATAAAAAATTATGGGCTAAATAATTATTTTTGAGGAAAGAAAACGTATTTATTATTTTCACGGCTCTGCATTATAAACTTCTATGAAGCACTTGGGGGTTCAAAGTGCTCACCACACATCTAGATTAGTTCCTTTGGGGGTCTAGTTTCCAAAATGGGGTCATTTGTGGGGGATCTCCAATGTTTAGGCACACAGGGGCTCTCCAAACGTGACATGGTGTCCGCTAATGATTGGAGCTAATTTTCCATTTAAAAAGCCAAATGGCGTGCCATCCCTTCCGAGCCCTGCCGTGCGCCCAAACAGTGGTTTACCCCCACATATGGGGTATCAGCGTACTCAGGACAAACTGGACAACAATATTTGGGGTCCAATTTCTCCTATTATCCTTGGCAAAATAGGAAATTCCAGGCTAAAAAATTTTTGAGGAAAGAAAAATTATTTTTTATTTTCATGGCTCTGCGTTATAAACTTCTGTGAAGCACCTGGGGGTTTAAAGTGCTCAATATGCATCTAGATAAGTTCCTTGGGGGGGGTCTAGTTTCCAAAATGGGGTCACTTGTGGGGGAGCTCCAATGCATAGGCACACAAGGGCTCTCCAAACGCGACATGGTGTCCGCTAACAATTGGAGCTAATTTTCCATTCAAAAAGTCAAATGGCGCGCCTTCCCTTCCGAGCCCTGCCGTGTGCCCAGTGGCTTACCCCCACATATGAGGTATCGGCGTACTCAGGAGAAATTGCCCAACACATTTTAGGATCCATTTTATCCTGTTGCCCATGTGAAAATGAAAAAATTGAGGCTAAAAACTTTTTTTGTGAAAAAAAAAAAAAGTACTTTTTCATTTTTACGGATCAATTTGTGAAGCACCTGGAAGTTCAAAGTGCTCACTATGCATCTAGATAAGTTCCTTTGGGCGTCTAGTTTCCAAAATGGGGTCACTTGTGGGGGAGCTCCAATTTTTAGGCACACGGGGGCTCTCCAAACGTGACATGGTGTCCGCTAAAGAGTGGAGCCAATTTTTGATTCAAAAAGTCAAATGGCGCTCCTTCCCTTCCAAGCCCTGCTGTGAGCCCAAACAGTGGTTTACCCCCACATATGAGGTATCAGCGTACTCGGGACAAATTGGACAACAACTTTCGTGGTTCAGTTTCTCCTTTTACCATTGGGAAAATAAAAAAATTGTTGCTAAAAGATAATTTTTGTGACTAAAAAGTTAAATGTTCATTTTTTCCTTCCATGTTGCTTCTGCTGCTGTGAAGCACCTGAAGGGTTAATAAACTTCTTGAATGTGGTTTTGAGTACCTTGAAGGGTGCAGTTTTTAGAATGGTGTCACTTTTGGGTATTTTCAGCCATATAGACCCCTCAAACTGACTTCAAATGTGAGGTGGTCCCTAAAAAAAATGGTGTTGTAAAAATGACAAATCGCTGGTCAAATTTTAACCCTTATAACTTCATAACAAAAAAAAATTTTGTTTCCAAAATTGTGCTGACGTAAAGTAAACATGTGGGAAATGTTATTTATTAACTATTTTGTGTCACATATCTCTCTGGTTTAACAGAATAAAAATTCAAAATGTGAAAATTGCGAAATTTTCGCCAAATTTCCGTTTTTATCACAAATAAACGCAGAATTTATTGACCTAAATTTACCACTAACATGAAGCCCAATATGTCACGAAAAAAACAATCTCAGAACCGCTAGGATCCGTTGAAGCGTTCCTGAGTTATTACCTCATAAAGGGACACTGGTCAGAATTGCAAAAAACGGCAAGGTCTTTAAGGTCAAAATAGGCTGGGTCATGAAGGGGTTAACCAATAAGAAAATGGAGTCAAAGCACAAAATGGAGAATCTTTCTTAATCTGTTCCTTCACTGTATAGTTTGTGCTTTCAGAGGAAGAATCAGTCTCTCAAAGCCAGGGAACCCAGGCAATCCCCTCTTGTCCCCATTTAAAACCTGTGGGAGGGGTGCCATTGGCTCAAGAAACTCTTTTCCTTTCAGTGGTTCAAAGTGTATGCGAAATATATCAGACCTGTCTTTACTGCTGACCGACAGATGATCAAACTTTTGTGATGTGTACTGGTAAGGTCATAGTAATTCCATCCATTGTCTTCAGACTATACCATTCAAGGTAAGACTCACCACGTCAAGTGACCTACAGCCATATGTAGTAACGGGCAGTGGCACTGCTAATCTAAGGTAAATACATCGGTTTACATGGCTTCATTACCTTTCCTTGTCTTCTACATGCTGACCACTGGATACTTCTTACCAGTTAAATTTGTATAATTTGTTTGGTCAGCTTAATACACGATTAGGCACATCAGCGTTTCCTCTGGTAGGGTGCTAGTATAACTTATGTTAGATTGCCTTTGACTTGTGGTTCCACCTATTAGTTGTCTCCATTATTGAATCCCGTTGTTAGCATTATGAATTTTTTAATATATTTTCAATAAAATGATTGCTTTTTACTATTTGGATCCCTTAGTGCATTCTTTATAGGTTTTATATGTAGTAACAGGTACAGATATCCTTTCCTCCATAGTTACAACCTGCCAAACATCACTAGCCATCTCATATGACATGTATGAGAGACATGGACTATCATGATACGCTTATTCTGAAAAGCAACTTTTTGCACGATACTTGACATATGAACATGGCTGAAAGAGTTTACTGGGAGAAGACCCTGACAGATGTGTCATGCTCACGACTTGGTGGGAAGTTCAGGAAAGACTGATGAGGCCGAGACGCAGCCACCAGTATTGGCTTCAACCAATCAGTTGGAGGACCAACAGGGAGACAACACGGAATGGCAGGCACAGTACTAAGGAACGTGCCTCTGACTGCGGAGCCCTTTAAGCTAGATGGAAACTGTTTAGTCCCCAATTTCCCCCTCCCACTGCTCCCCTGGTGATGCAGTAATTTGGGACACCCAGCTGACCAACGGGAGGAAGGGGTGTCTGGCCACACCCACAAGAGTTAAATTCAGGAGCCCGGGGTCAGTGCCTTCCTCTCTCCGGCTGACCCCTGGAAGCTGTTGTGTTGGCTCTCCCCCTGCAGCTAAGTCCAACACCATGATCGAGGCCTTGCGGCAGAGAGCAGCACAGGAAGGTGAGCAATGGTTTCAAGGCCTTGTGTCTGGCTTAGGTTTTCACCTCCCTGTGCCATCTCATGACTCCCTAACCTCCCCTCAGGCCCCCTTATCCCCCAGGGCTCAGTCCTCTACTTCCCCTCCTGACCTCTCCGTGGGGCTTCGTCGCTCGGCCTCCCTTGGTCCCCTCTTCTGTCTAACCACCACCGACCTTGCAGGTGAGCTTTCCTCCCCTGGCCCACCCCCAGCTCCTTCTGCAGGCACTGGTTCCCCTACCCCCGATGGTGCGGCAGGGTAGACGCTCTGCGTGCTCCTGCCCCTGGAGTGTCTTCATGTCAGTGGAGGGGTGGCGCTGTCGTGAGGCCTGGACCACAGGCCAGGATGTACTAGGCTCCATCCTCTGCAGCTCCTGCCCTCATGGCTGTGTGGCCTGGGCAAGTCCCACCCACTTACGGTGCTCAGGCCCAAGCTTCAGCCCAAAGCACAGCATGACCCAGGGAAGCCCCAACCACTTCCGCACCTGGCATAGAGTTGCCCATGCCGCAGGCCCAATCCCCCCCAGCATGTGTCCATAGCTCCAGGCAGATCCCGCCCACCACTGCAGACCACCAGCCAGCCACGACCTGGCCCACAATGCACCTCCTGCAGGCACAGCTGCAATGCTTGCACGGGGGGCCGTGGGGTCCACAACAGTCGCAGAGCATGACGACTGGTCCAAACCAGCACTCTGCATCCAATACCGTATACCACAAGCATGCACATTGTCGCTGGTATCACGTGCACGCCAATCATAAATGGTGCACCACACAACACCCCTAACACTCACAAATTAACAACAAATTTACATCAACCCCTGTCCCTTCAAGCACATCCCATGCTACAACTCTTGCGATATAAAGCCATCTGTTTCATCACGCCTTACACCTCCAATCAGGGCCCATAGCCAGCATAACGACCCCCTTATCCTCAAAATAAGTGCCCCCACCGCATTCTCCATCCACTTCAGTTGCAGGCATATATACTGCAGACCCTCCCCATCATCCTAAGATTCCCACAATCTTTGCTGTCCCTCTGATTCTCGCTATTCCCCCTACCAACAGATCTCGTTTCTCTAGATGGCGTTCCCCATCTACTTCTGGATGGTCCAATGCATCTGAGAGTCACGATAGGCGGTATCATGCAAATGACAGAAGACGGCAGTCACGCCCTTTATCCATCACTATCAGAGGGAACATCTATACTCCCCATGGCCTCCAGCCAGATCATCAACCATACGAGGGCCTGAGTTCTACCATCAGCGGTAATCCCTCGGGCTCAGGCACATCACAAGCCTCAGCTGTCACGTGCTCCATCCTTGGCTGCTGGCTGGGGAGACCCATCCCCATCTCCCAGGTCCACCAGCCCACACCAACCCATCGAGAAAGTGAAGGAGAAACTCTGGCTCGCGTTGAGTGACATGCGCTCAAGCCAATGGCAGCCACCAACAACCATGTGCAATGTCATTGGCTACTGGTCAGGGAGCCCCATCTCCCTGGGCTTCCTGCCAACTCAAAGTCATCACAACGGCGACATCCCTGGGAGACACTGCCTGCGTCTGAGGCTGTGTGCACACGTAGCGTTTTTTCGCGGTTTTCCGCTATAAAAACGCGAATAAAACGCTAACATTAAGCATCCTATCAATTATAATGGAAACCGCAAATTATGTGTACATACTGAGTTTTTCCGCAGCGGAAAAGATTAGCGGTAAAATACGCAGCATGTTCATTAATATGCGGAATCGCGGCGATTCCGTGCCCATAGACTTCTATTGTACCGCTTGAATTCCGCAAATCTAAAAAAAATTCACGTAATTCAAGCAGATTTGCGGAGGTACACAGTGCGGCATACCGGAAGTCACATGGCCATCCCATCATGCCAGGAGCATCCCATAATCCAGGAAGACAGTATCAGTCTTCCTGGATGATGGCTGCCAACATGGACTGGTATGACCGGATGCAGCTGGATGTGCCTTTCATGATTAGTGTGGTAAGGGTCTATGTGTGTGTCCGTGTGTGGTGTATATTGTGTATGTGTATATTGTGTATGTGTGTAGTCAGACATAGGCCTATGAGACTACTACTACTCCCATCGGCCTATGTCTATTCCCTATAGTAGCAGCAGGCTCAGCTCGATGGGAGCAGTATTTCCCATCGAACTGTTCCTGCGTGCAAAAAAAAAAAAACACACATTTTTTTTTTTTTTAATATCCACGACCCAAAATAATTGCCCCCCCCCTAAAAAGTTTCATTGGTGGCCAGTGGCCCGTATTCACCACCCCCCACCCCTAGAAAGGTTCATTGGTGGCCAGTGGCCCGTATTAACCCCCCCACCCCTAGAAAGGTTCATTGGTGGCCAGTGGCCCGTATTAACCCCCCACCCCTAGAAAGGTTCATTGGTGGCCAGTGGCCCTTATATTTAGTCCCCCAAAAGTTTCATTGGTGACCAGTGGTTACCTGTGAAAATAAAATATACATACCTGTCCCCGCCGATCTCCACCTAAAATAAATAAAAAAAAAACCCCATACTCACCTAAACGCCCAATTCCACGAATCCCTCGTCAGAAAAAAAGTAAAAAACAAACCACAACATATACCTACCCTCCGCAGCATCCAAATAAACGAGTGTCCCACGATGATCTACAGTTTAGAGCAGCCACATAACATGCGGCTGCTCTAAACCACGGCCGCCGATACAATGAACGGGACAATGAACGGGAATGAATGTATACCGAGTTCTCCCGAAGGCCGCTCGCGCTGTTCGGGGGAACTCGTTCGGTAGTCACTGCGGCTGCGCAGACTCACCGGCTGACCAGAGTTGAACTTATCAGTCCATCTCCGGTCAGCCAGAATAGTTAACCCTTTGCATTAAAATTAAAAAAATGGTCAAAAACCAGGTGTCATCATTTAATTAAAATACTTTTTCCTTTTTTTTTTTACCCTTTACTAAAATTGGATTAATAATGGATAGGTGTCATAATTGACGCCTCTCCATTTTTAATTTGGCTTAATGTCACCTTACAATAGCAAGGTGGCATTAACCCTTTATTACCCCATATCCCACCGCTACATGGGAATGGGAAGAGAGTGGCCAAGTGCCAGAATAGGCGCATCTTCCAGATGTGCCTTTTCTGGGGTGGCTGGGGGCAGATGTTTTTAGCCAGGGGGGGCCAAAAACCGTGGACCCTCTCCAGGCTATTAATATCTGCCCTCAGTCACTAGCTTTACCACTGGCGGAGAAAATTGCGCGGGAGCCCACGCCATTTTTTTCCGACATTTAACCCTTAATTTGCCTTTAACCCTTAAATTTAATAGCTACAGGCAATTAAAGGGTTAACCCCTTCCCGACCTTTGACGCATACGCTGCGTCATGAAAGTCGGTGCCATTCCGACCCATGACGCAGCATATGCGTCATGGAAAGATCGCGTCCCTGCAGATCTGGTGAAAGGGTTAACTCCCATTTCGCCCGATCTGCAGGGACAGGGGGAGTGGTAGTTTAGCCCAGGGGGGGTGGCTTCACCCCCTCGTGGCTACGATCGCTCTGATTGGCAGTTTCACTTTCAACAGCCAATCAGAGCGATTTGTAATATTTCACCTAAAAAACTGGTGAAATATTACAATCCAGCCATGGCCGATGCTGCAATATCATCGGCCATGGCTGGAAATACTAATGTGCCCCCACCCCACCGATCGCTCCCCCAGCCCCCCGATCTGTGCTCCGCTCCCCCGTCCTGTCCGCTCCCCCCGTGCTCCAATCACACCCCCCCGTGCTCCAATCCAACCCCCCCGGACAGCGATCCCCCCCCCCGTGCTCCGATCCACCCCCCCCCCCGTGCCCTGATCTCCCCCCCTTATACTTACCTAGCCTCACGGGGTCCGTCAGTCTTCTTTCCTGGGCGCCGCCATCTTCCAAAATGGCGGGCGCATGTGCAGTGCGCCCGCCGAATCTGCCGGCCGGCAGATTCGTTCCAGAGTGAATTTTGATCACTGAGATATAACCTCTCAGTGATCAAAATAAAAAAAATAGTAAATGACCCCCCCCCCCCCCCCCTTTGTCACCCCTATAGGTAGGGACAATAAAAAAAATAAAGAATTTTTTTTTCCAAGGTTGGGGTAAGAACTAGGGTTAGGGGTAGGGTTAGGGTTTCGGTATGTGCACACGTATTCTGGTCCTCTGCGGATTTTTCCGCAGAGGATTTGATAAACCCGCAGTGCTAAACCGCTGTGGATTTACCGCGGTTTTTCTGTGCATTTCACTGCGATTTTACAACTGAGATTTTCTATTGGAGCAGTTGTAAAACCGCTGCGGAATCCGCACAAAGAAGTGACATGGTGCAGAATGTAAACCGCTGCGTTTCCGTGCAGTTTTTCTGCAGCATGTGTACAGCGATTTTTGTTTCCCATAGGTTTACATTGAACTGTAAACTCATGGGAAACTGCTGCGGATACGCAGCGTTTTCCGCAGCGTGTGCACATACCTTTAGAATTAGGCTATGTGCACACGGTGCGGATTTGGCTGCGGAATTGGCCGCTGAGGATTCGCAGCAGTGTTCCATCAGGTTTACAGTACCATGTAAACCTATGGAAAACCAAATCCGCTGTGCCCATGGTGCGGAAAATACCACGCGGAAACGCTGCGTTGTATTTTCCGCAGCATGTCAATTCTTTGTGCGGATTCCGCAGCGTTTTACACCTGTTCCTCAATAGGAATCCGCAGGTGAAATCCGCACAAAAAACACTGGAAATCCGCAGGTAAAACGCAGTGCCTTTTACCTGCGGATTTTTCAAAAATGGTGCTGAAAAATCTCATACGAATCCGCAACGTTGGCACATAGCCTTAGGGTTAGGGTTGGGTTGGAATTAAGGTTGTGGTTAGGGGTGTGTTGCGGTTAGGGTTGTGATTAGGGTTACGGCTACAGTTGGGATAAGGGTTAGGGGTGTGTTGGAGTTAGAATTGAGGGGTTTCCACTGTTTAGGCACATCAGGGGGTCTCCAAACGCAACATGGCGCCACCATTGATTCCAGCCAATCTCGTATTCAAAAAGTCAAATGGTGCTCCCTCACTTCCGAGCCCCGACGTGTGCCCAAACAGTGGTTTACCCCCACATATGGGGTACCAGCATACTCAGGACAAACTGCGCAACAATTACTGGGGTCCAATTTCTCCTGTTACCCTTGAGAAAATAAAGAAATGCTTGCTAAAACATCATTTTTGAGGAAAGAAAAATGATTTTTTATTTTCACGGCTCTGCGTTGTAAACGTCTGTGAAGCACTTGGAGGTTCAAAGTGCTCACCTCACATCTAGACAAGTTCCTTTCGGGGTCTAGTTTCCAAAATGGGGTCACTTGTGGGGGGTTTCTACTGTTTAGCCACATCAGGGGCTCTGCAAACGCAACGTGACGCCCGCAGAGCATTCCATCAAAGTCTGCATTTCAAAACGTCACTACTTCACTTCCGAGCCCCGGCATGTGCCTAAACAGTGGTTTACCCCCACATATGGGGTATCAGCGTACTCAGGAGAAACTGGACAACAACTTTTGGGGTGAAATTTCTTGTTACCCTTGGGAAACTAAAAAATTGCGGGCTAAAAAAATCATTTTTGAGAAAAGAAATTTTTTTTTTATTTTCATGGCTCTGCGTTATAAACTTCTGTGAAGTACTTGAGGGTTCAAAGTGCTCACCACACATCTAGATTAGTTCCTTTGGGGGTCTAGTTTCCAAAATGGGGTCACTTGTGGGGGATCTCCAATGTTTAGGCACACAGGGGCTCTCCAAACGCGACATGGTGTCCGCTAACGATGGAGCTAATTTTCCATTTAAAAAGCCAAATGGCGTGCCTTCCCTTCTGAGCCCTGCCGTGCGCCCAAACAGTGGTTTACCCCCAAATATGGGGTATCTGCGTACTCAGGACAAACTGGACAACAACATTTGTGGTCCAATTTTTCCTATTACCATTGGCAAAATAGGAAATTCCAGGCTAAAAAAATCATTTTTGAGAAAAGAAAAATTATTTTTGATTTTCATGGCTCTGCATTATAAACTTGTGAAGCACCTGGGGGTTTAAAGTGCTCACTAGGCATCTAGATAAGGTCCTTGGGGTGTCCAGTTTCCAAAATGGGGTCACTTGTGGGGGAGCTCCAATGTTTAGGCACACAGGGTCTCCCCAAACGCGACATGGTGTCCGCTAACGATGGAGCCAATTTTCCATTCAAAAAGTCAAATGGCGCTCCTTCCCTTCCGAGCTTTACCATGTGCCCAAACAGTGGTTTACCCCCACATGTGAGGTATCTGTGTACTCGGGAGAAATTGCCCAACAAATTTTAGGATCCATTTTATCCTGTTGTCCATGTGAAAATGAAAAAATTGAGGCTTAAAGAATTTTTGTGTGAAAAAAAAAGTACTTTTTCATTTTTACGGATCAGTTTGTGAAGCACCTGGGGGTTTAAAGTGCTCACTAGGCATCTAGATAAGTTCCTTGGGGGGTCCAGTTTCCAAAATGGGGTCACTTGTGGGGGAGCTCCAATTTTTAGGCACACGGGGGCTCTCCAAACATGACATGGTGTCCGCTAAAGAGTGCAGCCAATTTTTCATTCAAAAAGTCAAATGGCGCTCCTTCCCTTCCAAGCCCTGCCGTGCGCCCAAACAGTGGTTTACCCCCACATATGAGGTATCAGCGTACTCAGGACAAATTGGACAACAACTTTCGTGGTTCAGTTTCTCTTTTTACCATTGGGAAAATAAAAAAATTGTTGCTGAAAGATAATTTTTGTGACTAAAAAGTTAAATGTTCATTTTTTCCTTCCATGTTGCTTCTGCTGCTTTGAAGCACCTGAAGGGTTAATAAACTTCTGGAATGTGGTTTTGTGCACCTTGAGGGGTGCAGTTTTTAGAATGGTGTCACTTTTGGGTATTTTCAGCCATATAGACCCCTCAAACTGACTTCAAATGTGAGGTGGTCCCTAAAAATAAATGGTTTTGTAACTTTCGTTGTAAAAATGAGAAATTGCTGGTCAAATTTTAACCCTTATAACTTCCTAGCAAAAAAAAATTTTGTTTCCAAAATTGTGCTGATGTAAAGTACACATGTGGGAAATGTTATTTATTAACTATTTTGTGTCGCATAACTCTCTGGTTTAACAGAATAAAAATTCAAAATGTGAAAATTGCGAAATTTTCAAAATTTTCGCCAAATTTCCGTTTTTATCACAAATAAACACAGAATTTATTGGCCTAAATTTACCACTAACATGAAGCCCAATATGTCACGAAAAAACAATCTCAGAATCGCTAGGATCCATTGAAGCGTTCCTGAGTTATTACCTCATAAAGGGACACTGGTCAGAATTGCAAAAAATGGCAAGGTCTTTAAGGTCAAAATAGGCTGGGTCATGAAAGAGTTAAATCTCAGAAAAAAATTGTCGTGGGCTCCCGCGCAATTTTCTCCGCCAGAGTAGTAAAGCCAGTGACTGAGGGCAGATATTAGTAGCCTTGAGAGTGTCCATGGTTTTTGGCCCCCCCTGGCTAAAAAAATCTGCCCCCAGCCATCCCAGAAAAGGCACATCTGGAAGATGCGCCTGTTCTGGCACTTGGCCACTCTCTTCCCATTCCCGTGTAGCGGTGGGATATGGGGTAATGAAGGGTTAATGTCACCTTGCTATTGTCAGGTGACATTAAGCCAGATTAATAATGGAGAGGCGTCAATAAGACGCCTATCCATTATTAATCCAATTTTAGTAAAGGGTTTAAAAAAACACATTTAAAAGTATTTTAATGAAATAAAAACGAAGGTTGTTGTAATAATTTATTCTACGCTCAATCCATCTGAAGACCCTCGCTCAGTGACAAAGAAAAAATAAACCAACAATATACATACCTTCCGAAGATCTGTAAGGTCCCACGATGTAAATCCATCTGAAGGGGTTAAAATATTTTGAAGCCAGGAGCTCTGCTAATGCAGCGGTGCTCCTGGCTGCCAAACCCCGGGGAATGAAGGTAAAGTAGGTCAATGACCTATATTTACCTTCATTTGCAGTGAGTCGCCCTCTGCTGGTTGTTCCTGGAGCGTGGGAACTTTCCTAGAAAGCTCCCAGGCTTGACTTCATATGAGGGCGCCCTCTGCTGGTCTCCGGGGTTTTGCAGCCAGGAGCACCGCTGCATTAACAGAGCTCCTGGCTGCAAAATATCTTAACCCCTTCAGATGGATTTACATCGTGGGACCTTACAGATCTTCGGAAGGTATGTATATTGTTGGTTTATTATTTTTTTTTGGTTACAGAGCGAGGGTCTTCAGATGGATTGAGCGTAGAATAAATTATTACAACAAACTTTGTTTTTATTTCATTAAAATACTTTTAAATATTGTGTTTGTGTTTTTTTTTAACCCTTTACTAGTATTGGATTAATAATGGATAGGTGTCATAATTGACGCCTCTCCATTTTTAATTTGGCTTAATGTCACCTTACAATAGCAAGGCGGCATTAACCCTTCATTACCCCATATCCCACCGCTACACGGGAATGGGAAGGGAGTGGCCAAGTGCCAGAATAGGCGCATCTTCCAGATGTGCCTTTTCTGGGGTGGATGGGGGCAGATGTTTTTAGCCAGGGGGGGCCAAAAACTGTGGACCCTCTCCAGGCTACTAATATCTGCCCTCAGTCACTGGCTTTACTACTCTGGCGGAGAAAATTACATGGGATCCCACGCCAATTTTTCCCGCCATTTAACCCTTTGATTTAATAGCTAGAACGGCCAAATTTTGCACATACACACTACTAACATCAGCTGTGTGGAATATGCAAAACAAAGGGGGATATGACATGGTTTACTGTAAACCATGTCTCATTTCATGTTGGGTTTTTGAAGGAGATAGCTAAAGTCTGCAATGGAATGAACGGCTTTTAAGCTATCTAGCGCTGTATGAAAAAAAAAAATATATATATATATGTTTTTATTATTTTTTGAGCACATGGATCCCTTGTATATCCGTATGTCGGTTTTGCAAGCCTGCGAGAAAATCTCGTAGTACGGATGCCATACGGATTACATACGGAGGATGCCATGCGCAAAATACGCTGACACACCCTGCCTAAGGAGGAGATATGGACCAATATTTTGGGGACTTTTCAGCGTTTTACAGCCGTAAAATACAGACCGTATTGTCTTATGCCGAGTGTGACGCCGGCCATATGCTGCGTGTACACTGTTATGTACTGTGTGGCCTGTGTTCACACATCGGGTATTCTACAAAATATCGTGGCCTGTGCTACATAGTATGTGGCTGCTATATACAGAAATACATATGTATAATAACCGCTGCGTTAGAATCGTGCCACCATTTAGTGTACAGATATTTTTATATTTCTTATCCAAATAATTTTAAAAAATGTAGTGACTGGTTCTCTATCAAAATAGTAGATAGAAAAACACCCGGAGGTCTGGGACCGTGCCAGTGAGGAGTACAAAGCTGTTATGGACCTGGTGGTTAGGAGCACCCGGAATGACCTGATGGTTAAACTAACACAGGACAAGCTCTGGGAAGTGGGAGCTCTGCTGACCGCAACTCCTAATCCTATCACACACACACACACACACTAGAAATAGCCGTGGAGCGTACCCAACTCTGCCTAGACGCCTCTTCACAGCCTAAGAGCCAACTACCCCTAGAGATAGGAAATAAAGCCTACCTTGCCTCAGAGAAATTCCCCAAAGGAAAAGGCAGCCCCCCACAAATATTGACTGAGTTAAGATGAAAGTCACAAACACAGGAATGAAACAAGTTTCAGCAAAGGGAGGCCAGACTTACTAAACAGACTGAGGATAGAAAAGGTATCTTTGCGGTCAGCACATAAAACTACAAAAGACCACGCAGAGTGTGCAAAAAGACCCCCGCACCGACTCACGGTGCGGAGGTGCCACTCTGCATCCCAGAGCTTCCAGCTAGCAAGGCAAAATCATGATCGCAAGCTGGACAAGAAAACAATGAACAAATTAACTAGCAGGGACTTAGCTTCTGCTGGAGTAGACAGGTCACCAGAAAGATCCAAGAGCGAACTGAACCAGTACTAGAACATTGACAGCTGGCATGGAGTAACGATCTGAGTGGAGTTAAATAGAGCAGCCAGCCAAAGAATAAACTAGGTCACCTGTGGAAGGAACCTCAGAACCAGCAGCTCCACTCACAGCCACCAGAGGGAGTCCATGGACAGAACTCGCCGAAGTACCATTCATGACCACAGGAAGGAGTTCGATAACAGAATTCACAACACAAAGCCTCCGCTTCTAAACGTGATGCCTGGCCAGCCATTGTCACAGAAATTTATCCGCAGTGGCCTCAACTACCAAAAGCGGGCCAAAAACTTATTTGTAAGTATGTTAAATTCGTGTTATTTTTATTAAGTATCTACTATATAATTGTCTATTTGTGTCACTTCCCTCTTTCTGTCTGTCCTTCTGTCTGTCACGGATATTCATTGTTTGCGGCCTTTGTCTTTCATGGAATACAAGTCGCTGGTTTGTTGTGGCAAAATGCCCACAAACATTGCCACGACCAATGTGCGACGGCCTCAGACTGGCGTCAATATGGCCGCTCTTTCATCACCGCAGTCAGTGCCCGCTCCATACTCCCCTCTAGTCAGGTGTTGTGAATTCTGTTGTTGAACTCCCTCCTGTGGTCGTGAATGGTACTTCGGCGAGTTCTGTCCATGGACTCCCTCTGGTGGCTGTGAGTGAAGCTGCTGCTTCTGAGGTTCCTTTACACAGGTGACGTGGTTTATCCTTTGGTTGGCTGCTCTATTTAACTCCACTCAGATCGTTACTCCTTGCCAGCTGTCAATGTTCCTGTGCTGGTTCAGTTCGCTCTTGGATCTTTCTGGAGACCTGTCTTCCTACAAGAAGCTAAGTCCCCGTTTGTTATTTTCTGTTCTTGGTTTTCTAGTCCAGCTTGCTTTCATGATTTTGTCTTGCTAGCTGGAAGCTCTGGGATGCAGGGTGGCGCCTCCGCACCGTGAGTCGGTGCGGGGGTCTTTTTGCACACTCTGCGTGGTCTTTTTGTAGTTTTTGTGCTGACCGCAAAGATACCTTTCCTATCCTCAGACTATTTAGTTAGTCTGGCCTCCCTTTGCTAAACCTGTTTCATTTCTGTGTTTGTGACTTTCATCTTAACTCACAGTCAATATATGTGTGGGAGGCTGCCTTTTCCTTTGGGGAAATTTCTCTGAGGCAAGGTAGGCTTTATTTTCTATCTCTAGGGCTAGCTAATTCTTAGGCTGTGCTGAGGCGTCTAGGCCTGTTAGGTACGCTCCACGGCTATTTCTAGTGTGTGAGGATTAGGGATTGCGGTCAGCAAAGTTCCCACTTCCCAGAGCTTGTCCTGTGAGTTTAACCATCAGGTCATTCCTGGTGCTCCTAACCACCAGGTCATAACAGTCAGGCCTCACACAGGGTTAATGCCAGCGTTAACCGAGCGAGGTGTTACGCACTCTGGTTATGCACCTATTAACCCTGTTTGACAATGTTTTTACTATAGATTCTGCGTATGCAGCATCACTAGTACAAAGATCTAAAGTAAAAAATAAAAAAAATAACGTTATTCTCACCCTCCGTCCTCCCGCCCTGTCCTTGACAGTGCAAGCGGCAAGTTCCTTTAAGGATGCTATGCGAGAACATGGAGGAAAAAAAAGTTTGTAACCATACTGGACAAATGCTGTCTCCTGTCACTTTGAATCGATGCAGCAGTACCTGTCGTGTCAGCGGTCATTGCGAAATCACTCCACAACCTGGTCAGAAAACCCCTCTGTCCAGTGCCACTTTGGATTGGTGAAACTTTTGGACATACGTGGCTGGGCAATATAGTACTTGTCCTGTGCAATATACTACGTGGACATGCATATTCTATAGTAGCCGATGCGTTAGAATTGGGCCACCATCTATTTCCTTTATAATTTTTTTAAACTGTTCCATTTCAGTGGAAGATGTGAAAAAACGGTGGAGATCTGTGACCGACAGACTGATGAAGGCACAGAAGGCAGAAAGTGGCAGCTCGCCCTCAAATAAGAGGGTGCCGTTTGCAGACCAGCTGCAGTTCATTTTAACAAGCCAAAATTTGCGGCGGTAAGAGATAGATTGATAGATATATATATATATATTTTTTTTTTTTTTTTTTTGTTGCATCTTCAACGTTTCACAGTACTCTTTTATTGAATAAGTCTTTTTTATTCCTTGTACAGAACTGAAGGCAATGTAAGGGCCGAAAACCCACCGGTCCATGAAGACAACAGCCTGGAGCATGGTGATGGAGAGGAGGTGGAGGACTATCCAATGTGCTCCTCACCAAATCCACCCTTGCCTAGGCAGTCATCCTCCATGCATGCTGCTGTTATGCCACCCACCTGTACTGTGGCAAGTTCGTCCTCTGCGGTGAATGCGGCGGTGGTGTCTTCCGCTGTTGTTGCTGCCTTTTCCGCTGCGTCCAGCTCCTTTGTTGGCGGTTCAAGGCCCACTGGGTTGGGGTCTGGTTCTGCCCGTCCCGTGCCAATGGTTAGGGCAGCAGTCAATGCAGTTCTAATGTCTGCTGCTGTCCCATCATCAATACCCCCATCACAAGACATAGTTGTAGCAATTATGAAGGCATTTACTAACCCAAGTGTGCCGCCACCACCAACACCAGCAGCTGCTTCTCAACGTTTTTTCCATGCAGCACACAGGCCCGACGCTGCAGAAGCCTATAATTCCAGCCACTGTACAACTCGTCAAAGTTCTGGGCATAATGTCTCCCAAAACACGAGTATTTCTTCGCAAGAAATGTTTCCGGGGTATGGGTACGAGCCAGAGTACCAGCAGTTTTGAGGATTTCGGTCCTAAACCCCCCTGTCCTGTTGACAGGTTGTTAAATCCATTGCTGATGCACTTGTGTCCTGTTGACAGGTTGTGATAACGTCCATTGTTGATGGACTGTTTTGGACAATGTTTGTCTTTGTGTTCTACTAGCTACGTCTGTTACCGACGTTATATTTTTATGTGTAGTACACATTTTTTTTTGGAAAAAAATACTACATTTTTTTTTTTAAAATGTGTGTCCGGAGAAAGGGGAATTTTTAGGATTTCTGTCCCCAACCTAACTGTTCTGTTGACAGGTTGTGAAAAAAGCCATTGTTGATGCACTATTTTGTCCTGTTGACAGGTTGTGATAACGTCCATTGTTGATGGACTGTTCTGGACAATGTTTGTCCTTGTGTTGTAATAGCTACGTCAGTTAACGACGTTTTGTTTTTATGTGTAGTACACATTGTTATTTATGAATAAAAACTAAATTTGTATTTGAAAAAAAATGTCTGGTCATTTTTTATTTAAAAAAAGGTTATTTCAATTTGCAGAATATGAACTGTGGGTAATGGGATAATAACAGTGTCAGTGACTAAAGAGTTAGTTGCGGACACAATGTTTGATTTTTCAAACAAAGTTCTTTTTTATTAATTCCTATTTTTTTTTTTAAATGATAAAGAACAAAAAGGACATTGAATGCATGGGGTTAGCCATCCAATCTGCTCAGCTGTACTGATGAAGAACACAAGGGCCTTGATTGCTTTGGGGTTAGCCATCCGATCTGCTCTTCTGTACAGGCTGACATCTTGATGGGGGTTAGGTGTCCGATCTTCTCTGCTGTTCAGGCTGCTCAACACCGGCACAGGAGTATTGCCAGTGCACGGCACCTTCAGGACTCATGAAGTAGTCAGTGAAGGTTTCTCGCACACGCAACCCCGAGATGGATTGCCTGCCTTCACCCAAGTTGTCCACTGCAATTAATTCAGACAGCTGTGACTCCTCAACTACCTCTGTGCTGTAGTCCCGAACGTAGTTGTGGAGAATAGGGTTGAGCGACCTTGACCTTTTTAGAGTCGAGCCGTGTTTCGCGAAACCCGACTATCTTAGAAGTCGAGTCGAGTGGAATCGGCCGATTATCGCGAAAAGTCGGGTATCGACCGAAACACGAAACCCAATGCAAGTCAATGGGGGAGCATAGTCGGCAGTGAGTGGAGGCCAGGAAAACACCGACACTGCCCATTTTAATGGCAAAAACATTCATTCTTGTTACAGAAGCTTGTCAATCGTAATTTAGCTTATAATAATTGGAAGGCATTTGAAATTGGGGGTCATTTGGCTAAAGTTGTGGGGGGTAGGGCTGGTTCAAGTAATTAGTGGGCCCAGTAAATCTGGACGACGTCACGGCAGTGGAGCAGGGAGAGGTAAGTATTTCAACTTTGCAAGTGCTGTGATCCTGAGCAAGCAGGGGGGGCCCACTCGTTGGCATTGGCACTGGCACATGGCCCCTCAAAGTACAGCGGTGTGTTTGCACGGCGGGGGCGCCTCCCACCGGCAGCAACACTTTTGCGTACTATGAGAGGCCCTGTGCCAGTGCCGTCGCCAACTAGTATTCCTCCCCCCACCTGATGAAGGAACCTGCACTTTCATCTGCACCTTCCTCTTTGTCCCCGTGTAAGGTGGTATGGTATGCGGGAAGAGGAACCCGACTTTCAGCAGGGTCACAATCTTGCTGTGTAGCGTGCACGGGGAATGTTGCGTTATGGGTCAATGTACCAGCAGACTCATCTATCACTGGCTGGGCAATGGGCAGGATGAGGAGGAAACACAGATATAGGCCCAAAGAATAAAGTGGGCTAAATGCAGTTCAAAATTGGTAACACAGGACTAACCAGGGGGCATTGCAGTGGAGGACAACTGGAATGAGAGGCTGACAGAGAGTAGGCCCAAATCAGTAAGTAGTCGAAATGCAGTTCAAAATTGGCAACAGTAGTAAACAGGCGGCACAGCTTTGTTCAGTGGAGGAGAACAGCAAGGAGTGGCAGACACCGATAGTAGGCCCCAAACCAACTAGTACGCCAAATGTAGTTGTTCCATTTAACAAGAGCCTGAAGATAGAAGCTCAGGAAAGGCAACCTGGAGAACACCTTGGAGTGGAAGACACCGTCTCTACACCCC
This sequence comes from Ranitomeya imitator, assembly GCF_032444005.1. Classification (NCBI taxonomy): domain Eukaryota; kingdom Metazoa; phylum Chordata; class Amphibia; order Anura; family Dendrobatidae; genus Ranitomeya; species Ranitomeya imitator. The sequence goes on along the minus strand of NC_091282.1, from coordinate 1,236,415,585 downwards.
ATACCCAATTTGTAGGCCTAATGCAGTGTAGTTTCCAACAACTACCAAACGAGAGTAGGAAGATCGAAGCAATGTGGACGAAACCTGGGGCACACCTTGGGGCGGCAGACACCGTTAGTAGGCCCTACCAAAGTTGTAGCCCCAATGCAGTTTTAAAATTCCTAGAGGCTGAAAACAAGACTATTGATGCTCAGCTTTTTTCAAAGGAACACAGCTGTATTGAGTGGCGCAGACAGACACAGGTATTAGGCCTTAAACCAAAAATGTGGCTCACTGCAGCTTAAAAAAGGTTACAGGGGTACACAGGCAGCATTGCTCTGGGCACTGGAGGACAATTTCAATAGTGGACCGCAGACAGACTTTGTACGCCTACTATTAAAAAAAGGATGCTCTATGCAATTAAAAATAGGTTCCAGGGGTACACGAGCAGCATTGGTGTTGTCAGCGGAGGCCGATTGTAATGAGTGTCTGCCAGTTAGTAGTCCCAAACAATAAATACATGTTAATCTCTCGCATGACAACAAAACGAAACCACCAAAGGGTGCAATCATTCGGTACTGGGGTGGGCTCCTCTGCGTAGTTTCAAACCTAGTAATTTGGCACAAAGTATTTACTTGGGTAAATATAGGACACTGCCCCTGACTATGTTAAGTACCATCATACATGTCAACACAATGGTATTGTCAGTGGCAGGAATTTACGGATGTCAGCGAATAGACTAAACATTGGTGGAACTGTGAGAGAATTGTGCAAGTGGTTTAGCAATGTTTGAGCTGGGGGTGGGGGAACTCTTGTGGCCGGCGGTACAGGCCCAGGGCCCCTCATGTTACAACAGTGTGTCTGACGTTGGGTGCGCACCACCACCGCCAGAGACACTTTATTGTACTATGAGGGACCCAGTGGCAGTGCCGTCGACCAAAAGCGGGCACACCCACCTCTTCAGACAAACAGCACTCTCACGGGTGCTGTCGCCAAGTGTCGATACCACGGCCCCGTGTGGGGAGTTTGGCCATTTAGGGAGGTGTAAACATGTCTTATGCTGGACAATCAGGTGCTGCAAATTATGAGATTGGAAAAGGCATTCAGAATAGTCCACAGGCAAGACCTTTTCATAGGAAAGCTAGGTGTCAGCCGGGCAAGGTGGGGCAAAAGATTTCGAAATCCAGTTCATTTTAATGAAGGTTAGATCATCTACATTTTGGGTAGCCGGACGAGTCCTTTTTTCGGTTAATATTGAACCTGCAGCACTGAATACTCTTTCGGATAGGACACTAGCTGCTGGGCAAGCAAGCTCCTGCAATGCATATTCTGCCAATTCTGGCCAGGTGTCTAATTTTGATGCCCAGTAATCAAATGGGAATGACGGTTGAGGGAGAACGTCGATAAGGGATGAAAAATAGTTAGTAACCATACTGGACAAATGTTGTCTCCTGTCACTTTGAATTGATGCTGCAGTACCTGTCCTGTCTGCGGTCATAGCAAAATCACTCCACAACCTGGTCAGAAAACCCCTGTCCAACACCACTTCTGATTTCTGCCCCTCTAACACCTCTGGTCTGCTGGCCCCTGCAGCTCGTGTGAGAACGATCACGGGCGCTGTGTGCTGGGAATGCCTGAAGCAAACGGTCAACAAGAGTTGATTGTTTGGTTGCTAATATTAGTTCCAAGTTCTCATGTGGCATAATATTTTGCAATTTGCCTTTATAGCGAGGATCAAGGAGGCAGGCCAACCAGTAATCGTCATCGTTCATCATTTTAGTAATGAGTGTCCCTTTTGAGGATACGCAAGGCATAATCCGCTATGTGGGCCAAAGTTCCAGTTGTCAAATCTGCGGTTGTGATTGGTTGAGGGGCAGTTTCAGGCAAATCTACGTCACTTGTGTCCCTCACAACCAGAACCCGGCCTTGCCACGCCACCAATTTCCAGTGCCCCTGGGAAAGCTTCCTCATTAAAAATATACTCATCCCCATCATCCTCCTCGTCCTCCTCCTCTTCGCCCGCTACCTCGTCCTGTACACTGCCCTGACCAGACAATGGCTGACTGTCAACAAGGCTTTCCTCTTCCTCTGGTGCAGACGCCTGATCCTTTATATGCGTCAAACTTTGCATCAGCAGACACATTAGAGGGATGCTCATGCTTATTATGGCGCTGTCTGCACTAACCAGCCGTGTGCATTCCTCAAAACACTGAAGGACTTGACACATGTCTTGAATCTTCGACCACTGCACACCTGACAACTCCATGTCTGCCATCCTACTGCCTGCCCGTGTATGTGTATCCTCCCACAAAAACATAACTGCCCGCCTCTGTTCGCACAGTCTCTGAAGCATGTGCAGTGTTGAGTTCCACCTTGTTGCAACGTCTATGATTAGGCGATGCTGGGGAAGGTTCAAAGACCGCTGATAGGTCTGCATACGGCTGGAATGTACAGGCGAACGGCGGATATGTGAGCAAAGTCCACGCACTTTGAGGAGCAGGTCGGAGAACCCAGGATAAGTTTTCAATAAGCACTGCACCACCAGGTTTAAGGTGTGAGCCAGGCAAGGAATGTGTTTCAGTTGGGAAAGGGAGATGGCAGCCATGAAATTCCTTCCGTTATCACTCACTACCTTGCCTGCCTCAAGATCTACTGTGCCCAGCCACGACTGCGTTTCTTGCTGCAAGAACTCGGACAGAACTTCCGCGGTGTGTCTGTTGTCGCCCAAACACTTCATAGCCAATACAGCCTGCTGACGCTTGCCAGTAGCTGGGCCATAATGGGACAACTGATGTGCAACAGTGACAGCTGCCGATGGAGTGGTTGGGCGACTGCGGTCTGTGGAAGAGCTCTCCCTTCTGCAGGAGTACGAGGAGGAGGAGGGGGTGCAAACGCCTACAGCCGACTGTTTCCTAGACCGTGGGCTAGGCACAACTGTCCCGAAATTGATGTTCCCTGTGGACCCTGCATCCACCACATTCACCCAGTGTGCCGTGATGGACACGCAACGTCCCTGGCCATGCCTACTGGTCCATGCATCTGTAGTCAGGTGCACCTTTGTACTCACAGATTGCCTGAGTGCATGGACGATGCGCTCTTTAACATGCTGGTGCAGGGCTGGGATGGCTTTTCTCGAAAAGAAGTGTTGACTGGGTAGCTCGTAGCGTGGTTCAGCGTACTCCATCAGGGCTTTGAAAGCTTCGCTTTCAACTAACCGGTAGGGCATCATCTCTAACGAGATTAGTCTAGCTATGTGTGCGTTCAAACCCTGTGTACGCGGCTGTGAGGCTAAGTACTTCCTTTTTCTAACCAGAGTCTCATGTAGGATGAGCTGGACTGGAGAGCTGGAGATCGTGGAACTAGCGGATGTGCCGGTGGACATGGCAGACAGAGACGGTTGGAGACGGTATTGTTTCCGCCGGTGCCCTAGATGCAGTATTTCCTCCTACGAAACTGGCGATTCCCTGACCCTGACTGCTTTGGGCTGGCAAAGAAACCTGCACAGATACTGCTGGTGGTGCGGAAAATGGTGGCCTTACAGTGACAGAAGGGATGTAGCGTTGCTGACTAGCTTCATTGGCCGAGGGTGCTACAACCTTAAGGGACGTTTGGTGGTTCGTCCAGGCTTGCAAATGCATGGTGGTTAAATGTCTATGCATGCAACTTGTATTGAGACTTTTCAGATTCTGACCTCTGCTTAAGCTAGTTGAACATTTTTGACAGATGACTTTGTGCGGATCAATTGGATGTTGTTTAAAAAAATGCCAGACTGCACTCTTTCGAGCCTCGGATCCCTTTTCAGCCATTGCAGACTGAGCTTTAACCGGATGGACACGCTGTCCTCCAACAGTTTTTGGCTTTGCCACGCGTTTTGGGCCAGATACTGGCCCGGCAGATGGAACCTGTTGCGATGTTGATGCCTGCTGCGGCCCCTCCTCCTCCGCTTCAGAACTACTGCCGCCTGCACCCTGTTCCCCCAATGGCTGCCAATCGGGGTCAACAACTGGGTCATCTATAACCTCCTCTTCTAGCTCGTGCGCAACTTCGTCTGTGTCACCGTGTAAGTCGGTGGTAGAGCGTTCGTGATGGGGCAACATAGTCTCATCAGGGTCTGATTCTGGATCAGTACCCTGCGAGGGCAATGTTGTGGTCTGAGTCAAAGGACCAGCATAGTAGTCTGGCTGTGGCTGTGCATCAGTGCACTCCATGTCAGATTCAACTTGTAATGGGCATGGCCTGTTAACTGCTTCACTTTCTAAGCCAGGGACGGTATGTGTAAAAAGCTCCATGGAGTAGTCCGTTGTGTCGCCTGCTGCATTCTTCTCTGTTGTTTTTGCTGAAGAGGACAAGGAAGCGACTTGTCCCTGTCCCTGACCGTGAACATCCACTAACGACGCGCTGCTTTGACATTTACCAGTTTCAAAAGAGGAGGCAAAAGAGCTAGAGGCTGAGTCTGCAAGGCAAGCCAAAACTTGCTCTTGCTGCTCCGGCTTTAAAAGCGATTTTCCTACTCCCAGAAAAGGGAGCGTTCGAGGCCTTGTGTAGCCAGACGACGAACCTGGCTCCACAGCTCCAGACTTAGGTGCAATATTTTTTTTCCCACGACCACCTGATGCTCCACTACCACTACCATCATTACCAGCTGACAATGAACGCCCACGGCCACTACCTCTTCCACCATACTTCCTCATTGTTTTAAAAACTTAACCAAAGTAACGGTATTTTGTTGCTGTCAAACAACTTACACGGTGAGCTATATCTTCAGTATGATTTCGATATTCCTTTACAGGTTGGTGAGACCGCAAGGAAAATCAGGCACAATGTTACACACTCTGTTTTCTGTGGCACCAAATCATAGAGATGCCACACACGCAGGACTGTCACTCAAGCACAAATGTCAATATTGATCTCCCACTTTAATTTTTTTTTTTTTTTTCTTCCAGGGAGAATTTAGAAACCAAATTAAAAAAATAGGCTTTCTATGGCCCACTGAGTGAGAGATGGCACACACAGGAGTCAGGAGTGGCACACAAGCCCAGAGGCCAATATTTATCTCCCACTGACTAATTTATTGATTTTTTCAGGTAGAATTTAGAAACCAAATCAACCAAAAAAAAAAAAAGCCTTTCTATGGCCCACTATGTGAGAGATGGCACACACAGGGATGGTACTCTAGCAGAAATGCTAATCTTAATCTCCCACAAAAAGAAAAAAAAAAAAAAAAAAAAAACAGGAACTGTCCTACAATTACTATCTCCCTGCAGTAATCTCAGCCAGGTATGGCAGGCAGCAATAAGGAGTGGACTGATGCACAAATTAAATAAAAAGTGTGGACAAAAAAAAAAAAAAGATAGCTGTGCAGAAAGGAAGGAACAAGAGGATTTGTGCTTTGAAAAAAGCAGTTGGTTTGCAAAGCGCCGTACACACAGCAATGCAGCTATCAGGGAGCCTTCTAGGGCAGCCCAATGAGCTACAGCGCTGAGGGGAAAAAAAAAAAAAAAAATGTAGCTTCCACTGTCCCTGCACACCGAAGGTGGTGTTGGACAGTGGAAATCGCTACAGCACAAGCGGTTTGGGGGTTAATGGACCCTGCCTAACGCCATCCCTGCTTCTGACGAAGCGGCAGCAACCTCTCCCTAAGCTCAGATCAGCAGCAGTAACATGGCGGTCGGCGGGAACGCCCCTTTATAGCCCCTGTGACGCCGCAGACAGCAAGCCAATCACTGCAATGCCCTTCTCTAAGATGGTGGGGACCAGGACCTATGTCATCACGCTGCCCACACTCTGCGTTCACCTTCATTGGCTGAGAAATGGCGCTTTTCGCGTCATTGAAACGCGACTGGCGCGAAAGTCGCGTACCGCATGGCCGACCCCGCACAGGGGTCGGATCGGGTTTCATGAAACCCGACTTTGCCAAAAGTCGGCGACTTTTGAAAATGAACGACCCGTTTCGCTCAACCCTAGTGGAGAACACAGCATGCCTTTATCACAGTGTCAACGGTCTCCGTATTTAGCTGGATGGCAGTGTGAAAGATCCTCCACTGACTACACATGATCCCAAAGGTGCATTCCACATATTTTCGTGCACGGCTCAGCCGATAGTTGAAAATCCTCCGCCGGTCATCCAGTGCCCTTCGTGGGTATGGGCGCAGCAGGTTTTATTTAAGGGAAATACCTCATCCGATACCATCACAAAGGGTACAGGATGTGTGGAACCGGGCAAAGGTCTTGGGGCTGGGAGCGTTCCGCCATCTCGAAGAATTTGAAGTCCAATCTGTGATGATTGCAGCACCCGAGAGTCCCCAGAACTGCCATAAGCATTAACGTCGATGGCAACAAACTTGTAATGGGCATCAGCCACCGCCATCAGGACCACAGAAAAATACTTATTATTAAAGAAGCGTGATCCTGATCTTGGTGGCTTCTGCACTCTCACATGTTTGCCATCGACAGCACCTACGCAGTTGGGGAAATTGGCCACAGACTGAAAGCCTGCTGCTACCTGCAGCCAAGTCTCCACGGTTGGGCAAGGCATCACGATGGGCTTCAACTTCTGCCAGATGACGGCACATGTGCTCCTCACAATTTGAGAGATGGTGGATTTGCCAACCCTAAATTGGAGGTGCAGGGATGTGTAGCTCTCTCCTGTGGCCAAAAACCTGGAAAAAAAAATTAAAAAAAATTAGAATATTTTTAATAACGATGAAAATATGCATGACAACATAAATCGTACGATTCAGGGGCACTAAATCTGTAAACATTGTGGCACAGTGGCAGCATTATGGGGGTACTTGTAGCATTGTGGCACAGTGGCAGCATTATGGGGGGCACTGGCAGCATTGTGGTGCAGTGGCAGCATTATGGAGGCTGTGGCAGCATTGTGGCGTAATAGCAGCATTATGGGGGCACTGGCAGCATTGTGGCGCACTGGCAGCATTATGGGGGGCACTGGCAGCATTGTGGTGCACTGGCAGCATTCTGGGGGGTATTGGCAGCATTGTGGCGCAGTGGCAGCATTATGGCGGCACTGTGGCAGCATTAACTATGGGGCCAATGTGTGGAGTTTGTTTTTTGTTTTTTTTAAAAAAAGGGCCTTACCGCAAGGTGATGAGCAGCCTTTCCTCAGCAGAGATTGATCTTCACATGCATGTGTCTTCGTAGCTGAGTTGTGGAGCCAGAATTATCAGAAGGCGATCAAATGCCTGAATCGTAAGCCGGCAAAACTGCATAAATTTCTCAGGAATAATGAATGTTAAAAAAAAAAAAAAAATTCAAAAACCACAGATATATAACACAACAGTGTAGAACATCACTTTTTTTTTTTTATTGAACACAGATGACAATATATCTTTTCTACCTATATCTTGTAACTATTGGACTATTGTAACTTGGTCTTGGACTATTGTAACTCTCTACTAATCGGCCTCCCTCTTGCAAAACTCTCCCCGCTCCAATCTGTCCTGAATGCTGCAGCCAGGATCATATTCCTCACCAACCGTTACACCGATGCCTCTACCTTGTGCCAGTCATTACACTGGCTACCCATCCACTCCAGAATCCAGTACAAAACTACTACCCTCATCCACAGAGCACTCCATGGCTCAGCACCACCCTACATCTCCTCCCTGGTATCAGTCTACCACCCTACCCGTGCCCTCCGCTCCGCTAATGACCTCAGGTTAGCATCCTCAATAATCAGAACCTCCCACTCCCGTCTCCAAGACTTTACACGTGCTGCGCCGATTCTTTGGAATTCACTACCTAGGTTAATACGATTAATCCCCACAGTTTTAAGCGTACCCTAAAAACTCATTTGTTCAGACTGGCCTACCGCCTCAATGTATTAACCTAACGATCCCTGTGTGGCCTATTTATATAAAAAAAAAAAAAGGTTCCTTGCATCATGTTCTCATTCACTTCATGCAGTTAATAGCCCTCTGTGTCTGTACTGCTACATACTTAGGCAGGTAACTGGTTCATGCAGCTTTACATGAACACCTGAGCCTTACACTATGGCCGGTCCGAATAACTAAAGCAATTGTTACCATCCACCTCTCGTGTCTCCCCTTTTCCTCATAGTCTGTAAGCTTGCGAGCAGGGCCCTCACTCCTCCTGGTATCTGTTTTGAACTGTATTTCTGTTATGCTGTAATGTCTATTGTCTGTACAAGTCCCCTCTATAATTTGTAAAGCGCTGCGGAATATGTTGGCGCTATATAAATAAAAATTATTATATTATCTTACCTCCTTAAATCTTGGTAAAGGACATGGAAGTGTCCCTTTTCCTCCCGCCAGTAGCGTAGCTAGCAGGGGGGCAGAGGGTGCGGTCGCCCCGGGCCCACCGCTCACAGGGGCCCACCTGGAGCTATGCTACACTTAATTATATCAGCGTGCACAGCCTGTGGTAGAGAAGAGGGAGACATGATCTCTCCCTGCACTACCGCGGGCTGTGGCTGAAGAGAGGAACATATTCCCCAAAGCCCCCCCCCCCCCCCCCCATGCTGATACACCCTGAGCACCAGCACTGTACCTGACAGCTGCCTGCCTCAGTACACTGAAGACACGGCCACAGTGCACGCTGAGGGGGCATGCCATGTCTGCTGCAGAGCAGACAGGAAGAAGCATCTTTTCCCAGGGAGACTGGAGAGGAGCAGGACACAGTGGTGTGAGTACAGCTCACACTTCTATCTGCTGCTCTCCTGATAAGACCCAGCAGGATTCCTGTGCTGTATCTGCAGTTTCTAGGGCACTGAGATTTATGGCGGCTGGTCAGTAATGTGCACTCAGAGTGAGTGACCCTGGCTGCAGGACCCCACAGATGAGGATATACAATATGTCTCTTTCCTATATATACATCATATATGGGAAAGAGTCAAATATCCTCATGTGTGGGGTCCTGCAGCCAAGGTCACGTCCTTCAATGCACATTACTGACCAGTCTTGTCAGTGTAATAAATATATATGTATGTGTGTGTATATATTTATATATATAACACTGGTCTGATAAGACCCCAGCCCATATATATGTTCTATCCTGTAGCCTGGGTCAGGATCCTATCAGACCAGTGTCTGCATGATTTCATATCAGTAAATCTAAGGTGGTAAACACAAAAAATAAAAAAAACACGAAATATGAAAAATAAAAGGTAAAACCTTTTATTAAAGATGTTGAGGATGAATATATATTTACTATATGGAGACCCGATGCTATCGCATTGGGAAGGCGGTAATGTCACGATGGGGTCAGGCTTTGTAGCGTTGAGAATCTCTCCCCCCATGTGCTCGCCCACCTATCCACTCTCTTTCCCCCCGTCTGTGCTCTCTTCTTTGACCTGTCTACCCCATGTGCTCTGCGCTCCTCTTGTACAAAGATGGCGGCGGTCAGTGAGTCTTTCGGCTGATCCTGGCAGTGGCATGTTTGCAACAGTGTTCCGCTGGTGGTACCGCTCAAGAGGATGAGTATAAAGTGTGTGTACTGCCTACGGCGTTTACAGTGGGTGTGTGGTGCGTACGGCATATACAGTGTGTGTGGTGGACGGTGTTCAGCTGGTGGTACAGCGCAAGAGGCTGGTATCGTAAACCGTTTCCAAATTGAGACACCCATCACTTGGGTGTCCCAATATGGTGGTCGGTGAACTTCCGCCTCTTAGAATTCTGGGATCTGGACACATGTGGACGGAACAGGATGTGAAGACATTACAAGGTAAGTATATATTAAGATGATAAATAGCCAGACAGAAGAAAATAGAAACAGCAAGCAGGTGCATATAGAAAAATCACATATGGGTGCGGGTCCATTTACATATACTCGGTCTAGACCACAAGATCCCCAAGGGGGAGAAGAGGAAAAAGGAACAGAAGAGCCAGGGGGTGTACTTTTTTCTTTAGATAGGTAATATTCTACCTCCCCCTCTTTTTTTCTGGTTCCCTCATTTCCGTTTCCCTTTTTGGGGTCTTGTCCAGACAAGAGTATTCCTTTAGGGTTATCTGGACACATTCAGGGAGCTATACCCATATGATGGCCTCTATACGCACCCACTGGCTGTTTCTTCTATTTATGTCTTTGTCATATATTTCAGGGCTGTGCAAGTATCAGCCCCCAGAGAGGGACAGACAGTGACCAGAATCCAAGGAGTGAGAGCTATGCGGGTTCCATTATACAGCGTGGAAGCTAATGCGGGGGTCATTATACAGTGTGGACACTAATGCAGGGGTCATTATACAGTGTGGACACTAATGCAGGGGTCATTATACAGTGTGGAAGCTAATGGAGGGGTCATTATAAAGTGTGGTAGATAATGTGGGAGCCGTTACACAGCATGGGACCTAAGGCAGGAGTCATTATACAGTGTGGGAGCTAACGCAGGGGTCACTGTGAGAGCACAAAGGAGACATTGTACTATATAAGGGCACAATGGTGGCATTACTATGTGATGCAGTATGAGGAGCATTGCATTTGTACCACACAGCAGGTGCAGTAATAGGGACACATACCCCAATACTGAGCCGCTGCTGCCGTATGTGTCCCTATTACTGCCCCTGATACGGCAGCAGAGGCTCAGTATTGGGGTATCAGGTGCAGTAATAGGGACACATACGGCAGCAGAGGCTCAGTATTGGGGTATCAGGGGCAGTAATAGGGACACATACGGCAGCAGGAGCTCAGTATTGCGGTATCAGGTGTAGTAATAGGGACACATACGGCAGCCGGGGCTCAGTATTGGGGTATCAGGGGCAGTAATAGGGACACATACGGTAGCAGGAGCTCAGTATTGGGGTATCAGGGGCAGTAATAGGGACACATACGGCAGCAGAGGCTCAGTATTGGGGTATCAGGTGCAGTAATAGGGACACATACGGCAGCAGCGGCTCAGTATTGGGGTATCAGGTGCAGTAATAGGGACACATACGGCAGCAGCGGCTCAGTATTGGGGTATCAGGGGCAGTAATAGGGACACATACGGCAGCCGGGGCTCAGTATTTGGGTATCAGGTGCAGTAATAGGGTCACATACGGCAGCAGAGGCTCAGTATTGGGGTATCAAGTGCAGTAATAGGGACACATACGGCAGCCGGGGCTCAGTATTTGGGTATCAGGTGCAGTAATAGGGTCACATACGGCAGCAGCGGCTCAGTATTGGGGTATCAGGTGCAGTAATAGGGACACATACGGCAGCAGCGGCTCAGTATTGGGGTATCAGGTGCAGTAATAGGGACACATACGGCAGCAGCGGCTCAGTATTGGGGTATCAGGGGCAGTAATAGGGACACATACGGCAGCCGGGGCTCAGTATTTGGGTATCAGGTGCAGTAATAGGGTCACATACGGCAGCAGAGGCTCAGTATTGGGGTATCAGGTGCAGTAATAGGGTCACATACGGCAGCAGAGGCTCAGTATTGGGGTATCAGGGGCAGTAATAGGGACACATACGGCAGCCGGGGCTCAGTATTGGGGTATCAGGTGTAGTAATAGGGACACATACGGCAGCAGCGGCTCAGTATTGGAGTATCAGCAGGATGAGGAGTTTGTGCAGGTTGGGAATAGATGGTGATGGGGCTGGAATATGAGAAGTGAAATGTGTCTGTTGTATTCTCTGCAGATGAGTCCTGGGTGGAGAAGTCGCCATGTCGGTCTGGACCAGATGGAAAAGGCGGGAAAAGTGAACGATTCCATCAGAAAGAACGTCAGTGGTAAGTCATCTGTAACTGTGCTGTTATCACTTGTATGCTTTGTAGGACTGGTATCTACCCCTATATGGTCACAATTTGGCGGTAATATCAGTATTGGTCTTGTGGAGATTTTTTTTTTTTTTAGTTGCAGCAGGATCATCTGCTGACGTTCTCCTACGTCCACTATTAGGGTGCATCACCATAGTTGTAATCAGAGGTTAGGGGCCCACTCAGATGTCTCGCCCCCCCAGGCTGAACCCCTAGCTATGCCTCCCGCTCATTAATAATGGGATGAACCCACATCCGTTTTGGACGTCTTCTAATCCTTCTCCGAGATTGCTCCTATGGGAGAATATAGTCTTTATTATTTACATGGTACTGTACAACGCATGGACAATCGCTGCTAAGGCTACTTTCACTTCCATCAGTACTGTTCCGTCGCAATACACTGGCGCCAACATACCGATGGACGTTGTGAAATAACTGCATGACGTGGGCAGCAGATGCAGTTTTTCTACACATCCGCTGCCCATTCTGCAGTCTGGGGAGGAGGGGGTGTATTTTCTGCCGCACATGAGCAGTCAAAAATGGCGGATGCGATGCACCAAGAAAGTAACATGTAAGGATTTTTCGTGTCGACGGTCTGCCAAAACACGAGGCATACATCGCACAATGGATGCAACGTGCGGCAAAATGTCGCAAACCATTGCAAATACAAGTGTATGGGAAAAAAAATCCTGCAAGCACATATGCAGGATCCGTTTTATCCCAAAACGACAGATTGCGAGGGAGCTCTACGGAAGTGGGAAGTAGCCTATCTGCAGCAACAGAAACACTGCATATCCACAGCATAGTCCGCATAGTGTGCACATCTAATGACATTATATTACCTGCTCACTGTGGTGCTGCAGCAAAAGCAGTGCCGTCAGCAACAAAAGATGGTTTTGTTGTGGCGACAGACGCCAATGGGGCTGAACGTGCGGCATGTTGAATGCAACAAAAAGGCAAAATGGAGAAGAGGGGTTGGAACAGGAAATGACCTATTGAGTCTTTTTTTCTTTTTTTTAACCAACTTTATTTGTGCTTAAAAAACGCTAGAAAAAACCGTATCAAAAAACGCACGCGGATTTCCGGAAGAAAACATCAGGTTTTAGTCAGGAAAATTGCATGAAAAATCTGCACACATTCCTGAACGTGTGCACATAGCCTTACAGTGGTGAGTGTTTTGAACTTAGCGAGCACCACGCCATGCACAACGTAGGAGAGCGCAAATTAGCATCTGCTATCAGGGCACTAGTTCACCATTTGACTGGCCCAGGCGGGTCAACCAACATTAGGACAACACCCCAATCAGCTAGCCTTCATAAGGACATTTTTCTGCGGAATTAGCTAGGGCCACATGTAGACTTGGACAAAACAAAAAATATGGGACATCTGATCGCTTTTATCAGCAGACCAACAGACCGTAGCTAAGGAAAGGAGGACAGCCGAGCAGTTAGATGATAGGAATAAGGCCAATGAATTGGCTTCAGGCCTTCGCAGTTTTTGGCTGCATTATGGGCCAAAACCATCCAGAACGCTGTTCTGAACTATTTATCAGGATTTAATATATAATTCATACAAGTCCCACAGTGGTTCCACATGGAGACGGTACAATGAAGAGTTCCGCAGGTGGCTGGCCACGCAACCTGATCTAAGCTGGGGTGCAAAAGCGTCAGATGTCTGGTTACGACTCATGCTGTCCCAAAAAAAAAAAACAAAAAACCCTCTTTTCGTCCATAACTACTAATTACTCAGCCGCAGGCCAAAATTCAATGGTCGTACGGAGATTAGGGGCCTGCTTGCTGTTTAACGAGGGATACTGCCGCTCCCATGCGTCCTATAAAATATAGGCATGACTTTTCAGCCTGCAGAGGTGGACACCCAGCAGCATGGTGTACCCACCAAGCAAACAGAGCACCTACAAGGCATAACCCCAGTGAAAGGAACCGCGACGGGCCCCTGGCTAAGCCTTTACCCCAATAAAGAAGCTGCACAGCAGGTATATCACAGCTTTAAATTTGGCTTTTTTATCCCATTCAAATTTAGTCAGACACCAACATCGGCTAGTAATCTAAAATAAGTGACTGAGTTACCCGAGATTTTAAGTTTAAAAAAAAAAAAAAAAAAAAAAAAAAAAGGTAGAACTAGGTAGGATGGCAGGCCCATTTAAATTCATTGCCATTCAGGAATTTCAGAATTCCACCGTTAAGCATAGTTCCTAGAAAAGAACCTGGAAAATATCTGATCATGCATCACCTTTCATACCCAGAAGGCGATTTGGTTAACACGGCAATACTCCCAGAAGAAGCATCCGTAACTTACCCTTCATTTAACAAGGCAGTTGAACTCTTAAGCATAGCTGGTCCAGCTGGTCACTGATGCCATTAATCCGAGCTTCAGTTACACCAGCTACCTGGCAGGTTTATTGTAAGACTTGGCAGAAGTGGTGCTCATTAACTCATGGACGACCAGTCGATAGGTGCGATAGAACTCTTGAATCGGCTCAAGCAGAGAGGCGCGTCAGGTACGTCGGCACAGAGACATCCATCTGGCATAGCCTTTTTCTTCCAGCTAATGGGGAGTGCACATAAATTATTTTTTCATCAAACAAGCAGTTAAAGACTGGAAAAGGCCTCAGCCTAGTCAGGAATGTCGTTGCCCCATTTCATTAAGTCTGTTGCACGATATTAATCAAAATTTTTCTATCATTGTGCACATCACAATACGAGTAAATCCTAGTATGTGCAGCGCTAGCCAATATGAAGAGCCCTGAAAAAAAAAAAAAAAAAAAAAAGTGATAACGAACAGATATTTTGGTCAACCAAAACATTGGAAGGCGGCTTAGTCAACGAAGACCACGTCATAAGCAGCAATGCTCTGCGCATTAGAGTGCGACAATCCAAATGGGATCCCACCAGTAGAGGGATGTGGGTCCTCATTCGTCAGATGGCTCAGTATGCCCACAAAAAAAAAAAAAGCTACACGGGACGGCCCGCTCTGAGCTTATCCTCGAGCTGCTGCACTACGTCCTTACTCAATTTTTTTGTTTATAAAGACCAATTTTATCTGCAGATGCGTGGCACAGCCATGGGCACGGCCTGTGCGCCCTCGTACGCAAATCTCTTCCTGGGCGAGATTTATTTTTGGCGACGTGGGCCCACGGGCCGCCTCCCATGTGCTGTGCTGGCACAGATATATTGATATTTTCTTTCTTTAGGATGGGACGGTGCGGCAGCTCGGGGAATTTATGGAGACGCTGAATCGGAATTCCTTTAACATCCGTTTGACCTATAATTATGACATCAAAAAGGTCAACTTCCTGGATGTCAGTTTTTAAGTGGACACAAATGGGTCTATTCAAACGGATGTATATCGCAAGCCTACATCTGTTAATTCTTTGATTCATGAGTCCTCAGCTCACATTGCCTGGTCGGACAGTTCCTCCGGATGAGGCGGATCTGTTCGTCAGATGCAAAATTTGAAACACAGGCCTCTGACCTCAAGTCCAGGTTTGCAGCACGTGGCTATTCCAACCGGTGCATCAAACATGGATATCGTAGGGCGCGGGTTACTCCGCGCGGCGATCTCCTTCAGGGTACCAGAGCTCGACCAGACACCAAAAACAATGGACCAATTCGGTTCATATCAACCTTTAATCATGAGTGGGAGGATATGCGGCAGATCCTTGCTAAACATTGGTCCATTCCGAGTACCGAGCCCTCCCTGGGAACTGGAGTGGGTGATCATCCCCTTATGACTGCAAGAAGGTCCAAAAACTTAAAGGACATTCTTGTCAGGAGCCATTATGTACCCACCGTGAAGCACCCATTTGGCTCTAGGGGCCCTGTGCCGGGATCTACTGTATACCATGCGGTCGCTGTCTCGCCTGCGCAAATGTCCTGCGCTGCTCTACCTTCTGTAGCTCTGACGGGAGCAAAACCTTTGATATAAGATATCGGATCTCCTGCAGTAGCATGAATGTGATATATTACGCTACATGCGGATGCTCCAAAATTTACGTAGGACTTACGTCCAGGGAGCTCAGGATAAGGATACAACATGTGTGGCAGATTTTAGTGGACCCAGAAATAAAGTAGGAAAGGTCCTATGGCTGGATGTTCTGGAGGACAGAAGATTTTCCTTTAGCAGAATCTCACAACTAAGAAAGAATTGGAAACATATACATATACATACACACATACATATCCATTCATACATTCACACATTCATTCATACACATCTCAAAAGGAAAGCAGGGGCATATCTAAAGAATATAATGCCATCTGCAGGGATTGCATGGTAAGCATTAGAAGGGCTTAAGCCAGTATTGAAGTGAGGCTTGCAATGTTCAGCAAAAGCCATACAATAGGCTTTTGGGTAGGTCAGAGGTAAAAAAAATATAAATCAAAGATGCAAAAGGATTTTTACAGGATGTAAAGGGTTAAGTGGCTAAAACACCAGGGTTACTTACTGGTAACAGGTTTTTCCGGAACCCATGACGGCACACCTGAGAGAGGGGATCCGCCCAGCCAGGACAGGAAACCCTACTGAAAATAAAAGGGCGGTACCTCTCCCTCGCTTCAGTTGGTTTTCAGAGCATGAGAGGCCCCCCTGGTTAGTACACATGGCAATCCAACACCACATCATATTAACTAAAAAAGCACCCAAAACAATAGTGCACACCGAAAAGGTGATAAAGGGGGGGGGAATATACAGGTGCCGTCATGGGTTCCGGAAAAACCTGTTACCAGTAAGTAACCCTGGTGTTTTCCCTTCCCCCATGACGGCACACCTGAGAGACTTTTGTAGAATGAAACCTTAGGGAGGGACCACCGCTTGGAGTACGCTTCTACCAAAGGTTAGGTCAGCAGAGGAGGAAAGGTCTAGCCGGTAGTGCTTGAAAAAAGTTGAGGGTGAGGACCAGGTAGCGGCCTTGCAAATTTGATCAATTGATACCTCAGCCTTTTCCGCCCAGGAGGTAGCCATGGCTCTGGTAGAGTGAGCCTTGATGCCTTCAGGAACCGGAGTGCCACCCGCAGAGTAGGATAAACTAATGGCCTCCCTAATCCATCTAGCAATAGTACTTTTAGCTACCCCACACCCTCTTTTGCTACCCTGAAAGGCTATGAATAGGGTTTGGTCTTTCCTCCACTGACTAGTCATAGATATGTACTGTAACATAGATCTTCTCACATCTAGCATGTGGAACTTTTGTTCCCCTGGATTTTTGGGATTACTACAGAAAGATGGTAAGGTAATCTCTTGACTCCTATGGAACTTTTGAACCACCTTGGGGAGATAAGCCGGGTCCGGTCTTACAACGATCCGGTCATCAAAAACCTGAGTATAAGGAGGGGATATTGACAGGGCTTGCAAATCACTTACCCTACGTGCCGATGTTAGGGCTACTAGAAGAACTGTTTTAAGGGTAAGTAATTTAGGTTATAACTCCTGTAAGGGCTCGAACGGGTGTTTAGTTAGAGCTTCTAAAACCAAATTTAGATCCCAAGGAGGGATTTTTGGGATAACGACCGGCCGAGATCTACTGCAAGATTTTATGAATCGTGAAACCCATCTATTTGAGGCAAGATTACAATTATACAGGGCCCCCAAGGCTGAAACCTGAACTTTAAGGGTGCTGGTTGCTAACCCAAGATGTAATCCTGCTTGCAGAAATTCTAGGATAGGACCCACTGGAGCCACCTCCCCCAATGGTTCACCCAGGAAGTCAAGAAATTTTTTCCATGTCCTACCATAGATTCTAGAAGTTATGGGTTTTCTGCTTTTCAACAGGGTGGAGATTAAACCTGGTGAGAATCCATGGCGACTTAGTAACGCCCTCTCAAATTCCAGGCTGCCAGATGGAAGCCCTTCACCTGAGAGTGGGTTACTGGGCCCTGGGTTAGTAGGTCCGGAATTTCTGGCAAAATCCATGGATCTGTTACCGACATCTGCCTTAGAAGGGAGAACCATGGTCTCCTTGGCCAAAATGGAGCTATGAGGATAATTTTCGCCTGATTCTCTCTGATCTTCCGGATCACAGCTGGGATCATCACTATCGGGGGGAATGCGTAGGCCAGAGAAAACTTCCAAGGTATTAGTAGGGCATCTACTGCGAAGGGATGTTCTCTTGGATTCAAGGAGCAGAATTTTCTGACTTTTTTGTTGTGAGAATTAGCAAACAAGTCTATTTCTGGTGAGCCCCAGGCTTGGACTATTTGCTGAAATATCTGGGGGTTTAAGGACCATTCCCCCTGTCTTAAGCCTCTGCGACTCAGGAAGTCTGGTTGAGTGTTTTCTATGCCCCTGATGTGTAGTGCCGACAGAGATAACAGGTGTTGTTCCGCCAGTTGGAAGAGGAGTTTTGACGCATTCATGAGGCCTTTGGACCTCGTTCCTCCCTGATGATTGACATATGCCACCACTGCTCGATTGTCTGTTAGGATTCGAGTATGGCGACCCTGGAGTAAAGGGAGAAAATGTCTTAGGGCTTTCTCCACTGCCCATAGCTCTTTTTCGTTTGATCCATAGTTTTTTTTCTCTTATGGACCAGGTACCTTGTACAGAGTGAGATCTCAGATGAGCTCCCCAACCTGTACCGCTTGCGTCGGTCGTGATGTCTATGACCAGATTTTACCACCGAACCCCCTTTGTCAGGTGGTGTTCTACAGTCCACCAAGCTAGGGAATCCCTTACGCTCAGGGAGAGACAGATTTCCTTCTAAATGCCCTCTTAACAGTCTTTGAGCTGAGAGAACTTCCCACTGTAGATGTCTTAGGTGGAATTGTGCCCATTCTACTGCCGGTATACACGATGTTAATGAGCCTAGAAGGGACATCGCCTTTCTGAGAGTCATTGCGGGTTGACGTATTGCTGTACTGGTCAGGTTTATTATCTTGTCCACTTTGTTTTGTGGAAGGAGACAGAGCCGACGCTCGGAGTCCAGTATTAACCCCAGGAAGGACTGTATTTTTACTGGCAGTAGTCTGGATTTGGGGATGTTTATTATCCAACCCAGCTCCATTAGAGTTGATGTTACCACTGATATTTGATGAGTGCAGTGGGACTCCGACCTCCCTATTACCAGGAAATCGTCCAGATATGGGACAATTACTACATCCCGGGACCGGAGGTATGACATCACTTCCACCATCACTTTGGTGAAAACTCTGGGGGCTGTAGACAGGCCGAATGGAAGAGCTGTATATTGAAAATGCTTTACCTGATTTTGAATATAGAGAGCTACCCTCAAGTATTTCCGATATTCCTGATGTATTGGTATATGGTAGTAAGCATCCTTTAAGTCTATTACTGCCATGAAGCAGTGCTGGAAGAGAAGTTTTATGGTCGTGTTTATAGACTCCATCTTGAAAGTGTAGTTCTCTATGGATTGGTTGAGCCTTCTTAGATTTATAATAGTTCTCCAAGAACCATCCGGTTTTTGGATCAAGAACAGGGGAGTAAAACCCCTCTCCTTCCTGAACCGGGACCTCCTGAAGAACCTTTTTGTGGACAAGTCCCAAGATCTCGGTTTCTAGGGCAGATTGTTCCTGCTGAGACTTCCGTCGGGGAGTTATTATGAAGTTTCGTCTGGGAGGACAGACGAATTTTATTTTTAGG
Organism: Ranitomeya imitator; assembly: GCF_032444005.1. Lineage (NCBI taxonomy): Eukaryota > Metazoa > Chordata > Amphibia > Anura > Dendrobatidae > Ranitomeya > Ranitomeya imitator. Next base: position 1,236,396,276 of record NC_091282.1, on the reverse strand, counting down.
CCGTCTCTGATGATGTTCATGACCCAGATACTGGGGGAGATATTTACCCAGGCCGGAAAGAAGAGGGAGAGAGTCTTCCTCCCACTTCTGGCGTAATGTTATTGGGGGGGGATTTTTTTGCCGATGTGGAGGGCCCTTTAAACATATAGCCTGATCCGCTTTTATCTCTAAAGTCCCAATTTTTCCTCTCCCCTGGGGGGCGACCTCTATTATATCTTCTCCTCCGAAAAAAAGGTTTTTTAGGATCTTTAGGGATGTTGGGAAAACCTCTCTTATCTCCTGCATGTTCCAGGATGTCTTCAAGTTTTTTACCGAAGAGAAGTTGGCCGTCACATGGGCTAGAACACAGTTTGTGTTTAGATGGCAAATCCCCCGGGCAACCTTTGAGCCAGAGGGCTCTTCTTGCCGCGTTGGACAAACCCGCGGCTCTAGCTGTTAGTCTTGCGGAATCCGCAGAAGAGTCTGCCAAAAAAGCTGCTGCTCCTTGTAGCAAAGAAATATTTGCAAGGATGTCAGTTCTGGGTACTTTGTTTTTCAGTTGATCTTCTACCTGATGTAGCCAGACCATTAGGGCACGGGCCGTACATGTTCCCGCAATCGCCGGCTTAAGGCCCCCCGCTGAGGCTTCCCAGATGTGTCTCAGGAAACTATCTGCTTTTTTTATCAAGCGGGTCTTTGAGAACACCTGAGTCCTTTAACGGAAGGGAAGATTTTTTTAAACATTTGGCTACTGCCCCGTCAATCTTAGGGATTTTCTCCCAGGACTCAGAGTCTTTATCCTCAAAAGGATATCTCCTTTTGGATGAAGAGGGCAAGGAACCCATTTTTTCGGGCTTTTTCCACTCTTTGTCAATTAATGCTTTTATTTTTGCATTAACTGGAAACGTGCGTTTCCTTTTCTCTTCTAGGCCACCAAACATGACATCTTCTAGTGACCTAGGTGTCTTCTCTTTAAGCCCCATTGCAGATCTAACTGCTTTGACCAGTTTATCTACGTCCTTAGTTGGGAAACATGGACGACCTCCTGAATCACTGTCCGAGGAGGAATCTGAAGACTGGACAGAGGCCGAGGAGGTAGAGGGAGACCGGGATGTTTTATGACTCCCCTGTCTCTGAGAGGCATCTGAGTCTGTGGACGCCTTACGGCTTCTTCTTGGTTCGCTAAGGGCCAATTTTAAGGAGTCTTATTTCAGCCTGTATTATGGCTTTTAGGCTAGTGGCAAAATTAGAGGTCTCTTGTATGGTTTTCGTAATGCAGTCAGCACAGAGATCCTTCTGCCACTGAACTGCAAGCGGGTTTCTACAAAGGGCACACTCTCGGTTCTTTGTTTTACCAACCGCTTTCCTGGACCCCTAGTGATCAAAACAAACAAAAATGGACCCTGTTACCATAAGGGTTACATTCACGTAGATCACTCACCACCACCGACAATCAAGGGTACCGATTTTGGAGGCTGGACAAATGCACGTGAAGCGTCCCTCCTGGACGCTGACGAATCCTGCCGGACAGAGCGACTGCTGTTCCTACCACTTGAGCGGCTGCTCTTGGTATGCTGGTGGCTCGGCATGGCATCTGGTGAGAGCTCCATTTGCTGCTCCTGTTGTCCTACTTCCATGGTGAAGTTTATGGACATGAGCGCGTCTTCTGTGGTCTAACCCCCTTTTATGGGGGGACCACTGCACTCCCCGCCTCCTTCGGTGCCCAAATTAACCCCCTCCCACTCTGCCGTGCCGCCGGAGTTCCCTTTCACCGGCCGGCGTTCTCATCATGGGCGCCGCCATCTTGGATCCGGCGCCCGCCCCCGACGTCACGCGGGCACGCCCATTCCCAGCGTGCCTTGCGCGTGACGTCAGGCGAGCGACCCGGAAGCGGCCACCGCACCTGGACGCCGGCAGAGGGGGGAGGGCGGCGTGGCAGCCATGGAAGGGAACACAGCCCTCTGACCATGCTGCTCAACGCCCGCTCGGACGCAGAGACCCGGAGGACCTGCGGACGGCGCTTCCAGACCCCCGAACCCGACGCACAGGCGCTGCCTGTTCTTCCACGCCGGGACGGGACCTGGGTAAGTGAACCGCCGTGTTCAGTAAGAGGGTCCCTGTCAGGACAGGAAACCCAACTGAAGCGAGGGAGAGGTACCGCCCTTTTATTTTCAGTAGGGTTTCCTGTCCTGGCTGGGCGGATCCCCTCGCTCAGGTGTGCAGTCATGGGGGAAGGGAAAAATGATGTTGAGAAGGCCAAAAATTCCTATTCAGCATCTGCATTCTCTAAGAACGCCATTGTAACAATCTTCATAGTGCCATGAAAATTTCTATGATCAATTCTTTACAGGATTGCTACAGGACCATTGACCAGATGTGCAAGCGCATATTCAGTGGCGTAGGAAGGGGGGTGCGGGCCGCCCCGGGTGGCACAATGCGGGGGGCGGGCATCTAGCCCTGCTGGCACAAGCATCTTTTCAGTCAGTGCAGGGCCAGGCAGTGCAGGCACATCGGGGTTAACAAGGCAGCCAGCGTGACATTGTTTGTGGGCGGAGAGTTCTCCTGCTCTGCTCTCCCGCCCGCCCCTCGCTGACTGCTGAACTTACATCAGGACAGGCAGATTCTGGGAGGAGCTCCTTGGCAAGCCTTGCCGCCCTGAGTGAGTGTGATGTATCCCTGTATTCTGACAGTCTGAGTGACCTGGGGCGGCCACAGCTGATATACTGTATATTATATACTTCAGCAGCCGCCCAGGTCCCCAGCACCTGTCCTGTATATGTATATACTGTATCTATACAGCCTGCATGACAGTATATATAATATATATACAGGACAAGTGCTGGGGGCCTGGGCGGCTGCTGATATATATACACTGCACAGTACCACTGCCCTGTATATATACACTGCACCGTACCACTGCCCTGTATATATACACTGCACAGTACCACTGCACCGTACCACTGCCCGGTATATACAGGGTGGAGCGCGGTAATTTGCTTTTTTGCACTGCATGCTGTGACGGCACTGTCGGTCGAAGAGAGGGGAGAGTGGGTGTGGCTTACAGTGGCTGATGGGAGATTTGTATTCCTCTGCCTTTCAGTTGCCATCATGCAGTGGACACGTGAGGAGAGGTCATTTTGTGTTGAAGCGTATTTTTCAAATGCCCACTCGATCATTGCAGTGCAGCGTGCTTTTCGTTTACAATTTGCTGTTCCTCCACGCGGACGTGTTCCTGGACGGCAATCAATTGTAAATTGGGTGAATGCATTCAGAACAGCAGGGAATGTGTCATGTGTACGAAGGGGACCTGAGAGAAGGATTACAACACCACAAAACATCGAGAGAGTTAGAGCAGCAGTACTGCAATCTCCGAAACGCTCTGCTCGGAAGCAATCATTTGCTCTTGGCATTTCAAGACGTTCTCTCCACCGGATTCTTCATGATGAACTGAATTTTCACCCGTATAAAATGTGCGTGGTCCAACATTTGTCAGCATGGGACTATTTGACACGGCGGACCTCTTGTGAAGACATGTTAGCAACGATACCCCGTGACGCAATTGTGTTTTTTTCTGATGAGGCACATTTTCACCTCAGTGGGTGTGTAAACAAACAAAATATGCGTTACTGGAGTGAAACAAACCCCAGAGAAGTTCACGAGAGACCTCTGCATTCGGACCGCGTCACTGTGTGGTGCGCCATATCACGAGTAGGCATCATTGGTCCTTACTTTTTTCAGGATAATGGTCGTGCCATAACTGAACTCCGAACGGTACTTGTCTATGATACAGGATTATTTTCAGCCGGCTCTTGAGGCAATGGAACTAGAGGATACATGGTTCCAACAGGATGGTGCCACTGCACACACAGCGAGGGTTACCATGAATTGTTTGAGGCAAATGTTTCCTGGACGGCTTATCTCTTTGAGGGGAGATGTGAACTGGCCAGCACGCTCACCAGATTTAGCCCCATGCGATTTTTTCCTTTGGGGTTACCTGAAGTCTAAGGTGTATATCAACCGTCCCAACACCTTGGAAGACCTAAGGAACAATATTGAAGCTGAAATTGGCAGAATACCAGTGGACATACATACATACATACATACATACATACATACTCCACAGTACCACTGCCCTGTATATATATATATACACTCCACAGTACCACTGCCCTGTATATATATACTCCACAGTACCACTGCCCTGTATATATACACTGTAGAATTTGCAATAGCTATCACTCATGTAAGAAGTGAAATCTGGCATTGTACTATACCTAGATTTCTCTGCCGTATCTGGGCATCATGAATCGTGGTATGTGTTAAAGGGTAGGGGGGGGGACCCAGAGACTCTTGTCCGGGGCCCTCAAAAACCTGGAGCCGGCCCTGGGGGTGGGTCACCGGGCTGCGGCCGGCGCTGCAGCTGTTTAACGCTATTGACGTGTGGGCCCGCGCGTCAATAGTTAACAGCCGCCAGCCAATCTGAGGCTGGCAGCTGACGTCACTCCCAGTGTGCATGTCGCCGGCGTCTGACATTGTCAGTCGCCGGCGAGTGCACGTTTCAGCTGCGTGGAGAGAGCAGGAGCGCGGTCAGGTAAGCAGAACTTGTTTTTTTTGCAGTCCCGATCATGTGATGGTAACATTCACCGGCGAAACAATTAAAGTTCTACATCGGAGGTCTTATTCCTGCTGGGGGGAGGGGGGGGTGGCGCCAAGCTCGGGACCAGCCCCCGGCGGCAAAAGCTCTAGCTACGCCTCTGCGCATATTGGATAACTAACCAGCCCACAGCAAAGGACATAATTCATCAATAGAAGAAACGATACCAGATCATTAACTTATAAAAATAGCTTTAGAAGATCATATTGCATTGTTGGGATGTGAGGGACGAGGGAGACTTTGTTTTGGATTTATTAATTCAGGCCAGGGCCGGACTGGCCATCTGGCAAATGCCAGAAGGGCCACTCTGGTTGTGGGCCACCTTGTCTGCTTCATTGCTAACAGAATCTGTGTTCTCATAACATAGTAACATAGTTAGTAAGGCCGAAAAAAGACATTTGTCCATCCAGTTCAGCCTATATTCCATCATAATAAATCCCCAGATCTACGTCCTTCTACAGAACCTAATTGTATGATACAATATTGTTCTGCTCCAGGAAGACATCCAGGTCTCTCTTGAACCCCTCGACTGAGTTCGCCATCACCACCTCCTCAGGCAAGCAATTCCAGATTCTCACTGCCCTAACAGTAAAGAATCCTCTTCTATGTTGGTGGAAAAACCTTTTCTCCTCCAGACGCAAAGAATGCCCCCTTGTGCCCGTCACCTTCCTTGGTATAAACAGATCCTCAGCGAGATATTTGTATTGTCCCCTTATATACTTATACATGCTTATTAGATCGCCCCTCAGTCGTCTTTTTTCTAGACTAAATAATCCTAATTTCGCTAATCTATCTGGGTATTGTAGTTCTCCCATCCCCTTTATTAATTTTGTTGCCCTCCTTTGTACTCTCTCTAGTTCCATTATATCCTTCCTGAGCACCGGTGCCCAAAACTGGACACAGTACTCCATGTGCGGTCTAACTAGGGATTTGTACAGAGGCAGTATAATGCTCTCATCATGTGTATCCAGACCTCTTTTAATGCACCCCATGATCCTGTTTGCCTTGGCAGCTGCTGCCTGGCACTGGCTGCTCCAGGTAAGTTTATCATTAACTAGGATCCCCAAGTCCTTCTCCCTGTCAGATTTACCCAGTGGTTTCCCGTTCAGTGTGTAATGGTGATATTGATTCCCTCTTCCCATGTGTATAACCTTACATTTATCATTGTTAAACCTCATCTGCCACCTTTCAGCCCAAGTTTCCAACTTATCCAGATCCATCTGTAGCAGAATACTATCTTCTCTTGTATTAACTGCTTTACATAGTTTTGTATCATCTGCAAATATCGATATTTTACTGTGTAAACCTTCTACCAGATCATTAATGAATATGTTGAAGAGAACAGGTCCCAATACTGACCCCTGCGGTACCCCACTGGTCACAGCGACCCAGTTAGAGACTATACCATTTATAACCACCCTCTGCTTTCTATCACTAAGCCAGTTACTAACCCATTTACACACAATTTCCCCCAGACCAAGCATTCTCATTTTGTGTACCAACCTCTTGTGCGGCACGGTATCAAACGCTTTGGAAAAATCGAGATATACCACGTCCAATGACTCACCGTGGTCCAGCCTATAGCTTACCTCTTCATAAAAACTGATTAGATTGGTTTGACAGGAGCGATTTCTCATAAACCCATGCTGATATGGAGTTAAACAGTTATTCTCATTGAGATAATCCAGAACAACATCCCTCAGAAACCCTTCAAATATTTTACCAACAATAGAGGTTAGACTTACTGGCCTATAATTTCCAGGTTCACTTTTAGAGCCCTTTTTGAATATTGGCACCACATTTGCTATGCGCCAATCCTGCGGAACAGACCCTGTCGCTATAGAGTCCCTAAAAATAAGAAATAATGGTTTAACATAGTAACATAGTTAGTAAGGCCGAAAAAAGACATTTGTCCATCCAGTTCAGCCTATATTCCATCATAATAAATACCCAGATCTACGTCCTTCTACAGAACCTAATAATTGATAGTAACATAGTTAGTAAGGCCGAAAAGGTCTTAGTAAGGTCTATTACATTAATTAGTTCTCTTAGTACTCGTGGGTGTATGCCATCAAGACAACAATACTGTTAAGAGTTGTGATGGAGGTATCATTAGCAATATCGGTCTTGTAGTAAATATTGCTTTCCTCCATGAAGGGTAATATTAGTAATTTATCCAATCTGGTGCTTGGGGATGAGAACAGCATGGGCCTGTCTGATTTCAAATGCCAGGGCTGAATTTCATTCCCAGTCTGCACCCGATTCAGGCCCAATATATTATCCAGAGATCTCCTCCTGCTCCTGGAACTGTGCCCCCCCCCCATCTATAACACTGGGAGCATCACTGTCCCACCACTTTATAGACTGCGCAAGCGCAAACGCCTGTGCAGTCTGGACCGCACAGTGATGCAGCCCAGAGGAGATCGGCATCTCCAACGGAGAAGGGATGTGCCAGGAGGGCGAGTATGCTGTGTGTACACACACACACACACACACGTGTCTCCGTTGCACCGCTGCGTGCCGCTGTCTTCTCTGCCTGTGACAATCAGGCCAGAGGGCGCAATGACGCGATTAGTGCGTGCTGGCGCTGCCCTCTGACTGAACAGTCAGAGAGAGCACCCAGAAGGAGCGGCGTGCTGCGGTGGAATGTGGGACAGGTGAATATAGCAAGTGCTGGAGGCCTGAGCCAGCAGCGATACCGGTACCTTACCGGTGTCCCCGCCTGCTCAGGCCCCCAGCGACAATAGGAGAGTCATTTTCAGCATGGGGTGCAGGATGGGAGCAGCACATGACAGGATGAGGGCTCAGGAAGAGAGTAGCACTAATGCTTTAGTGACGTCCCAGAGTCTAGGCTTACGTACTAAAAGTTCTTTTAGACCTCCCAGGGGATCCCATGCTGTAGAAACATTAATAGCCTTCATTGAACAAGCATTTACTAAACTTCGTCAAGCCATTGAAACACGTAAACTATATTTTGCTCCCAACATCAATGCACTGGATTTCCAGGCTCTACAATCCTTACATCATGATAAAGAGATCATTATAAAGCCAGTTGACAAAGGTAGGGCAATTGTAGTTATGAATAAGTCGGATTACCTTATCGAAGTCAATCATCAACTCAATGACAGTTCTATCTATACACCTCTTCCCACAGATCCCACTTCCTTGATTCAAAACCTTATTAGGGACACTCTTGCCTTATATGTTGACAGAGGAGTGATTGATGATAAGACCCTTGCTTAAAAAAGAATCCCATTACACCAGTATTTTATATGCTACGGAAGGTTCATAAAAACCTCGAACACCCCCCCCCCCAGTCGCCCCGTCGTGGCCTCCACGGAGTCAATTCTTTCTCCTTTAGCTATTTTTTGGGAGAAAATTCTCACCCCCCTCGTACGCAAGATACCTTCCTTGTTACTCGATACAGGTGACTTTCTTAATGAATTACAAAAATTAGAATCCATCCCGAGTGATTCCCTATTAGTCTCTCTCGATGTTAAAGATCTGTACACATCAATTCCCCATTCTCAAGGCATCTCTAGTGTACAACGTCTGCTTACTAAGTAACTAATCCTGACATCAGACCTTTGTCTAGACCTACTAACCGTAGTATTCACCAAGAACTTCTTCATGTTTGAAGATCACTTCTTTCAGACCAAGGGCACTGCGATGGGCTCAAATGTAGCCCCACCATACGCAAATAGCTTTATGGCCCTCTTCGAAGAAGTTGTTTAGACCAATTCACCATTTCAGGCCCACTTTCCACTTTGGAAACACTACATCGATGATGTGTTTTGTATATGGACAGGATCTCCTGTTACATTGGACTCCTTTCACGATCTCAATATGGCATGGCCTGACCTCACCTTTACTATCACTAGTAGTATACGACAGGTAAACTTTTTAGACACCATGGTCATGAAAGATGATTCAGGAACACTTTTGACAGACTTATACACTAAACCTACTGACAAAAACAGCCTTCTACATTTTCATTGCGCCCATCCCTTAACTACTAGGAAATCCATCCCTCGGTCCCAGTTTAAACGAGTTCAAAGGATAGTGACAGAACCTACCTTGATCAGGACCCGTACTGATGAAATGTATAACAAATTCAAAGAACGAGGCTACCCTTCCAATTTACTATCTGAGTCTCTTAACCCCTCATCGACTCCTTGCTCTCCCATTAGTAAAAGGATTCCGTTCGTTGATGTTTACCATCCTTATGTGCATATTTTACACCATACCATTAGGCGACATTGGAATTTGCTCTACACTGCACATCCCAATATCCCTGAATTTCAGAAACATTTTCTTCCGTGTTACAAGCGTCCCCCCAATATTCGGGACTCTCTAGTTAAAGCTCTCAGTAAACACAAATACGGCACGCACCCTTGTTTACACTGAAACCAGTGCAATAACAGGTGACGCTTTCCTACACCCCCACTCGGGTAAGAAATATAAAATAAGGAACTTCTCAACCTGCGACACCTCATCCGTCATCTACTTAATCAAATGTCCATGCGGCCTCTATATTAGTGAAACCACCCAGTCCATCAGGGACCACATCAACAAACAAGTCCACCATTCGTTGTAAGAACATGCTGCTACCCCTCCCATACCACTTCATCACACAGGGGGCATAGCATCTCAACTCAAATTCCAAGTGATTGATTTTATCCCTATTCCACGACGGGTGGGGGGGGGGGGGGTCAATAGAATCCACCTACTCAAGAAAATGGGAAGCCTTTTGGATCCATGAATTACAGACCTTGGCACCGAGAAGCTTAAATAGGGAGTATGACCCACTAGCCTTTATTTACCGATACGTTTTTCATCCTCACAGGGGCTCCTGTTTTCTTATATGATAAGCGATCCTTTACCAACTGGTTTGATCTTATACTATACTGGGCTCTAAGCATAGGAGCATTCACCTTGGTCACAAGGATGTACATATGTTGGCTGTTAATCTCTGTTATGCAATATGGGATATTAATCTATTGATTTCTCTTTACAGAGTTGCCTATATTGATGCCTTCTTGCAAGTCACCTCCCGGTCCTTCCCTCCCCTTGGACTCATCTCCTCCCCCTCCCACTTTACCCGACTCTTAATTATATATACTGCCACATATTCCATATCAATATATCTCTTCTGTTAGTACTCCCACACCTTCATCACCTTATACTTCATAGTTCTTATGTACCAATATTCTTATAACTATCTATTTACGTAGCGCCATTGTGCTCTTTAATCACCATGACTACCTTAACACATTCTGCTGTTCCGGAAGTAAGCATCACAATCTGTGACACTTCCGGTTACGACACGGCCCTCACTGGTGGCCACTATATCCATTTGCTACCGGCATTACCGCACACAACATGGAGGTTAGAAGCACACTCTGCGATTCCGGAAGTATGCGTCACACATGATGCACTTCCTGTCTCGGCTCGCTCCTTAGTCCCGCCCCTTATTAATTTAAGCGCTCTCCTGGGTTACACACACACACCATCTAACCAGCGGCGGACAACGTGTTAGACGTGCAACTCTCCCTACAACACCTGGGTAAGCATTTACGGTCATATCATTTGACCCATTCGCTCCTATTTACCTCTATTTTAGGTGGGCTCCTTTAGTACCTCGTGTCTCTATACTAGGTTGCAGCTGCCGGGTGAGCTACATGACCTATAGCATTTTTCTCACCTCCTCATACTATCTGTGCACTATATGGCACTTCTTGCTTATTTTACTAGCCACTCTCTTACCTATCACCAAGGAGCTCAAGATTATTCTAATATACTGAATCTTATAGATGCTTCTTAAAGACATACTTCCTCTCAGTTATCCACGACAAGCTACTTACTATAGGTAAGACAGTGCCGTGCTTTGGATATACCCCTTTATCATCCGATTATCACAAGTCCCCTTTCTATATACACCATTATAGTCTCTGCAATGACAAGACGGAGTATCTTCATTGCCCATCCTGAACACAGATTCCTATCTGGTTAGTACACTGTATGTATGTATGTATGTATGTATGTATGTATGTATGTATGTAAAAAAAAAAAATTTCTATTTGTCTCTCATCACATTATCTAATTATTCATTTATCCATTGTTCATCCTATAGGGAGACCTTTCTCCCTTATACCTACACAGGGTGAGCCCACATATATGTTGCTCCCTCTGTTGAGATACAGAGACATCTTCCTCCTTACAACATAAGAGCAGTCGGGTATGCATTCCATTCCTTCCCCATTTTTTCCTTCCATCACTATGCACCTTTGTTGATTTGTAGTGTTTTAGATTTAATTTCCTTTTTGGTAATATTCTTCTCAATTGTTTTTTACTTTGATTATATTTTTGTTTACTATTTTTCTGTATTGATAGGTCTGATGCAGTTTACTGAAGAAGGTCGTGTTGAGCCCGAAACGTTTATTTTTCTGGACTGCAATAAAATTTCACTTTCAAAGCATCCTATACATACCAGTTGAGTGCCAATTTATTATATTACAGGCCTGAACTATTGACTTTTGTAGAGTAGCCATCCCTTTGACTTATATGCACAAATATGTATAATGCAACAGTGCTGCTCAGAGACCCAATATGTTTAAAGTCTAGAAAATCTACACAAATGTAGCTTGAAAAGGCACTGCCATTGGTTGTTCTGATGCCTGCAGTAAAAAAAAAAAAAAAAAAAAAACAAACTTGATTATAGATTTTTAGTTAGGAAACATTCCTGTGTGGCACCCCAGTATTGCTGCCTTCATCTCGGGGAGGGTAGTGCTATGCCTGGATATAAGGGAGATTGCCTTTGGCAGGTAATCACACACCTCCACCTTCCAAATCCAGGCCAGGAGGGGGAGCTTCCCTGGATAAAGATCCTGGTTTGGAGGAGCTAGACAGTTGGTCCCAGGAGACGAGTGAATGCAGTTTAGTCTGTATGGAGTGTGAGCAAGGACAGACAAGAAGGGAGCAGAGGTGAGACAGGACTCAAGGAGGCTACGAGTAGGCCTCCAAGGAGTCAGTGCGCAGAAACCAGGTACCGGGAAACCGAGGCTTTTGCGGAGTACTAAGGCCTAGAGCAGAACCGGAGGGCATAGGATTACATGGACTTTGCCCATATTCACCTGTGGTACAGCAGCACCTTGAAGCCGGAGTCAACGTGAAAAGATCCCAGTAGGCACGGCTCAAGTTGCCTGCCATACAGGTACCTGTCCCAGGACAGGGGGAACGAATTAGGACTGCTGGGAACACTTTGCGCTTGATGTAACAGGTTCCTGCTGCCACTGAGTGGAAGGCCCCCAACCTGACTTGCCAAGGAGATTCACTTGTCTCTGGCCTGCCTGGACTCCTAATGCACCTGTTACCAGTGCCCTGGACTGTGGCCTGCCATCTGCAGTAAACCAGGTAAAGACTTACAGCTTGTCTCCTCCATTTGTTTACCAGCTATACCATTTACACCCTACGACCCCTGGGGACTCTGCTTCACCTGTGGGAAGTGTAACATCTATGCTGCTGCAACATCCCCCAGGGGACCCCTTGAATGCAGCGTCGGTGCAACTACTGACTGAACTCCACAGGTGGCATCACGACAAACTTGGAACATTTTCCCCTTTAACGTTGAGGCCCAGGGCTATGGACCGGGTCGCAGCCACTGACATCCCTGTGCAACTGGACCGGGTACCCCACTGCCCTGTGGGCGACTCATCTGCAGTTCTCACAATAATTGTATGTGGTAAAAGGATATTAAAACCCATTATCTATTCCTTGCAGAGTTGCCCCAGGATAGAAGCAAAGCTAAGAAACCAACCAACAGAAAAGAGAACATATGAACAAAGATACACCCAGTAAAGATAAGCAACAATGGGAGAAAATAAAAAACACCACAGGTCCATCCAGTTCAGCCCATTGTCCTACAATGTTGACCCAGAGGAAGGCGTCTGAAATGCCGCGGTCAGCACTTGGCTGCATAACATAGTCCTCACTGTACGCCTATATCCCAATATCAGTGTTTGCTCACTGTATTAATTACAGATTGTCCCATCTTCCCTAGCCTACCTTCAGTTCTCCATATTTCCTTTTTGTGTCTGTATTACAAATGTAAAATCCAATAAACATTGTATGTGATTTTTTTCCTAAGTAAAAGTTGTCTATTTTTTATGGTACATTATATATACTCCATTTTTTGTTGGCACTTTAGACATAATATGGGACAGAGTACTATAATTCAAAATACTATAAACATTGTACGGCCATTTTTGCTCAGCTCCTGTTGTGCTGATCATGAACCAGGGAAATATAGGCCCGAGTGCAAGATTTGACCTATGGGGCCCGAGAACAGTGATGGGGTATCAGGCACCAAGTGAAAACTGATCCTGGGCACCATAATACTTTTTGGTCATAAATGCATTTACAGCGATTTTCCTAGAAAACATGGCACCACAATATATTTGTTATTGACTGAAGACAGCTAAGCCAGGAAGGAACAATCTAAAGAAACAGTAGAATAAGCGCCAAGCCATAGATTCCTCAAATTACACGCTTACAGATTATAGGGCAACACTGGAATAAATAGATTTCAGTATTGCTAATTTTTGGTTCTGTTTACATGTAATTATTATAAACCCAATGTATCCAAATAAAAATTTTATTTCATTTTTACACAGTAGAGTATAAAAGTTTGGAACGCCTTGGTCAAAATTACTGTTATTGTGGATTTGGAAATTAAACGATATCCTAAGGAGGAGTGGCTCAGGGTAATTATGCAATAATCTAAACACCCAGGAGGATCCTGTGACCTCATCAGTGTTAAATGGGTTATTAAAAATAGCCAAGGACTCAGGGGAGCAGCCATGATAACCTAAACTGACCACCATCTTGGTCCCTTTAAAAACAGGGTGGCACATTTTAAGGAGCTGAAACTCCTAAACCCTTCATCCAATTTTAATGTGGATACCCTCAAATGAAAGATGAAAGTCTCAACTTCAACTGCAACTGAATTGTTTGGTTTAAAATTCATTGTGGTAATGTCTAACCAAAATTAGAAAAAGGTAGTCTGTCCAAAATATAAATATATATATATATATATATATATATATAACTATTCTCGTTATTCGGTCGTGATATTGATGCCTTTTGGGCTACAAGGGGTATAAACAAACTAAAACTAAAAAAGGACTTTCTCATTGATTCCAACTGCCAACTATTTAGTTAAAGAGCAAGTACGATTTTCCCTCTTTTTTGCCAATACCTGATATTGAAAGATTGTTGATAAGTTCTTGAAAACTGCCCCACGCATTTTTGAATTGGTTGCTAACCGGATTAATAATATTGACCACAGTATTTTTGAGAGTGTGAAATACAGTACATGTGTAATTTGGATCAACAATTGCTCAGAATTTATTAAGACCAAAAACATAATTAAATGGGAATCCGAGCTTCACTTGAATTTTAGTACTACTGATTGGGGAATAGCGTGTTCCACATCTTTTACCTCCACTATTGCCATCGCTCTCCAAGAGACCCACCATAAAATTCTAACTCTTTGGTACTATACTCCTGCCAGATTGGGTCTGATTAATTCTTGCCATTCACCAGATTGGAGGGCATGTGATCAACGTGGTAGTCTGATTCATGTTCTGTGGCATTGCCCTTACATTAAACCCTTATGGACGAATATATTCAACTTGATCAATAAAATTCACTCCACAGACACCACATTATCTCCCCAACTGGCTTTATTATCTCTAGAGACCCAGCTAATTTCACCATCCTTAGTTGTGATTATTCACATCCTACTAATTACCAAAAACTATTGTTTATCACTGGAAAAGGTCAGATCCCTTTTGTTTCAAGATATTATGGATAAAATTCACACTCATATGAACACAAGTTGGCCTTGATTGACAACAGAATTGAAAAATACTCCAGGAAATGGTCTAGATGGATGGAATGGTTTCCTCAAGCTTAACCCCTTTGTGGTCAGAATTGTAAAAATTGGCTCTGTCACTGTCACTTTATGAGGTTATAACTCTGGAACGCTTTAACGGATCCCGCTGATTCTGAGATTTTTTGTGACATTGTACTGCATGTTAGTGGTAACATCTTCGATATTAGGCGATTATGAAAAAAACAGATGTCTGGTGAAAATTTTTATAATTTTGCAATTTTCAAACTTTGTATTTTTACGTCCTTAAATCAGAGAGAAAGGTCACGAAAAATAGTTAAACAACATTTCCCACATGTCTACTTTACATCAGCACAATTTTGGAAACAATTTTTATTGTTAGTGAGTAATAAGGGTTAAAAGTTGACCAGAAATTTCTCATTTTTACAACACCATTTTTTTTTTTAGGGACCACATCATTATTTTCTATCATATAGACCCCTCAAAATGACTTCAAATGTGAAGTGTGACACCATTCTAAAAACTACACCCCTCAAGGTGCTCAAAACCACATTCAAGAAGTTTATTAACCCTTAACGTGCTTCACAGGAACTGAAACAATGTGGAAGGAAAAAAAAATGAACATTTAACTTTATTTTGCAAACATTAATTCAGAACCATTTTTATTTTCACATGTGTAAAAACAGAAATGTAACCATAAATTTTCTTATGCAATTTCTCCTGAATACGCCAATACCCCATATGTGGGGGTAAACCACTTTTTGGGCGCACCGCAGAGCTTGGAAGTGAAGGAGCGCCGTTTTACTTTTTCAGTGTAGAATTGGCTGGAATTGAGATCGGACGCCATGTCACGTTTAGAGAGCCCCTGATGTGCCTAAACACTAGTAACCCACCACAAGTGACCTGATTTTGGAAACTAAACCCCCCATGGAACTTATCTAGATGTGTGGTGAGAACTTTGAATGCCCAAGTGCTTCACAGACGTTTAGAATGCAGAGTCATGAAAATAAAAAATATTTTCTTCCACAAACAAGATTTTGTAGCCCCCAAGTTTTTATTTACACAAAGGTAACAGGAGCAATTGGACCCCAGAAGTTGTTGTCCAATTTATCCCGAGTACGCTGATGCCCCATATGTGGGGGTAACCCACTGTTTGGGCGCACGGCAGAGCTCAGAAGGGAGGGAGCACCATTTGACTTTTTGAGCGCAAAATTGGCTGTCGTGTTAGGAGACCCCCTGATGTAGCTAAACAGTGGAAACCCCCCAATTCTAACTCCAACCCTAACCCCAACACACCCCTAACCCTAATCCCAACCCGATCCATAATCCTAATCACAACCCTAATGATAATCACAACCCTTACCCCAAAACAACCCTAATGTCAACCCTAACCCCAACCCTAAATCCAACACACCCCTAATCCTAAACCTAACCCTAATCCCAAGCGTAACCCTAATGCCAACCCTAACCCCAATACCAACCCCAATCCAAACCCTAACTTTAGCCGCAACCCTAACCCTAAGGCTACTTTCATACTTGCGTCGTTTGGCATCCATCGCAATCCGTCGTTTTGGACAAAAAAACGGATCCTGCAAGTGTGCCCGCAGGATGCGTTTTTTGCCTATAGACTTGTATTGCCGACGGATCGCCACATGTCGCGTCCGTCGTGCACTGGATCAGTTGTGTTTTGGTGGACCGTCTGCCCAAAAAAAAAAAAAAAAAAAAAAAAAGGTTCAATGTAACTTTTTGTACGTCGCGTCCGCCATTTCTGACCGCACATGCGTGGCTGTAACTCCGCCCCTTCCTCCCCTGGACATAGATTGGGAGGCGGATGCGTTGAAAAACTACATTCGCTGCCCACGTTGTGCACAATTTTCACAACGTGCGTCGGTATGTCGGGCTGACGCATTGCGATGGCCCCGTACTGACGTAAGTGTGAAAGTACCCCAACCCTAACCCTAATTTTAGCCCCAACTGCTCTTCTCCTGCCGGCCGGCAGATGGCGGGCGCACTGCGCATGCCCCCGCCATTTTCTTTCTCCATAAAGATGCCGGCGGGCAGGAGAACCCAGGGACACCGGTACATATAAAAGGGTCCCCGAATCCCCCCATTTCTCTGTCCTCTGATGTGCGATCACATTGGAGGACAGAGAAATTAAAAGGGAAATAGGTTTTTTTTTGCGATCGCCGTAAACTGTTAATTACCGGCGATCGCAAAAGCGGAGTCGGTAAAAAAACCCCGAATCATGTTCTCTGGGGTCTCGGCTACCCCCGGCAGCCGAGACCCCGGAGAAAATCGGACTCTGGGGGGCGCCATTTACTTAATTAATTAACGGCGCTGTGGTTTAAGTACCCTTAACTGCCGCAGTTAAAAGGCGTATCGGCGGTCGTTAAGGGGTTAAAATATGAACATTATGTTTATGTGTAGTCACCACTAGAGGGCAGCTCAGCATGCACTGCATACTGGTTTATTTATTCAGTCCAGTGCACAAGTGTCACAGCTCCCTCTGGTGGAGGCTTTTAGCATAAATTTACATCAGTGAAGGGGGTTTGGAGCTGTGTGTCAGTGAATCAGGTCCAAACGCTAACAAAGCAAGACGTTTATTAATACTCAATGTTCTGCTTAAAAACCCACAAATAAAACAATAAGTTTGGCATTCTTTTTTAAACTTTTAGCCAGCTTGGGCACTTAAATGAATTAAGTTTTAAAACAATGTGTAGTGTTGCTCTTGTAAGTGCAGATTAGTAGGCAAGTGTCTCCTCTGGTTGGCCAGAAACATGAGGGGCAAGAGGAATATTGACAGCCAAGTAACTGGTTAAGGCTTGGTCCATGGTCCAATTATGCAACACAGGTCTTCGGACCTTAGTCTATAGCTTCAAAGCCATTTATGAGGCTGAATCTTTGTCGGAGGACCAGGGTCAGTCCTTAATTCCCATCCATATCTGCTGTTTGAATAAGTCACAAGGTTATTCTTAAGGGGAACCGGGTCTACAAGACATTGACTGGTGAAAAATACTAAACACTTTGGATAATTCTGTTCTGTAAGTGCACCGATAAGCTGCATCTGCATCTCTAGCCATCTATACATTTTAACATTCCACATGTCAAAACATTCTCCCCCCCCCCCTTGTATCTGAGGCCACCTCGGACAGACTTGGCGCAAGCCACTCCATTTGGCAAATTCCAGAGGCACCCCGGCCTTCACCCTTTAACCCCTGTACAGGGATCTGGTCTTACAGCGGAGTCCAATGGATTGCTTCCACAGAAGGGCTGCTGTCCGGAGGAGCGAGCCAGGGGCAAGAGACTGGTCTTCTAGCCAGGGTGGATTTAAAAAAAAAAAAAAAAAGGATTTTTTTGATTTCAATCGGATTTTTTTCAATAAACTGCTTTTTGGAGGAAAATATTTTACCATCCAAAGGTTCTTCCATCATGAGATAAAGCTGAGTTATTTAACTCAGTAGAATAAAGGCTGTATATGTGTAACATTCACAATGCCATGCTCTTCCAGAGGTTTCTGTAGGATTAGTGGGCAGTGTCTATCCTATATTATCACAGACGCTCGCTTTACTTACGCAGTTCTCAAAACTGAATTTGACTCCGCAGAGGTCCCAGCCTCTTCACGGCAAAAATGTTACAACATGAACAGAGTTGAGAAAAAGACCTTAATCCTATTGTTCTACAAACCTATGAATACAGAATCAACCCCTTCAGTGCCAAGTCCAAGAAGTTAGACAATATGTTTCTGATTGTTTGGAGTGGAATAGATCTGCACAAGAAGAATGTGAATCTAAGTGTGAGGAGGAGGAAGGGCAAGCAGACAAGAAAATGAAAGTGAAACTTTGAGCACAATACTGCAGCATAGCCACAGACAGACAAGTCTGGATCTGTTTGTGTGTACGATCTGAGGTTTATTACATTCTTTCATTATAATGGCAGCAGGCCATAAAAGAGACCCAGTTTGGGAATATTTTAATGAAGCTCCTTCGCCTATCGGTAAGGCAGGCATGCGTGCAAAATGCAAACGATGCAACAAAGATGCAAGGCCTGGTGGCGCGAATGAGGCAACATCATGAGAAGTGCGGTGATGAAGATGACCAAAGAAACTTCTGAACAGGCAGGATCTTCAGGTTGGTAAACATTTTTATTGAATCCTTTTTCTAAAGACTGAACTGTCGTGTGAGAAAAATTATATTTCTTATTACTGCATGTTACTGTCATTTGGTACAGTTATGAAGAAAAACAAATATTCCTTTTGGGCTTTTGGGGCAGGGGCAGTGATGTGTTGTGTACAATAAGCAGAAATTGTATAAATAAAATAACAGCATTGACTTTTTTGTTTAAGGGAATTTATGGATTCTGGAAACTATCCACCTCCAAGATCACCATCATCCTGTTCTACAGTTTCAGAGTTATCCATCCAGGATAGTGCTTCATTAGCTTTAAACATGCCACAATCACACCTATCCTCAAAAAGCCCTCTCTTGACCCATCCTCTATCTAGCTATCGCCCTATATCACTTCTCCCCTTTGCCTCAAAACTACTGGAACAACATGTCCATATTGAACTGTCCTCCCATCTATCTTCCTGCTCCTTCTTCGACCGCTTTCAATCAGGCTTCCGGTCACACCACTCCACTGAAACTGCCCTAACTAAGGTCACCAATGACCTATTAACCGCCAAGAGCAAGCGACACTACTCTGTCCTCCTCCTCCTGGACCTGTCCTCTGCCTTTGACACAGTGGACCATTCCCTGCTGCTGCAGACCCTCTCATCCCTTGGCATCACAGAATTGGCCCTATCCTGGATCTCATCATACCTAACTGACCGTACATTCAGCGTCTCCCACTCACACACCACCTCCTCACCTCGCCCCCTATCTGTCGGAGTCCCGCAAGGTTCAGTTCTAGGACCCCTGCTCTTCTCCATCTACACCTTTGGCCTGGGACAGCTCATAGAATCTCACGGCTTTCAGTATCATCTCTATGCTGACGACACACAGATCTACATCTCTGGACCAGATATCACCTCCCTACTAACCAGAATCCCTCAATGTCTGTCTGCTATTTCATCCTTCTTCTCCACTAGATTTCTAAAACTTAACATGGACAAAACAGAATTCATCATCTTTCCCCCATCTCACGCGATCTCCCCAACGAACCTATCCATTACAGTAAACGGCTGCCCACTCTCCCCAGTCCCACAAGCCCGCTGTCTTGGGGTAATCCTTGACACTGATCTCTCCTTTAAACCACATATCCAAACCCTTTCCACTTCCTGCCGCCTCCAACTCAAAAATATTTCACGGATCCGCACATTCCTAAACCAAGAATCTGCAAAAACCCTAGTCCATGCCCTCATCATCTCCCGCCTTGACTACTGTAACCTCCTGCTCTGTGGCCTCCCCTCTAACACTCTTGCACCCCTCCAATCTATTCTAAACTCTGCTGCCCGACTAATCCACCTGTCCCCCCGCTATTCCCCGGCCTCTCCCCTCTGTCAATCCCTGCACTGGCTCCCCATCACCCAGAGACTCCAGTACAAAAGCCTAACCATGACATATAAAGCCATCCACAACCTGTCTCCTCCATACATCTGTGACCTCGTCTCCCGGTACTTTCCTGCACGCAATCTCCGATCCTCACAAGATCTCCTTCTCTACTCCCCTATTATCTCCTCTTCCCACAATCGCATACAAGATTTCTCTCGTGCATCCCCCCTACTCTGGAATGCTCTACCACAACATATCAGACTCTCGCCTACCATCGAAACCTTCAAAAAAAACCTGAAGACCCACCTCTTCCGACAAGCCTACAACCTGCAGTAACCACCGATTGACCAAACCGCTGCACAGCCAGCTCTACCCTCACCTACTGTATCCTCACCCATCCCTTGTAGATTGTGAGCCCTCGCGGGCAGGGTCCTCTCTCCTCCTGTACCAGTTGTGACTTGTATTTTTCAAGATTATTGTACTTGTTTTATTATGTATACCCCTCCTCACATGTAAAGCGCCATGGAATAAATGGCGCTATAATAATAAATAATAATAATAATAATAATAATAATAATAATTAGCAGCATCATCATCAGGCACCCACAGCCACATATCACCATCACCCAAAAGGAAGTAAAAACCTTTACCTCCAGGAACCACCATAGATAGGTTTGTGATAAGAACTAGCAGATTAGAAAAAGAGTTGATTAATGAAATAAATTGCCCAGTTTATTTATGCAACGAACTCTTCTTTCCGTCTGACTGAGAACCCACATTTCATTAATATGGTTCAGTCACTGAGACCAGGATACAGTCCACACAGCAGAGCTGATGTTGCAGGGAAACTGCTGGATCAAGTGTATGACAGAAATGGAGCAATGTGCAACAGCTCTGGAGGGTAAAATTGTTAACCTAAGTATTGATGGGTGGAGTAATGTCCACAATGATCCTATTGTATGTGCTTGTATAACAGAAGAAGGTAAAGTCTTCCTTGCACAAACAACTGATACGTCAGGAAATGCACACAGCAGAATACATACAAGAAGTGGCAGTAAAAGCTATAACGACATGTTAACAAAAATTCAAATGTCTAGTACGCAGTTTGGTCACTGACAATGCTGCAAACGTATCCAAGATGAGAAGAGATTTAGAAGAGCAGGGAGGGAATACAAAGCTGCTAATAACATATGGTTGCAGTGCTCATTTGCTGCACCTCTTAGCCAAAGACTTAAGTGTTCCAGAAATAAAGGCTAATGTTGTTGAAATTGCTAAATACTTCCGTAATAATCATTTTGCTGCAGCAGCTCTGAAAAGGATGGGTGGAACCAAGCTAAAGCTCCCACAAGATGTTAGATGGAACTCTGGTGGACTGTTTTGAGCAGAATATCAAAAACAGGTCCAATTCTGATGACACTTCGTGAAGAAAATCGAGATAAAATAGATGGCACTGTCACGGCCAAAATCCTCAACATTGGGCTTAAGAGAAATGTTGAACATATGCTGAGCTTCCTGAAACCCATCTCTCAAGCTTTAAACAAAATACAGAAAAATAGCTGTTATATTGCGGATGCTGTTGAAATTTGGAAGGAACTGAGTGAACACTTAAAAACAGAACTACACATGGACAGAATTAAATTACAAGCAGTAAACAAACGAATGGGACAAGCACTGACTCCAGCTCATTTTTTGGCAAATATTGTCAATATCCAATATCAGGGTCAAAACCTAAGTGCTGAGGAAGAGGAGTTAGCTATGACATGGGTATCCAGCAATCATCCATCTTTAATGCCAACTATAATAAGCTTCAGAGCTAAGGGGGAACCATTCAAGAAATATAGGTTTGCTGAAGATATTTTAAGGAAGGTCACACCAGTAAACTGGTGGAAGTCACTTAAGCGCTTGGATTTAGAGACTGTTCAAGTAATGATTTCACTTTTAACAGCAGTAGCTTCTTCTGCAGGCGTTGAAAGAATATTCTCTTCCTTTGGACTCATTCATTCTAAATTGAGAAATCGGTTGGGACCCAATAAAGCAGGAAAGCTTGTTTTTCTTTTCCAGATTATGAATAGGAACAAAGAAGATGATGACAAGTGAGCTACAGAGGACAGCAGGGACAGTAGTATTTAAGTTTTTCATGTTTTTCATGTGTCGGCTGGGCTGACAGTCTAAGTTTCTTATAATATATATTTTGTTTAGCCAAATTAGTTAAACATGGATGTTTGTTTAAGCAAATAACTTATGCTGTAATGTTATTGTTTCAGTTGAATTAATCTATTTAAATTGTTATTAAGGTCAGGATTATTTTTCTCCTTCCTAAGTACAACAGAACAGTGGTGTCCAAATATGAATGATTAACCCATTAAACTGGGGAGAAAAAAGTAATATAAAAAGTGATTCTAAAAATCTTCATCTACTTGCATGTTAAAGTAGCAAGAACTAGTTTAGGTAGACACTTTGATTTATATCACTGATTTAAATCAAGCCTTACTGACTAGTGATTTAAATCAGTTAGATTTTTATCAAATCCACCCTGTTTCTAGCGTTAGAACCATGAGGACTTGGGGTCTGTAGAGGGGAGAAAAACCAAGTCCACTGAAGGGTTGATCTCAAATATTAAAAAAACCACCTATAAATTTGGGCCCTAGCTTCCTGGGATGGAACAAAGTCTAAATATTTCTGGTGGATAACACCTGTGGCCTCTTCAGGTTTCCCCCTTACATAAGGGTTTCCCCCCCTTAAATAAGGTTAAATTATGGCTCATCTGTGGATTTGCCAGTGTCGGGGGGGTTCCAGTTTGGAAGCTGAAATGGAACTACAGTGTAGGTCAGGGGTGGGGAACCTTTCTGCCAAGGGCCATTTGGAATTTTATAATAGCGTTCGTGGGCCATATAAAGTCAAGTTAAACATTAGCCAATAAATTCAGACATTTAAATAACTCCCACCTAATGTGATGCTGGGGTGACTATGGTGAGATGTGCGATGTTGGGAGGTATGGATGATTTTGCTACTCGCAACTGGTTTTCTAAGTTTAAGCCAAACATACAAAGGACACGCAACTGAGCCACATGCATACTAGCATCGCCTTGCAGGTGCCGAGGCAGGGTCATTTGACAGTGTTGTAAGTTGTAGACTTGTGCAGCATTCGGTTAGTGAACACACTAGTGTAACAAACTTGTGGACCACTCACTAATACCACAAAGACAATTTTTGTCTCACGCACATGCCCATTAGTCTGACAAGTGTGCAAATAACCACTTCAGATGGGAAAGCACTGGAATTCTAGCACCACAGTACAAGCGCATGTGGGAAGAATTTGGCGCATGCACACAGCTCTCGGTTCCTAGTCATGTGTAGTAGGGGGTGGGGACATTACAGAGTACAGAACAGAAGTGCATTTCATGTTTGCAGGGCCACACCGAGCAACCTTGTATTCTCAACAGTAGCGAACCAGGCCAACTGCTTCTAAACAAACCAACACATGAGTTCAACAAGCGGAAACCGAGAACTGACACGCCACTAGCAATATGGCACGTTGCTACATGGTTGGCACACACCAGAGGGTGCTGTGACTACAGGGTTAGTCCTGTACACTAGTGACTTGGATATAAAAGCTATTGCTGGCCTCCATTGTACTCGCTGCTGAGCGGGGTGCCAGCTACAAGCTGCTTTCCTGAGGGTGACCGGGGTGCAAAGCTATTAATAAGAGGGGCAACTACAAGACACTGCTCGGTACATGGGTCACTTCGCAAGACTAACCCCCCGGTCTCTCCACGGAACGTCAGCTGATCAACTGCCCCTTGCCCGTCATGTTGCATCTAGTGAAACCACCATCACCAAGCACCAGTGTGAGCACAGGACTCATCACAAGAATAACTCTGCCGAGCCCATACCGGCTCCTCTCGATGTGGTAGCAATCATGCAGTAATCCACTCCAGGTTTATATCACTCTGCCTTATGTTACCTGTAGCTGCCAGTGAGCCAGCCACCTTCTTAGCCGGTTACTTGAGGGAGCTGGAGAGCGGCGCAGCAGCTCCTCCCACACAGAATGCTCAGGGTGGTTTCACACTTGCGTTTTTGTCTGCAGCTTTTTTTTTGCACAAAAAAAAGCATGCGTTTTTTCCCTATATTTAACATTGAAAACGCATGCGGTTTTGTGTACGCGTTTGGTCCCGTTTTCAATCGCATGCGTTCATTTTCAAAAATGCAACTTGTATTTTTGAGAGGCATTTTTTGGACAAAAACGCATGCGTTTTCATGCGTTTTTTTGGGTCAAATAACACATTGGAGTCAATGGGAATGCATGCGTTTAAAAAACAAAAAAAAAAATAAAACACTGATAAACCACCCCACACCATAAAATTGATAAAGGGATCCTACCCCTAACCCTACCCCTAACCCCTTTAAGGGTAGGGGTAGGGTTAGGATCCCTTTAGGGTTAGGGTTAGGATCCCTACCCCTAACCCTAGCTCTTTGTTTATTGTGGGTTTTTTTTACTTTATTTTGATGATTGGCAGCTGTCACATTTATCTGCATGCGTTTAAAAAACGCAAACGCATGAAAAAGCCGCGTTTTTTTCAACCACATGCAAAAACGCATGCGTTAAAACACAGCGTTTTTTCACCATGCGTTTTTTTTTTTTTAAAACACATGCGTTTTGAAACGCAAGTGTGAAACCAGCCTCAGACCCTGGCACTAGAGAACGTCAGACAATACCGCACGCACATCTGAAGAATTAAAGGGCCAAAAAAATTAAATGGCAAAGTGGCTGCAGGCCGCATCAGGTGATATTGTGTGCTGCATATGGCCCACGGTCCAGAACTTCCCCACCCCTGGACTAGGAGATAGCAGAAGCCTCTGAGGCATTTACAAAAAAAAAAACAAAAAAAAAAAAACAGAACGAGGAGATTGTTTTGTTTTTGTGACCTGTTGAACGTGATAGTGG
This sequence comes from Ranitomeya imitator, assembly GCF_032444005.1. Taxonomy (NCBI): domain Eukaryota; kingdom Metazoa; phylum Chordata; class Amphibia; order Anura; family Dendrobatidae; genus Ranitomeya; species Ranitomeya imitator. Next base: position 1,236,371,296 of record NC_091282.1, on the reverse strand, counting down.
TAGATTTAGGTGGATCTGGATTTCCGTTTATTTAAACTAGCAAAAATTGGACAGAACAGAGATAAGTCAGTTTTTCATCTTTGAATTTTTATGCCCTTTAACCCTTTTAGTGACCAAAACAGTTTTTACAATTCTGACCACTGTCATTTTATGAGGTAATGACTCTGGAACGCTTTAACGTATCCCACTTATTTAGAGAGACTTTCCCTGAGACATTGCACTTCATGGTAGTGGTAACATTTTTTATATGACTTGTTTATGAAAAAAAATAATCTGGCGAAATTTTAAAATTTTGTAATTTTCAAACTTTATGCCCTTAAATCAGAGATATCACAAATAATCAAAACATTTCATAAACACTTCCCTCATATCTGCATTACATCAGCACAAATTTAGAAATAAATTGTGTTATGAAGTTATAAGGGTATGAGGGGGTGTACATTACAGAAAATACCCCAAAGGAGACACCATTCTAAGAACTGCACACCTCAAGGTGCTGAAAACCACATTCAAGCTTAAGTTTATTAACCATTTATGTGCTTCACAAAAATTGAAGCAATGGGGAATGAAAAACAAAAAAAAAAAAACAAAAACAAAAAAAAAAAAAACACAATTTCACTTATTCCCACAAACATTTTACTTCACAACCAATTTTTTTTTTTCTTTTAAAAAGAAAATGAACCACAAAAGTTATGCAATTTCTCCTAAATATGTAGATACTCCATATGTGGGGGTAAACCACTATTTGGGTGCATGGCAGAGCTCAGAAGGGAAAGCGCACAGTTTTAATTTTATATCACAAATTTGTGAGAGCGGATGCCATGTCGTGTCTGGGGATGTGCCTAAACAAAAAAAACCCCCCACAACTGACCCGATTTTGGAAGCTACACCCCTTAAAAAAAAATTAGCCAAGGGTATATTGAGCAATTTGAACCCACAAGTAAGACAATTTGATAACATTAGGTAGTCATTAAAGTCATTTCTCACAAAACTTTTGTTTTAGACCTGGATTTCTCACTTTGTCAGAGTTTACACCAAAGTGGTCCTCACAATTTGTTACCCACTTTATGAGCATGGCGATATCCCATGTATAGTCAAAGTGTTCTGTTTGGACAAACGGAAGGGCTCAGAGAGGAAGGGGCACAATGTGACAAGTTTAGCTTTATTTCAAATAGATTATCATACTGGCAGAGCCTGTGTGGTTCAAGAGCAACAGGAATCCCCATAAGTTTTTATAAATAATACCCCGTAATCTATGGAGGTAGTGAGTAGTTAGACACCATCATTTTTTATGCAGTTGATGCAACACAAGTTTGAAAGTTTACAATTTGCATTTTTTTTACTGTCTTATGGTTCATTTTTGTACTTAGAGGAACACATCAAGTGTTCTAGCAATAGTTTTTATGCGTTCAGAAATATATCCAATATGGCACCAATGTGAGTACTGGACACGGCTATGCCTATAATAGATGGCTGGCCATTTGGTCTTTAGGATAAAATTGAAGTTCCAGGACCAATTCAGAGCTTCTAGAGACATGGAATTACTCAGAGGGAGGCATGCTCCTAAAAACACGTTAGCGGACTATTAAACTTGGTCTTTCTAACTAAACAGTTATCCCACATTTCTGTACATTGTAGCAGGAAAAATAAACTGTACTGGCATGAAGGGCAAAATGTGGAGAAAAATGACCCAACTAGGACAAGACTGAGCTTGTTCCAATGATGAAACACCTGCAGGGCTAGAATGGCCGACACTTCAGAGACTGGTCGTACAATGTCCTTTTAGCTCCATGAATCCCTACATGAGGGACAAATGTGCCAATAGACGTGGTACACCATAGCAAGCTCCCACCCGCCAAGGTCAGAACCACTATATGCACAAAACAAACAGTTCTCTACAGAAATAGTGAAGTATTGTCTGGTACCGGAGGTTCGGCAAGAACCATGAAGTAAAGCCCATAGTGTACAAGTATGGAACTTTTAATTAAAAGACACCCCCCCCCCAAACAAAAAAAAAAAAAAAAAAATAGATGCCCGTATCACCAAATATAAAATGAAGCCAAAGTTGCGTAACCAGTCAAAGTTAGATAAATGGTCAAAAATTGTTGAATAATCAAGTCCTAGAATTAATTGTCAGATGACCTGACTTCTCAGGAACATTTGTGGGGTCCACACGTGGGTACGTGGATGAGAATTTGTTGGAATAGTAGTTTGCTATGGATTGATCAATTCCTGGAATTGAAATGGGATCTACTGATGAAAATATTCCCTATTACTTGTCCCAAATTACTCAACTGGGGCCACCAAGCAGAAAATATAAAACCTCTAATTGTAGGTGGTGTGGTAGGTCTTAAATCAAGGGGAGATGCAAAGACCTGGTTGGGATGGGCACATGGGGCAATAGTACCAGGAATCACTCAGTCTGCCATGCTCCCTACAAACAGGGCATCTTTTTTGAGGTTCCTTTTGGGTGGGAGCGACAGGGTGAGGAAAATGGCGCTCAGGAAGTCTCTGGGAATCCTCAGACTCAAAGGCCTCCCCTGGTGCCATTGACTCAAACATGAGGCCCTCAATTATTTTCTGAAACTGGAGTAATGTGAGCGGTCTTTAGGACTTTATACAAGACAACACTGTTGTATGTGGCAGTTTGCATAAGGTAGATCGCCACCATTTTGTACCAGGCCCTTGTATTCCGCTTCACAAGGTATGATTAGAATATGGTCTGACAGGTCAATGCCACCAATAAGTTTGCTAGTGATGCAGACCGGTGTTTCCTTGTCCCTGGTGGCACCTCTGACCATCAGTGGTGTCCGCATGCAGAGTGGTCCGCACGTAAACATCCTTCCTGTCATTCCACTTCACCGCAACAAGCTGGTCACTTGCGAGTGAGTGATAATCTTTATATAGCGCCAATATATTCCGCAGCGCTTTACAGTTTCAAACAGTCATAAGTATCAGCATTACTAATACAATAAATTAAAGCATAATATAACGACCCTGCTCATGAGAGTTTACAATCTACAATGAGGTGGGGGAGATACAAAGCACAGGTGTGTATTTACATGGATGGTCCAGCCATCTTGAGGGAGTGGGGGGGATAGATAGATAGCAGATGGGCTACACATAATGACCGATTAGGGAACGTGATGGGCCGCTTTGAACAAATGTTTTGAGGGAGAACATAAATATATTTCAGGACAGTAGATCTACCAGGATGGTGGGGGATCATGTACATGTACATGTACATGTACCTCAGAGCTCGGGATCCAAGTTCCAGACGTGTTGCTGGATGTGGACGCTGCTTATAACTGTATAAAGATATCAGAAGATCTGAAAACGGCAGATTCAGAAGAACAGGACAGACCAGAATCGTCAGTAAGATTTATGGATTACTCCCATGTTTTAAGCAGATCTGGCTTCTCTTCAGGAAGACATTACTGGGAGGTAGAGTGGAACCAGATTGGAGAATGTGAAGTCGGAATGTGTTCTCAGTGTAGAAAGGGAAGGATATAACTCTGATGTTAGACTTCATGCTAAATCTTGGTTTTTGTTGATGTCTGAGGAAGCATATAATGTTAGCCCCCCCGCGTGAACCCAGAAGAAATACAGCGGGGGTCTCATGGCCTCAGACCCTATAGGTCTTAATATGACAATTTTTCTATGGGTCATTTAGAGGTCAGGTCAGTCAGATGAGGTGAGGAGAAACTGGTTTTATCCAGTTTCTTCTGGTCTACCTGGCGCCCAATTTTAACTGTTTTGATTGGTTATTGAAGTGCTGGGCGCCCAAATATTTGTGTATATAAACCCTGGTTTCAGGGGATTTTAGTCATTCTGCCGGTGAAGAAGAAAAGAAGAAGAGGCACCTGAGGATGGAGGATCTCCTGCAGCAACTCCTGACCAGAGCTGGCGCTGAGGGTGGAGCAGAATGGCTTCAGCGCTGCTTGGCTATAGAACCTTCCTCCGCGGCAGCTGAGGCGTTCCCTCCCCCTCCAGAAGTTTCCTTCCAGCCGGCGTGTCAAGCCCCTCCAGCCCCGCCGGCATCTCAGGCTTCTGTGCGCCTCAGAAGACAGAGGATTCCCTATTCTCCTTCGGCGTCGACTCCTGCTTCCGGCCGGTCAAGACAGGAAGTGAGGGGGAAGTCGCGACACCGCCTGTCACAGAAGTCTCGCAGCCCTGCGCGAGACCTCTGCAGCCAGCACCGGAACGGGGCCCCGTCCTCATCAGCTGTTCCAGACGGGAGGCCTGCACCTCACCGCGGCCGTAAAAGCGCTGCGGTGTCAGCGGCTCCCGCAGCAGCGTCAGCATCTACGTCGTTGATCCGCGACGCTATCCGGGACGCTCCAGCGTCGCAGTCAGAGGAGGATGAAGAGGAGTCGCCGTTTGCAGCAGCTGATCGCATGGGCTCGCCCAACAGGGAGGGCTTGAGCTCCAGCTCCTGCAGAGATCCCAAGACTGGACAACATTCGAGGGGTGAGACTGTTATTTTACCTACGTCTGTCCCTCTCTCAGCTCACAAATATCATTAGGAAAGTGTTGGCGGATACATTGAAGGACGTTATTCCTTCTACTGCACACACATCAGGTACATATAGTGCTGCAGTCTGACACGTTGCCCGCCAACATTATTCCTGTTAATACTTTTAAGGAAGCTTTGACCTGTGAATTATCTCCTTTGGGATTCCACTTGAGCTCTTCTGTTAAAGAGCTTATTTGGAATAATCAATATGTAGATATTTTTTCTTTATTACCCAAGAAGGATCAGCTTTTTAAACCTGATAAAAAGGAGGATAAAGCTGATTCTGATTAATTTAAACGCACTAGCTATAAATCTTTTAACAATTGGGTTCAGGCTTTTACCATTTTTGCCGCAGTGTTGGGTGAAAAATCTCCCCATCTCTGTAGCAAATTATTCCAACACTTAGATATACTGGAAGCTTATCGGAATTTCGGCGGGTTCGCTTGGCTGAACTATGATGAAGCTTTCAGGCACAAATTGTCGGTTCACCCCGAGCTACATTGGGGAGTGAAGGATATCGGTTTGTGGATTAACCTTATGCTTCCACAGAGAAATAGCAATGTGAAACAGACCCCCACTAGCACTTTGAAGCAGGGCGTTTGTTTCGCTTATAATGATTCCTTTTGCAAATGGAACAATAATTGTAGATTCCGTCACGAATGCTCTTTCTGTGGAAACTCGCACCCAATGGTTAAATGCTTCAAGAAGCAGGCAGCTCAGCAGTCCTCTGCTAAAGAGCACATTACTAAAAGCGCAGACTCCAGTGAGCCTGGCAAACGTGTCCCCATGGCTAAGCAAATTTCCAGATCGGGTGATCAGTGAATTGTTCTGTTTTTTTAGAAGGGTTTTTCATACCTCAATTTAAAGGGGAGGGTTGTTTAGTCGTTCCTAATTTACCGTCCTTAAAGGCCAATCAGGATGTTGCTAGGGATAAAATTATCAGTGAAATTCAACTTGGCCGAGTTTCTGGGCCTTTTGAAACACCTCCTTTTGTTAATTTTCGTATATCTCCTTTGGGCTTAGTACCTAAAAAAGATGAGGGCTCTTTTCGTTTGATTCATCACTTATCCCACCCATCAGGTTCCTCTTTGAATGATGAGGTGGATAAGTCCTTAGTTTCAGTAGCTTACTCTTCTTTTGATTCTGCATTAGAGATCCTTAAAAAATTCGGCTGCAATGCTTTGATGTCCAAATCGGACATTAAGTCTGCATTTAGACTCCTCCCCGTTCACCCGTCCGGTTTTAACTCTTTAGGTTTTTATTTTGATGACTGTTTCTTTTTCGATAAGTGCCTACCCATGGGTTTTTCTTTGTCTTGTTTTTATTTTGAAAGTTTTTCCTCTTTTCTTCATTGGGTTCTAGAAAATAATTGCAAGGACGCGGGTATTCTCCACTATTTAGACGATTTTTTATTTATTGGTCCTTTCGGCTCCCCCGCATGTGAGAACGCCCTTAAATTTATTCAAATGTGCGATTTCTTTGGGGTTCCTATTGCTCAAGAAAAGACAGTAGGTCCTTCCAGAACAATTGAATTTTTTGGGAATCACTTTGGATTCCCAAAAAATGGAGTCTCGTCTTCCCATTGAAAAAGTTTTGAAACTTTGCGTTGCTTTGTCTAAATTTGTCAAAAGAGAAGGTGACGCTTAAAGATCTTCAGTCATTGCTCGGATTATTGAATTTTGCAGTTCGAGCTATCCCCATTGGTCGGGTTTTTTGCAGAAGTTTATATGATGCCACCAAAGGCGTATCTTCACCTCATTGTCATATCAGGATTCGTTCTGATCTCAAAGAGGATGCTAGATTATGGCTCACCTTTGTCGGAATTTAATGGCAGATCCTTGTGGCAGTCATCCTTTGTAGCAGCTGATTCTTTTCAGTTGGTCTTTTCTTTTGACAAGCGGCTCGGCGGTAGCATTTTTTGTATTTCTCATTGGACCTCTATCCAATGGCCTTCATGTTGGGTATCTGAGCGTTTGGTTTGCAATTCAGCTCTCCTTGAGATTTTTTCTATTTTTGCTGGAATTTACATTTGGGGGTCGCTAATGCAGAACTCTAGAATTTTATTTTTTTCCTCTAACCAAGCGGTAGTTTTTGCCATTAATACGTTGTCTTAAAAAAAAAAAATACTGTTGTAGCTAAGATCTTGAGACATTTGGTGTTCGTATGTCTTAAATGTAATATATGGCTGAAGGCTAATCTAGGTCAGAGTAAATTTTTAGGCTTGACGGACTCTTTGCTTAATCGTCAGTGGTCACATTTTTTTCTGCAGGTTCCCAGGGCGGACCCAGAAGCAACCTTCTTATCTCCTGCAATATGGGACGTGATTACAATTTAATACCACATTTTATTAAAAATTAGTTATCTGTGAGATCATGGGCTGACTATTCAGCCGCATGGCGTAAATGGAATAATTTTTGCAATTCGAATTGTTATGACCCATTGGTTCCTAACTCAACAGCAGCATTGAAATTTGCTGCTGACATGGCTCAAATGGGTCTGTCATATTCAGCTATAGCTAAATGCCTTGCTGGGGTTTCTTTTTTCCTCAAGCTTTCTGGCAACATTCCATTAACAAGTTTCTTTGCAGTCAAACAGTTTTTGAAGGGCCTCAAAAAGTCCAATTTTATACCTGATGCTAGAAGGCCTATATCTTTGGCTCTACTCAAGGAATTATGCTCTAGCCTCACTTACGTTTGTGTAAATTCTAATGAGGCCCTTTTATTCAGTGCGATTTTTTCTCTGTCTTTTTTGGTGCGCTTCGCATTGGCGAGGTAGTTTCTGCCAAAAAAACTGAACCCTCAGGGCTCATGTTATTAGATGTTCAAATTCACGAAGCCTTTTTAACTCTTTATTAGAAAATCTGAGACGGATCAGTTAGGTAGAGGTGCTAGGTTGAAAATTCACTGCCTCTGATCCGTCCATTTGCCCTGTGGATTTGATGTCTAATTGGATTAAAACTAGACCTTTGAGGGCCCATTATTCATAGGGATCTATCACCGGTCACAGTATTTCAATTTAATTCAGTTTTAAAAAAAATGTCTGAATTTTTTGAATCTGAAGCATCTTAAAATTACTTCCCATTCTTTTAGAATTGGAGCGGCCACTGAGGCCGCTAGGGCCGGAATTTCTGAGTCTGGAATAAAGGAGATGGGTAGATGGAATTCCAAGAGGTTCAAACTGTATATTAGACATGATCTCTATGATTATTAATTTTGGTTTTCTTTTAGGTCCGTTAGTGGGACATTCTTTAGTCTTCTGGGCCCAGAAGAGGGCTAGTCAGCGAGTTTACACAGAGAACTTATATTTTAATCCTTCCAATATTCAGGTTTGGTGGTTTGGAGTTCGAGGTTTAAAATGGTTTTCAGTGGTGGAGCAAGTTAAAAAATGGTTGATTAAGTATCCTTCTCCTGATTTGATCATTTTTCATGTGTCTGGGAATGATCTCGGTAAAAATCAGGACTCTTGACTTGTTAGCATCCATGAGATCGGATTTTATTAGTATTAGGCAAATTTTGCCCCTTCGTTCTTTTGTTTTTTTCCGAGATCATCCCCAGATTATTATGGCATAACAATCATCTTTCTTTTCTTGATAAAATTCGGAGAAGAGTCAACAAATCTATGGAGAAATTCTTTCCTTTAATTTCAGGTTTCTCTTTTCGGCATAGGGAATTGGAAGGTTTTTTACCAGGCCTCTATAGGCCCGATTTGGTTCATTTATCGGATATTGGGTGTGATATTTTTAACCTTGACTTACAGTCAATAATTGAAAAATGGCTGTGTGGTTTTGGGGGGGGCCTTGGCTCGCTGAGCCTTGGCCTGGTGGGAAAAATCACCCATGTATGGGTGGATTGGTTTATTGGAGTAATATGGAAATTGAGTTTTAATTGAAGTATTTATTGGTATTTATTTATTTAACTTATGTAACCCTGAATAAACTACACGGCCATTTTTATCCAAAAACTTTAGTGTTTGTGTTTTCTTTGTATGAATGGGTTTTGTGAGGCCATGTAAGTTACAAGTCATTGATATTAAGCCTTGATGTAAAGCCACAAAGTCCAAAACTGGGAGTCTTCTTAGACTATGAGACCGGGCGTCTGTCCTTCTATGAGTTAAGTGACCCCATCACACACTTATACGCCTTCACTGCTTCCTTCACCGAACCCCTACATGTTATCTTGTATGGAAGATGGCGCCTCTGTTAAAAATAATAAGCTGAGGTCGGTGCCGCATCAAAATTATGTTATTCCTTGTTACATTGCTGCATCTGAATAACTAGCATTTGTTACCATCCACCTCTCGTGTCTCCCCTTTTCCTCATAGTTTGTAAGCTTGCGAGCAGCAGGGCCCTCATTCCTCCTGGTATCTGTTTTGAACTGTATTTCTGTTATGTTGTAATGTCTATTGTCTGTGCAAGCAAAAAAAAAAACAAAAAACGACAAAACAGTATATATGTGCTGCTTATTCTAGTTTTTTTATTTCATATTTAGAATCTTTCAGGAAACCCCCCCAGCAGAAAACTGGCAAACTACATGAAGGGACAGGGATGGAAAACAAATGTACCAACCATAGAAGTGGCACGTGCTTGGAAACTCCGAATGCCAAGGAGAAATGACCTTCCAGAGGAGATCAAAGAGCTTGTGAGGACACAGAAGTGGAAAGGACTCGTTATTAACAGGACAGCAGCAGAGGTGGGCATACCGTAAAGACCAGCCATGCTTTTACAAAAAGGAGAGGTGGTCTGTGATCATCATGGAGGAACTATGGACTCTAATGAAGAGCAAGAATTGCAGAGATCACGGACAGGAATGTCATATGTAGTTTTTTGTTTTTTTAAACATAAAGGACAGAAATTATGCATTAATGCTACCAAAGCACCGTGTGATTGCCACCCAGACATACAGTCCACTATTGGACGGATGATAAATCATTTCGGGGAAGGTTCACAGTCTCAAGCCGAAGGTTCAGGATTGTGGACATGGAGAGACCCCAACAATTCTCTTAGGCTATGTGCACACGTTGCAGATTATTTGCGGTTTAGCTTTTTTTGCGCTATAAAACCGCAAATAATCTGCATACATTAAGCATTTTATCATTTTTAATGAAATCCGCAACTTCTGCGCACATGTGCGTTTTTCCGCATGAAAAACGCATTGCGGAAAAATAATGAACCTGCTCATTAATTTTGCGTTTTTTTTTTTTTTGCGGTTTTCCCACTGTCTAATGCATTGGGAAATGTCAGGGAAAAAAACCTAGTCAAAACCGCGCAAAAAACGCATGCGGAAATCTGGCAGAAATGTCTGGATTTTCACAGGAATTTTCTGCATGAATTCCTGAACGTGTGCACATAGCCTTATGCCGAGAGATCTGAAGCCAGGGACAGAAATCTTATTATGGAGTCCGAAGAAAAGATTTCGGAGAAGGGGAGATTGTTCATGGCTCGACATGTAATATTGTACATGGGCTCCATTCATGCATCTGATCCACTGTTTGTGTATATACTTTATATATTAGTATTATGTGTGGGTTAAGGAACAGTTCTATGTTATTTTTTTCTATAATAAAGCTGTTATTTTACTGTTTAAGGCCTCTTCCACACGTCAGTGTCTCCGGTACGTGTAGTGACAGTTTTCTCATGTACCGGAGACACTGACACACGTAGATCCATTAGGATCTATGTGTTTCTGCACATGTGCATGTTCTCACACGGACCGTGTGTCAGTGTGCAAAACACGTAGACCTGTCCATTTTTTTACTGGCAGCACAGACCACACTACGGACAGCACACGGAGAACAGTGTCCACTCTCCTCTGTGTGCACGTACCACCCGCAGGAGAGACAGCGCTACAGTAAGCGCTGTCCCCGCTGTGTGTGGTGCTGAAACTGGTATTCATTCCTTCTTCCCAGCAGTGTTCGCCCTTTGGCTTGCATGCCGGGAAATACTCACCCGGCTCCTGCGATGTCTCCTCTCTGCACATATTCCTCACTGTAATGAGCAGTACCACGTGATCGCTCACACAGGACCTGCTGCCGGCGCAGAGAGGAGACATCGCAGGAGCTGGGTATTTCCCGGCAGGCATGCGGGGGGGGGGGGGGTTTGGGCGCACAAACTTTAGTTTTGAGGGAAAATTAAAAAATGATTTTTCATTCCTTCTCTCCAGCAAACGCTGCTGGGAAGAAGGAAGGAATGAATACCGGCTTCAGCACCACATGCAGGGGACAGTGCTTAACTGTAGCGCCGTCTCCTGCACGGTCCGTGTGGTCCTCAGTCGGCACACGGCTGCCGCACGTGTGCCACACTGATGTGCTATGTGAGCACATGGAGACGGATAATTCCGGTACAGATTTCTCCGGGAGCGGAATTATCTGGACGTGTGAAAGAGGCCTAAGTGTTTGTACTAGCACTAAATACAGGAAAGATACATCTCTGCATCGGGCATAGAGTAATTCATGTCCATGGTGCTGTGATACAAACACGTCTGCCAGCACATGGCATCTACATACGGTAGCAGTCTTTGCCAAGCATTAACTCTTTCACCATCGAGATGAGGGGTAATGGGAATATTTAAAGGCAGGGTGCCTCATCACCTGACACCCAGCAGCAGCTCATCTGACCAAGGAGTCACAGAAGTTAATCCTTCATAGGCAAAAATTAATTTACTCCATGTAACTATTGGATATCACAAAGACTAGAGCAGTCTACAAGTGACAGCCTTACACTCTCCTCTCTGTACTATGATCACTGCATATTTTGTCTGCTTTTTTTCAGCCACAGAAACCACAGATTATTCAAAAACGCTCCCACAAATTGTGGTGCTTTTTTTTAGTGCTGCATTTGCCAGCTGATTAGAATGGCTGTCAAATGGAAAACGCAGCCCATAACATTAAAAAAAAAAAAATTTTTTTATATATATATATATATATAAATAAAATAGGCAGGCGATTTCTGCAACACAAGAAGTACAGTGTGCACAAACTAAAACTGGCTAATGTCTCACAGACTCTTGCATCAATCCCCACTCCCATCTCTTTAAGGGTATGTGCACACGATGCGGATTTTACCGTGCAGAAACGCTGCAGATCCGCACTGATGTACAGTACAACGTTAATGAGGAAAAAAACAAAACAAAGATGTGTGGAAAAAAAAAAAAAAAAATCAGTGCAGAGTTGCTGTGGATTTCAAAGAAGTGCATGTCACTATTGTGCAGATCTGCAGCGTTTCTACACCCCTCCATGTTAAAAATCTGCAGTGGCAAAATCTGCAGCAATTCTGCATTAAAAAAAAAATGCACAAAATCCGCGGATGTGGATTTTGTGAGGAAAATTCTGCACCTCTTCCCTATGTAAGCACATAGCCTAAGGGCTCATACTCACCTGTGAGCAACTCGGACGAGTCTCGCACAGCAATACCCGGCACGGAGGAGCGAAGCGTGCGGCTATTCCTATGTGGTTGCACGCTCCGATCTGAGTGCCGGCAGCGGCGCCGGGCCTTAACATGCGAGACTCATCCAAGTTACTTGCAATTGAGCATGAGCCCCAAACCATACATACATTTTTAATTACCCAAGTCAAGGATGAAGGTAGACATTCTATAGTATAGACTGAAACTAAAGGACTGGAAAAACTCTTCTCACCTCTTAGGTTTTAATTGTATATGGATTAAAGAAAGAAAAAAAAATGGCCAGTGAAGCACAAATGAGCATTTATGTTTCATAACTTTTCAAACATGGGGGCTGTGGGAGCCTGCCAGGGCCTGTGGAGGCTGGAGGGGCCGGTGCATGGGGGCTGCTGGAGTCTGTGGGTCTCCGGAAGGCTGTGTGGTACTGTAGAGGCCTACACAGCCCCCTGGTGTGACTTCCCCAAGTGCCATGACAGCTGACTGTATATACATGTACAAGTGCCATGACAGCTCCTTAGACTACACTTACATGGATTGTCACTTACCCCCAAATCGAGGATGAAGAGGCTTAGCTGCTCCACATGATGATGGAGGCCGGAGAGCAGTGTTCCTCCATAGTGATGTCAACCATTAGGGTAACTTGTACTCCTTGCCCCATAGAGTCAGTTTAGTGTCCACGATGTCCTGTTACCCCTTCTTCCATGAACGTCTGGACACCAACTGTAACTTAAACCCCACTGTTTTTCCTGACTGTCCCACAGACCCCTGTATTTCCAGCGTGGAGGGATTTATATAGGGGGATGCTCATATAATAGTCCATATATGCAGCGCCCCAGAGATCTGGTCGTTGCAGTATGACTGCCACTAAGGGGAGTGATGGTACGTCTGATGGCACAGAAGGAGTTCTCCTGACCAGGTATCACCAGAACACATTACACTTCACACTCCGGCCACTAGGGGGAGAAAAAGGCTTTATTTATTGGGCCACTCCTCACACTGGTAAAACTAAGGGTTGGGGAGGAAGTTAGTCAGAAGCTGACTGGGTTGGATTCAGGCAACATCCCGTGGCAGGGCGTGTTGCAGGGAGAAGACACAGGGGGGTCCCTGTCAGGCGTGGGAACCTGGCAGGTGCCTAGCGAACAGAAGGTAACGGAACCGCGCCTGCACACCCTGCAAGAGAGACACGAAGGGAAGGATATTGTGGAATAGTGTAAACGAGATCAAGGACAACCAATAAAAGTCGTGCTGTGAGACCGAGGCAACATCCTACTGAGGCGCGTAGCCGGTGGCCGGAACACCGAGGGAGTAACTGACTCTAGGCCTTACTTTGAACTCCGCAGGACAGTTAATTATAGGTTGGCTGTCTACCTTAAATTTCCTACGAAGACATAGGGGGCAACTGTGGGAGAGGGGCGTCTCTAGGGTCCCAGAAGACCTCCAGGCCTTCCCGTCATACGGGTGCGTCCTAGCAATAACATACCTGGGGGACGTTGAACTAGAAACATCTGGAACGAATTAGAAAGAACGAACGAACACAGAAGTTGTGAGGACTATTCCGAATGCTCAGCAGGGTAGCACTACAACACACAGGCGCTAGTGGTAGGCAGTGATTTCCACCTGCAAAGGGAGTTCTGGATGTGCCCATCAGACCGGCCGGTCTCAGATAGCCCGGTTAACTGTGCTCTGGATTGAGGATCCTGAAGTCTTCAGTAAAGAGGTAAAGAGACTGCAACCTTGTGTCCTCGTTATTGACTGCACCTCACACCATCAACCTTACTGGGATGCCCTGGGGACATACTTCACCTGTGGGAAGGTATACCATCCAGCTGCCATTCCATCACCCCTGCATCGGTCACCCTGACCGAACACCACAGGTGGCGTTACGAACCCCTGACAGACTCCTACCACCTTTATTGAATGCCCCTTAGCAGGGTCACAGACCGGGTCCAGCCACCGTGACAGCCTCAGAACCGAACCAGAGAGGCCCGGTACCGAGAACTCGTGGCCCTGTGTCTGGGGGCGCTCCAACTACACATGATAGCCCTGATGGAGGAAGGGCATCATTAGCTCCTAGACAATTTTGCCTGGGATGCCAGTTGTCTGGGGGCAGTTTGAGGTGTTTGGCAGTCCCCATCTTCATAAATTAGGAAGGTGGTGGATGTGTACCCTGATGAGCTCAAGTTTTGTACATTTTGATGCCGTATTTGGCTCGCTTGGAGGGGATAAATTGGCAAAATGATAGACGGCCCTTGTAGCCCATCAATGACTCGTCGACTGACATTTTTCTCTGGGGTATAGGAATTTAGAAAGGAAGTTTGCAGGAGGGAGATTAGGGGGTCTCAATTTATTTAGCCGATCATAGTTGGGGTCAGTTCTCGGGGTGGGGCTTGGAAATTGTCACTGAAGAAATCTCATCAGGGCTTCGTAACGGACTTGGGACATGACGGCTGCAAATACAGGGGTGCTGTGGACAGATTTTGTTGCCGAGTAGGAGCAGCGTGTTTTTTTTTTCTACTAATCCCATATTCAAGGACATTTGTTGGGATCCAGGAATGGGAATGAAAGGCAGTGGGTTTTTTGGGAAATATATTGTCAGGCAAAGAGGCTTGTTTGATGGATGATTAATTGTAAGACTTCAGGGCTAGAGAAACTTTGGCAAAACCAAAAAAAAAAAAAAAACAATGGGGGTAAAAATGGTGACATCTACTCTTATTCAAGGGACTGCAGAAAAAGGGGGAATTGGAGGGGAAAATTAAGTCATAATACCACAGCGGCAGGGGCGGAGGCTTGGGGGACTGTGGTACTCCACTTCAGAGGCAGGCTGTACCTGTTATGAACAGGTGATTCAGAACCACAATGGACCTAGTGGTTAAGAGCACACAAAGTGACCTGATAGTTACTATTAACATAGGACGAGCTCTGAGACGTGGGAACTCTGCTGACCGCAATCCCTAATCCTATCATACCACACTAGAGGTAGCCGTGGATTGCGCCCAACGCTCCCTATGCAACTCGGCACAGCCTGAGAAACTAGCTAGCCCTGAAGATAGAAAAATAAGCCTACCTTGCCTCAGAGAAATTCCCCAAAGGAAAAGGCAGCCCCCCACATATAATGACTGAGTTAAGATGAAAATACAAACACAGAGATGAAATAGATTTAGCAAAGTGAGGCCCGACTTACTGAATAGACTGAGGATAGGAAAGATCGCTTTGCGGTCAGCACAAAAACCTACAAACAACCACGCAGAGGGGGCAAAAAGACCCTCCGCACCGACTAACGGTATGGAGGTGCTCCCTCTGTGTCTCAGAGCTTCCAGCAAGCAAGAAAAACCAATATAGCAAGCTGGACAGAAAAAATATAGCAAACAAAAGTAACACAAGCAAAACTTAGCTTATGCAGGGCAGACAGGCCACAAGAACGATCCAGGAGAAAGCAAGACCAATACTAGAACATTGACTGGAGGCCAGGAACAAAGAACTAGGTGGAGTTAAATAGAGCAGCACCTAACGACTTAGCCTCGTCACCTGAGGAAGGAAACTCAGAAGCCACAGCCCCACTCACATCCACCAGAGGAAGCTCATAGACAGAACCAGCCGAAGTACCACTCATGACCACAGGAGGGAGCTTGACCACAGAATTCACAACATGTACCCTTGCTCTGCACTGAAAGTCATGAGGGCCATTTATTTATTTGAGGAGTTTCATAGAGAAAAGTAGAAATTGGACCCCAAAAGTTGTTGTCCAATTTATCCCGAGTACGCTGATGCCCCATATGTGGGGGTAACCCACTGTTTGGGCGCACGGCAGAGCTCAGAAGGGAGGGAGCACCATTTGACTTTTTGAGCGCAAAATTGGCTGTCGTGTTAGGAGACCCCCTGATGTACCTAAACAGTGGAAACCCCCCCAATTCTAGCTCCAACCCCAACACACCCCTAACCCTAATACCAACCTGATCCATAATCCTAATCACTAACCCTAACGATAATCACAACCCTTACCACAAAACAACCCCAATGTCAACCCTAGCCATAACTGTTGTGAATTCTGTGGCTGAATTCACTCCTGTGGTCACAAGTGGTACTGCAGCTTCTGAGCTTCCTCCCTCAGGTGTTCTGGTGAGCTCGTTAACTGCTTCATTACTTCATTACTTAACTCCGCCTGATGCTGCTATCCTTGCTCCTTGTCAATGTTTCAGTGTTGGATCTGAGCTTCTCCTGATTGTTCCTGTGACCTGCTGCTCTGTATAGCCAAGTGCTTTTTGCTTTTTTGTTGCTTTTTTTCTGTCCAGCTTGTCTTTTGTTTTGCTGGAAGCTCTGAGACGCAAAGGGTGTACCGCCGTGCCGTTAGTTCGGCACGGTGGGGTTTTTTTGCCCCCTTTGCGTGGTTTTGCTTTAGGGTTTTTTGTAGACTGCAAAGTTCGCTTTACTGTCCTCGCTCTGTCCTAGAATATCGGGCCCCACTTTGCTGAATCTATTTCATCCCTACGTTTTGTCTTTTCATCTTACTCACAGTCATTATATGTGGGGGGCTGCCTTTTCCTTTGGGGAATTTCTCTGGGGCAAGTCAGGCCTATTTTTCTATCTTCAGGCTAGCTAGTTTCTTAGGCTGTGCCGAGTTGCCTAGGTAGTTGTTAGGCGCAATCCACAGCCGCTTTTAGTTGTGTTTAGGATAGGATCAGGTGTGCAGTCTACAGAGTTTCCACGTCTCAGAGCTCGTTCTTGTATTTTTGGGTATTTGTCAGATCACTGTGTGCGCTCTGATCGCTAAGCACACTGTTTCTGGATTGCCTTCATAACACCTGTCATTAGCAAACATAACACATAACCCTAATCAAAACCCTAAATCCAACACACCCCTAATCCTAATCTCAACCCCAAACCTAACCCCAATCCCAAAACACCCCTAACCTTAACCCTAATCCCAAACCTAACCCTAATCCAAACCCTAACCCCAACTCTAACCCTAACTTAAGCCCCAACCCTAACACTAGCCCTAAGGCTACTTTCACACTCGCGTCGTTTGGCATCCGTCGCAATCCGTCGTTTTAAACAAAAAAAACCCCCAAAAAAACGGATCCTGCAAGTGTGCCCACAGGATGCGTTTTTTGCCCATAGACTTGTATTGCCGACGGATCATGACGGATGGCCACACGTCGCGTCCGTCGTGCACTGGATCAGTTGTGTTTTGGCGGACCGTCGGCACAAAAAAAAAGTTCAGTGTAACTTTTTTTGTACGTCGCGTCCGCCATTTCTGACCACGCATGCGTGGCCGTAGCTCCGCCCCCTCCTCCCCAGGACATAGATTGGGTAGCGAATGCATTGAAAAACTACATCCGCTGCCCACAATTTTCACAACGTGCGTCGGTATGTCGGGCCGACGCATTTCGACGGCCCCGTACCGACGTAAGTGTGAAAACCCCAACCCTCAATTTAGCCCCAACTGCTCTTCTCCTGCCGGCCAATGGCGACAGATGGCGGGCGCACTGCGCATGCGCCCGCCATTTTCTTTCCCCATCAAGACGCCGGCGGGTAGGAGAGGATGCAGGAGGACCCAGGGACACCGGCAAGTATAACAGGGTCCCCAAATCCCCCTATTTCTCTGTCCTCTGATGTGCGATCACATCGGAGGACAGAAATTAAAAGGGAAATCGCGTTTTTTTTTTGCGATCGCCGTAAACGGTTAATTACCAGCGATCGCAAAAGCGGGGTCAGTAAGAAAAAACCCCCGAATCATGTTCTCTGGGGTCTCGGCTACCCCCGGCAGCCGAGACCCTGGAGAAAATCGGACTCTGGGGGGCGCCATTTACTTAATTAACGGCGCTGTGGTTTAAGTACCCTTAACTGCCGCAGTTAAAAGGCGTATCGGCGGTCGTTAAGGGGTTAAAATATGAACATTATGTTTATGTGTAGTCACCACTAGAGGGCAGCTCAGCATGCACTGCATACTGGTTTATTTATTCAGTCCAGTGCACAAGTGTCACAGCTCCCTCTGGTGGAGGCTTTTAGCATAAATTTACATCAGTGAAGGGGGTTTGGAGCTGTGTGTCAGTGAATCAGGTCCAAACGCTAACAAAGCAAGACGTTTATTAATACTCAATGTTCTGCTTAAAAACCCACAAATAAAACAATAAGTTTGGCATTCTTTTTTAAACTTTTAGCCAGCTTGGGCACTTGAACTAAGTTTTAAAATAATTTTTAGTGTTGATCCTATAAGTACAGATTAGTAGGCAAGTGTCTCCTCTGGTTGGCCAGAAACATGAGGGGCAAAAGGAATATTGACAGCCAAGTAACTGGTTAAGGCTTGGTCCACGGGCCATTTATTCAACACAGGTCTTCGTCTACAGCTTCAAAGCCATTTGTGAGGCTGAATCTGTCGGAGGGTCAGTCCTTAATTCCCATCCATATCTGCTGTCTGAATAAGTCACAAGGTTATTCTTAAGGGGAACCAGGTCTACAAGACATTGACTGGTGAAAAATACTAAACACTTTGGATAATTCTGTTCTGTAAGTGCACCGGTAAGCTGCATCTGCATCTCTAGCCATCTATACATTTTAACATTCCACATGTCAAAACATTCTCCCCCTTGTATCTGAGGCCACAGGCTCAAAAAGGCCACCTCGGACAGACTTGGCACAAGCCACTCCATTTGGCAAATTCCAGAGGCACCCCGGCCTTCACCCTTTAACCCCTGTACAGGGATCTGGTCTTACAGCGGAGTCCAATGGATTGCTTCCACAGAAGGGCTGCTGTCCGGAGGAGCGAGCCAGGGGCAAGAGACTGGTCTTATAGTGTTAGAACCAGGAGGACCTACAGTGTAGGTCAGGGGTGGGGAGCCTTTTTTCTGCCAAGGGCCATTTGGAATTTTATAATAGCATTCGTGGGCCATATAAAGTCAAGTTAAACATTAGCCAATAAATTCAGACATTTAAAGAACTCCCACCTAATGTGATGCTGGGGTGACTATGGTGAGATGTGCGATGTTGGGAGGTATTGATGATTTTGCTATTCGCAACTGGTTTTCTAAGTTTAAACCAAATATACAAAGGACACGCAACTAAGCCACATGCATACTAGCAGTGAACACACTAGTGTAACAAACTTGTGGACCACTCACTACCACAATTTGTCTCACGCGCGCACACCCGTTAGTCTGTGACACAAGTTTGCAAATAACCACTTCAGATGGGAAAGCACTGGAATTCTTAGACCACAGTACAAGCGCACGTGGGAAGAATTTGGCGCATGCGCACAGCTCTCGGTTCCTAGTCATGTGTAGTAGGGGGTGGGGACATTACAGAGTACAGAACAGAAGTGCATTTCATGTTTGCACGGCCACACCGAGCAGCCTTGTATTCTCAACAGTAGCGAACCAAGCCAACGGCTTCTAAACAAATCAACACATGAGTTCAACAAACGGAAACCGAGAACTGACAAAACGCCACTAGCAATATGGCACATTGCGACATGGTTGGCGCGCACCAGAGGGTGCTGTGACTACAGGGTTAGTTCGGTACACCAGTGTCCTGGATATAAAAGCTATTGCTGGCCTCCATTGAACTCACTGCTGAGCGGGGTGCCAGCTACAAGGTGCTTTTGTGAGGGCAACCGGGGTGCAAAGCTACAAATTAGAGGGGTAACTACAAGACACTGCTCGGTACATGGGTCACTTCGCAAGACTAACCCCCCGGTCTCTCCACGGAATGTCAGCTGATCAACTGCTCCTTGCCCGTCATGTTGCATCTAGTGAAACCACCATCACCAAGTACCAGTGTGAGCACAGGACTCATCACAAGAATAACTCTGCCGAGCCCATACCGGCTCCTCTCGATGTGGTAGCAATCATGCAGTAATCCACTCCAGGTTTATATCACTCTGCCTTATGTTACCTGTAGCTGCCAGTGAGCCAGCCACCTTCTTAGCCAGTTTCTTGAGGGGAGCTGGAGAGCGCGGTGCACAAACTGCTACCACACAGAATGCTTAGGCCCTGGCACTGGAGAACGTCAGACAATACTGCATGCACATCTGAAGAATTAAAGGGCCAAAAAAAAAACCGACAAAGTGGCTGTGGGCCACAGGTGATATCGTGGGCTGCATATGGCCCGTGGGCCTGAACTTCCCCACCCCTTGGACTAGGTGATAGCCAAAATAGCAGAAGCTTCTGAGGCATTTACCTCAAATAACAGACAAAGGAGATGATTTTGTTTTTGTGACCTGTTGAACGTGATAGTGGTAGATTTAGGTGGATCTGGATTTCCGTTTATTTAAACGAGCAAAAATTGGACAGAACATACATAAGTCAGTTTTCCATTTTTTACCATTTTTTTGATTTTTTATGCCCTTTAACCCCTTAGTGACCAAGCCAATTTGGTGCTTAATGACCATAACAATTTTTACAATACTGACCACTGTCATTTTATGAGGTAATGACTCTGGAATGCTTTAACATATTCCACTTATTTTGAAAGACTTTCCCCGAGACACATTGCGCTTCATGTTAGTGGTATAATTTTTGATATGACTTGTTTATTTATGAGGGTAGGGGGGGGGGGGGGAAAAAAAAAAAAAAAAAAGAAATTTGGCAAAATTTGAAAATTGTTATTTTCAAACTTTCTGCCCTTAACCCCTTAGTGACGAAGCGAAAGCTTTGAAATCTGACCAGTGTCACTTTATTTGGTAATAACTCTGCAACGCTTCAACAAATCCCAGTGATTTTGAGATTGTTTTTTCGTAACACATTATACTTTATGATAATGGTAAATTTAGGTCAATGTTTTGTGTTTATAATAAATATCAAAAATTTGTGAAAAGTGTTAAAAAATTAGCAATTTTCAAACTTTGCATGATTATCCCTTTAATCCAGATAGTCATACCACAGCAAACAATTAATAAACAACATTTCCCTCATATCTACTTTACATCAGCACCATTTGTAAAATGTTAATTTTGTTAGCATTTTAGGAAGATTAAAAATGTAGCAGCAATTTTTCATTTTTTCAATGAAATTTATAAAAATTTTTTTTTTTTTTTTTTTTGGGACTTATCCATGTTTGAAGTGACTTTAGGGGTCTCATATTGGGAAACCCCCAAATGTGATGCCATTTTAAAAGCAGCACCCCCAGACATATTGAAAACTGCCGTCAGGTAGTTTATTAACTCTTCAGGTGCTTTACAGGAATTAATGCAAAGTGGCATGATAGGAATGAAAATGTGTATTTTTACCACCTAAATGTCTCTAACTTCTGAACAGGTTACAACAGGCATCAGACTAAAGCCGCTGTTTGGTCATGAATTGCCATGGCAAACATCAGGACCACACAATCATGATCTGAGGGCACCAATTTGGTTAAATAGGAAGCCCCCACACTCTTTTAACCATTTATAATGAAGTAGTCACTATTGACAGCAGCATCTAAGGGGTTAACCAGATATGGACGGTGCAAACCATGAAGTAAAGCCCATAGTGTACAGTATGGAACTTCCTCATTAGAAACCCCCTCCAAAAAAAAAAAAAAAAGCCTGTATCACCAACATAAATATAAGTAATATAAATGGAAGCCAAAGTTGAGTAGCAAGACAGTCGTAAACAGTCAAAGTTAGATAAATGGTCAAAAAGGTTCGAGTAATCAAGTCCTATAATTAATTGTCAGATGACCTGACTTCTCAGAAACATTTGTGGGGTCCACACTCGAGTGTACAGACGTGGGTACATGGATGAGAATTTGTTGGAATAGTAGTTTGCTATGAGATTGATCAATTCCTGGAATTAAAATGGGATCTACTGATGAAAATATTCTCTATTACTTGTCCCAAATTACTCAACTGGGGCCACCAACCAGAATATAAAACCTCTAATTGTAGGTGGTGTGGTAGGTCTCAAATCAAGGGGAGATGCAAAGACCTGGCTGGGATGGGCACATGGGGCAATAGTACCAGGAATCAGTCTGCCATGCTCCCTACAAACAGGGCATCTTTTTTGATGTTACATTTGGGTGGGAGCGACAGGGTGAGGAAAATGGCGCTCAGGAAGTCTCTGGGAATCCTCAGACTCAAAGGCTTCCCCTGGTGCCATTGACTCAAACATGAGGCCCTCAATTATTTCCTGAAACTGGAGTAATGTGAGCGGTCTTTGGGACTTTGTACAGGACAACACCATTGTATGTGGCAGTTTGCATAAGGTAGATTGCCACCTTTTTGTACCAGGCCCTTGTATTCCGCTTCACCAGGTATGATTGGAGAATGGAAGCCCTCCCCTAAAGCCAAGTATGCGGGGAGGTCTCATGGGAACACAGACCCTACAGTTTATTTTTCATTTATTAGTTTAATTATCACTTTGCTGTTATATTGGTTGGTTTCTGTTATGAATTTTTAGGGTTAAATGAGTAATGAGTAAAGCTGTGGTAACACGAGCTGGTTATTTCTGTTTTTTTTGTTGGCGCTCTTTTTATGCCTTCTCATTGGTCAGCTGTAAAAGACCGGGAAAAATCTTGTCTATAAATAGGCAGGTTTACCTCAGTTTTCCTCATATCGTTTATGAAGAGAGAAGATCACGCCCGCCCTCCCTATTTTGTGGTGTTCCTTTCCTTGTCGTGGTTGTTTGAGGGTAAAAATCGCCCAACTATTGGGTGGATTGTTTCAGTTATTTATTGGTGTTATTTAATTAATTTATGAAATTCTTGGTATTTATTTATTAAGATATTTATTGGTAATATTCAATTAATTTATTTCATGTCAACCTAAATAAACACCACGGCCATTGATTTCCAACTTGAGGTTTTGTGTCTTTATTTTAATTAAGAATGGGTTTTGTGTTACCATGTGGTCTGACAGGTCAATGCCACCAATAAGTTTGTTAGTGATGCAGACCGGCGTTTCCTTGTCCCTGGTGGCACCTCTGACCATCAGTGGTGTCCGCATGCAGAGTGGTCCGCACGTAAACATCCTTCCCGTCATTCCACTTCACTGCAACAAGCTGGTCACTTGTGAGTGAGTGAGTGATAATAATAATCTTTATTTTTATATAGCGCTAACATATTCCGCAGCGCTTTACAGGTTGCACACATCACTGTCCCCGATGGGGCTCACAATCTAGATTCCCTATCAGTATGTCTTTGGAATGTGGGAGGAAACCGGAGAACCCGGAGGAAACCCACGCAAACACGGAGAGAACATACAAACTCTTTGCAGATGTTGTCCTGGGTGGGATTAGAACCCAGGACCCCAGCGCTGCAAGGCTGCAGTGGAGTGATAATCTTTATATAGCGCCAACATATTCCGCAGCGCTTTACAGTTTCAAACAGTCATAAGTATCAGTGTTACTAACAACAAATTAAAGCATAATATAACGACCCTGCTCATGAGAGTTTACAATCTACAATGAGGTGGGGGAGATACACACCTGTGCTTTGTATTTACATGGATGGTCCAGCCATCTTGAGGGAGTGGGGGGATAGATAGAGATAGCAGATGGGCTACACATAATGACCGATTAGGGAACGTGATCGGCCACTTTGAACAAAATGTGTTTTGAGGGAGAACACATTTCAGGACAGTAGACATACCAGGATGGTGGGGGGTCCTGTATAATGATGAGGGACACATACTGATTATAAGACAGCCACTGGCATTAGAAGACAGGCCCGATTTAACATTAAAGGTTCCCTCCCCCTCTTTTCCTTCAAAATTTGGGGTGCGTATTCTTAAGCAAAAAAAAAAAAAGAGAACAGAGTACATGTGCTGCTTATTCTAACTTTTTATTTCATATTTAGATTCTTTCAGGAACAACCCCTCAGCAGAAAACTGGCAAACTACGTGAAGGGACAGGGATGTAAAACAAATGTACCAACCATAGAAGTGGCACGTGCTTGGAAACTCCGAATGCCAAGGAGAAATGACCTTCCAGAGGAGATCAAAGAGCTTGTGAGGACACAGAAGTGGAAAGGACTCGTTATTAACAGGACAGCAGCAGAGGTGGGCATACCGTAAAGACCAGCCATGCTTTTACAAAAAGGAGAGGTGGTCTGTGATCATCATGGAGGAACTATGGACTCTAATGAAGGGCAAGAATTGCAGAGATCACAGGCAGGAATGTCATGTAGTTTTTTTTTTTTCTTAAACATAAAAGACAGAAATTGTGCATTAATGCTACCAAAGCACCGTGTGATTGCCACCCAGACATACAGTCCACTATTGGACGGATGATAAATCATTTCGGGGAAGGTTCAGGATTGTGGACATGGAGAGACCCCAACAATTCTCTTATGCCGAGAGATCTGAAGCCAGGGACAGAAATATTATTATTGAGTCCGAAGAAAAGATTTCAGAGAAGGGGATATTGTTCATGGCTTGACATGTAATATTGTACATGGGCTCCATTCATGCATCTGATCCACGGTTTGTGTATAGACTTTATATATTAGTATTATGTGTGGGTTAAGGAACAGTTCTATGTTATTTTTTTCTATAATAAAGCTGTTATTTTACTGTTTAAGGCCTCTTCCACACATCAGTGTCTCCGGTACGTGTAGTGACATTTTTCTCATGTACCGGAGACACTGACACATGTAGATCCATTAGGATCTATGTGTTTCTGCACATGTGCATGTTTTCACACGGACCTGTCTTTTTTTTTTTACTGGCAGCACATGGAGAACAGTGTCCACTCTCCTCCATGTGCATGTACCACCCGCAGGAGAGACAGTGCTACAGTAAGCGCTGTCCCCGCTGCGTGTGGTGCTGAAACTGGTATTCATTCCTTCTTCCCAGCAGCGTTCGCTGGTGAAAAGTAATGAAAGAAAAAAAACATATGGAATGTGCATATTCCTCACTGTAATGAGCGGTACCACGCGACCGCTCACACAGGACCTGCTGCCGGCGCAGAGAGGAGACAGGCGCAGGAGCTGGGTTAGTATTTCCCGGCAGGCAAGCGGGGGG
The DNA here is from genome assembly GCF_032444005.1 of Ranitomeya imitator. NCBI lineage: Eukaryota > Metazoa > Chordata > Amphibia > Anura > Dendrobatidae > Ranitomeya > Ranitomeya imitator. Next base: position 1,236,346,453 of record NC_091282.1, on the reverse strand, counting down.
GGGGGGGGGGTATGGGACACAAACTTTATTTTTAAGGGAAAAATCCTTCTCTCCAGCGAACGCTGCTGGGAAGAAGGAAGGAATGAATACCAGCTTCAGCACCACATGCAGGGGACAGTGCTTAACTGTAGCGCTGTCTCCTGCACGGTCCGTGTGGTCCTCAGTCAGCACACGGCTGCCGCACGTGTGCCACACTGATGAGCTACGTGAGCACATGGACACGGATAATTCCGGTACAGATTTCTCCGGTAGCGGAATTATCTGGACGTGTGAAAGAGGCCTAAGTGTTTGTACTAGCACTTAAATACAGGAAAGATATATCTCTGCATCGGGCATAGAATAATTCATGTCCATGGTGCTGTGATACAAATGTCTGCCAGCACATGGCATCTACATACGGTAGCAGTCTTTGCAGAGCATTAACTCTTTCACCATCGAGAAATGAGGGGTAATGGTAATATTTAAAGGCAGGGTGCCTCATCACCTGACACCCAGCAGCAGCTCATCTGACCAAGGAGTCACAGAAGTTAATCCTTCATAGGCAAAAATTAATTAACTCCATGTAACTACTGGATATCACAATAGTTTACCTTCACCTAGTTTTACCTTCATTCGCGGTGAGGCGCCCTCTGCTGGTTGTCCTCATGAACTCGAGCCTGGGAGCTTTCTAGGAAAGCTCCCACGCTCGAGGGACAACCAGCAGAGGGCGCCTCACCGCGAATGAAGGTAAATATAGGTCATTGACCTACTTTTCCTTCGTTCCCTGGGGTTTTACAGCCACGAGCACCGCTGCATTAGCAGAGCTCCTGGCTGTAAAATATTTTAACCCCTTCACATGGATTTACATCGTGGGACGTTACAGATCTTCGGAAGGTATGTATATTGTTAGTTTATTATTTTTTCTTTGTTACAGAACGAGGGTCTTCATATGGATTGAGCGTAGAATAAAATATTACAACAACCTTTGTTTTGATTTCCTTAAAATAATTTTTAATAATGTGTTTTTTTTAACCCTTTACTACTATTGGATTAATAATGGATAGGTGTCATAATTGACGCCTCTCCATTATTAATTTGGCTTAATGTCACCTTACAATAGCAAGGTGACATTAACCCTTCATTACCCCATATCCCACCGCTACACGGGAATGCGAAGAGAGTGGCCAAGTGCCAGAATAGGCGCATCTTCCAGATGTGCCTTTTCTGGGGTGGCTGGGGGCAGATGTTTTTAGCCGGGGGGGGGGGGGGGGGGCAATAACCATGGACCCTCTCCAAGCTATTAATATCTGCCCTCAGTCACTGGCTTTACTACTCTGGCGGAGAAAATTGCGCGGGAGCCCACGCCAATTTTTTCCGCCATTTATCACTTTAATTTAATAGCTAGAATGGCCAAATTTTGCACATGCACACTACTAACATTAGTAGTGTGGAATATGCAAAAAAAGGTGATATGAGATGGTTTACTGTATGTAAACCATGTCTCATATGTCGGGTTTAGGAAGGAGATAGCAAAAGCCGGCAATTGAATTACTGGCTTTAAAGCTATCTAGCGTATATATATACAGTGGGGCAAAAAAGTATTTAGTCAGTCAGCAATAGTGCAAGTTCTACCACTTAAAAAGATGAGAGGCGTCTGTAATTTACATCATAGGTAGACCTCAACTATGGGAGACAAACTGAGAAAAAAAAAATCCAGAAAATCACATTGTCTGTTTTTTTAACATTTTATTTGCATATTATGGTGGAAAATAAGTATTTGGTCAGAAACAAAATTTCATCTCAATACTTTGTAATATATCCTTTGTTGGCAATGACAGAGGTCAAACGTTTTCTGTAAGTCTTCACAAGGTTGCCACACACTGTTGTTGGTATGTTGGCCCATTCCTCCATGCAGATCTCCTCTAGAGCAGTGATGTTTTTGGCTTTTCGCTTGGCAACACGGACTTTCAACTCCCTCCAAAGGTTTTCTATAGGGTTGAGATCTGGAGACTGGCTAGGCCACTCCAGGACCTTAAAATGCTTCTTACGAAGCCACTCCTTCGTTGCCCTGGCGGTGTGCTTTGGATCATTGTCATGTTGAAAGACCCAGCCACGTTTCATCTTCAATGCCCTTGCTGATGGAAGGAGGTTTGCACTCAAAATCTCACGATACATGGCCCCATTCATTCTTTCATGTACCCGGATCAGTCGTCCTGGCCCCTTTGCAGAGAAACAGCACCAAAGTATGATGTTTCCACCACCATGCTTTACAGTAGGTATGGTGTTTGATGGATGCAACTCAGTATTCTTTTTCCTCCAAACACGACAAGTTGTGTTTCTACCAAACAGTTCCAGTTTGGTTTCATCAGACCATAGGACATTCTCCCAAAACTCCTCTGGATCATCCAAATGCTCTCTCGCAAACTTCAGACGGGCCCGGACATGTACTGGTTTAAGCAGTGGGACACGTCTGGCACTGCAGGATCTGAGTCCATGGTGGCGTAGTGTGTTACTTATGGTAGGCCTTGTTACATTGGTCCCAGCTCTCTGCAGTTCATTCACTAGGTCCCCCCGCGTGGTTCTGGGATTTTTGCTCACCGTTCTTGTGATCATTCTGACCCCACGGGGTGGGATTTTGCGTGGAGCCCCAGATCGAGGGAGATTATCAGTGGTCTTGTATGTCTTCCATTTTCTAATTATTGCTCCCACTGTTGATTTCTTCACTCCAAGCTGGTTGGCTATTGCAGATTCAGTCTTCCCAGCCTGGTGCAGGGCTACAATTTTGTTTCTGGTGTCCTTTGACAGCTCTTTGGTCTTCACCATAGTGGAGTTTGGAGTCAGACTGTTTGAGGGTGTGCACAGGTGTCTTTTTATACTGATAACAAGTTTAAACAGGTGCCATTACTACAGGTAATGAGTGGAGGAAAGAGGAGACTCTTAAAGAAGAAGTTACAGGTCTGTGAGAGCCAGAAATGTTGATTGTTTGTTTCTGACCAAATACTTATTTTCCACCATAATATGCAAATAAATTGTTAAAAAAACAGACAATGTGATTTTCTGGATTTTTTTTTTTTCAGTTTGTCTCCCATAGTTGAGGTCTACCTATGATGTAAATTACAGATGCCTCTCATCTTTTTAAGTGGTGGAACTTGCACTATTGCTGAATGACTAAATACTTTTTTGCCCCACTGTATATATGTCACTGATATATATATTCTATGTGTACACATTTATTCTACCTATTCTACTGTAAGCTGTCAGTGTGATTTTACTGTACACTGCACTGAATTGCCGGCTTTTCTCTGTAACACCGCTGCGTATTTCTCGCAAGTCACACTGCTGGTCCGTGTGTAATCCGTATATTTCTTGCTTCCATAGACTTTCATTGGTGATTTTTTTTTTTGCACAATACGGTGACAAACGCAGCATGCTGCAATTTTCTACGGCCGTAGAAAGCCGTATAATACGGAACAGTAAAATACGGCAGATAGCAGCAGGGGCATAGAGAATAATTGGGCCGTGTGTAATGCGTGTTTTACGGACGTATTTTATGCGCTCATACGTCCGTAAAACTCGCTAGTGTGATGCTGGCCTAAGATTTTTTTTTTTTTTTTTTAAATTTCAGGGACATTTGTTGGGATCCAGGAACAGGAATGAAAGGCAGTGGGTTTTTTGGGAAATATATTGTCAGGCAAAGAGGTTTGTTTGATGATGATTAATTGTAAGACTTCGGGGCTAGAGAAACTTTGGAAAAAACACACAAACCAAAAAAAAAAAAAAAAATGGGGGTAAAAAATGGTGACATCTACTCTTATTCAAGGGACTGCAGAAAAAGGGGGAATTGGAGGGGGAAAAAAAAAAAAGTCATAATACCACAGCGGCAGGGGCTTGGGGGACTGTGGTACTCCACTTCAGAGGCAGGCTGTACCCTTGCTCTGCACTGAAAGTCCTGAGGGCCATTTATTTATTTGAGGAGTTTCATAGAGAAAAGTAGAACGGCACTAGGTTACACCTACAGATTTCTGTGGCTGCAGCAGCAATAGTTCCCTGTATAATATCAGGTGGTATCTTTCATTGGCTTTGTGGTGCTCATTGATTAGCAGTCCAAGAGCAACATATACAAAAAGAGGTAAATGTTGCACTCACCAGCTTGTGCTGCGATAAAAAAAAAAAAAAGTCCTTTATTGCGCCATAGCGTGGACTGAGGACATCATAATAACAGCTGCAGGTATATGCGAGGGTGCAGGGTGACCGAGGACGGCCGTTTTGCGCATCAATGGGTCCAGGTGCGTGATTAACCATGATGTCTCTTCCCTTTTAACCCCTTCTTGCCAGCTGATGGAATAGTACGTCAGCTGGCATATCCCCTGCTTTGAGGTGGGCTCCGGCGGTGAGCCCACCTCAAAATTGTGACGTGTCAGCTGTTTTGTACAGCTGACATGTGCGCGAGCGGAATCGCAATCCGCTCGCGCCCATTAACTAGTTAAATGCCGCCGTCAAGCGCTGACCGCCATTTAACTAGCGCTCCCGGCCGAAGGTGCTCGCACCGCTGACCCCCGTCACATGATCGGAGGTCAGCTGTGCATTGCCATAACAACCAGAGGTCTCCTTGAGACCTTTATGGTTGTTGATGGTCGATTGCTTTGAGCGCCACCCTGTGGTCGGCGTTCAAAGTACACCTGCATTTCTCCTACATAGAGGTGATCTGTACTTCACCTCTATGTAGCAGAGCTGATCGTGTAGTGCATGCTTCTAGCCTCCTATGGAGGCTATTGAAGCATGCCAAAATAAAAAAAATAAAAAATATATATATATATTTTTTTTCTTCAAAACAACAAATACACATTTGGTATCGCCGCGTTCAGAATAGCCCGATCTATCAAAAACAAAGCATTAACCTGATTGCTATATGGCATAGCGAAAAAAAAAAAAAGCCAAAATTACGTTTTTTTTGGTCGCCGCAACATTGCATTAAAATGCAATAACGGGCGATCAAAAGAACGTATCTGCACCAAAATGGTATTAAAAACGTCAGCTCGGCACACAAAAAAATAAGCCCTCACCTGACCCCAGATGACGAAAATTGGAGACGCTACGGGTATCAGAAAATCACGCATTTTTTAGCAAACTTAAAAAAATTTTTTCACCACTTCGATAAAAAATAACCTAGTCATGTTAGGTGTCTATGAACTCGTAATGACCTGGAGAATTATAATGGCAGCTCAGTTTTAGCATTTAGCACAAACCCTGTTGAGAAAGCGAAATAGGCGAAATGCGCATCCAGGGGAGCCACGCCAGGAGGGGGGACACCTTTCCTAGCAATCATTATGGGTGAGCCTGATCCAGTATAAGGTGCATTATAGGCACCATGCTCTGTTGTCACTTATACTAAGGGGATACCGGTAGGACCTTGTAGCTAATGAGAAGCGGCTTACAAGTGCTAGTGTAAAGGACGATATAAAGATATAAAAGATATATGATATAGTGTCTATCCCTCCTTGTGTTTGGCCATCACCATGTCTCCTTTTTATTGCCTCTCTGTGTGTGCAGAGTGCTCACAGCACTTATTGCACTGTTACTATTGATGTTACCTTGATTGAATTCTATAATAAAACGTTATACCTCTTTATACATAGCTATGGTGTTATGGATGTTTATGCTCCGTTTTTGTACTGATCTCTGCTTGGAGCTATCCTGGTTTGCTAGCGCCCATTGGGTGTGTAGGGAGAGCCAATGTGGTTAGCTCTTCACCACTATTTACTTCGGCGCTTCATGATTTTGCTAATAAAATTTGGTGAACCTAGCAAAAAAAGCCAAACAAAACAAGTGTGATATTGCACTTTTTTTTTTCGCAATTTCACCACACTTTTTTTCCCCCGTTTTCTGTTACACGGCATGGTAAAACCAATGATGTCGTTCAAAAGTACATCTCGTCCTGCAAAAAAATAAGCCCTCACATGGCCATATTGACGGAAAAAAAAAAAAAAGTTATGGCTCTGGGAAGGAGGGGAGCGAAAAAAACGAAAACAGCTTCGGGGGTGAAGGGGTTAAAGGTATAGGTATCATGTGTGTATAGAAAACAGTGTTTTGTTTTGTTTTTTAACCCTAAAAACACACAAAACATTTTTTACATATATGCACAGAGCTACAACATTGTTGAAGACACTTAATCACAATGCAAACCGGGCAATTTTTTTTTAACACAGAATTTTTATAAGACGACTGACACATCTAATTTATCATTCAACCCTATTGGGCCCTGAGCATTAGTTCACATGAACCATTTCCCTTCATGCTGTAAAAGAATTTTATTGCAATTTCCTCCTTGTGGCGGGTATTTCACAATTTCTGAACCAGCAAATCGCAATAGTCTAGGATTGGCATTATGAACCTCTTGCATGTGTTTAATCTCAAAGATCCTTTTCCAGTAGTTATAGAGTTAAAATGTTCTGAATCTGGTCAACATGGTTTTCCCTATATTTTATTTATGTGCCTGCCTATCGAAAAACTAACCCTAATCTAACACTAGTACTTTTCTGATAACCCCAATACAAATAACCAGCTGCACACAAAAAAAAAAAAAAAAAATTATATATATATATATATATATATATATATATATATATATATATATATATATATATATATATATATATATATATATATATATACACACACACACACACACACACACACACACACACAACCGCTGTGCTTCCCAGCCAGCGCTCACAGTCAGTGCAGGAAGCACAGCGCCGGGGGACAGACAGCGGAAGGTAAGTATGTAGTGTTTGTGTTATTTCACTTTTACGCTGGTAACCAGGGTAAACATCGGGTTACTAAGCGCGGCCCTGCACTTAGTAACCCGATGTTTACCCTGGTTACCTGGGGACTTCGGCATCGTTGGTCGCTGGAGAGCTGTCTGTGTGACACCTCTCCAGGGACCACAGAGCGATGCTGCAGTGTCGCTAAATGTGACGGTACCTTAAGCTCCCAATAGTCAATACATGGCCTGAGGCAGCCATTTTATTAACAGAAGAAGCCTGTCCCTACTGGTGAAATGGACAGTGATACACCCCTTCAGCAAAATTCATTTATAAAACATATGCATATATTGTGTTTCACAGGGTAAGTTACTATAAAGCAGAGACCCCTCATTAGTGACGTACCTCACCGCACCCTGGGTGAGACATTAATAGCAGTGACTCATAGGAAAACCAAGATCTTTTGCCACAAAATTAGCGTCAGAGCACAAACCAAAGGCCTGATGGTTCTTCTAGACAAGAAAGAAATAAGGAGCAAAAAAACCATGAAGAATTATTAGAAAATACCTGTGCGCCCAGGCGGACATACTCGGGCCCACCTAGACGCTGGCGTGTTTCTGGCATTGGTTGCCTTCAGCAGGCATGGATCCATCGCCCAGAACCTCAGCCTTCACCCTTTAACTGCTGTGCAGGCCAGGGATCTGGTCTTACAATGGATTCTACTGGATCACTTCCACAGAAGAGGTACCATCGAGAGGAACAAACCAGAGGTCAAAGTAGGGGGAAAAAAAAATCATAAAGCAGAGGACTAGTCCAACCAAGAACAAGGCCAAACCTGCCCACAGAAGCCAGTCAGACTATAACTAGCAGAGGAAAGCAGGAGTTCAGGAGCTTAAATAGCCTGCAGCTCCACCCAGACCACACAGCTGGGAGCAAACACTAACAGGAGTTAACTCTTTATCTCCCAGCCTGGATGGAACTACAAGTCCCAGAGGACACAGAACTAGAACACTGGCAGCAAGAGTGCAACAGAAACAGAGACAGAAACAAAACAGTTGTCACACTACTTTTTCTGAGGACAGCATATGTGGTCCCTAAGGCTACTTTCACACTAGCGTTGTACGACGCACGTCGCAATGCGTCGTTTTGCAGAAAAAACGCATCCTGCAAAGTTGTTTGCAGGATGCGTTTTTTTCTCCATAGGTTTGTATTAGCGACGCGTTGCAACGCATTGCCACACGTCGCAACCGTCATGCGACGGTTGCGTAGTGTTGTGGCGGTCCGTCGGCACCAAAAAACGTTGCTTGTAACGCTTTTTTGGTGCGTTGTGTCCGCCATTTCCGACCGCGCATGTGCGGCCGGAACTCCGCCCCCTCCTCCCCGCAACTTACAATGGGGCCCCCGTTGTGCTGCGTTGTCACAGGATGCGTCGGTACGTCGGCCCGAAGCACTGCAACGGGCCGACGCTAGTGTGAAAGTAGCCTAAACTAGACCGAGTTTTGGATATTCCACTGCTTGGACTCCCAGCAATAAAATGGAATCTGCAAAGAACCCAGAATCTAGGGTTTAACTTACCTGTAGCGCCCTCCACAGGGGACATGAGGCATTACATAGATCCCATTAAAGGGATATTCCCATGAAGAACAAGATAAAAGTATAATTGCTGGGGGTCCGACCACTGCGCCCTCCACAAATCCCAAACCCCGGGGTATGAGTAGATATGCAGTGTACTTTTTCTCCATTTTTATGACATAGCCTTATGAATGTTATCCAGTAGGAATGATTTTTCTCTCGGCACTACTTTTCTGCCTATTTCGGATGAGGCTCACCCTTCAGATCCCATACACAACATCAGTGCGGCATACAATTTTTACAGATACATTTCCATTATTAATCTGTAATTATTCATGTACATTTTTCAACGTAGATATCTGAAAACGGACGGCACCCGGACGTCCCATGGATGGAGAAAAAATTACATGGTTGGTGCGCTGATGAAAATTAGTTGAAAATCGTCCAAGTTTTCTGGATGAAACTCAGTTTTTAAGACGTTCATCCTCAGCCGCCCTAAGGCCGTGTGCACACGATGCAGATTTAGTGCAGATTTAGTGCAGATCTGCAGCTTTTTTTTCCGCGCAGAAACGCTGCAGATCTGCACTGTGATTTACAGTACAATGTAAATCAATGTGAAAAAAAAAGAGCTGTCCACATGGTGCAGAAAAATCCGTGCAGAAACGCTGCAGATTTCAAAGAAGTGCATGTCACTTCTTTTGTGCGGATCTGCAGCGCTTCTGCACCCATCCATTAATAGAAATCCGCAGTGGTAAAAACTGCAGAAAATCCACACAAAATCCGCATCAATTCGGCACAAAAACCGCAGTAAATCCGCATAAAAACCGCGGCAAATCCGCAAGCTGTAGATTCTGCCAGGAGATGCGGATTTTCTTACATGTGCACATAGCCTAAGGCCATGTTCACACGTTGCAGAAATACTTGCATTTTTTAAGCCTTTTCCCTCTTATTTGAAGTTTGTTTGTTTTTTTGCAGTATTTTAAAAATGTTTTATAGTACAGAAAAGCATTGATTCCGCAAAAGTAACTGCAGTTTTTTTTAAGTGCGTTTTTTCTACAGAAAAAAACTCCAGAGTTCAGCATATGCAATTTTCACAAAATCTCATCCGATTTGCTTTTTTACAGTAAAACACAGCAGAATTTCTGTACACAAAAAAACAGCAGAAAAAAATGCAGCATTTACGCTACATGTAAACACGGCTTAATAATGTCCAAGCAAAGTGGATGTGATTTCATGAGATCGCCGCCCTCGATGCATCCATAGATGCTGTTGTATTGTGTGGTTTTACTGCTTTTTTCCTCTATAGGCTTCTATGTGGAGCCTGAAAAAACATATAAAAAAAATGCTGTAGCATTTATAAGTGCAGAATCAAAGCTTTTCTGTACTATTAAAAAAGCAGTAAAAAATCCAGATTCATATCTCCACCAAAAAGGAACCAAGAAAGGTTGAAAATGCAAAAAAGAAACTCCGCAAACACCAGCAGAAAAAAACACAGCCCTTACGGGATGTGTGAACACAGCCTCAGCGTTACACTTTTATTACATTTTTTATGGGTTTTAACGGAGAAAAAAAATCAATCACGCCATATTTTTTACGCAGTTTTTTAGTCACCATAAATAATCTGATTGTTGCGTTGTGTGGGTTGTTACGATTACAGGGACAGCAAATATGTCTGTTTTTTGCTGATTTTGTGTTTATTCGTTTTTTAAAAAAGTGCATCAAAAGCTATATTTTTGTAATTGTTTTTATTATTTTAGCAATTTTATTCAAAGAAAAAAAATCTGACTTTTATTTTTTTTCCCCTCTAGAAGAGAAGGACATAGAGATACATCTGTACATAGCAGTGTCTTTCTATGTATCAGTATCATCTGCCTGTGGGTTCAGATATATGTATAGAAAATGCTGCTTTTCTCGTCAGTGAAGGCTGTGGTTCACAACTTTAGCTGATGCCTGCAAAGGTGCAGTTTGTGGGTTTGACTCCTGGGAGAACAAATCTCTAGAAAAAAAGGAATTGTATAGTTAAATAATTATAAGTGTCAGGAATCCCAACGCGCTGCCAACAATATGTAACGGTTACTGGGGAGAATACCATTATCTTCCCCACCACTCACACCAATTTGTCATGAAGCGGGGATGTTTCGTTGCCCCTGGTTCCTTTCTGAAGGGGATTTATCTATATCCCACTTCCCAGTTTGAAACTTGCAGCTCTATGGCACCTCCCTTACCCTCAGGTCAGTCACGGTACTGCACCTAGGATAATTAGTCGCCAGAAAGGCTGCCTTACTTTGTACTGGCTAATGGGCACACTGCAGCGAGGGCGATATAACTACTCCCACTCAGGGGGAACAATAATTATTAACACCGCCAGTCGCTACAAAGCCTCCCAAACGCACACAACAAATCCGCTACCACCAGCTCCGATTTTTTAATTATTAATGGGTCCGGAGCCAACCCAGATTAGTAGCGTAATTCACTTCAGAGGACGTGACCGTACGTTATAGAGCAAGGAGAGACAAGCTAATTTTATATTTTACTCCAAAAAAAAGGTAGGCAGTGCTTACAGTGGTGCAAAAAGATATTATAAAGAAGACAAATATCATATGTACAATACAAATACAAATAAAATAGGATTAAAGTTGAAAAACACTTACATTTTGTTATGTCATATCATTTCATGGCTGACCATGTACTGTGGAGGAGGGGACACATCTAGATGCATAGAACGCATCTGTATAGCAGCTAGACCCCGGACAAAGACACGTGAAGACAGCTGCTTCACTCACTTATTTCCTAACCTAAAACCAAAGCTCTCCCCCTGTGGTGACCTCACTTAGAGGCTGGATACTCCCCTGTCTTAGCATTATGAAAACCCATCATCCCACATATCTTGGCGTAGGAACCTCGTAGAAAGACGAGACCCCTGTCATTATGCTCAGCGTGCTATAGGGATTCGTTTAAGTATAGACATGAGGTAACTGGGTGACCCAGATCCGTAGTAATCCGGTTCTCAAATGTGCCGGTTCTGGAACCTAGAAAACTCACTGGCTGATAGTTCTACTGAAGCCCATGTCAAAAATGTATTTGTCCCACTTCTATCATTAATCGGTGCTATGATATTTACATTTGCAAGGACAAAGAAACCTGGGTTTTCTTTTCCCATATGCTTCTACATGTACTTTCACTGAAGCCATATAAATTCTTGAGGGAGGGGGAGAAATGAGGGGTTCTGGGTTACACACACAGGCAGAGAAAAGAAGGGGAAGAGGGGGGTCGGAAAGGCCCACAGCGTGTGTCTGAAAAGCCAATGTACTTTTAAGTAGATACTCAAACATGGTATATTCACATTATCGTGACAATAAGTGCTTGCCGAGCAGAGATTCTGGCCTCGCCACCTGAGGATGAGGAGCCATGACCTGCCAGGACAGCGGGGTTCCCGCTCAAATCTGGACAGTCCAGCTGAATCCAGAATGTTTAGGAACTGCGGCGACCAGCACTGTGAGAAAAGTCAGTGAGTTCACCACAGTTCAGCTCAGTGAGTTCGCCTCAGATCACCATGAGAATTTCTGGATGAGGTTGTAAGAGGGTGGTGCTGTTATGGACAGTAAGGAACACGCTGTCACTTTAAGAGACTGCACCCCCTTGTCTGGTGTGATGGAATGTCCTGCTTCTCCCCTGGAAGAGGCTGTGTGAATGAGCTGGACTGTGCAAATGGCAAGGGTGGAGCCTGAACAGCCTGTGTGAGCTGCAGCTGCTACAGAGAGAACTTTGTGCTGTTCTCTGCAAGAGAGGACCCACAGCCTGTAACGGAGTGGACTTGTGAAATTTGACAGACTTTTCTGGGTGCAGCGAGAGTGGCTGTCCTGTGTGAATTCGAGGAGCCACGAAGATACCGAGAAAAGGATTTACAGTTTCCAGGAGCACCTCCAGGACCCAGAAGCAAGGAGAAGACCACGTTTCATGGAGCAGGCAGAGAGCTGTGCGCACCACAGTACTAGACTGCTTGGGGCCCCCCTGGGACTGGATCTGAGACCCCAGCATCACCATGAGTTTGTTCCTGTTTTGTGCACATGTCAGGGCCTAGTGTAGGCTTCAGTAGTCAGTACACTGCTTAGTAAATGCCAGGGAGGTTATACGTAGAGTAGCATCATTATTTGTTTAGTTTATTGTTTGCATTTACTTGTGTGACATATGTTGATTCTTTAATAGTTGGAGCACCGTGCTATTTTACGGACAAACTAAAGAATATAACTCTTGTAAATTATCTTTTGCCATTGCATACCCGTTTGCATCTTCCTTATCCACTTCATTCCTTGCCTTCCAATATATCTACCCTTTGCACCTCATCTTGTGTACAGTAGTCTTCCTGCACCGTGGTGGTTCCCCGGCCATCGCTTCAAGTGGCGCTGCGAGCAGGGTACTGTCACCAAGATGGAGGCAGCAGACAGCAACAGCGGGAATGCTAATGTTAATGGAGATGCTGTGGGCATTGGTGAAACCCCTGCAAGGACACTCCCTATGGGCACTATATTTAGTGTGCTACCAAAGTTTGATGGCAATAATATGCCACTGTCCGACTGGGTGTCCCGGCTGCAAAGCACCCTGAAGATTTATAACATCAGCCCAGACATTGAAGCGGACATTACTTTAACTGCCCTAGAGGGAGAAGCCCATAGAAACGTCTGCCTACAAGCAGAACTCACCCGCAGTACCCTGAAGGAGCTAGTGAAGTTCCTGGAAGAGATCTACGGTGAGACTGCTAACGCCGGACACCTTTGCGCCAAATTTTTCTCTAGGCTGCAGCTGGAAGAAGGAATTTCTCAATATGCAACAGCACTGCAAGAATTGTTAGCGGAGGTGCAGAGAAAGGAGGTGGATGGATTTGGCGGCATGGGCTCTAAAGACCGTATACTTCGGGAGCAATTCTGTTGTGAATCCTGTGGCAGAGCTCCCTCCTGTGGTCACAAGTGGTACTTCGGCTGATTCTCTCTGTGAGCTTCTGTTGGTGGAGGGAAGTGGTACTGCGGCTTCTGAGTTTCCTCCCTCAGGTGATCTGGTGAGGTCGTTAGGTGCTTCTCTACTTAACTCCACCTAATGCTTTGATCCTGGCTTCCTGTCAATGTTCCAGTGTTGGACTTGCTTTTCCCTGGATCATTCCTGTGGCCTGCTGCTCTGCATAGCTAAGTTCTTCTTTGCTATTTGTTTGCTATTTTTTCTGTCCAGCTTGTCTAATTTATTGCTGGAAGCTCTGGGACGCAAAGGGTGTACCTCCGTGCCGTTAGTTCGGTACGGAGGGTCTTTTTGCCCCCTTTGCGTGGTTTTCTTTAGGGTTTTGTGTAGACCGCAAAGTTACCTTTTCTATCCTCGCTCTGTTAAAGAAAGTCGGGCCTCACTTTGCTGAATCTATTTCATCTCTACGTTTGTCTTTTCATCTTAACTCACAGTCATTATATGTGGGGGGCTGCCTTTTCCTTTGGGGTATTTCTCTGAGACAAGGTAGGCTTATTTTCTATCTTCAGGCTAGTTAGTTTCTCAGGCTGTGCCGAGTTGCATAGGCAGAGTTAGGCGCAATCCACGGCTGCCTCTAGTGTTGTTTGGAGAGGATTAGGGATTGCGGTCTGCAGAGTTCCCACGTCTCAGAGCTCGTTCTATGATTTTGGGTTATTGTCAGATCACTGTATGTGCTCTGACCGCTATGTCCATTGTGGTACTGAATTGCCTTTCATAACACAATTCATTCTGGGACTGCACAGCACATCCTTGAGGCGAGCACTATCAGAATGGGTCCGGGCATATCCGGCTCTTAAACGGTGGCCCGAAGTATAGAAGAGAGCTATGCGTCTGGGGTGATGCGTGTCCAGGGTGCCAATACCAGCGGGGACCCAAAACATCAGGAGGTACTGGTCCAGGTGGTGCAAGACTTGCAGCGATCCCTTGTCAACGTGCAAGAGAAACTGACCCAGATGGAACGAAGAGTGGGGGAACTACAACAGTCTGACCCACCGTACTTATGCAACCATTCTTCGGCCCGACCGATAAGGGATCAGTGGGAGCAAGCCCCCTCCTGTCAGGCATCGAAAGCACGAGGACAGGCTCGAGGTGCCCCCCGGCGAGGAGGCATCCAATGCTGGGAATGTGGAGGACGGGGGCACCTTGCTAGAGACTGTCGGAACCATACTCAAGGTCAGCGGAAGCCACCGTTAAACTACCAACCCCTGCAGTAGTGCAGCACTCTGCGGGGGAGGCGAGGAGAGAGGCCGCTCCATATCATAACGAACACTTGATTGCTGGGAGCCCCATCCTACGTGCTGAATTCAAAGGAGTTCTAGTGGATTGCTTGATAGATACCGGGTCACAAGTGACAACGATGCCAGAAACATATTTCAAGCAGCATTTCCAGGACCTGGCCAAGCCAGAAAAAGAGACATTGATTCGGTTGTTTGCTGCCAACCAACAACCGATCCCGGTCACAGGGGTCGTGTGGATGAATATTCGAATCTGTGGCAAGAAGTAGGGAGAAAAGGGATCCTGCTAGTCCCTTAGCCTATCAAAGAAGATGTTCCTGTAGTACTGGGAATGAATATTCTACGTGAACGCGATCAGATTATGTTTACCAAACGGGGACCTGGATATTGGAAGAAGGCTACTACACATAAGCCTACTCAAGAAGTCCTTCAACGACTGATCCGCGTCTGTGGGACGCAGAAGAGTGTGCCATCCTATCAGACCGTAGGGGTCATCAGGGCTCCTGGTATAGAACCTGTAGACCTGCCTCCCGAGCGAGAAACTATAGTATACCTTCCAGTGGGGACGCATCGCAACCTTGACGGGTTGGAAGTGATTGTTCAGCCTGTGGTAGGCAGAGGAGTGGACCAAAAAGTCATGATAGCTCGTACGATAGCTGTGGTCCAGCGAGGACACGTCCTTATAAGAGCTTTGAATGTGGGCCCCAGGGAGATCAGCTTGCCACGTGAGTACGAGACCAGACAAGAGCCCACGATGACTCCTGCAGCAAGTGTTCCTCTGGAAGATAGTCAAACCTTGCCTGACAGCCAAGAGCTCCGGAGATCCCAGAGGTCTAATGCAGGAGTTCCACCAGTCCGATATGTAGAACAGTGTGCTCTGTCTGCTTTTCCAACTTTGTTGCCTCCTCTATAAGTGCTGTTTCTGCATTGCACGTTCCTTCATTACACTTTGACCTTGATGCTTTGTGTTGTTTTCTGCATGAGAGGACCCACAGCCTGTAACAGAGTGGATTTGTGAAATTTGACAGACTTTTCCGGGTGCAGCGAGAGTGGCTGTCCTGCTATTGTCCTGCACCGTACTATTTTACAGACAAACTAAAGAATGTAACTCTTGTAAATGATCTTTTGCCATTGCATACCCCTGTTTGCACCTTCCTCATCCACTTCATTCCTTGCCTTCCAATAAATCTACCCTTTGTTGTTTGCACCTCATCTTGTATACTGTAGTCTTCCTGCACCGTGGTGGTCCACCGGCCATCGCTTCAAGGTAATCGCTGCTCACTGATGCTGCGCTCGCAGCAGCTCACTCCCAAGTGCTTCTCAGCTTGGACATTCGCATCTTGGCACTGTCTAGGTTGAAAACTGTTTATCCTCAGACATGGATCACGGCATCACATGGCTCGTTAGAGGCATCCGTCTGCACGATGAAGCATTTCTGGAAGTTGGGGCTAATGAGGATGGTCTGTCCGCACAGCGCCACTTTCATGGATTGGTACTCTTCTTCCACCTGGGGGTTCTACCGAACCATGACCAACTTTTTCCCCTTGAGGAGTTCGGTTAAGGGTGCTGTTCTCCCCGAAAAATGTCTCCTCTTCTTCTGCCACCACCTCATCCATCATGGCCTGAGTTGGTTTTTCCAGCAGGCATATGAGTGGTATAGTAACGCTGATAATGGTATCATCAGCGCTAGCCTCATTGGTGGAGTATTCAAAGAGCAATTCAGAGCAATGCAGCACCCATGTCCCTCATGGAGGCCCAGTCATTGAAGGTGAAGTGGTGTTGTATTGTAGAGCGACTCAGCCATGCGTGCTGCAACTGAAACTCCACTGTTGGCTGCTTGCAGTTGCTCAAGAATATGCAGAGTGGAGTTCCACCTTGTTGGTACGCTACTTATCAGCTGGTGAACGCAAAGTAGAATTGACGCAGTAGTGCAGGCAGGGTGAAAATGCCGAAAGTGCGCACAGACGGCTTGCACTTTCACGTGTAAAGCGCCATGGAATAAATGGCGCCATAAAAATGTATAATAATAATAATATTACGTCCGACCATTTTGTTAGTTTTACTTTCACCTTATTTCAGTGACTGTTGTTTTTTTGTATTTTACCACAAGTTACCAACAATTTTATCCATGCTTGAATATTTAATAGGCGCTGAATAGTGCTTCTGATCAGTGGGTGTACAGAGACCCCTACTGATCGGTCAATACAGCTCTCTGAAGTGCGCAGCTCCTACTGTACATAAGCGGTGTACAAGTCTTTAGGTCTGTATACTGAGAATGAATGTGCAGACAAGTATACAACTCTGTGCAGGACCTGAGCACTTCAGAGTGCAGCTTTGATGGATCAAAAGGGGGTTATCAGGACTGGACCCCCACAGATGAGAATTATTATTCAGCTCCTATAATATGTAAAAACTTTTCCAAAATGAGTTGCACTTTAACTTAATGCACATGCACCACCTACTGTGAGAACCAAGTACTGCTCTCCTGTGTGGTGTAGTATATAGAAGATCTGTCAGCTCTCCTGTGTGGTGTAGTATATAGAGGATCTGTCAGCTCTCCCGTGTGGTGTAGTATATAGAGGATCTGTCAGCTCTCCTGTGTGGTGTAGAATATAGAGGATCTGTCAGCTCTCCTGTGTGGTGTAGTATATAGAGGATCTGTCAGTTCTCTTGTGTGGTATATTATATAGAGGATCTGTCAGCTCTCCTGTGTGGTGTATTATATAGAGGATCTGTCAGCTCTCCTGTGTGGTGTAGAATATAGAGGATCTGTCAGCTCTCCTGTGTGGTGTAGTATATAGAGGATCTGTCAGCTCTCCTGTGTGGTGTAGTATATAGAGGATCTGTCAGCTCTTCTCTGTGTGGTGTAGTATATAGAGGATCTGTCAGCTCTCCTGTGTGGTGTAGTATATAGAGGATCTGTCAGCTCTCCTGTGTGGTGTAGAATATAGAGGATCTGTCGGCTCCCCTGTGTGGTGTAGTATATAGAGGATCTGTCAGCTCTCCTGTGTGGTGTAGTATATAGAGGATCTGTCAGCTCTCCCGTGTGGTGTAGTATATAGAAGATCTGTCAGCTCTCCTGTGTGGTGTAGTATATAGAGGATCTGTCAGCTCTCCTGTGTGAAGTATATAGTGGATCTGTCAGCTCTCCTGTGTGGTGTAGTATATAGAGGATCTGTCAGCTCTCCTGTGTGGTGTAGTATATAGAGGATCTATCAGCTCTCCTGTGTGGTGTAGTATATAGAGGATCTGTCAGCTCTCCTCTGTGGTGTAGTATATAGAGGATCTGTCGGCTCTCCTGTGTGGTGTAGTATATAGAGGATCTGTCGGCTCTCCTGTGTGGTGTAGTATATAGTGGATCTGTCAGCTCTCCTGTGTGAAGTATATAGTGGATCTGTCGGCTCTCCTGTGTGGTGTAGTATATAGAGGATCTGTCGGCTCTCCTGTGTGGTGTAGTATATAGTGGATCTGTCAGCTCTCCTGTGTGGTGTAGTATATAGAGGATCTGTCAGCTCTCCTGTGTGGTGTAGTATATAGAGGATCTGTCAGCTCTCCTGTGTGGTGTAGTATATAGAGGATCTGTCAGCTCTCCTGTGTGGTGTAGTATATAGAGGATCTGTCAGCTCTCCTGTGTGGTGTAGTATATAGAGGATATGTCAGTTCTCCTGTGTGGTGTAGTATATAGAGGATCTGTCAGCTCTCCTGTGTCTTGTAGTATTTGGAGGATCTGTCAGCTCTCCTGTGTAGTGTATTATGTAGAGGATCTGTCAGCTCTCCCGTGTGGTGTAGTATATAGAGGATCTGTCAGCTCTCCTCTGTGGTGTAGTATATAGAGGATCTGTCGGCTCTCCCGTGTGGTGTAGTATATAGAGGATCTGTCAGCTCTCCTGTGTGGTGTAGTATATAGAGGATCTGTCAGCTCTACTATGTGGTGTAGTATATAGAGGATCTGTCAGCTCTCCTGTGTAGTGTAGTATATAGAGGATCTGTCAGCTCTCCTGTGTGGTGTAGTATATAGAGGATCTGTCGGCTCTCCTGTGTGGTGTAGTATATAGAGGATCTGTCAGCTCTCCTGTGTGGTGTAGTATATAGAGGATCTGTCAGCTCTCCTGTGTGGTGTAGTATATAGAGGATCTGTCAGCTCTCCTGTGTGGTGTAGTTGTGGGACTAAGTTGTTGGCACCCTCAACTTAATATTTGGTTGCATCTTTTGGAATGTATAACTGCAATCCTATAACCACCAAAAAGCTTCTTACACCTCTCAGCTGGACATCAGAGGCTTCTCATTTTCTGAGTTTTGTTCAAATGCACACAAATGGAAGAAATAAAACGTGCATAACAAAACTTTTGTAATTGCAATAATTTTCTGGGAAAAATATTTTGGGGCCACGGTTTTAAAGTCTGAGGTGCTAAAGAGCAAGTGCTGCGTTGTCATGCAGTGACTTACTGGCTATATGATTGGGTCAGAGGGTATTTGATTTGGGGGACCCCCATAAGGTACCCCTTTTGCTGTATGATACGATGCATGTTATTATTTAGAATTACGGGCAGGACAGCTCCGGCTCCATCCCATTGGTGTTACTGGGAATATAGAATTATTGGACTCCCGGGTATGTCGTGTTACCTTCACTGTTGTGTAAATATAAAGTTACCTTTGTCGTGTGTGATCACTGTGATGACACAACAAGTGAGGATCACAAGTCACAAGAATAGTCGGAGAGGGACATGTCAGACACAGCGGAGGTGAACATTGTCAGGTGCACCCACCTTCTGCCTACAATATGTGGGTGCTCAGCTATGAACACCCACAATATAACCCACCACGCCAAGATGAGTTTGGCATCTGGTTTGCACAATGTAAGGTTTGAAGGGATGTCCGGGACAGTCAACAATGAGTGACCAGAACAAGACCACCGACCCCAACAAATGGAGCGATGGAGATGACACCACATACAAAGCTGAGCATTCTGCTCCTTTAAGAAGACTCTTGCTTAGCGCCTAATATACACACTATAGTCCTGCTCACTAGTTCACTATATTGTTCACAAAATAGTAAAAAGTAGAATTACTGGGAAACCCCCTCCAAAACCAGGGGAACCATATTTAGAGGGCAGCGATGAACAGCTGAGAACAAGAGACCCTTATAGAAAGTATAGGATCTGCTCAAAAACCTAAAGTCGTAAATCCAAGATTCAGGCTCGAAATCTTAAGTGTGAGCCGATTCCAGATCACCCCGAAAGTAAAGATTTCATCTGTGATTCCTTAGCGTTAGGGGGCGCAGCAAGTATTTTGTGCACCATAACCAATGGGGCATTAGCTCTCCATGAGTCTCTTCTACCAATCCAGTGCCACCACATTACTCCAAGAACCGGCATTGAGGACGCAGGGCAAAATTTTAAGCTCCCATAGATTTTGACACTTCTGACAATGGCTGGTCATGCTCGGTATGAGATGGTAATTGGTTTTCTAAGGGATGTCCTCAGTCCAGGATCAGGGTATCAGTGAGCTCCAGGACAGTCTGAGGGACTGTTCCTCAATGCCAGGCTCTGGATCCTCCATCTCTCTACTCCTGTGCACCTGGCGGGCACGTCTGATGTCCTGCATTATTCCTCCTACCCGATATATTGGAAACGTGATAAACTCTATGGCTCGGTGACTTCCTAACCACCAGTGGCAGGGGTAACAGAAGACATACTACATGAATAGCCCACCATTGTAGTAATAGGTAGGAAAATAGAATTAGTCTTACTGGTAATTCGGTTTCTAGGAACCTTTAACGACAGCCACTTCGGAGGTTGTCATCCCCGCCCTAATAGGGAACAGGAACACAGGGGTTAAATACCCCTCCCCTTCCTGCAACCACCAGTGTTTTCCTGGACACTAGCATGTATAATTACCATGCAAATGCAGGAATCATCCAATAAGAAAAAATATCAGATAGGGAGGGAAATTAGTGCTGTCGTGGAAGGTACCTAGAAACCGAATTACCGGTAAGACTAATTCTATTTTCTCTAGTCACCTTCCACGACAGCCAATTCGGAGTAATACCAACAGCTAATTTCTCTAGGGAGGGATCACGGCCTGCAAAACTCATCTGCCAAATGTTAAGTCCCTATTGAAATTTAGCCTGTAATGTCTGGTGAACGTGTGGATGGACGACCAGGTGGCGGCTCTGCATATCTGCTCTGATGAAGCATTCCCCCTCTCTGCCCATGATGTTGCCATCACCCAGGTAGAATGTGCCTTCAGAGAAGCAGGTGGATCAAGTTTCTGTGATGAGTAAGCCAGGAAAATAGACTGTTTGATCCAATTCGCGATCGTGTTCTTTGCCGACTTCTTGCCTTTGTTCCGGCCTGAGAACTGAATGAATACATTTTGATCGATATGCCAGGCTTCAGTCTGTCGTAAGTAAGATAGAACCACCCTGCAGACGTCGAGGGTGTGAAAGGTCTCTTTTTCAGGGTTGGAGGGGTTTGGGCAGAATGAGGGTAGCACAATATCCTGATCCTTGTGAAAATTTGAGACCACTTTAGGAAGAAAGGACTGATCTAGTTTCAGTATAATGCTATCCGTAGTGAATATCAGATAAGGTTCCCGTATCGACAAGGCCTGCAACTCCCCTATACGTTTAGTCGTAGTGATTGCGACTAAAAAGACTGTTTGAGGGTTAAATTCTTTATAGTCATAGATCCAAGGGGTTCAAATGGATCTTGAGTTAGACCATTAAGAATGATATTGAGGTCCCAAGGCGGCACCTTACTACGGAGTCTAGGACGCATCCTGGATGTTGAAATCATAAAGCGTTTGATCCAGCGGTGGCTGGCTAAGTCTAGATAAAAAAAGGTGGTAAGGGCTGATACTTGCATTTTGAGTGTGCTAGGGGTAAGGCCCATTTCTAATCCCTTCCGTAAGAAATCTAAGACCCGTGCTATATTGGGATGAAAGGGGTCTGGGGTTTCTGGGAAACACCAGGTAGTAAACCTTTTCCAGACCTTGGCGTAGATGGCATTGGTAACTGGATTTCTGCTTTTTTGGAGGCTTTTGATTACTTTATCCGAGAGTCCCCTGGTTCTTAAGATTTTTGCCTCAGTAACCATGCTGCTGGGTTCAGCTTGTGTAGGTCCGGAAGTAGTAGGGGACCTTGGTGAAGGAGGTCGACTTTCTGAGGTAGAAGCCAGGGACCTTCTAGGGCCATGTCCAGTAGGGCACTGTACCAGCTCCTCCCGGGCCATAGTGGTGCGATTAAGATTGTGGTAGCTCGGTCTGTCCTAATTTTCTGTAGCGTCTTTGCCAGCATGGGAATGGGTGGAAAAGCATATGCGAGGTTGAACCTCCACAGCTGTGAGAACACATCTATTCCTTGCGCCTTGATGTCTCCGTCTTTGCATTTTGTCAATTAGCAAACAGGTCCACTTCTGGGGTTCCCCACCTTGAGGTTAGGGACATGAAC
Organism: Ranitomeya imitator; assembly: GCF_032444005.1. Lineage (NCBI taxonomy): Eukaryota > Metazoa > Chordata > Amphibia > Anura > Dendrobatidae > Ranitomeya > Ranitomeya imitator. Next base: position 1,236,324,447 of record NC_091282.1, on the reverse strand, counting down.
ACGGTTTGGTCCAGACACCACTTCCCTGGATGTATGTCTTTCCGGCTGAGATAGTCTGCCTGAGTATTGACTACTCCTCTGAGATGTACCGCTGTGACTAACAGAAGGTTCTTCTCTGCCCAGGAAAAGATTCTTGCTGCGATTTCCTTTAGACCGGCATACTTCATTCCTCCCTGGTGTCGCAGGTAGGCCACTGTGGTCATGTTGTCCGAATAAATTCGAACGTGGTAATTTTGGATCAACGCAGATGATGCTTTTAGAGCTTCTTCTACGGCTTTTAGTTCCCATAGATTCGAGGAACTGCTGATGTCTGATGGCCATTGTCCCTGAAAGTGGTAACTGTCTATCACTGCGCCCCAGCCCCGTTTGCTGGCATCTGAATGGAGTGTCTTCAGGGGAAGCTGGTCCCAGCTGACCCCCTTTTGAAGATTTTGGTAATCCAACCACCACTTTAGAGCCGATTTTACGTGGCCGGGGAGAAACATCCTTTGAGTCAATGGGACCTGTCGCTTCCTGGAATCTAGGAGCACGTAGGTCTGAAGAGTTCGCGTGTGAGCCTGAGCCCAGGAAACTGCTTGGATGCATGCGGTCAGGGAACCTAGAGCAGACATTGACTCCTTGAGGGTCAGTGCTCGCTGGTCTCTGAATCTGGTTATTTTCTGGATAAGGTCGATCTGACGATCTCTGGGTAGAAACGATGTTCTTTCTTTTAAGTCCAGAATAACCCCCAGAAACTTTCTCCTTGTGGAGGGATGGATTTCTGATCTTTCTAGATTCGGGATCCAGCCCAGGGATCTTAATATCTCCAGGGACTTTGTCATGTCCGTCTCCAGACGGGGGATAGATGGTGCCATGATGAGAAAGTCGTCTGAATATGGGACTATGCATATTCCCTGGCGACAGATGAAGACCATGGCTTCTGCCATGATTTTTGTAAAAACCCGTGGAGCTGGAGAGATGCCAAAGGGTAGGACGTTGAACTGGAAATGTTTGATTTGCTGCCCCTGAGAGACTGCGAATCTGAGGAATTTCCTGTGTTCTGGGTGGATTGGCACATGGTAGTACGCATCCCTCGGATCCACTGTTGCCATTACCCAATTCTACCCGATGAGGGGAATTAATGACCTGATTGATTCCATTTTGAATCTCCCGTAGCGGACAGATTCGTTTAATGGTTTCAGGTTTATAATGATTGTTTTTCCCCGACGGTTTTGTTACCAGAGAGAGATGTGAATAATGACCACGTCCTTCCTCCAGTTTTGGCACCAGTGAGATCATATTTGACTGGAGCAGACTTTGTAGATCTCTTAATAAGTAGTTTTGGAGGTGTGGGGTTTGTAGGGAGGTTATTTTCAAGTATTGTGGGAGAGGTCTCTTGAATTCTATTTTTAGTCCATCTCGTATGGTACGAAGATCTCATTGATTTGCAGAGATGGATTCGGAGCAGCGTCATTGTTTATCGGGGGTCTGTTGAGTCTGGGGGACAAGGATGTTCCTGCCCTTGCCTCCTTTGGGGTAACTCCATCTCCCCGTTTTGCCTTTTCCCCTATAATCCCTTTGTGAAGATGGGTCACGGGAGGGACGAAAAATGCGTTTCTTAGGGTTTCTTTGTTCACGGGGCGATTTATTTTTATCTGCTGCCTTATCCAAGATATCCAGAATGGGACCAAATACATGATGGCCCTGGAAGGGGATGCTGCATAACTTGGAGATGAAGTCACCTCCCCAGGATTTTAACCAGAGTACTCTCCTGGATGAGTTGGAGAGGACGGCCGCTTTTGCGGCTACACGGACGGCCTCAGCAGAGGCATCAGCTAGGAATCCTGTTGCTTTTTGCAGCAAGGGTAGGGAGTCTAGAATCTCCTCTCTTGGGGTGCCCTGTGCCAAATGATCCTCAAGCTTGCGTAACCAGATGAACAAGGTTCTAGCCACGCACATGGAGGCTGTTAGTATTTAATAAATTTGTGGCGGTGTCCCAGGACTTTCTAAGCAAGCTCTCTATCTTTCGATCCATTGGATGTTTGAGCTGGGAAGAGTCCTCAAAGGGAAGGGCCGTTTTCTTAGTTACTCTGGATACCTGTACATCAACTTTCGGGTTTCCCATAAGGAGTTATCTCCGTCCAAGGGGAAACGGTTTTTCAGTTCTGAGGGGCTGTTAAGACCCTTTTCAGGGAGACCCCATTCATGAAGAATTAAATCCTGAATATTTTTATGTACAGGAAACCCCTTTTGATCTTTGGGCTTTAACCCTTCAAACATCTCGTCCTGTACAGTAAGCTTAATTTCCTGATCCTCCACCCCCATGGTGCCTCTTACTATGCTAATTAGGTCACCCATATCCTCAAAATTAAAGTAATTTTTTTTCTTTTCTGATTTAGGGGTGGGGTGGAAGTGGAACCCTCATTCTCCCAAACGTCCTCTGAATCCAAGGATTGACTCTCCCGAGTCTGAGTCAGACTCTACTGGGGCCTTTTTCCTCTTTTTGGGAGGAGGTGGATGAGGTACCGGAGTCTGGGAGAGGTTTGCCATGGAAGACTGGACCTCCTGCTTAATGAGGGATTTTATGCTATCCAGAAGAGAGGGCTGCTCAGTGCGTAGGACCTCATCTGTTCAGGACTGGCAGAGCTTTTTCCCATATGTAGATGGAAGTCTGGTTGCACACACTTTGCATTTGCGGCTTGTCTTTCTAGGGTCAGAGGCCTTTTCTCCCTAAAAATAGAGAAAAAGGTTTGCTTAAGCCGCTTGAAATAATGTATGTATGTTTATATGATAGCTGGGGCTAACACCTGCTACTTACAGTAGGAGGGGGTACGCTGGGCTCTGCAGATGCAGAGCAAGGGGGTTTGTCACCGTCCATGTCCGTCCGTCATGTCAGACAGGCCTTACCTGGTGGTTTCCCACCCGGATCTTTAAAGAGGATCGTGGGTCAGCGTTTTCTGTGCTCCTCCTCCCCATGGCCCAATTGGAGGGAGACCTTGCGGAAACGGCCCAATAATGCTGCCCCGGACGATGCAGCACAAACCGCCGGCCGGCGCGCGCTCCACTGTGGAATGCACAGGAACAGACCAGAAGTGACGCGCAACCCACCGCCCGGGACGCAGCAGGAGGAGGAAGCCGGGGGGCTACAGGAGGCCCCCGGCATGCACATCACCGCCCCGCTTTACTCCCAGAGGAGGTGCAGAAGATGCGGGAGGATCCCGAGCACTGCCTGGCAAGGAGACGGGAGCAGCACCAGAGGAGGAGAGGAAAGCCCACCGACCTCAGCTGCCCGGCTAGTAAAGGTAACAAGTGGAGCTTCGATCGTCGGCCACGGCAGCCCCTTCAGATCCTCTTCATGCCACATAGGGGACAGGAAAACACTGGTGGTTGCAGGAAGGGGAGGGGTATTTAACCTCTTTGTGTTCCTGTCCCCTATTAGGGCGGGGAAGACAACCTCCGAAGTGGCTGTCGTGCTAGGTAACTAGAGAAATAACCCTTCCTCTTCACAGTTACCCAACCTTTGCGTTATGGCCAGAGATGGCATATTACATGGCGGCTGCAGCTTTACATCTCCCGTGGTACAACACATCCTGGTTACAAGAGAGGCTCAGCTTAAAGCCCAAGGCCATAATCTAAAGAAAAAAAAATGCCCAGGCCACACATGCAATAAAAGGACTACCCCAGAAAAAGGGGAGACCAGGCGGAAGGGTTAGAACATTCCCCAGGCCTTGCAGAATCTGCCTCAGCCAGCTGTAAGTCCAAGTTCACATTTGCGTTGTGCGCCGCAGCGTCGTCGCCGCAACGCACACAAAAACGCAGCAAAACGCATGCACATGCGGCGCCAATATTAAAGATAGGGTCGACACAACGCATGCGTTTTTTAAAAGGTCGGCGCCGCCCGAAAAATGCAACATGTTGCGTTTGCCGCGCCCAGACAGGTGCGCCCTAACGCCGCATGCGGCGTTAAACGCAACACAACGCAACACAACGCATGCACATGCGGCCCCATTGTTAAAGATAGGCCCGCACGACGCATGCGTTTTGTTGCGGCGGCGACGCTGCGGCGCAAACCGCAAATGTGAACGTACCCTAAGCTCTTTCTATAGGCTTCTTTATTCAGGAAGACAAGTAACATGGGACATAGAGGTGGGAGATATTGTAACGGAGGGGCGTAACATAGGAGAAGGGAGCGGGAGCAGACAAAATGTGCCTGAGGCAGCAAATGGATAATCCTTCAGGGTGTTGGTGGTCAAACGTAAGCGGCACTGCAGAAGAGCCTGGTGGTGAGGGGAGAAAGGTCAGACTAGGCGGCACTACAGAAGGGCCTGCTGGTGAGGGGAGAAGGGTCAGAGTGGGCGGCACTAAAGAAGGTCCTGGTGATGAGGGGAGAAGGGTCAGAGTAGGCAGCACTGCAGGAGGGCCTGGTGGTGAGGGATGAAGGGTAAGAGTAAGCAGCACTACAGGAGGACCTGGTGGTGAGGGGAGAAGTGTCAGAGTAGGTGACACTACAGGAGGGCCTGGTGGTGAGGGGAGAAAGGTCAGAGTAGGTGGTAGTGCAGAAGGCCCTGGTGATGAGGGGTAAAGGTCAGAGTAGGCGGCACTACAGAAGGGCCTAATGGTGAGGGAAGAAAGGTCAGAGTAGGCGGCAGTGCAGAAGGTCCTGGTGATGAGGGGAGAAAGGTCATAGTAGGCGGCACTACAGAAGGACCTGGTGGTGAGTGGAGAAGGGTCAGAATAGGCAGTGCAGCGCCCCAGGGTCCTGGCCATTGCAGTAATGTCATTCTTCCACCAGGGGGAGTGATGTTATGGCTGAAGGCAATAAAGGAGATCACTTTATCAGGTATCACAAACCACACCACACACTTCATACTCCAGTCCATCAGGGGGAGCTATGCTCCTATTTAGTAGGGCATTCTTCACAATTAGGTAAAACTGGTGGTCTGGATAGGAAGTTAGGCAGAAGCCAGCTGGGCTTCACCCAGTTAGCTGCCATCTGAGCTCCCTCAGGTAGTGGGTCCCTGACAGGGGTGGGATCCTGTCAGAGGCCTAGACAGAAGGCCACGGAGCTGCGTCGGCCCCACGTGCGGCAGCATCCTATGAAAGAGACATTGAAGGAGAATTGTGTTGCAGAGAGTGAGAAATGAAGTCATAGCAAAAGGAGAGGAAACCAGAAGGAGTTTCTGAGGTGCAGGATCCGGTAGCCAGAACACCGAAAGAGTCATCGTCTCCAAGCCTGGCTCCAGAGACCGGCAGGACAGCTAAGTCCATATTAGTTGCCCGACCTTTACCCAGGAGGCACGGTGGCAACTATGGGAGGCCGGGACGTGCTAGAGTCCCTGTAAAAAGCCTCAAGCCACCAGTCATACGGGTTGTTCCTATCGATCTGGGGGACAGAGAAAGACATAACATCTAGAACATCAACATCAGTTGTGAGGACCTTATGAGAAGCTCAGCAGTAAGGTACTACAACATCCAGGTGCTAGAGGAAGGCTACTGATTTCCACCTGGATAAGGGGACTCTGGATTTGCCTCCAAACCGTCCGGACTCTGCCTGCCCTGTGATCTGGTGCTCTCGACTGTGGACGCTGAAGCCTTCAGTAAAGTTAAAGAGACTGCAACCTTGTTCTTCACTGCGCCTTTCACCATCCACCATCTACACACTGGGAAGCCCTGGGGACACACTTCACCTGTGGGAAGGTATACCAACTAGCTGCCATAACATCACCCCAGCGGACCCCTAAGCAGCGTCGGTCACCCTGACCAAATACCACAGGTGGCGTCACGAACATTACCCCTTTAAAGAACTTTACCCCATTTACAACGGACGTCCCTAGGGCCACGGACCAGGTCAGCCACCGTGACATCCCCCTTGAGAACCGAAGGGCCCGGCTCAGAGTTCCCCTAGCCCTTGGGGGCGCTCCAATCTTTTGGCGTCGCAAACAGGATCTACTTAAGCCTGAAAATCGGGTCCTGTGTGCCTAAGAACTGTGCCAGAATTGTGCTTGAACTGTGATTTGCTTAAAGACTGTATATTGCCGTTTCCCACCAAAACGGCCGCCATTATAGCGCCACGTGGTGTGCAGGAGGAGTGGGGTGTGTCATTGTGGGCGTAGCCTGGAAGAACGGCGAGAAAGTGGAGCCAGACCCTCACAGATACTACTATGTCCGGGAGATATGCCCATCAACAAGAAAGGTCCGCCTCCTGGTCTGGGATGGTGGAGGAAGAAGAAACCGCCCTCCGGAAGAGGAGGAGCAGGAACAACTGGAAGCTATTAGGCAGAACCTGGTTGGCAATATGGCGAGTGGAGGTCGCCCGGAAGAGGGGGAGAAAAGCCGCAGCTGTCCCGGTCAATGGGAACAGGGCCACAGACCGGGTCAGCCACCGTGACATCCCCCTTGAGAACCGAAGGGCCCGGTACCGAGTTCCTGGCTCATGTCTGGGGGTGCTCCAGCAGCACTGCAGGAGGGCCTGGTGGTGACGGGAGAAGGGTCAGAGTAGGTGACACTACAGAAGGTCATGGTGATGAGGGGAGAAGGGTCAGAGTAGGCAGCACTGCAGAAGGTCTCAAGAGGTTGTGGGCCGATGGCTGGGTCAGAGTTGGTGGCATTGTAGGAAGGCCCAGCGTCTCGGTCCCGCTGTGATCATGGACCCTGTATGAGGACTGTGAGGCTCCGTGGCCCTGATACAAAATATGTACATGAGGCCTTACAGCCACATGACGTGTAGGGCTGACGCTCTCTGACGTAGCAGTGGGCTCCAGAACCTGGGTGACTTCAGAACCTATAAGCTGGGCCTGGATGGGACGGAACTAGAAAGCCCCCTCCTAATTGGAACGTTCTGTCAATCACAACCACACGTCATTACGCTGCGATGGGACCCTGCAGATTGAGGCTGGAGGCAGTGCTGGCCCCCCCAACCATGTGCCAGCCCCCCTTACATGAGCCAGCCCCCCCGGGACCCCCAGATATGTGCCAGCCCCCTGGGACCACCAGACATGTGCCAGCCCCCTGGGACCCCCAGACATGTGCCAGCCCCCCAGACATGAGCCAGCCCCCCGGGACCCCCAGACATGAGCCAGCCCCCCGGGACCCCAAGACCTGTGCCAGCCCCCTGGGACCCCCAGACATGTGCCAGCCCCCCCGGGACACCCAGACCCGTGCCAGCCCCCCCAGACATGAGCCAGCCCCCCGGCACCCCCAGACCTGTGCCAGCCCCCCCCCCCCCAGACATGAGCCAGCCCCCCGGGACCCCCAGACCTGTGCCAGCCCCCCGGGACCCCCAGACCTGTGCCAGCCCGCCCAGACCTGTGCCAGCCCCCCCCCCAGACATGAGCCAGCCCCCCGGGACCCCCAGACCTGTGCCAGCCCCCCGGGACCCCCAGACCTGTGCTAGCCCCCCCACCCCTCCCCCGGCAGAGCCCCGGCGTCCCCCAAGTCTGTTCCCGGCCTGCGGCGGAAATTCACAGGAGCGATCACTTCACAAAGTGTCGTGCGGACCCCAAAATCTCGCGTTGCAAAAAACAAGCCCCCACAAGTGATGGCCCCTGGAAGGCAAAGCGCCCATTGGGACTCATGATCCAGGGCCAGGCCTGGACGGTGACGCTGTAGCGGGCGCTGAGGCCCGGATACAGCCAAGGAACGGGAGCGGCGGACAATGCGCACCGACTGTGACAGGACGCTGCTTCCAATACGTGGGCGTACAGCTGGGCGTGGTCAGAGCAGTGACAGACAGGCCGCACGCCCCGGAAAGGGGCGTGGTCAAACGTGAGCGCGCACAAAAGGGGCGTGCTGGAGAAATGATTGACGGTCAGTCAGAGGGCGTGGTTACAAAGAGGCGTATTTACTGAGGGGCGTGGTCATAGGCGGGATCGCCAGAGGAGGGGGCGTGATTGACAGCTCGCTCAGAAGGCGTGGCCGGGGCCGTGATTGACAGGCGGTGTTCCCGGGATCTGCGCTGTGTGCAGTGTGCACGGTTTGCTGCCTCCCTCTCGCTGTGCACGGGCATCATGGCGGATCACACAGGGCTGTAGCCAGCACACCCTCCTGCATACCCCCTTCCCACCCCACCGGCCCTCGGGGCCACAGGGCCACCATGAGGCTGCAGTAGCTGCTCGTGCTGCCGCCCGCCCGCCCTCTCCTTGCTGGATTGTAACTTTCGGATCGCAGACAGCACCGCCACCCTGGAGGGAGCGCCACAAGCCGGATCCCTGCACTAGATCCCTGGATCCCTTATATGGGCTCAGCGCCGTGGATCTCATCTGCTTCCGATATTGGATCGTTTGCTTCGGATTCCCTGCAGCAGATCGCCGGATCCCTGCACCGGGGGCTGAGGGTAAGGGGCGACCAGTGCTGGCCATCCCCTGATTACTGCAGGCGGTGCAGAGCGGGGGCGCCCGGGGCTGTGGGGGGCGGCGGGGGCGTCCGGGGCTGTGGGGGGCGTCCGGGGCTGTGGGGGGCGGTGGGGGGCGGCGGGGGCGTCCGGGGCTGTGGGGGGCGGCGGGGGCGTCCGGGGCTGTGGGGGGCGTCCGGGGCTGTGGGGGGCGGCGGGGGCGTCCGGGGCTGTGGGGGGCGGCGGGGCCGGGAGAGGTCAGAGGCCGCACCGACGGCAACTTCCTGTGCGGGACTATGTGACACTGCAGTCTGCGGGCAGCTACTAGAGCTAGCATGTATATCATTATCTATCCTGTATATCATCTATTATCCTATATATCATCTATTATCCTATATATCTATGTATCATCTATTATATATCATCTATCCTATATATCTATATATCATCTATCCTATATATCTATATATCATCTATTATCTATTCTATATATCTATGTATCATCTATCTATTATCTATAATCTATTATCTATCCTATCTATCATCTATCTCTCATCTATCATATATCTATGTATCATCTATTATCTATCCTATATATCTATTATATTATCTATCTAGTACCTATCATCTAATTATCTATCATCTATTCTCAATCTATCATCTATTCTCTATGTATTATATATCTATGTATCATCTATCTATAATCTAATCATCTAGTATCTATCCTATATATCTATGTATCATCTATTATCTATCTATTATATATAATCTATCTATCTATTATCTATATATCATCTATTATCTATGTATCATCTATCTATAATCTATCATATATCTATGTATCATCTATTATCGATCATATATATCTATGTATCATCAATCTATGTATTATCTATGTATTCTCCATCATACACCCCTCTGCGCTCCTGCTCCTCTGTTCTGCTGGGAGGTTCCACTTGTAGCTACATGTCAACAAGAGTGCGCCCCCATCTCCCCCCTTGTCGGGGCCTGCGCTCTGTTAACCCCATCCCTGCTGTATTTCTCTCACTCGTTCCTGTTCTGGGTCAGATACGCCCTGATTGTCAGTATAAAGTTTACTTTAAAAAAAAATCCGATCCCAGGTCCGTTTCCTGGAGGAGAGGCGATGTGCGGTGGATGATGCTATTATCCCTTTAATTGTTTCCGAAATGACACACTACATCTGACATGTTCTGTGATCTGACAGGTCTGATATTGCTTTTTTTTTTTTTTTTTTTTAATTAAACATGTATGACCCTCGTCTTCCATCTAATCTCATTTGACCGTCTCTCTGGCGTATAGGAATTGCCTGGTGATTCTTCTGGCGCCTCTTAGGGCTACTCGGCCCACTCCGTGCCACTGCTACATGGCGGTGCTATGGAAGTGGACACTTAGGCTGTGTTCACACGTTGCTTAAAGGGAACCTGTCACACCGAAAATCGCGGGTGAGGTAATCCCACCGGCATCAGGGGCTTATCTGCAGCATTCTGTAATGCTGTAGATAAGCCCCCGATGTTACCTGAAAAAGGAGAAAAAGACGTTATATTATACTCACCCAGGGGCGGTCCCGCTGCTGGTCAGGTCGGATGGGCGTCTCTGGTCCGCTGCGGCGCCTCCTATCTTCTTTCCATGACGTCCTCTTCTGATCTTCAGCCATGGCTACGGCGCAGGCGTACTTTGCTCTGCCCTGTTGAGGGCAGACAAAGTACTGCAGTGCGCAGGCGCCGCGCCTCTGACCTTTCCGGCGCCTGCGCACTGCAGTACTATCCTCTGCCCTCAAGAGGGCAGAGCAAAGTACGCCTGCGCCGGAGCCGTGGCTAAAGATCAGAAGAGGACGTCATGGAAAGAAGATAGGATGCGCCGCAGCGGACCAGAGACGCCCATCCGACCTGACCAGCAGCGGGACCGCCCCTGGGTGAGTATAATATAACGTCTTTTTCTCCTTTTTCAGGTAACATCGGGGGCTTATCTACAGCATTACAGAATGCTGCAGATAAGCCCCTGATGCCGGTGGGATTACCTGACCCGCGATTTTCGGGGTAACCGGTTCCCTTTAATTGTGACTTGCAGATTTGGTGCAGAAAATAATCTTCTACATGTCAATTCCCTGAGTTTTTTACCAATGACCTCACTCAAGTAAGTAAAAAAAAAACAAAAAAAAGAACATCATAAATGCCCGTTTTTATGGCTGCGGTTTTCCAGCCTAGAGCTTTGGAAACGGTGCAGAAATTTCCTCAACATGTGCACATGGCCTAACGCTGCTTCAATGGCTTCAAGCGAGTCCAATACCATCGCAGTAGTGCAGGTGCCGCAGTGTGACGCCATTTACTTCTACAGCACCGCCTTGTAGCAGCGGCGCTGAGCGAACTTTGGCTGCGTGTAGCAGCGGCGCTGAGCGAACTTTGGCTGCATGTAGCAGCGGCGCTGAGCGAACTTTGGCTGCATGTAGCAGCGGCGCTGAGCGAACTTTGGCTGCATGTAGCAGCGGCGCTGAGCGAACTTTGGCTGCATGTAGCAGCGGCGCTGAGCGAACTTTGGCTGCATGTAGCAGCGGCGCTGAGCGAACTTTGGCTGCATGTAGCAGCGGCGCTGAGCGAACTTTGGCTGCATGTAGCAGCGGCGCTGAGCGAACTTTGGCTGCATGACGACCGTTGTGGCCAATGTCGCTGTGTAGCCCCGGCCTACAAATAAGGCTACGTTCACACGTACAGTATTTTACATCAGTATTTGTAAGTCAAAAGTGGGAACACGTCACCACTTCTGCATTTTACTCCCACTCCTGGTTGTGGCTTACAAATACTGAGGTAAAATACTAACCAAATTCTGACCGTGTGAACTGGGCCTTAAGGGGTGCACTCAGCAGTTATTCAGCGACTTAACCCCCCCCCCCGTCCCATTGAGTTGTTTTGTGGGGCGACTCTTTGGATCGGTTGCCACCCTGGTTTTCCAGAGAGAAAGATAAAATAAATCCAGTGGAGATATATTATTTTTTTTTTTCTTTTTTCTGGTGAAATGATGACTGATGGTGCACTGGAGATGACAGAGCGCAGGCGCTGTCGACTTGTTCTTGTCATGTCTGCTGTCGTCTACTTATTCCCACAATTTGTGTGACATAATTTTGTAGCCCTCATTATCCGTAGTGGCACCATATTAATGGGCCCCTCGGCTCGCTCACCAGTGGCACCAGTTTCTTGAGGAAATAAAGTGACAGTCAATATGGCCGCCTTGTTGGCTGTTGTAACTAGGTATCCTAGAAGTGCTTGGTCTTGGCCTGTATGGCAACTGTAATGGTGGCTGTGTGTTGAGTGCCCAGCCTTGTCCGTCATTATTAAAGGGGTTCGTTATGTCTGACTATAATCATCATTGGAGGTCAGGACCTTTTATAGGGTTGTGGATTTTTTTTTGTCTGTTGCAAGACCACAACATCCTATCAGATCACCGCCCTAAAATTGAATGTTGAGTGCTATTTATGTGAGGTGCAAATATTCCTTGACAACCTAAATGAGGCCTGTAAACCTAACGAGGCGTTAATTAGAATGCGTAGCCCCGCCCAGTTTGATAAAACCGCTTTAATTTGGGTTGCCTAGCAACGAGGATGCCATTCAGAGCACTGCTGAACTCTTGTTGCTAGGGGCAACAAGGACGCTCTTTCTTCGAGATGTATATGTTGGGAGAGGCCAAGTCCATCGTTGTTTTGGGTTGTCACTCCCTTCACTACATCAGAGGCCATGAAAGGCTGATTTCCCACCTTTTTCACAGTTTAGGCCCTATCTGCCATCACATGTCTCAGATTTCTCATCTTTTTCAAAATGGCGTCCAGATGGCGCCTAATTTCGTAAAAATTTTTCTGACTGAAAAAAAATCTCCATTTTGTTTGGTGAATCTCTTACAAATATCTTCTGTGCGTAACTTTTTTTTTTTTTTTTTTGCTCTGGAGTCTAGGGGAAATTTCATCTATAAATTAGTGATTGGGTTCAGGAGTCGATCGCTTTGTGGTGGATCATGAAATGACCTGCCGCCCGTTGTAGGTTACATTCCGGCGGTCGGGTAACCTGCCGTCCTCGCTGTGAGGTGTTGAGAGTTTGTTTCCCAGTAGGGTGCTTCATCTGTTGTCAACAATCCGTCGCTGATGGACTACAACACCCAGCATCCAGCGTATGAGGGGGCATTTCTGGGTAGCGTAAATCCAGGAGGTCTGCAGTCTTGGGGTTTTTATTTGTGTACTACAATGTCCTTTCCTTGAAAGCAAGCAGAGGTATTGAAATGAAGCACAAAATCAAGCATTTCACAACTTTCTAATTTGGTTATAACACTGCGGAAAATCGAGACCCCCTCAGTATAAAACTCTCGGATTCTAGAGTCCATTGCCCTCGTGTCATTGAGTCAGTCCTTATTTTATCCGCTCTGATTTGGCCCGCTTTCGTGCCCTCTTATTCTTGTGTCACGTGCTCCTGAGGGCTTTGTGGCAGCTGACTGGCATTGAGTATAATGTTATCTGTGTTTTCTATGATGGCTCTAATTGGACGTGGCAGGGAAAAAAAGTTCACAATGTCTGACAGCAAGATGATTGCAAGGATTAGGGGTGTCCTATCCCTTTTTAACGCTCAGAACTGAATGTCGAAGGGAGATCTCCTGGTCTGTTCCCGTGTCAATACATTTTAACTAGAAGCCATCTTTGTTTATTTTCCTTTAATTTCTATAATATTTTGTTTGAATCTCTGCTTGCAGTCACCGAATAGGATCCTCCTTGTTTGGATCCTTCTTTTAAGAAAGATCGGGCATGTTGAATTTTGATTGTTTCCCCTGGTGACAAAAAGGATCAGACAACCTGCTGGCATAAATGTCTGACCGCTGCTTTCTTCCCTCTCCACATATCGGTGGCACAAACCTTTTGTATTTTCACTGTCCTTAATGAAGGTTCATCACTGGTTTTGTGACCCAAACAAACAGCTTTTTTTTTTTGGACAGAAAAGGAAGTATTTTTGCAGACGATCCCCTTCCTAGATGCAGCTCGTCATCCTTTGCCTCCTCAGAGGAATAGGAGTTTAACGAGTACCAGAAACATTAGCCGGGAGGCGTCTTTCTGTTTTGGGAGCCGCGGAGGGTCCAGTGGAGAGAGCAGCTTTACGAGGAGGCGATCTGTCAGCCACAATGGATGACCGCACTTTTGGTTATTAAAATGCGCAACGCGTTTCGTTGGAGGAGAAACTGCTTTCCTAATGTATGGACTGTTGTGTATTCAATTTCCTATGGTGTACCCAGGAGCGTTACTAGGCCCGGGGTCTCGCTTCAACTCGCTCATCGTCAAAAGCCCATTTATTTCTTCTGGTATAAATCATGGAGGACAAACGACTGCAGATACATGGTTTAATGTGTGGTGGTACTGTGCGGGGGGCCACCCATATAGTACCCTGGATTAGGTGGCCCTTATAGTAATTTTACATCTCGCCCATTCACACTCTGCTCGAAATCCAAAAACCTGATCCTTCTTTCCCTCAACATCTGCCATCAGAGAGATTGGAGATATGCGTGTGTGTGTATGTATACATATGTATAGTATATATACACTGACACGGCAGTGTTTTTTTTTGTGTGTCGTCTATAAAAGTTAATTACAAGAGGTTGGAACTAGGGGTGGCCGTACACACACTGTGAATGTCACCAGAACATGCCAACAGGACCGGCCATCCAACTAATGTGAGAATATCCTGATTCCCTCAAGAGCAAACAATGGAGAAAAGAAGGATGGGGCATGTTGAATGTCAATATGCACAATCCTTCTCCCTCAACAGAGCTAAGCAGGCACTATAACTGCCACTTGTGAACTCACCCTAAAGCTGGTCACATGTGAGGTAAAAGTTGACTATACGGCCAGCTACCTCTCCCGACTCTACATTACGCGTGATTTTTCAACAACGAGAGAGGAGGCCACTGCACTGAAAGCAAAAAGTTTGGACTTTGACATTCCAGCTGCTCAAGCCTTCAGTTTCCCCAACATCATTTATCTGGGGACAGTAGAGAGACCCTGCCCATGTGATATCAGATGCTCAGGCAGTCCCTTCTCTTTCCCCTGACATCATTTGTTGGGAGGACAGTAGAGAGACACCCATGCAATATCAGATCGTCGGGCCGTCTCCATGCGATATCAGATGCTCGGACCGTCCCCGTGCGATATCAGATGCTTGGGCAGTCCCCGTGCGATATCAGATGCTTGGGCAGTGTCCGTGCGATATCAGATGCTTGGGCCTTCCCCGTGCGATATCAGATGCTTGGGCAGTCCCCGTGCGATATCAGATGCTTGGGCAGTCCCCGTGCGATATCAGATGCTTGGGCAGTCCCCGTGCGATATCAGATGCTTGGGCAGTCCCCGTGCGATATCAGATGCTCGGACCGTCCCCGTGCGATATCAGATGGTCGGGCAGTCCCCGTGCGATATCAGATGCTTGGGCAGTCCCCGTGCGATATCAGATGCTCGGGCCGTCCCCGTGCGATATCAGATGCTCGGGCAGTCCCCGTGCGATATCAGATGCTTGGGCAGTGTCCGTGCGATATCAGATGCTTGGGCCTTCCCCGTGCGATATCAGATGCTCGGGCCGTCCCCGTGCGATATCAGATGCTCGGGCCGTCCCCGTGCGATATCAGATGCTCGGGCCGTCCCCGTGCGATATCAGATGCTCGGGCAGTCCCCGTGCGATATCAGATGCTCGGGCAGTCCCCGTGCGATATCAGATGCTTGGGCAGTCCCCGTGCGATATCAGATGCTTGGGCCTTCCCCGTGCGATATCAGATGCTTGGGCAGTCCCCGTGCGATATCAGATGCTTGGGCAGTCCCCGTGCGATATCAGATGCTTGGGCAGTCCCCGTGCGATATCAGATGCTTGGGCAGTCCCCGTGCGATATCAGATGCTCGGACCGTCCCCGTGCGATATCAGATGGTCGGGCAGTCCCCGTGCGATATCAGATGCTTGGGCAGTCCCCGTGCGATATCAGATGCTCGGGCCGTCCCCGTGCGATATCAGATGCTCGGGCAGTCCCCGTGCGATATCAGATGCTTGGGCAGTGTCCGTGCGATATCAGATGCTTGGGCCTTCCCCGTGCGATATCAGATGCTTGGGCAGTCCCCGTGCGATATCAGATGCTTGGGCAGTCCTCGTGCGATATCAGATGCTTGGGCAGTCCCCGTGCGATATCAGATGCTCGGACCGTCCCCGTGCGATATCAGATGGTCGGGCAGTCCCCGTGCGATATCAGATGCTTGGGCAGTCCCCGTGCGATATCAGATGCTCGGGCAGTCCCCGTGCGATATCAGATGCTCGGGCCGTCCACGTGCGATATCAGATGCTCGGGCAGTCCCCGTGCGATATCAGATGCTTGGGCAGTCCCCGTGCGATATCAGATGCTCGGGCAGTGTCCGTGCGATATCAGATGCTTGGGCCGTCCCCGTGCGATATCAGATGCTCGGGCTGTCCCCGTGCGATATCAGATGCTTGGGCAGTCCCCGTGCGATATCAGATGCTCGGGCTGTCCCCGTGCGATATCAGATGCTCGGGCAGTCCCCGTGCGATATCAGATGCTCGGGCAGTCCCCGTGCGATATCAGATGCTCGGGCAGTGTCCGTGCGATATCAGATGCTTGGGCCGTCCCCGTGCGATATCAGATGCTCGGGCAGTCCCCGTGCGATATCAGATGCTTGGGCCGTCCCCGTGCGATATCAGATGCTTGGGCCGTCCCCGTGCGATATCAGATGCTTGGGCAGTCCCCGTGCGATATCAGATGCTTGGGCAGTCCCCGTGCGATATCAGATGCTATACCGGATGGCCGTGCCGTGCCCATGTGATACTGGATGGCCAGGCTGTCCCTTCTCTTTTCCCTGACATCATTTGTTGGGGGACAGTAGAGACCCCCATGTGATATCAGATGGTCTGGCAGTCCTAGGCAGGTTCTGACTACTTTCATCTGATGCTTATGGGGTCTTCCACTAGACAGTAGTTTAGCTTCTTTTTGGAAATAGGCCAAACAGACGGGATCCTTTTTTAAAGTTTCTCAAAAAGCAATGATCCTCAGTGATTACTTTGAAGGGGTGGTCCAGGAGATGAATATTGAGGACGTCTCATGGAGATCGGGTGGGCTTTGTGTGGCTGCGTTGGTTGTAGGTCAGGGTGGATATTGTACTCTGATGCTGATGTCGCAGCGCTGTCTGTAGGCTCCGGGGTGGAGAGGGCTGTGGATTGTAATTAGTTTCACCTTACGCCAGCGCTAATTATCGAGGCTCAGATCCTTGTCTCTTGCTGATGCCGGCAATTCGTGAACATTTTCTTGAAATCAGCAAAGAGGAAAAACCGTCCAGATGATTCATTCTGGGTCACATTACAAGAAGAGCTGCGGAATCGAATCCTTAGAAAAAACCCTCTACTCGTGCTTCACCCGCGGTCCGACATGCGCTTCCCATACTAAACAATGCAATGTTTTATCACAATTTTTGTTCCGTGGCTCCCCCCACCCCCCTCTCGTTAGCAAGAACAGCAGTGTCGGGTACCATGGAGGACCACCGACCCCTATCAGCCAATCAGATTGCTGCGTTTTTTTTTTCCATTTGTCTGATTTTTGGGTGCGTTTGAGGCAATAATCCGCAATGTCACCACACCACTGCGACGTACACTAAAGTAGATCCCAAAACTGTCCCCTTAGATTTTCCTAAGGAGGACCTAAACCTTTTTTGGGAGAAACCCAGTAGTCGCATAATGACTGGAAAATTATCATATTTGCCAAATTTCTTGAATTATCAGATGCAGGCCTGACTAATTTCAGGATCTAGGCACAAAGTGGGCGGAATTTATGTGAACCCCACCCTAAAGGAGTGTCTCCCATCTGAGGTTTGGGGGGCTGAACTTATGGGGTTTATCCCTTCCATCATTTTGGGCGCCAATGTTGCACCTGTGTTAATTAATAATCAGTCAGTAGTTCTTCTTTTATGTAACGCTTTATCCAGTGATCGGCTGCAGCGCTGTTGATTTGATGTTACCCATGCAGTTGGTCAATCACAGGTTCAGCTGTCGAGGCTCAGTGTTGGGGTTTATTATTTTTAAAGGAGCCACTTTAATGGCGTGCTGTATACTGAAAGGTGGAAAAACCCCTTTAAGGCTGTGTTCACATGTTGCGGTTTTTCCCGATAAAAACGCTATAAAACCACACAAAAAAAGCATACAGTAAGCATCCCATCATTTATAATGAATTCCGCATGTTTTGTGCACTTGATGCGTTTTTTTCTGTGAAAAAAAACGCATCGCAGTAAAAACCGCAGCATGTTCATTAATTTTGCGTTTTTTTTTGTGTGCGAATTTCCCACTACAAAATGCATTGGGAAGTGTCTGAAAAAAACGTGGCAAAAACACATGTGGTTTTCTTGCTGAAAATGTCCGTTTTTTTTCTCAGGAATTTTCTGCGAGAAATCCTGAACGTGTGCACATAGCCTAAATGTCGCCATTCATCCATTAATTTTCTGCCATTTTTTTACACTTCCTATTTTGAGTGCTGAGCGACTGCGTTAATCTGACAACAGATGAGTTAAAGGGGCACAAAACTGCTCCGCCGCCGCTGGTGAGGGACCAGGTATGAAATCTGATTTTATTTTCTTTTTTTAACCCTGTGTTTGATCTAAGGGTTCCTTTTATAAATGCCAACACAAAGCAGATTTATTTTAAAACCCATTTCTGGAAAAGCAGTGGATGAATGTAAGCGGACAGTCAGCAGTCATGAGAGTCAGGGGCCGGGGGATCATGGGGGTCACAGGAGAGTTCTGGCTCGGAACTTTTTTGCTTGCCGTTCTGTAGTGGGCTGCACGCACAACTCGTCTGTTTACCCTGGGAGCGGGGGGTGTCATCCAGAATCACATCCCCTTTATTATTCAGAGGCGGCGCTGGGTAGTAGATGAAATTTACCTCAGATGGATGTTCGGGAAGATATATAATGTGCAAGCCAAACCCTATATTGTCATTTTTCCATTTATAAGGTATTATACAGTATAGTGCCTAAATCAATTTTATATGCGGTATATGTATTATTAATCCCGCCATACAGTGCTCAAATAATACCAACCTCTAGTGACCATATTCTTTATATGTATTAATACTGCCATATAGTTCTCAAATACCAACCTCTAGTGACCATATTCTTTATATGTATTAATAGTCATACAGTGCTCAAATACCAACCTATGACCATATTCTATATACCGTATGTATTAATACCATCATACAGTGCTCAAATACCAACCTATGACCATATTCTATATATGTATTAATACCGTCATGCAGTGCTCAAATACCAACCTATGACCATATTCTCTATATGTATTAATACCGCCATATAGTTCTGAAATACCAACCTCTAGTGACCATATTGTCTATATGTATTCATACTGCCATAGTGCTCAAATACCAACTTCTAGTGACCATATTCTGTTTATGTATTAATACCGCCATATAGTTCTCAAATACCAACCTCTAGTGACCATATTCTCTATATGTATTCATACCGTCATATAGTGCTCAAATACCAACCTATGACCATATTCTCTATATGTATTAATACCGCCATATAGTTCTTAAATACCAACCTCTAGTGACCATATTGTCTATATGTATTAATACCGCCATATAGTTCTTAAATACCAACCTCTAGTGACCATATTGTCTATATGTATTAATACCGCCATATAGTTCTCAAATACCAACCTCTAGTGACCATATTGTCTATATGTATTAATACCGCCATATAGTTCTCAAATACCAACCTATGACCATATTCTATGTTTTAATACAATCATACAGTGCTCAAATACCAACCTATAACCATATTCTATATATGTATTAATACCGCTATACAGTGCTCAAATACCAACCTATGACTATTCTATATATGTATTAATACCGTCATACAGTGCTCAAATACCAACCTATAACTATATTGTATATATGTATTAATACCGTCATACAGTGCTCAAATACCAACCTATGACCATATTCTATATATGTATTAATACCGCTATACAGTGCTCAAATACCAACCTATGACTATTCTATATATGTATTAATACCGTCATACAGTGCTCAAATACCAACCTATGACCATATTCTATATATGTATTACCGTCATACAGTGCTCAAATACCAACCTATGACTATATTCTATATGTATTAATACCGCCATATAGTTCTCAAATGCCAACCTATGACCATATTCTATACATGTATTAATACCGTCATACAGTGCTCAAATACCAACGTATTTGATTTTGTAAATGTATTAATGCTGTTAGACAGTGGTGAAATAATACCAACCTCTAGTGAACATATTTTAAATTGTACAACAGTGTGCCTCCAATCTGATGCCTCTTATTAAAATGGTACAACTATAAACCCCCTCCCCCCCGTAAATTACAAATTGTAGTTAATGGCATTTACTGTAGAGGGATACATCATGACCAAGAAAAATTAAAGGGAGAGCTCTGCTTTTTGATCATGTAGGTATTAAAGGGATTGTTCTGCCATAAATTGCTTTTTCTTTACTTCCTAGAATGGACGTAGAAGCTAAAAGCCTGTGAGTCATGGCAGTTTTGTTGTGACTTTAGGTTATTGCTTCCCCACAGAGCCAGGTGGGAGGTTTTGGTAGTTTCTGACGTTACCTACATTGTTCTGACACCTGTAATTGTGACGTTGGTGCGGTGGGCACAGTTAGAAATGCTGAAGTAACGAAGAGGCGGTCATTACGATAAATGGTAGTGTATTTAAAGGGGACCTGTCACTAGGTCAGAAGTAGCCGGTTTTGCTCTTATTTTATTCCTTCTCTTCCCCTGATCATTTTATTTTTTATTTTTTTTAAATCCGCAATATGGTTCCAGAGATATGGGCCTTTTTATTTAGATTTAATGTTTTTTTTTTTTTTGGTAAGGGGGTGTGGCTCGCGGGATTCTCTGGGGGTGTGTCTCGAATCTCTAGGGGCGTGTCTTAAGGCTGATCTGCCCCCTTGACTGATCATAAAAATAAGAACTGGATAAAAAGGCCTATATCTCTGGAACCGTATGGCGGATTTGAAAAAAACAAACATCTGAATACTCAGGGGAGCAGCGGGAATAAAAACTGTCCACTTTTGACCTGGTGAAAAGGTCCCCTTTAATATGGAGATGAGCTTCTAGGTTAGATAGGGGGTCCTGTGGGTCGTTTCCTGACCTTATGACACACGAGGTACTTGTATGGGGGTCTTTTCCTGCCATATTGCTACTCATCAGGTAATTAATGGACTTTTGACCTTCTTGCCGCCATCTTGACCCGGGGTCTTTGTAATAATTCTTTTTAGACATCTAGGTCGTACTGATGGATCCTGTGTGGACAGAAGACTGGCACCCCGCGCCGGGTACAGACATTCACTGCAATTGTTTGGGATGCGGCAAAGAATGGAAACAGTAATAGGAAGGAAGGGAGTTTTTCTGTCTTGTACACGGGGCCCTGCGGCCTGGCCGGGGGAATAACTGCCTATTCCGGACGACTCCGGCTATTAGGTCACCGTCTAATGACCGGGGAGGAGGCCGGTGGTTTCGGAGAGGGAGCCATGACTAAACATACACTGGGATCCCATGTGAAGATGGCAGCCCTATAATTTTCTGGTTACTCTGTGGTTACGTTAGCAAAAATCACACACCGCAATGATACAGTCGGCGGCCATGTCCACAGCTCCACTTCCTACATCGCGCTGATCTATGGTTTATTGTGTGAGGAAGGAAAGCGCGGCGGATTCTAGTGATGGACGCCGGGTATATAAGAGATCTCTGCAGGCCGAAAATGGCGGTTACCTATCAGCCAATCATGTCCCTACTTTAATTTTGTTTTTTTTAAATTTCATAAAAATATTCAGTTGCTATCGGCAACGGCTTCATTTTTTTTGTATACTTAATACATAAAGCTTAAAAAAAAAAAAAAAACAAAAAAAAAAAAAAACTGTTGCCTGTAGCAACCAGAGCTGAGTGGGGAAAAATGTAAACATGGAGGCCTTAGACGTGCATGAAGAACAGCGGTTTCCCATAGCAACCAATGAGATCGCTGCTATTTTTTATTCTTTTTTGCATCTTGTAGTCAATTAAAAGATGCCGAGGGGATTTCCATAGTAACCAATCTGATTAAGAGTTTTTTTTTTTTGTCGTGTAGGATGGAATTGGTTGCCAAGGACGACCAATCAAATTTGTCAGCGCCATTTTAATATCTCTGTAGGAGAGGATCTGAAGTAAACCTATGTGTAGTATAGGCACAGAGGCTAATCTAGGCGCCTTGTGAGTTTATAATACGTGAAACAAGGACCTGAAGTCTATATACTACTTAATTTTTTTTTGTTTATATCCAATTAAAAACTAAAGGAACTTGAAAAAGTGCTTCATTAAAAATGTCTTCCTGTTGACAGCCACTGCGTCTCCATGGTAACAGACTACAAACTAGCCCCGTGTAGTCGGATCCTGTCTAGAGATGAGTGGACATTTACACTTGTGTGAAAGTGTTTCCCCCCCTCCCTGATTTCCTATTCTTTAGCAATTTTACCATTGTGACCAATGCCACTTTATGTGCTCATAACTCTGGAACTCTTCAAAGGATCCCACTGATTCTAAGATTTTTTTGGAACAAAATTTTTTAGTCAAGTTTTGGAAACTGTACTCCTCAAGGATTTTATCCAGGGGTGTAATGAGCATTTTGAACCCACAGGTACGACACAGAATTTGATAACGTCATATTGAATGTTAAGCGCAAGTGCTCGCTACTCCAGTTTTCCTCGGGTTTGCACCAAATATCGCGGGTGCTCACGTCCCTGCCCCTCATGTTTTGCGCCTGTTAGACACCCGGAAAAAAACTACAAGCAGCGATCTGCGATACTCCGTGTATACCCAAGCACCCGATGCAAACTCGATTAGCGAGCACTTGCGCTCAACACTAGCCGTCATATTGTCGTCTTGTGTTTTTGTTTTTTTTTTTAACTTGGGGAGAAAAAAAAAAATTCTAACCACAAACCTAAGGCTCTGTGCATACGTCAGGATTTCTTGCAGAAATTTCCTGAACAAAACTGGACATTTTCTGCAAGGAATCCGCATGCGTTTTTTCCGCTGCTTTTTTGCGTTTTTTTCCAGAGGTTCCCAATGCAATAATATAGTGGGAAATCCACAAAAAATCTGCTGAATTAATGAACATGCTGCGTTTTTTACTGCGATGCGTTTTTTTGGCGGAAAGAAATGCAGCATGAGCACAAAAATTGCGGAATGCATTATAAATGATGGGATGCATATGTATGCGTTATAGCAAAAAAAAAAAAAACCGCGAAAAATCCTGAACGTGTGCACACAGCCTAACACACCACTAACCCCAACTGCAAAGAATGGAAAAAATAAAAAATGTATTTTAAAATTTTTATCTAACTAAGGGGTGACAAAGAGAGGTTTGATTTACTATTTATTTATTTATTTTTTTATTCGATAACTGTATCAAACCCTGTATGTAACCCCTTTTCACATGTACAGCACCATGGAATTAATGATGCTATATAAATAATAATAATAATAACTGATGGGTTCTATCACAATGATCGTAAGGAAAAAATTCCTTATTGTTGCAGGGTAGCAGCCGGCAGATCTCGGCTGACGCATTCGGCATGTGCCTGCTAATTTTTTTTTTTCCCAGGAAGATGACGCCAAGCTGGGGAACGGATTGGGAGGACCCTGGGATAGTGGAGGTAACCCAGGGTGTTCACGAGGAGGGCATCATTTCTCTTTCCTCTGACGTGTATCATATCAAAGGAGAGAGAAATCATAAGTAACTTTGGCAGCCGCCGTTTTAATGCGTTTTGGCGGTCACTAAGGGGTTAAGGGAAAAAGAAATCCAATCCTAGAGGGCCCTGTGTGAAAACGTGATTGCCCCCACTCTTAACACATAATTTAACTGTGGTTTACCACATCACATTCCCTGGCCACACCCAGGTCTGCTTACTGCCACACCTTTCTCAATCAAAAAATCACTTAAATAGGACTTGCCTGACAAAGTGAAGTACACCAAAAGATCCTCAAAAGCTAGAAATTGTGCCATGATCCAAAGAAAGAAAGCAAATGAGAAACAAAGGTGTGAGAGCCATTATCCACAAATGGCGAAAACATGGAACAGTGGTGAACAGTCTCACGAGTTGCCAGCCAACCAAAATTACCCCAAGAGTGCAGAGATGGCTCATCCAAAAGGTCACAAAATACTCCACAACAACCATCAAAGAACTGCAGGCCTCACTCGCCTCAGTTTAGGTCAGTGTCCATGACTCCATCATAAGAAAGAGACTGGGCAAAAATGGCCTGGTCGTCTTTCTGGTCGTCTTTCTGGTCGTCTTTCTGGTCGTCTTTCTGGTCGTCTTTCTGGTCGTCTTTCTGGTCGTCTTTCTGGTCGTCTTTCTGGTCGTCTTTCTGGTCGTCTTTCTGGTCGTCTTTCTGGTCGTCTTTCTGGTCGTCTTTCTGGTCGTCTTTCTGGTCGTCTTTCTGGTCGTCTTGTATTCAGAAGACCTTCTGTAACTTTTTGTAATGTAATGGAGACGGCACGTGGTGGCAAGCACCGAGTAGTTGTTTTCTGTAAACCTTGAGCTCAGATTTCCCGAAGTTGTCACTTCTCAAACTTGTCGCCTCGGGGAAAGGTAGATACTAAATGTCATAATTACCTTTAAGAACTTAAGATGCTGAAATTAGCCGGGATTTTCTGTTCTTTCCCGTCTATACCCAAATGGCAGAAGACAATAAAAAAGACATTCGGCTCATGGTAAGAGCTTGTCTCCTTTAAGAAAGATGCCAAATACATGTCCACTTCTATCAGGGGTTTCTTAAAACATAAATTACCGTATATAAATTAAATGTTAAATATTTGAAAAAAAAAAAAAAATCTAAAAATTAAAGATGAATTTTCGGCGCAGATCCTTTAAATTTGTCCTTAATGGTTGGAATTTGATATAAAATTTTTAGTGTTTTTATTTTTTTCAATCCACCACCTATTTTCTATCTGTGGCGTGCCAGTTCTTTCTCTACTCAGCAGCTGTCTATTGGATTTCGGCCTCGCCTGCCGCTGCGTTCCCTCGTTATCTGTCATCTCCCATCTTTTCGGATTTATCGCATGCTTGCTGACTCGAAAGAGTGTTCTGCTTCCATAGACGAGTACAGCTTTATCTGTCCGGACGTAGAGCTCCCCGCGTCCACGATCTGACATTTGTTGCAAGTCGAGGAACAGCCGTACTGTCAAAACTATTATCAGTCTGCACGCTCCATGGGCCTGGTGAGCACGACCGCGTGTCTGTAAGGATCACACAGCCCGAAAATGCGTCCTGTGCCGAGAGTCACAATGGGATACTCATCGTTATATTATTCATTGTTCATATTAACTTTGGAAAACATAATATTGATATCTACACAATGGTTATATTCTTGTACATAGGAGCAGTATTATAGTAGTTATATTCTTGTACATAGGGGCAGTATTATAGTAGTTATATTCTTGTACATAGGGGCAGTATTATAGTAGTTATATTCTTGTACATAGGGGCAGTATTATAGTAGTTATATTCTTGTACATGGGGGCAGCATTATAGTAGTTATATTCTTGTACATAGGGGGCAGTATTATAGTAGTTATATTCTTGTACATAGGGGCAGTATTATAGTAGTTATATTCTTGTACATAGGAGCAGTATTATAGTAGTTATATTCTTGTACATAGGGGCAGTATTATAGTAGTTATATTCTTGTACATAGGGGCAGCATTATAGTAGTTATATTCTTGTACATAGGGGGCAGTATTATAGTAGTTATATTCTTGTATATAGGAGCAGTATTATAGTAGTTATATTCTTGTACATAGGAGCAGTATTATAGTAGTTATATTCTTGTACATAGGGGCAGTATTATAGTAGTTATATTCTTGTACATAGGGGCAGTATTATAGTAGTTATATTCTTGTACATAGGAGCAGTATTATAGTAGTTATATTCTTGTACATAGGAACAGTATTATAGTAGTTATATTCTTGTACATAGGGGCAGTATTATAGTAGTTATATTCTTGTACATAGGGGACAGTATTATAGTAGTTATATTCTTGTACATAGGAGCAGTATTATAGTAGTTATAGTCTTGTACATAGGGGGCAGTATTATAGTAGTTATATTCTTGTACATAGGAGCAGTATTATAGTAGTTATAGTCTTGTACATAGGGGGCAGTATTATAGTAGTTATATTCTTGTACACAGGGGGCAGTATTATAGTAGTTATATTCTTGTACATAGGGGCAGTATTATAGTAGTTATATTCTTGTACATAGGGGGCAGTATTATAGTAGTTATATTCTTGTACATAGGAGCAGTATTATAGTAGTTATATTCTTGTACATAGGAGCAGTATTATAGTAGTTATAGTCTTGTACATATGGGGCAGTATTATAGTAGTTATATTCTTGTACATAGGGGCAGTATTATAGTAGTTATATTCTTGTACATAGGAGCAGTATTATAGTAGTTATATTCTTGTACATAGGGGCAGCATTATAGGAGTTATATTCTTGTACATAGGGGCAGTATTATAGTAGTTATATTCTTGTACATAGGAGCAGTATTATAGTAGTTATATTCTTGTACATAGGGGAAGTATTATAGTAGTTATATTCTTGTACATAGGAGCAGTATTAGGGTCTGTTTCCACGTGCAGGAAACGCTGCGTGTCTGACGCTGCATAGAGCCGCAGCGTCAGACACGCAGCGTCCAGATGTTACAGCATAGTGGAGGGGATTTAATGAAATCCCGTCTCCACTATGTGTGGTAACACGCACGCGGCGGCCCTGCGACTCCGGGCATGCTGCGCGTCTTTTCAGATCGCAGCATGTCCGTATATCTTGCGGCGACGCTGCGTCGCCGCAAGATATAGCACAGGGCCCTATGGTGGGGAGCGATGATGCCGGATGTGTGCTATGAACACATCCGGCATCATCGCGTCCCAGAAAGGGGGCGGGGCTTACCGCAGAGCGGCTAAGCCGCTCCGACGATACCGCCGGCCATCCTGATCATGGACACATACCCTTATAGTAGTTATATTCTTGTACATAGGGGCAGCATTATAGTAGTTATATTCTTGTACATAGGGACAGCAATATAGTAGTTATATTCTTGTACATAGGGGGCAGTATTATAGTAGTTATATTCTTGTACATAGGGGCAGTATTATAGTAGTTATACTCTTGTACATAAGGGCAGTATTATAGTAGTTATATTCTTGCACATTGGGGGCAGTATTATAGTAGTTATATTCTTGTATATAGGGGCAGTATTATAGTAGTTATATTCTTGTACATAGGAGCAGTATTATAGTAGTTATATTCTTGTACATAGGGGCAGTATTATAGTAGTTCCATTTTTGTACATAGGGGTAGTATTATAGTAGTTATATTTTTGTACATAGGAGCAGTATTATAGTAGTTATATTCTTGTACATAGCAGCTTTATAGAAGTTTTATTCTTAGGAGAGTTTTTTTTTCATTGTTGATAGTACTGTAATTGTTCTGTGAGATGCTGAGAGTTGTAGTGTGACAACACCCCGACCAGTAACCGCCTGCCTGACGTGGTTAACCATCTCTTTCCGCCTGAATGCCGGCAGTGAGAACCGTTGCCAGACGTCTCTTCCTACAAGATGTCTTTTACCCAGTAATTACATAACCTCCGCAGATCTGTTATGATGATCATATTGGAACTCGCTGTTGCCCACTTCCTCACCCATTCTCCAATTATATCCCCAGGCTGGGTGCCAGTGTGGTGACCAGAAAACCCCAGCGTGCGTCGTGTGCCGTGTCTTACTGAGCTTCAGCTCTGTGTTCTACACTTAGTCACAGTGGAAAAATGACACGTGAGGTTTTTTTATGTTATTAGTGAAAATGTCAAAATCTGTAGATAATATAGAATTAATTGCTTCATACGTGATAAAATGAGGTATTTGTTCGAATACTTTACCCCTTTATTTGCTATTGCTTATTTTAGGATCTCATTTGCGGTATTTTAGGACTGGTTATTGCCCTTTTTAAGCCCATAATGAGAAACATTCATGTTTTGGGGCCGATATATAATTTAGACTCCGTTGCAAAAGTCTTCACGCCTTTCATTTATAGCTGTTCGGTTTTTACTCCGAGCTCCACTTTAACATTCACAATCCCATCCTGCCGAGCTTCCGTGGCTCAGACAGCAGAGGAAATATTTCATGTGTGAACACTTGTCCGGGGCTGCAGAGCAGATGCTGCCGGAGGCTGTGAAAACCCTCAGTGTGTGCCGGCCAGCTGAGCGCGGGGACGTGTTGGGACGCCGGATGGCGATCATTCCTCTGGCAACGGAGACCCCACAACTGCAGCTCTGTACCCAAGAGAAGAACAGCAGCCTCCAACCTTCATCATAGAACTACAACTACCAGCATGTCCTAGTAACAACTGACAGGCGTTTTAATTCTGCGGCTGATTGGCAACGTTTCCCTCTTTCTATATGTAATGAGCCAGATGATCCGATATTCTGGATAATCGGACACTTGTGAACAAAGATACGAGGCTTCCAAATTACGGCATATCTCTCCCAATTGGTTTTAATCTTCTCGGCTTTCGGCATCTGAATTTGTGAGAGGTGGGCGTGTTATATTGTATTTTTAATTTAATGTTTTTTTGTTTTTTTTATGGATTAGCAGATTTTCGGGATTATTTGAGGCTGGTTAAAATAATTTCCAAAATCGAATAGTAGAATCCATTGTATTTGGAATAGATCAAGTTCCCCCTCATCCGTTTATCCTTTTGGGAAGGATGTTGGGGGACCCATATGATGGCACATAGAATACACCCGGGACTTGTGGGTGTCTTGTGTCTGAGGCTTTGTAGAAATCTGGAGAGGTGGAACTCGACCCCTCTCGGTTCCCTTTTCATTCTGATATGGGTAAAGGTTTCTGATGCAACGATCTTCTTCTCAGCAGCTGTAGAGGGAGTACTGTTTTATTCGTAATGATCAATTCCTTTCGGCAAAAAAAGGGGCAAACTCTTCATATAATAATGTCTGAGGGTCCCGCAGTGGGTGCTCACAAGTACCCTGGGATGATGAGGGTTATTTGCCTTCAGGTGCTAGTTCTCCTCAGCTTCTTATTTTTTATGTTCTTAGTATCTAAGAATTTTGGGTATTTATTGCAGTCCTTTCCGTGTGTTCCCCCAGGAGACCCCCGCACCGGTTGCTGCTCTTGCTTCCAGGCTGTTCCCAATCAATATTCCTTTACCATGTAAATGAGATCAGGTCTCTCCATATTTATAGCGGCAGTTCTGCACATGGCCTGCACAGATTTTTTTTTTTTCTGATTTCTTGCCAGATGTTTTAACCCTAATGGGAAAGATATCGCGGGGTTTGTTTTTCAGAGAGTATCACACATGGCAGGCTTAGATACACGTGTTCTGGGATAGGATTACATCATGGAATTCAATATTTTTATGGGCTTGGATACACTGGCTTTTAGACTGTACTGCACATGGCCTGTGATACACTGGCTCAGGAGTACTGTGTATCGCATATGGGCTCGGATACACTGGCTCAGCAGTGCAGTATAGCTCATGCGGGCTGGGATACACTGACTCAACATTGCAGTGTAGGACACGCGGGCTCAGATACACTAGAACACACATGATGGGCACAGATACACTACAACACGCATGATGGGCTCGGATACACGACAACACACCGTTTTGACAAACTATCTCAGATGTTGAATTTAGATACACTTGCTCAGCACTGCATCACAGATGAGAAGCTTAGATGCACTAGGTCTCACATAATGGGCTTAAATTTACTGTATCCCTGCATAATGGGCTTAGATACGATGGGTCAGCAGCACTGTATCAGTGTCACATGATGGGCTCGGCAGCACGGTATCGCACACACGAGTGGCTGAGATACACGTGCTCATTGGGTTGTATCGCACATGATGTGCTCAGATTCCCCTGCACAGCAGCACCGTTGCCTTTAACGTCAGGGGAGTACAACATTTGCATCCCTTTAAGAAAACAAGATTTCTTGGAAACGGTCGGCGGTGCGAACCCGTGACTAACGGAACGTCTTACTCCTCCAGCTTAGTCACTTGGAACAAGAGATTTCCAGAGTGGAAAGGAAATTTCTTCTGACATCTGCGAGAAAAGTCGACCTGTGCCTTTAAGTGTGTGTGTATATAATGTATATATGTTTTCGGCGTCTGTTATGGCCCCGGTTTTGGTCTTTGTATTCTCCCGTCTTTTCTCTGGTGATGGAGCCGCAGTCCATTCGGTGGGATGGTTGTTGGCGCGTTTCAGGTCCTCGCTGAGGCCAGGTCCTCGCTGAGGCCGGGTCCTCGCAGAGGCCGGGTCCTGCCGCATGAATGAATCATTTCCCCGTGGACACTGACGCAGGCATCTGCTCATCCGTCCATCATTGTGGGATATTATTCACTTCCGAATATCCATCAGCCCCCACCCTTTCCTCCGGAGAGACACGACTGGAGCGGAGGAATGCCCAGCGCAGTTGTATAGATGAGGCGTCCATTATCGACCCAAATGGGTCATTTTCTGGGAGGTACACGAGAAGAGTCGCTGCAATTAGTACAGGAAGTAAGTGCACCCTGCAGGGTCCGGTCAATACAGGACAATGACCCAGATTCAGGTCTCCGCTGACGAGTTTGCTTTTAGCATGACCTGGAAATATTCCTGGGAAAAAACCTGTCATGAATGCGGACGTTCATAGGAACAGAAGGGGATGGAGGCCGAGGCGCTGGCAGCTTCCTGTCAGCTAAAAATATAGGATTCAACTGGAGGAAACTGCACCGAGATCGGGGAGATGGAGGGTGTGTGTGTGTGTAGCTGGAGTGTGTGTGTGTGTCTGTGTGTGTGTGTGTGTGTGTGTGTAGCTGGAGGGTGTGTGTGTAGCCGGAGTGTGTGTGTGTGTGTAGCCAGTGTGTGTGTCTGTGTGTGTGTCTGTGTGTGTGTGGCCAGTGTCTGTGTGTGTGTGGCCAGAGTGTGTGTGTGTGGCCAGAGTGTGTGTGTGTGGCCAGTGTGTGTGTGTAGCCAGTGTGTGTGTGTAGCCAGAGTGTGTGTGTGTAGCCAGAGTGTGTGTGTGTGTGTGTGTGTGTAGCCGGAGAGTGTGTGTGTGTGTAGCCGGAGAGTGTGTGTGTGTGTGTGTAGCCGGAGAGTGTGTGTGTGTGTAGCCGGAGAGTGTGTGTGTGTGTAGCTGGAGAGTGTGTGTGTGTGTAGCTGGAGAGTGTGTGTAGCCTGAGGGTGTGTGTGTGGCCAAATAACGAGAGATTAATAATTCAGTCTGCGTGTAATATACCACAGGTAAAGATGGAGAACAAGGTTTTCTCAGAAGTATGAAATAATGGTGTGAGAAGCGTGACACGTGAGGCTTTATCATCCGTGTAAAAACGTTCAAATGCAAAGTCATTACCATCGTTTTTTTAGAAAAGCAGAAAACAGGAAAAACATAGCGATGGTGTAAGGAAGTTGAGGGGTCAATATTAATCTTTATGCACCAGGGTCAAATACAGATGTGTTAGTTGCAAATACATTATGTATACTCGTGTGTGTGTGTGTGTGTGTGTGTGTGTGTGTGTGTGTTTATATGTACAAACTCACACATTTGCACTTTTTGTGTGCGCAAATTGAAATTTGATTTGCCTTGAATCATGATACGTGTGTGTGTGTAAAAAAATAAAAAAATAAATAAAAAAAAATATATATATATATTAGTCTGTCGCTGGGCAATATACTACATGGACATGCATATTCTAGAATACCTGATGCGTTAGAATCGGGCCACAATCTAGTGTGTATGTGTTTGTATATATATGTGTATGTGTTTGTATATATGTATGTGTTTGTATATGTGTGTGTGTGTGTGTGTATATATATATATATATATATATATATATATATATATATATATATATATATATATATATATATATATATATATATATATATATATATATATATATATATATATATATATATATATAGCAGCACATGTACATGAATCTAGGCCATGTGAAAACACAGACAAATATTCGATATGAATCATACTACTCAAAAATATTTTGTCATAAAAAACTTTTCAAAAATTTTTTTTTCATAAAACTTAGTTATAGATAAAATGAAGATTCTTAGCGCATAAATTGGCCAATTTATGCGCTAAGAATCTTCATTTTATCTATAACTAAGTTTTATGAAAAATTATTTTGAGAAAATTTTTATGAAAAAATATTTTTGAGTAGTATGATTCATATCGAATATTTGTCTGTTTTCACATGGCCTAGATTCATATACATGTGCTGCTGTGTTTCTTTATATCTATATGATACAGCTTGCAGCTTGCATGTGTTCACATTGGAAGTGCTGGTTGTTTTTTTTTTTTTTTTCCTTTGTTTTTTTTTCTTAGATAGATAGATATAGATATACCGTATTTTTCGGACTATGAGGCGCACCCAGGTTTTAGAGGTGGAAAATAGGGGAAAAAAATATTTGAAGCTAAAAAATGTGGTAAAATATTTAATAACATAAATGACATACTATTATATGTGGTATTATATATAATAGTATGTTATGTTGGAAGCTGCGGGACCAGTGTGGTGTCTGTAAAGCACTATATGATGATGCTGGAGGGTGAGTATAAGAATGGGGGCACAGGGCTTATATTTAAAGCACCACTCCAGCACTGCAAAATAACACTGGAGTGCTGCTTTAAAATCCCATGGGAGAACTATAACTCCCAGCATGTCCTGCAGATCCTATGACATGCTGGGAGTTATAGTTCACCAAAGGAGTGGCAGAGTGCTTTAGGCCATGTTCACACAGTGCGTTTTTTACTGCGGAACCGCAGCGGTTTTGCCGCTGCGGTTCCGCAGCTGTTTTCCATGCAGGGTACATAACAATGTAACCCTATGGAAAACAGTCACTGCTGTGCACATGATCCGGAATTTCGTTTAAAAAGCCGTGCAGAATAGCTGCGGCAAAAAAGAAGGAGCATGTCACTTCTTTTTCCTGAACCGCAGCGGTTCTGCACCCATAGACCTCCATTGTGAGGTCAAAACCGCAGTAAAACCCGCAGATCAAAAATATATCTGCGGGTTTTACTGCGATTTGATGTGCAGAACCGCTGCAGCAGGAAGTGCGGGGGAGCGGGCGGAAGTGCGTGGGCGGAGTGTGGCTGCCCCCCCGTGCTCCGATCCCGCCCCCCGTGCTCCGATGCCCCCCCCCGTGCTCCGATGCCCCCCCCAGTGCTCCGGTGCCCCCCCGTGCCCTAATCTCCCCCCCTTATACTTACCCGGCGTCCCGGTGTCCGTCCGGCCGTCTTCTCCCTGGGCGCCGCCATCTTGCAAAATGGCGGGCGCATGCGCAGTGCGCCCGCCGAACCTGCCGGTCGGCAGATTCGCTCCAAAGTGCATTTTGATCACTGAGAGAGGTTATATCTCAGTGATCAAAATAAAAAAATAGTAAATGACACCCCCCCCCACTTTGTCACCCCCATTGGTAGGGACAATAAAAAAATTAAGAATTTTTTTTTTTTTTTCACTAAGGTTAGAATAGGGGTAGGGTTAGGGTTAGGGGTAGGGTTAGGGTTAGAAAACTGCATAAAAAAAGGATCAAAAAACGCACCAAAAAAGGACAAAAAAGGACCTGCGTTTTCTGCCAAGAGCTGCAGTTTTTAAAAAAAACAGTCCTGAAAAAAAAAGGATGGAAATCCTGAACGTGTGAACATACCCTTATTGTGTTTTGTAAAGACTAACCTCTTAAATGTGGCAGCCAGCCACACTGTGGTGAGGTTAAAGCTGGAGCGTCCCATGACTGCACACAGAGCAGTCCCTTTTTCCTTTCCACAGCACAGGTTATGAGGAAGCTGCAGATTCTAGTGGAGACTGGAGAGCCTGAAGGACCTGTGATGATGTCAAGAAGAGGGAGGGCTCTGAGCTGCCATGTGATGCTCCAGCCCGCCCACTCCTGACATCATCACAGGTCCTCCTGCACAGAACTCAGCGTCCAGCCCAGGCATGGCAGGCAGGTATGCAGCCATCTCCTCTCTCCCTTGGCCCCTGCTGCTGCCTCCTCTCCCCCAGACACAGACCTGCCCAGCTGCTGCAGGAATCAGCGCTGGAGAAGCCATGTGTGTCCCTGCTTAAGCATTTGCTGCTCCCGGCTCACCACTCAGCTGATAGGTGGGCGGGGAGCCGCTAATGAATATTCACTGTACTTAATCATCGGGAGCACATGGTTTCTCCAGGCTGATTCTATATATAATTGTCTAAGGGTTTTTCTGTCTGTCCTGGAAATCCCGCATCTCTGATTGGTCGAGGCCGCCAGGCCATCTCAATCAGCGACGGGCACAGCATGGCGACGATGTCATAAAGGTTGCCTCGACCAATCAGCAAAGGGCACATTATCGACATAGATGTCATAATGGTTGCCATGGCGACGATGTCATAAAGGTTGCCTCGACCAATCAGCGACGGGCACAGTCTGCCGCGAATTCTGGAGTCATCATTGTCCATATACTACGGGGACATGCATATTCTAGAATACCCGATGCGTTAGAATCGGGCCACAATCTAGTGTGTGTGTATGTATATATATATATATATATATATATATATATATATATATATATATATATATATATATATATATATATATATATATATATATATATATATATATATATATATATATATTTATATTAATTATTTATTTGGTCATGGTCAAAAGTGTTGGAACCCTTGAAATAGTTCCAAAAAATGAAGTATTTCTCCCCGAAAATTATTGCAATTGCACATGATTTGTTATGCACATGTTTATTACCTTTTATGTATTGAAAAAAGGGCAAATTGAACATAATTTCAAACTAAACCCTCAAAATGGGCCTGACAAAATTGTTGGCACCTTCAATTTAATATTTTGTTGCTCACCCTTTGAAATAACGGCAATCAGTCGCTTCCTATAACCATGAAGCTTCTTACACCTCTCATCCGGCATTTTGGACGAAGCTTCTATTGTAAACTGTTCCAGGTCTTGTCTAAAGATGTGCTTTACCAAAAAGCTCTATCTAGCTCTCATCTGTCCACAACACATAACATTTCCAGAAGGGTTTTTGGTCACTCATGTACAATTTGACAAACTGCAGTCTGGCTTTTTTATGTTTGTGTGTCAGCAGTGGGGGTCCTCCCGGGGTCTCCTGCCATAGTGTTTAATTTCACTTACGTGTGGAGGGATAGCTCGCGCTGACACTGATGCACCCTGAGCCTGCAGGACAGCTTGAATTTCTTTTCACCTTGATTAGGACTGCTCATTTTCCAACCGGGACATCCTGCGTTCCAGCCTTTCTTCAGTTATTCCTTGCCGTCCACGTCCAGTGAGATTAGCTACAGTGCCGTGGGTACAAAACTTCTTGATCATGTTGTGCTCCATGGACAAAGGAACTTCAGGATCTCTGGAGATGGACTTGTAACCCTGAGAGTGTTGATATTACTCCACAATTTTGGTCCTCAGTTTTCTTCTCCTCTTCCTGGTCTCCATGCTTAGTGTGGCACACACAGACACAATGCAAAGATTGAGTCAACGTCTCCCCTTTTTATCTGGTTTCAGGTATGATTCTCATATTGTCCACACCTGTTACTTGCCACAGGTCGGTGTGAATGAGCATCACATGCTTGAAACAAAGTTGTTTAACCACAATTTTGAAAAGGTGCCAACAACATTGACCAGGTCATATTTTGGGTTTTGTGTGAATTATATCCAATTTGTCTTTTTTTTTTTTTTTTTTCTCTAGTAGTTTTTGTGTTTTTTCAATACACAGAAAGTAAATAAATGTGTGTATAGCCAAACATGCAATGGCAATAATTGAGAGAAATACCGTACTTCATTTTGTGGAACAATTTCAAGCTCTTTCTTGCCTGTCCTGGTGCCACAGCTCTTTCTTGCCTGTCCTGGTGCCACAGCTCTTTCTTGCCTGTCCTGGTGCCGCAGCTCTTTCCTGCCTGTCTTGGTGCTGCAGCTCTTTCCTGCCTGTCTTGGTGCTGCAGCTCTTTCCTGCCTGTCTTGGTGCCGCAGCTCTTTCTTGCCTGTCTTGGTGCCGCAGCTCTTTCCTGCCTGTCTTGGTGCCGCAGCTCTTTCTTGCCTGTCTTGGTGCCGCAGCTCTTTCTTGCCTGTCTTGGTGCTGCAGCTCTTTCCTGCCTGTCTTGGTGCCGCAGCTCTTTCTTGCCTGTCTTGGTGCCGCAGCTCTTTCCTGCCTATCTTGGTGCCGCAGCTCTTTCTTGCCTGTCTTGGTGCTGCACCTCTTTCTTGCCTGTCTTGGTGCCGCAGCTCTTTCTTGCTTGTCCTGGTGCCGCAGCTCTTTCTTGCCTGTCTTGTTGCCGCAGCTCTTTCTTGCCTGTCCTGGTGCCGCAGCTCTTTCTTGCCTGTCTTGGTGCCGCAGCTCTTTCCTGCCTGTCTTGGTGCCGCAGCTCATTCCTGCCTGTCTTGGTGCCGCAGCTCTTTCTTGCCTGTCTTGGTGCCGCAGCTCTTTCTTGCCTGTCTTGGTGCCGCAGCTCTTTCCTGCCTGTCTTGGTGCCGTAGCTCTTTTTTGCCTGTCTTGGTGCCGCAGCTCTTTCTTGCCTGTCCTGGTGCCGCAGCTCTTTCTTGCCTGTCCTGGTGCCGCAGCTCTTTCTTGCCTGTCCTGGTGCCGCAGCTCTTTCTTGCCTGTCCTGGTGCCGCAGCTCTTTCCTGCCTGTCTTGGTGCCGCAGCTCATTCCTGCCTGTCTTGGTGCCGCAGCTCATTCCTGCCTGTCTTGGTGCCGCAGCTCTTTCTTGCCTGTCTTGGTGCTGCAACTTTTTCTTGCTTGTCCTGGTGCCGCAACTTTTTCTTGCCTGTCCTGGTGCCGCAGCTCTTTCTTGCCTGTCTTGGTGCCGCAGCTCTTTCTTGCCTGTCTTGGTGCCGCAGCTCTTTCTTGCCTGTCTTGGTGCCGCAGCTCTTTCCTCTGGTGGTGAATGAGCCTCAGGTGACATCGCAGCACCGCGAGTGGCCTAGTGAGCACCAGAGGCGCTGTAGATCGCAGAAGATTTTGGTGAATTGGATTTTGCACTGAAAGTAAATCCACAACAAAAGAACTCTTGAAATTTGCCAGAAGCCGGTATAATTTTTTTTTTTTGTCATTAATTTATGGAATCCCTTTTTAGCCAGTTTATTTATTTTTTTCTGTCCCCGACTCCCATAGTTTCGCCTTATTCCTCCCACCGTGCCCAGCTGGTATTGTGCCCGCGTGGGATTAGTCACCGCGGCTGTGCTCACAGTGAGACGCGGGCCGCCTCGTTCTGTCCATGACCTTTTTTTTTTTTTTCCCTTTTCTCTCGTTATACATGTATTCTGGAGGAAGCTGGAGCATAGTCCACATTTTAAAGGGATCATGTCACAGATAATAACCCTTTTATTACGTGCACTACATCGATTAGAAAATACCGTGCGCCATTTTTCACTGTTTAGCTGATTGTCTAGACTCGATGCGATTTGTAGCAAACTCTCTGCTGTGAAAAATATTTGGATTAAATAACAAAAAAAATAAATAAATAATAATAATAAAAATTCCACTCCCACGCAGCATGCGTAGACTTTGAAGATCGAGGCAACCCACTACAAAATTTATCTAAAAACTTTTCAAAAAGTTGCAAAACTTTTTTTAAATTCTCTGAATAGTAAATCTCAGGACATCTGTGCCTCCTCCAAGTTGTTTTTATATATTCACCCCCCTCCCCACCCCAGATCCTGTGCTGGTGGTCTTATCACATACAGGTGGTCTGTAGGAGTGCAGCAGCTGGGAGATATGATGCTTCCACTGCAGCGGCTGCCAATATTCCTGGAACATGTAGCGTTCTGTTCCTCGCTGCTTTCATCCACTTCCTGTTAACGCTTTGGTAGCAGCTTCAAGTTCATGGTTATATCATGTGAGAGATTCGCTGTGAAAATATTACCGCCACGCGGTGCACATGGATATCCCTTTAAATAATTTACCTTTAATCCAGCATCCTGTACTCCACTAATATTTATATATATATTTTTTTTACTTTGGGATATAGTAAGATCCGGATTGCGACGGCTCGCTGACTAATATGTGAATACATTTTATACCCGCGGGATTAGAGGGAGTTTCTTGTACAATCACAGATCTGTTTTCTGAGAGATTTCAAAAATCCTTGCTTTCTTCTTGTTTTCTTTAAAAATGTTACACTTCTGCCCAATTTTTATTGCAATCGGGGGTTGTACGGTGTTAATTATATTTTGTATTTTAGGTTACTTTATTCTATGCTGCAGTAGTAGCTAGGCAGGTTTCTGCAGCAGGAGCCTCTCCCCTTCTGTCAGAATTCCAACCCTTTTAGCTAAGCTTGTTCTCAAACTTCAGTTCTTTTGTGATCTTACTGTGACACTAATTTTATGTGCATTCCTTTTTTTTCTTTTCTCTTGCGTGAGTTTTATATATATTTCATCTATTTGTCTATTAATTATTCAGGCTGGATTTTGGGTTTCCAATTTTTATTTTTTGACTATGTTTAAAGAAAAAAAAGTTGAAAAAAAAATGGTAGTATCCCTTTAAATGTCTTGCTGTTACCTGTCATTTTTCCGAATCTCGGGGCTGCGCATAGTTTTGTATGGACTCGCTCAAAAATTGTATTCTTCGCCATTGCCGATCCGTCCCCTTCAGATTCTTTGTTTAGTCTGTGCGCAAATCCCAGAAAAGGAAGAGAAGCTTCAAAGAATAATCTGTATCTCCAGATGGATCAGGAGGTGGTCGCACTGGTAATGGGCCGAGCGCTCAGCCCTCCTCGCTTCCTGCTGGTTCAGTACAGAGTAAATCTGTTTCTAAGGCCGTCGTATTAGACGGTTGGAGATTTCTATGGGTATTTCGAGTTTTCACCGGCAGCCATACTGCAAGTCTCATCTGTCCTCGAAGTAACGGAAAGATAGAACATTTCCTCACATCCTAAATATGATCGTATCATTGCTCCAATACTGTTAGTAATAATCTTCAAGTATTATAAGAATATAACTACTATAATACTGCCCCTATGTACAAGAATACAACTACTAGAATACTGCTCCTATGTACAAGAATATAACTACTATAGTACTGCTCCATGTACAAGAATATAACTACTATAATACTGCCCCTATATACAAGAATATAACTAGTATAATACTGCTCCTATGTACAAGAATATAACTACTATAATACTGCCCCTATGTACAAGAATACAACTACTAGAATACTGCTCCTATGTACAAGAATATAACTACTATAATACTGCTCCATGTACAAGAATATAACTACTATAATACTGCCCCTATATACAAGAATATAACTAGTATAATACTGCTCCTATGTACAAGAATATAACTACTATAATACTGCTCCTATGTACAAGAATATAACTACTATAATGCTGCTCCTGTGTACAAGAATATAACTACTATAATACTGCCCCTATGTACAAGAATATAACTACTATAATACTGCCCCTATGTACAAGAATATAACTACTATAATACTGCTCCTATGTACAAGAATATAACTACTATAATACTGCCCCTATGTACAAGAATATAACTACTATAATACTGCTCCTATGTACAAGAATATAACTACTAAAATACTGCCCCTATGTACAAGAATATAACTGCTATAATACTGCTCCTATGTACAAGAATATAACTACTATAATACTGCCCCTATGTACAAGAATATAACTACTATAATACTGCCCCATGTACAAGAATATAACTACTATAATACTGCCCCTATGTACAATAATATAACTAGTATAATACTGCTCCTATGTACAAGAATATAACTACTATAATACTGCCCCTATGTACAATAATATAACTAGTATAATACTGCTCCTATGTACAAGAATATAACTACTATAATACTGCCCCATGTACAAGAATATAACTAGTATAATACTGCCTCCTATGTACAAGAATATAACTACTTTAATACTGCTCCTATGTGCTAGAATATAACTACTATAATACAGCCCCTATAATACAGCCCCTATATACAAGAATATAACTACTATAATACTGCCCCTATGTACAAGAATATAACTGCTATAATACTGCCCCTATGTACAAGAATATAACTACTATAATACTGCTCCTATGTACAAGAATATAACTACTATAATACTGCCCCCTATGTACAAGAATATAACTACTATAATACTGCTCCTATGTTCAAGAATATAACTACTATAATACTGCTCCTATGTTCAAGAATATAACTACTATAATACTGCTCCTATGTTCAAGAATATAACTACTATAATACTGCCCCTATGTACAAGAATATAACTACTATAATACTGCCCATATGTACAAGAATATAACTACTATAATACTGCTCCTGCACGCTTGTAGCATACGGTCGGATGTGATTGGAGTCAGTGCCTGTGTACAGTAAATGTAGGTGTTTTTTGGTAGTATGGAGTTAACCCCGCGCTCGTCCTTGTTTTTCTCGTCTCTTGATACTGTTATGGTTTCCACACCCACGCTCCTCTCCTTCCTCTGTGTAAGTCCTTGGATCTCTGCATAGACAATAAGTAGATTGTTAGGAGGACTGGCATAATCTCCTCCAGTGCTGGGAGAGTGTAATATGGTTGACTCTTTGGGAACGTCTCTCCAGTTTTACACTTTTAACTCTGCCATTAATTTCCCGTGGGATTTTTTGTATTAAAAACATTTTTGTCCTAATTTCGAATAGCAATATAGGTGTCCAGTCAAACATTTAGAATTTTTTTAATACTAGAAGCTGAGCTTGGGACAGTCATGGAGGGGGCACCGCACGGCCGTTGTCCACCCCACTAATCACT
This sequence comes from Ranitomeya imitator, assembly GCF_032444005.1. NCBI lineage: Eukaryota > Metazoa > Chordata > Amphibia > Anura > Dendrobatidae > Ranitomeya > Ranitomeya imitator. The sequence goes on along the minus strand of NC_091282.1, from coordinate 1,236,284,161 downwards.
GGACACACACTTGTCCCTGGATGATCCCTATGATTAAATTCATCGTTCATCGCTCTGACCCATCCTAATAACATTTTAACACGTTATTTTTTTCCCCGTTTTCTTGCAGCACCAACATTTCGGATATATATATTTCGGATATATTTAGATGTATCATACAGCACTCATTGTCCCAAATATGGCTGACTGTCTAATTTCCCCCTGACTATCTTTTAGAGAGCAGGAAGAAGAACCATGTAAACACCAGGAGAATGTATTGACTCCGTGTGGATGTTGTCCTTGGTTGGATTTGATCTAGGGACCACAATGCTGCGAGGCTGTTATGACCAGTACCCCTACAATGGTGACCCCTGTACCAAACCCCCTACAGGGAATTCTTCTCTCTGGACCAAACCCCCTACAGTGAATTCTTCTCTCTGGACCAACCCCCTACAATGAACTGAGACCCTGGACACCCCCCCCCCCCCCCCCCTACAATGAATTCAGACCCCTGAACGAAACCCCCTACAATAAATTGAGATCCCTGGACCAAACCCTCTATAATGAATTGAGACCTCTGGACCAAACCCCCTACAGTAAATTGAGACCCCTGGACCAAACCCCCTTCAAAGAATTGAGACCTCTGGACCAAACCCCCTACAAAGAATTGAGACCTTGGACAAAACCCCCTACAAAGAATTGAGACCTTGGACAAAACCCCCTACAAAGAATTGAGACCCCTCGACCAAACCCTCTACAATGAATTGAGACTTTGGACCAAACCCCCTACAATAAATGGAGACCCCGCCAGACCAAGCCCCTTCAATGAATGGAGACCCCGCAAGACCATACTCCCTACAATGAATGGAGACCCCACCAGACATCTCCTCACTACAAATTGAGAGCACCCAAGAATAAATTCCCATTCAGTGAAGTGATTACTCCCCCAGACTAAATTCACCTGCAATGAATTGACAACCTGGACTAAAGGTACCTTCACACATAACGATTTCGTTAACGATATCGTTGCTTTTTGTGACATAGCAACGATATCGTTAACGATCTAGTTATGTGTGACAGCGACCAACGATCAGGCCCCTGCTGGGAGATCGTTGGTTGCTGGGAATGATCAGGACCTTTTTTTGGTCTCTGATCACCCGCTGTCATCGCTGGATCGGCGTGTGTGACGCCGATCCAGCGATGTGTTCACTTGTAACCAGGGTAAATATCGGGTTACTAAGCGCAGGGCCGTGCTTAGTAACCCGATATTTACCCTGGTTACCATTGTAAAAGTAAAAAAAAAACACTACATACTCACATTCCGATGTCTGTCACGTCCCCCACCGTCAGCTTCCCGCACTGACTGTGTCAGCGCCGGCCGTAAAGCAGAGCACAGCGGTGACGTCACTGCTGTGCTCTGCTTTACGGCCGGCGCTTACACAGTGCGGGAAGCTAACGGCCGGGGGGACGTGACAGACATCGGAATGTGAGTATGTAGTGTTTTTTTTTTACTTTTACAATGGTAACCAGGGTAAATATCGGGTTACTAAGCGCGGCCCTGCACTTAGTAACCCGATGTTTACCCTGGTTACCCGGGGACTAAGGCATCATTGAAGACAGTTTCAACGTTGCCGAAGTTGTTCCCCTGAACGTTGGTCGCTGGAGAGAGTGGTCTGTGTGACAGCTCCCCAGCGACCACACAACGACTTACCAACGATCACGGCCAGGTCGTATCGCTGGTCGTGATCGTTGGTAAATCGTTTAGTGTAATGGTACCTTAACCCCTTTCTGACATCGGACGTACTATCCCGTCGAGGTGGGGTGGGCCCCTATGACCACGGACGGGATAGTACGTCCAGCGCGATCGGCGGCGCTCACGGGGGGAGCGCGGCCGGGTGTCAGCTGCCTATCGCAGCTGACATCCGGCACTATGTGCCAGGAGCGGTCACGGACCGCTCCCGGCACATTAACCCCCGGCACACCGTGATCAAACATGATCGCAATGTGCCGGCGGTGCAGGGAAGCATCGTGCAGGGAGGGGGCTCCCTGCGGGCTTCCCTGAGCCCCCCGCAGCAACGCGATGTGATCGCGTTGCTGCGAGGGTCTTACCTCCCTCCCTGCTTGTTCCAGGCCCAGATCCAAGATGGCCGCGGATCCGGGTCCTGCAGGGAGGGAGGTGGCTTCAGAGTGCTGTGCAAACTGTCAGATCACCGATCTGTGATGTCCCCCCCCGGGGCAAAGTAAAAAAGTAAAAAAAAAAATTTCCAAATGTGTAAAAAAAAAATAATTCCAAAATAATGAAAAAAAAAAAAATATATTATTCCCCTAAATACATTTCTTTATCTAAAAAAAACCAAAACAATAAAAGTACACATATTTAGTATTGCCGCGTCCGTAACGGCCCGACCTATAAAACTGGCCCACTAGTTAACCCCTTCAGTAAACACCGTAAGAAAAAAAAAAAAAAATTTGAGGCAAAAAACAACGCTTTATTATCATACCGCCGAACAAAAAGTGGAATAACACGTGATCAAAAAGACAGATATAAATAACCATGATACTGCTGAAAGCGTCATCTTGTCCCGCAAAAAACGAGCCGCCATACAGCATCATCAGCAAAAAAAAAAAAAAGTTATAGTCCTGAGAATAAAGCGATGCAAAAATAATTATTTTTTCTATAAAATAGTTTTTATCGTATAAAAGCGCCAAAACATAAAAAAATGATATAAATGAGGTGTCGCTGTAATCGTACTGACCCGAAGAATAAAACTGCTTTATGAATTTTACCAAACGCGGAACGGTATAAACGCCTCCCCAAAAAGAAATTCATGAATAGCTGGTTTTTGGTCATTCTGCCTCACAAAAATCGGAATAAAAAGCGATCAAAAAATGTCATGTGCCCGAAAATGTTACCAATAAAAACGTCAACTCGTCCCGCAAAAAACAAGACCTCACATGACTCTGTGAACCAAAATATGGAAAAATTATAGCTCTCAAAATGTGGTAACGCAAAAAATATTTTTTGCAATAAAAAGCGTCTTTCAGTGTGTGACGGCTGCCAATCATAAAAATCCGCTATAAAAGTAAATCAAACCTCCCTTCATCACCCCCTTAGTTAGGGAAAAATTAAAAAAATGTATTTATTTCCATTTTTCCGTTAGGGCTAGGGTTAGGGTTAGGGCTAGGGTTAGGGCTAGGGTTAGGGCTAGGGTTAGGGTTAGGGCTAGGGTTAGGGTTAAGGCTACAGTTAGGGTTGGGGCTAAAGTTACGGTTAGGGTTTAGATTACATTTACAGTTGGGAATAGGGTTGGGATTAGGGTTAGGGGTGTGTCAGGGTTAGAGGTGTGGTTAGGGTTACTGTTGGGATTAGGGTTTCAGTTATAATTGGGGGGTTTCCACTGTTTAGGCACATCAGGGGTTCTCCAAACGCGACATGGCGTCCGATCTCAATTCCAGCCAATTCTGCCTTGAAAAAGTAAAACAGTGCTTCTTCCCTTCCGAGCTCTCCCGTGTGCCCAAACAGGGGTTTACCCCAACATATGGGGTATCAGTGTACTCAGGACAAATAGGACAACAACTTTTGTGGTCCAATTTCTCCTGTTACCCTTGGGAAAATACAAAACTGGGGGCTAAAAATTAATTTTTGTGGGAAAAAAAAAGATTTTTTATTTTCACGGCTCTGCGTTATAAACTGTAGTGAAACACTTGGGGGTTCAAAGTTCTCACAACACATCTAGATAAGTTCCATGGGGGGTCTAGTTTCCAATATGGGGTCACTTGGGGATTTCTACTGTTTAGGTACATTAGGGGTTCTGCAAATGCAATGTGACGCCTGCAGACCATTCCATCTAAGTCTGCATTCCAAATGGCGCTCCTTCCCTTCCGAGCCCTCCCATGCGCCCAAACGGTGGTTCCCCCTAACATATGGGGTATCAGCGTACTCAGGACAAATTGGACAACAACTTTTGGGGTAAAATTTCTCCTCTTACCCTCGGGAAAATACAAAACTGGGGGCTAAAAAAATAATTTTTGTGGGAAAAAATTTTTGTTTTATTTTTACGCCTCTGCATTATAAACTTCTGTGAAGCACTTGGAGGGTCAAAGTGCTCACCACACCTCTAGATAAGTTCCTTAGGGGGTCTACTTTCCAAAATGGTGTCACTTGTGGGGAGTTTCAATGTTTATGCACATCAGTGGCTCTCCAAACGCAACATGGCGTCCCATCTCAATTCCTGTCAATTTTGCATTGAAAAGTCAAACGGCGCTCCTTCCCTTCCGAGCTCTGCCATGCACCCAAACAGTCGTTTACCCCCCCATGTGGGGTATTGGCGTACTCAGGACAAATTGTATAACAATGTTTGAGGTCCATTTTCTCCTGTTACCCTTGGTAAAATAAAACAAATTGGAGCTGAATTAAATTTTTTGTGAAAAAAAGTTAAATGTTCATTTTTATTTAAACATACAAAAAATTCCTGTGAAGCACCAGAAGGGTTAATAAACTTCTTGAATATGGTTTTGAGCACCTTGAGGGGTGTAGTTTTTAGAATGGTGTCACACCTGGGTATTTTCTATCATATAGACCCCTCAAAATGACGTAAAATGAGATGTGGTCCCTAAAAAAAAAAAATTGGTGTTGTAGAAATGAGAAATTGCTGGTCAACTTTTAACCCTTATAACTCCCTAACAAAAAAAATTTTGGTTCCAAAATTGTGCTGATGTAAAGTAGACATGTGGGAAATGTTACTTATTAAGTATTTTGTGTGACATATCTCTGTGATTTAGTTGCATAAAAATTCAAAGTTGGAAAATTGCGAAATTTTCATAATTTTCGCCAAATTTCCGTTTTTTTCCACAAATAAACGCAGGTACTATCAAATAATTTTTACCATTGTCATGAAGTACAATATGTCACGAGAAAACAATGTCAGAATCACTGGGATCCGTTGAAGCGTTCCAGAGTTATAACCTCATAAAGGGACAGTGGTCAGAATTGTAAAAATTGGCCCGGTCATTAATGTGCAAACCACCCTTGGGGGTAAAGGGGTTAAACCTTCCCACCCCCCACCCCCTATAATGGATTGAGATGCACTCCCAGACCAAACCCTCCTAAAGTGAATCGAGACCCCAGACTAACCAGGCCCTTTAATAAATTAAGGCCCCGCCAGTCAAAATCCTGTACAGTGAATTGAGACCACATCAGACCAGCCCTCCCACACTGAATTGAGACCCCCCGACCAAACCTTCCCTACAATGAATTGAGACCCCTGGGCCAAACCCCCTACACTAGGATGGGGGGGAGGCCACATGAGGCGGGGGGCCGCCCATTGTAGTTGTTCTCTTCCGGATTTCTTCTGTTCAGATCAGTTTTTTTTTAAACCTGTTTTTGCCTTTCTGAGAACACCGCGATTAGGTGAAACATTTCCATTTTTTTTATTCCAAAATGTTCAGCTTTTAGGACCATTTTACTACGTGGCACGTCGCGGGGTGCAGAAGGCTCCCAGGGGTGTATCCTATGCTGGAAAGACCACTCGACTAAGCCTGCGATCACAAAAATGCAGATTTTATTCCTGCAAAAACGAGGCATCTTTGTGCTTTCTCTTGATTTAGTTAACGCCTACCGTTCTGTGTACGCAGCTTCTGTGCATAGCTATGTGTTTTCGTGGATACAGATTACAAGAAGGTTCTGCCATCTGTCCCTTTCTGGTTACCCTACTTGACATATTTTGGAAGGTCAGGGGTTAACAGTCTTGTTCGTTTTTTAGGGGGGTGTAAAGTGCAATAGACAGCATTATGTTGCTTCCTGCTCTTTAACGGCCACCAGCCCCATGCTTCCTGGCAGTTAGCGAGTGTATGGCACCGCTGGTTCTCATGTAGTGGGTAACCTCCATTATATACAGTATATTTAGCCCTTATCTCACTTCTCTTGGCCTGGAGTGTAAGTGACACCAAGAGTTATTATGTATAATATCACAGTCCAAAGACCAGAGGATCAAGTCTCACACAAATATTCCTAAAATACTTACTCCATTTTCACTTTCAACTTGACCCCGTGAGGAAGTTTTATCTGTTCACATTGTCACTCCTCTCTGAGTAATGCACTTTGTATGAGCTGCAGTAGAAGTGTGAGGGAAAGAGACCACTGCTAACAAAAGCCCCCTCTAGTCAGGAGCATAACTATTATAATATTGTCCCCTGTATGCAGAAACTTAAGTTATAATACTGCCCCTATGTACAAGAATATAACTACTATAATACTGCCCCTATGTACAAGAATATAACTACTATAATACTGCCCCTATGTACAAGAATATAACTACTATAATACTGCCCCTATGTACAAGAATATAACTACTATAATACTGCCCCTATGTACAAGAGTATAACTACTATAATACTGTCCCTATGTACAAGAATATAACTACTATAATACTGCCCCTATGTACAAGAATATAACTACTATAATACTGCCCCTATGTACAAGAATATAACTACTATAATGCTGCCCCTATGTGCAAGAATATAACTACTATAATACTGCCCCTATGTGCAAGAATATAACTACTATAATACTGCCCCTATGTACAAGAATATAACTACTATAATACTGACCCTGTGTACAAGAATATAACTACTATAATGCTGCCGCTATGTGCAAAAATATAACTACTATAATACTGCCCCTATGTACAAGAATATAACTACTATAATACTGACCCTGTGTACAAGAATATAGCTACTATAATGCTGCCCCTATGTGCAAAAATATAACTACTATAATACTGCTCCTATGTACAAGAATATAACTACTATAATACTGACCCAGTGTACAAGAATATAACTACTGTAATCCTGCTCCTATGTACAAGAATATAACTACTATAATACTTCCCTATGTACAAGAATATAACTACTATAATACTGCTCCTATGTACAAGAATATAACTACTATAATACTGCCCCTATGTACAAGAATATAACTACTATAATACTGCCTCCTATGTACAAGAATATAACTACTATAATACTGCCCCTATGTGCAAGAATATAACTACTATAATACTGCCCCTATGTACAAGAATATAACTACTATAATACTGCTCCTATGTACAAGAATATAACTACTATAATACTGCTCCTATGTACAAGAATATAACTACTATAATACTGCCCCTATGTACAAGAATATAACTACTATAATACTGCCTCCTATGTACAAGAATATAACTACTATAATACTGCCTCCTATGTACAAGAATATAACTACTATAATACTGCCTCCTATGTACAAGAATATAACTACTATAATACTGCCCCTATGTACAAGAATATAACTACTATAATACTGCTCCTATGTACAAGAATATAACTACTATAATACTGCTCCTATGTACAAGAATATAACTACTATAATACTTCCCTATGTACAAGAATATAACTATTATAATACTGACCCCTATGTACAAGAATATAACTACTATAATACTTCCCTATGTACAAGAATATAACTACTAGAATACTGACCCTGTGTACAAGAATTTAACTACTATAATACTGCCCCCTATGTACAAGAATATAACTACTATAATACTGCCCCTATGTACAAGAACATACAGTGGGTACGGAGAGCATTCAGACCCCTTTAAATTTTTCACTCTTTGTTTCATTGCAGCCATTTGGTAAATTCAAAAAAAAGTTCATTTTTTCTCATTAATGTTCACTCTGCATCCGATTCTTGACTGAAAAAAAACAAATGTAGAAATTTTTGCAAATTTATTAAAACAGAAAAACTGAACTATCCCATGGTCATAAGTATTCATTCAGACCCTTTGCTCAGTATTGAGGTGAAGAACCTTTTGAGCTAGTACAGTCATGAGTCTTCTTGGGAATGATGCAACATGTTTTTCACCCCTGGATTTAGGGATCCTGTTATTCTTCCTGGCAGATCCTCTCCAGTTCTGTCAGGTTGGATGGTGAACGTTGGTCGACGCCATATTCAGGTCTCTCCAGAGATGCTCAATTGGGTTTAGGTCAGGGCTCTGGCTGGGCTGGTCAAGAATGGTCACAGTTGTTCTGAAGCCGTTCCTTTGTTATTTTAGCTGTGTGCTTAGGGTCTTTGTCTTGTTGGAAGGTGAACCTTCGGCCAAGTCTGAGGTCCAGAGCACTCTGGAAGAGGTCTTCATCCAGGATATCTCTGTACTTGGCCACATTCATGTTTCCTTCAATGACAACCAGTCGTCCTGTCCCTGCAGCTGAAAAACACTCCATAGCATGATGCTGCCACCACCATGTTTCACTGTTGGGATTGTATTGGGCAGGTGATGAGCAGTGCCTGGTTTTCTCCACACATACCGCTTAGACTTTTGTAGTGATCATTCTATCTTCTCATCAGACCAGAGAATCTTATTTCTCATAGTCTGGGAGACCTTCATGTGTTTTTAGCAAACTCTATGTGGCTTTCATATGTCTTGCACTGAGGAGAGGCTTCCGTCGGGCCACTCTGCCATAAAGACTCGACAGGTGGAGGGCTGCAGCGATAGTTGACTTTGTGGAACATTCTCCCATCTCCCTACTGCATCTCTGGAGCTCAGCCACAGTGATCTTGGGGTTCTTCTTTATCTCTCTCACCAAGACTCTTCTCCTACAATTGCTCAGTTTGGCTGGATGGCCAGGTCTAGGAAGACTTCTGGTGGTCCCAAACTTCTTCCATTTAAGGATTATGGAGGCCACTGTGCTCTTAGGAACCTTGAGTACTGCAGAAAATCTATTGTAACCTTGGCCAGATCTGTGCCTTGCCTCAATTCTGTCTCTGAGCTCCTCGGCCGGTTCCTTTGGCCTCATGATTCTCATTTGGTCTGACATACACTGTGAGCTGTGAGGTCTTATATAGACAGGTGTGTGCCTTTCCAAATCAAGTCCTATCAGTTTAATTACACACAGCTGGACTCCAATGAAGGAGTAGAACCATCTCAAGGAGGATCACAAGGAAATGGACAGCATGGGACTGAAATGAGTGTCTGAGCAAAGGGTCTGAAGACTTATGACCATGTGAGATTTCAGTTTTTTCCTTTTTTAGAAAATTTGCAAATATTTCTACATTTTTGTTATCTTTTTCAGTCAAGATGGGGAGCAGTGTACATGAATGAGAAAAATTTTTTTTTTGAATTTACCAAATGGCTGCAATAAAAGAGTGAAAAATGTAAAGGGGTCTGAATACTTTCTGTACCCACTGTAACTGCTGTAATTCCAATACTGCCCGTTAATAAACCTTTAGTCTTGAGCACATGTGTGTGATTGTAGCTGCACGTATGATGGTTTCTGGTTATTTTCTCTTATGTATCCGCGCCTTCTTGACGTTGCTGTGAACCTTCCGGCGTTCTTCTACCGTATTCCCCGGCGGAGCAGTCTTTGAAGTGAGCGGATTCCGTGGTGCTGCAGCAGCCGTGAGCTCGGGGGTCTCGCGGCTCTGTGACCTCTTTACATGAATTAGTAACACCCCACCCATGTGTCTAATTGATTTCTCGATCTGCTGACCCCGCTCATTTCTCCGCTTCGCTTCCGTTACATCAATGACTGCTGCATAAAAGGGATATGAATAAATGGAGAGTATCGGATGCCTTTAGAGCCGGTGCTTGGTTAAATGGTGCTTTCTTTTTTTTTTTTTATAGCACTTTGTATGTTTTTTTTTAAAATTAGAGTATTTTATCCGCATATACACCAATTGGACCCCCATTAATCAGTGCGGTGGGCTTTCTCTCCCTCCCTTGCCGTATAATTCGGTTAGTACACGGATGCTCCGATGGCCGATGAGCGGTTTTATCTTTTATTATATCTTGCTCCCAGAATAGCAGCAGCCGGATGTGGAGCTCGTCCAGCTGTGGCCAGATCTTGGTTCACTTTTCAATGGCGACATTATTGCATTATGAATCGCTGCTTCCTGCTGAGGACCTCATTGTGTTTGATGCTGTCCAGCTCTTGTGTCTCCTCCACCCCCCGAGAAGCTGCAGCCCACCCATGTGTCCTCTGCAGTGTATGCATGCCTACGGTTCCCCGGACACATCGCCAACTGGGCTGTCCGCAGATCGCGGGGTGGCACTTTTTAGGCTGGCGTAAATAAGTTGTGCGTAGACGCAGAGGGGTCTCCTGACCTCATCAGATGTAGGGCCTAAGAAGTGGATGGTGGGTTGAGGGGGGCAACAATGACATCATCAACACTCTACAGCCAATTAATAAGCAGGCATCGCTGGGCACGACTCCACTGCCCATATATTAACAAGAAGTAGATGATGTCGCAGGATATGATGACATCACTAACCGTGCAACCTGCTCCTAGGGGTATGATGACCTCACTAACCGTGCTACCTGCTCCTAGGAGCATGATGACATCACTAACCGTGCAACCTGCTCCTTGGGGCATGATGACATCACTAACCGTGCAACCTGCTCCTAGGGGCATGATGACCTCACTAACCGTGCAACCTGCTCCTAGGGGTATGATGACATCACTAACCGTGCAACCTGCTCCTAGGGGCATGATGGCCTCACTAACCGTGCAACCTGCTCCTAGGGGTATGATGACCTCACTAACCGTGCTACCTGCTCCTAGGAGCATGATGACCTCACTAACCGTGCAACCTGCTGCTAGGGGCATGATGACCTCACTAACCGTGCAACCTGCTCCTAGGGGCATGATGACATCACTAACCGTGCAACCTGCTCCTAGGGACATGACATCACTAACCGTGCAACCTGCTGCTAGGGTCATGATGACCTCACTAACCGTGCAACCTGCTCCTAGGAGCATGATGACATCACTAACCGTGCAACCTGCTCCTAGGGGCATGATGACATCACTAACCGTGCAACCTGCTCCTAGGGACATGATGACATCACTAACCGTGCAACCTGCTCCTAGGGGGATGATGACATCACTAACCATGCAACCTGCTCCTAGGGGCATGATGACATCACTAACCATGCAACCTGCTCCTAGGGGTATGATGACCTCAGTAACCGTGCAACCTGCTTCTTGGGGCATGATGACATCACTAACCGTGCAACCTGCTCCTAGGGGCATTGTGACCTCACTAACCGTGCAACCTGCTTCTTGGGGCATGATTACATCACTTAATGTTTCTTATGAGTTGACAATAGGTGATGACATCACTGTCTGTGCAGAATATGAATTAACAATGGGGCGATGGCATCATGGAGTTCTGAGGTTTGTGCAAACAAGTGGGCTTTTTATATGACCAGGTCCATAATGTCATCACTGACACATTATCTTATCAGTTAACAAAAGGAGGATGACATCACTGTTTGCGTACTACATATTAACAAGTCACCTATGACATCACTACCAATGTCAACCACCGTATCTACAATGGTAATACTGACCTCATTAATGGTGGAGTTAGTATTCACAAGAGGTTAATGGCATCTCGGATCCCCTCCCCGCTGCACAGCCAACCCGAACTCCTATGGGTACAGTAATGGGGGCCGCACACGGTCACATTTTAGGGTAAAAGCTCTGTAGTTCTTCCAGTGATTACCCTATCGGAGCGTTCTGCTGAAATCGTTAATTAAGTAATCTCTCTGGATCCTGAATGAGAAGAGATTTAAAAAAAAAAAATAAAAAAATTTCCAGCCTTTGTCTTAAATTGAATCATACGAACGAGATGATTAATTAACGGGACGTAAAATCTATACCTCCCCTTGTCAGGCTGCGTGGACCGGTTCCAGCAGTGTTGTCCCTGCCAGGGATCTGGACCCGCTCTATACAAAAGGTGCTTTATTGGGAAATTAAGCAATAATGTGGATGCTAAAGTTGCGGTGGCTAATCCTCTAATTAACCAATTCATTACCCAGGGTGCCAGCCAACACACAGGCATTGTACTCTGTGCTGGTCGGTGCTCCGATAAGGCGACTGACAGAGGAGAAGTCATGAGCCGGAATGGCACCCGATAAATGTACAAGGCAGGGGCTCGGCAGCTTTACGACTTTTATAGTGTTGTGAGATTTCTGCTTTTCTGGCTGTAATGGAATATTGGTTCTTCAGACTGGAAAGCGAATATTTCTCACTTCTGAAGGATTGTCGCAGCGAAACGGGTGAGGTTGTGTATCAGGCTTTACATGAGGCGGTGTATATGAATATACATACCGGTATATAATTTTCCTGAACAAATACATTGTAACGAACTGTCGGCACAAGCTCTACTGTGAAGCCAGTATAATGTGTTATGAACAGGTGATTCAGAACCACAATGGACCTAGTGGTTAAGAGCACACAAGTGACCTGTTTAGTTACTAAATAGGACGAGCTCTGAGACGTAGGAACTCTGCTGACCGCAATCCCTAATCCTATCATACCACACTAGAGGTAGCCGTGGAGCGCTCCTGACCAGAACCTAGGCGCCTCGTCACAGCCTGAGAAACTAGCTAGCCCTGAAGATAGAAAAATAAGCCTACCTAGCCTCAGAGAAATTCCCCAAAGGAAAAGGCAGCCCCCCACATATAATGACTGTGAGTAAGATGAAAATACAAACACAGAGATGAAATAGATTTTAGCAAAGTGAGGCCCGACTTACTGAATAGACCGAGGATAGGAAAGATAGCTTTGCGGTCAGCACAAAAACCTACAAACGACCACGCAGAGGGGACAAAAAGACCCTCCGCACCGACTAACGGTACGGAGGTGCTCCCTCTGTGTCTCAGAGCTTCCAGCAAGCAAGAAAAACCAATATAGCAAGCTGGACAGAAAATATAGGAAACAAAAGTAACATAAGCAAAACTTAGCTCATGCAAGGCAGACAGGCCACAGGAACGATCCAGGAGATAGCAAGACCAATACTAGAACATTGACTGGAGGCCAGGATCAAAGAACTAGGTGGAGTTAAATAGAGCAGCACCTAACGACTTAACCTCGTCACCTGAGGAAGGAAACTCAGAAGCCGCAGCCCCACTCACATCCACCAGAGGAAGCTCATAGACAGAACCAGCCGAAGTACCACTCATGACCACAGGAGGGAGCTTGACCACAGAATTCACAACAATAATGGTCGTGATGACGTGGGCACTGGATCAGGATGGGGTTTGTATGAATGTGATCTAGCACACGGCTTTCATTTGCTGACAGCAAACAGATATTTTGAAAATGGTGAGGAATTGTAATTCAGTTTATTAAAAAGTTGCTTACGTATTTGTTGTGCGGTGATTGTGTGACTGCGGTGATTGTGTGTGACTGCGGTGATTGTGTGTGACTGCGGTGATTGTGTGTGACTGCGGTGATTGTGTGTGACTGCGGTGATTGTGTGTGACTGCGGTGATTGTGTGTGACTGCGGTGATTGTGTGTGACTGCGGTGATTGTGTGTGACTGCGGTGATTGTGTGTGACTGCGGTGATTGTGTGTGATTGTGTACGGTGATTGTGTGTGACTGCGGTGATTGTGTGTGACTGCGGTGATTGTGTGTGACTGCGGTGATTGTGTGTGACTGCGGTGATTGTGTGTGACTGCGGTGATTGTGTGTGACTGCGGTGATTGTGTGTGACTGCGGTGATTGTGTGTGACTGCGGTGATTGTGTGTGACTGCGGTGATTGTGTGTGACTGCGGTGATTGTGTGCTGTGATTTTGTGTGACTGCGGTGATGTGTGTGATTGTGTACGGTGATTGTGTGTGACTGGTGATTGTGTGCGGTGGATCTGTGTGATGTTTCTGTGATTGTGCAGTGATTCTGTGATAATTCGGTTTGTACGGTGATTCTGGCAATTGTAATTGTGCATTGATTGTGTGCTGTGATTGTGCGGCATTTCTCGATGATTGTGTGCTGTGATTCTGTAATTGTGATTAAGCTAATTGTGCAGTGATTGTGTTCGGGGTTTGTGTGTGGTGTTTCCGTGATTGTGCTTTGTTTCTTTGATTATACAGTGATTTCCTACAGTGTTTTTGTGATTGTGTGAGTGGATGGTGTGTGGTGTTTGTGATTGTCCGATGATTTTTTGATTCTGTGATTATGCAGTGATTGTGTTTCAACTTCAGGGTTCTGAGCGATGGCCCTACAGCTGGAGTCCATTGTATAACACAGAGCCCTTAGATATTGTCTTTGTGGGGTTATATCGGCTAGCGGGGGTGCAGGGGCGACACGGCGGCATGCAGGGCGACACGGCGGGGGTGCAGGGGCGACACGGCGGCATGCAGGGCGACACGGCGGGGGTGCAGGGGCGACACGGCGGCATGCAGGGTAGGCCTGACATACCCGTTTTCCAGGGATGACTGGAGCGCAGACAGGCCGGCCAGGATGTGAGAGCGGGTTATATATAGAGCGCAGTGGAATTCCTGTTCGGAAATCCCGGATTTGCCTCTGACACGGCACATGCCCCCGGCTCTCACTTCTTCTATTGGGTTATGACCCCCCGCTCATGGACTCTGACTTCACTACATGCACTGAGCACTCTAGTGCTCACAGTGTGTTCTGTTACTCCATCTGATGATGTCATGGCTGCTGCCTTCACAGGCATTTCAGCTTATAATGGTCCTGCAGTGTCATATGGGGTGCGGCTGACAGAACACACAGAGGAAAAGAAATGTTCCATAAAGTGATAGTGGCGGGAAGTTATATACTTCCTGACTGTCCTGTATAGACGGCCTCTCCACATCCAGAAACAGCTGATGAATGACCCGACGAGTGTCCCTTTAAGTTCATGCTATACTGTAAGATTTACGGTGTTATTTGCCTTTAAATTAACAATGCACAGTGACATCACTGCCAGTGATGTCATCATCCGTTTGTTAATTCATTGGCTGCACTGTCTGTGAGGTCATCTTCCTGTTAGTACATTGATTGCATGAACAGTGATGTCATAAATCCGTGTTTTGTTTTTTTTTTAAATTGGGGTCGATGTCAGTTACCGTAACCGGGGGTAGATGACATCAGTGACTTTAACCAGGGGTAGATGTCGTCAGTGATGGTAACCGGAGGGAGAAGTCGTCAGTGATGGTAACCGGGGGTAGATGTCGTCAGTGATGGCAACCGCGGATAGATGACGTTAGTGACTGTAACCAGAGGTAGATGATGTCAGTAACGGTAACCAGGGGTAGATGACTTCAGTGATGGTCACCGGGGGTAGATGTCATCACTTACCGCACAGCCTCTAACAAGGAGCTGATGACATCACTTGAGTTAATCTGTGACATCATCAGGGAGGATGAGGAATGTTGTATGAATTAAAGAGCACAGACTGTGCACAGGGGCATAAATGGCAAAAACTCTTGAAGGTTTCCTCATGTGACTGAAGTGGTGGTGAAGTCTCCATCTAGCCCTCATTCTTGGGAAGTTTCCCTGGAAGCCGGGATTCCAAGATGAGTCATGTGACCTTTGTCTTCTCTTTGAGCCGGAGACAATGAGTGAGCTTTTGATTTCTACTTTAAAGAATGTGGACCTGTCCCAAAAGCCCACGCATTGTACCCCCCCCCCCCCCCCAATGTAAGGCACGGCTGCAAATCGGTAGTTAACCCTTGATTTTCTAATTGTTGTTAAAGTGAATAATTTCGCATTATATGCAACAATTGTGGGGTCACATTGAGTTCCAAAAAACGTGTGATCTTCTACTCTGGCTCCATTAGACAATGTCCTACAGGTACATAAAGAATATTTACCATGGGTGTCTTCAAATTAGGAGGGATGGCTTCCTACACCCAACACAGGGCAATCGGACCTGCACAGTATCTATCCCCCAAAAAAGAGGGGTAAATGGAGCCAGTAGCCCACCTGGTTGTCTCAAGTACAGAGGAAGAGGGTACTGGAAGTAGAAGCTCACATTTTCTAGATTTATAGAGTTTGCGTGAATGGAGGATCCTTATTTTATTTTATTTTTTTAGATAGGAGGCTAGGGTGCGACACTCAGGACTCAACCTCTTAATCATTCCAGGTGAGAAGAACGTGGTTCCTACAGATGGTTCTTTATGGAAGCCTGGACTGACGGCTGATCCTATTCTTCCCTTAAGGTAAGGCCATGGTTACATTGCTCCTCCGACTATTGTATGATTTCTATCTACTGTTGAGTTTCTGAATGTTTTTGAAAATTTTTGTTACGATGCTTGGAGAGGAGGAGGATAGGTTTTTGGATAAGCTATATTTTTAGGATCTGAGGGTCACCACTAACTAACAAGGATCTGGCTATTAAGTCTCCATGGCAGCGAGGAAGAGCTGGGACTCTTAAACCACTGTGATCAAACATTTATCACCCATCTTGTGATCGATGTAACAAGAATGTGTCGCAAGCCTTTATATACTTTGTAGGTTTTTATAACGGCCTTATCACACTTTCATAATGCATTAATGGTAGGGTTAAAGTAAAAGATTTGCAGGATCCCTGGTCTATTGACTACCCCAGTAACCCATAGCCACTGGACCAAAATCCTGTGAACGTCTTGCCTGCCAGGATCCCCAGTATTCCTTAGCAGGATCCTGGTCTGGTGCTCCCCCTCTAGCCACAGCCTGGTGAACCTTGTCCTGCCTACCAGGACCCCGGGTGTTAATTCACAGAATCCTGGTCCGATGGCCACAGACTACCAGCAAAGCTTCTGAAGCCGTCGTGTAAATCCCTTGTCTAAACTTTTAACGGATATTGGAGACTACTGAGAAGGTTCATTTTTGGTATTCTGTTGGGGTCTATTGAATTGGGGTGGGGTCATTTGTGGAATTGTCTATTAAGAATAGTAATTGCTGATGTCATGGATTAAGTCAGTATGTATTGCACCATTCTATGATTTTCCATTTTGCTAATTATTGTTCTGCACCCATATTTTTCTGATATGTAATAAGATAATATATAACGAGCCTGTTCTGTTCGCACTACTGTACATATGCATGTAATGTTAACCCCAGTTTGCTATAATGGCCAGTGTAAAGGCTATATATAAGGTGTGTGGATTATTGTGTAATGTGTGTTCAGCTTTCACATACATCACTTGATAGGAATGTGTGTTCTTGGGTGTATGTTGACCCCATGGCGGTTCCCTCAGAGGCTCTAAAATAAATCATAAAACGCTATTGACAATCTTAGTAGATTTAAAGTTCCCTATCTATATGTACTTTAACAATTTTCCAGGATTAGAAAAACATGGCAGCTTTCTTTACAGGAGAAAAAGAGGCTATCAATGTCAAAGACAGCAACACAACTCTTACTGGGTTATGTCTCTTGCAGGGTGACTGGATTGAAGTGACTAGATTTGAGCTCCACTCTGAACCTTTGCACTACTGTGGTGCATGAAGAAGAAAGCTGCTATGACTTTCTAATTCTGTTCAACCTTTTTAAGGCCTCATTTAGGATTTAACACTGCAGTTTCCAGACCTACAGTAGTGGGCCACATCTTTTTTTCCAAAATCTTTGCCTTATGTTTTTTTTAAGGTCCATTTTGTTGTTTTATACTCTGTGGCATTTTATGTTTTCTGTAAGCGTTTCTGTAAGATTTTTTTTTTATGATTTTCAAGCAGTTTATAGGTCTGTTGATTTATGTGCCTTATTCACTATTATGCCCTGTAGTTCTGTGTTTTTGTAGTTTTTGTTTTCCTTTTTCCACATATAACTTTTGTTGGTTTTTTTTGCGTCCAATACTATGATGTGGTTTTTCATAAAAGCATGTTTCATAGAATTGCTTTTTTTTTATACACGCGAAAAAAAATCCTAATAAAATCTATATTAAGTTCATAAAGCCTCCGCTGAGCCATAACTGCTCCTTTGGGACTGAAAGAAGGTTTTATTGTGCCATTCAGGTCATGCAAACAGATTGTGCCATGCATGTTGCTCTCTTCTGGCGAGGCCCTGAGCAGCGTACAATAAGAGATGCTTTCCTCTGGCTTTTTATTGCTGTAGTGTCAGTCTTCACTGCATTCTTGCATTCCGGTCATGAAGCAGGTGGCTCAGGATGATAAGGGATTTATGTCCTGTATCCAGTACATGTATATGACGTGTGCACGCGCTGTACTCACCCTGTGGATGGCTAAATGCCCTTCAGCTGTGTTATTTTCCTGCCTCGCCTTTGTTCTGCCCCCTCATTGATATTCCTGTCGCGCCTCGTCCTCTGCTGCGCTCTCTGGAGTGTGTCGGAGCTGTGTTAGCGCTCCTCATCTCTACGCCTCGGACTCGCCCTTGCTCATTCTGAGGATGTTTCCAGAATTTTTTTTTCCCTTCTCCTTAGTGATTTTGATCTTTTGTTTAAAAATTTTTGTATGAGAAGAATTTAGAGGCGATTTTAGCAGGCTTTAGGGGGGAGGTGGGTGGATACATTTTTATTTTTTATTTTCCGTATTTTCAATCTGAATTTTTTTTTTTTTCAAATTTTTCACACTTAACAAAATATTATTAAAGGGGTTCTCCACTTAATGCTTATTTTAACATGTGGGCATGTGTGTGACAGCAGGAGACTAGTGACAGGAGGAGCAGTATAAGGAGGTGTGTGACAGCAGGAGACTAGTGACAGGAGGAGCAGTATAAGGTGGTGTGTGACTGCTGGAGACTAGTGACAGGAGGAGCAGTGTAAGGAGGTGTGTGACAGCAGGAGACTAGTGACAGGGGCAGTATAAGAAGGTGTATGACAGCAGGAGATTAGTGACAGGAGGAGCAGTATAAGGAGGTGTGTGACAGCAGGAGATTAGTGACAGGTGGAGCAGTATAAGGAGGTGTGTGACAGCAGGAGACTAGTGACAGGAGGAGCAGTATAAGGTGGTGTGTGACAGCAGGAGACTACTGATGGGAGGAGCAGTATAAGGTGGTGTGTGTCAGCAGGAGACTAGTGACAGGAGGAGCAGTAGGAGGTATGTGGGGAAGAGCAGTTGAAGGATGTCTGTCACAACAGGAGCCTACTGAAAAGAGCAGTATAAGGAGGTGTGTGACAGCAGGAGATTAGTGACAGGAGGAGCAGTATAAGGAGGTGTGTGACTACTGGAGACTAGTGACAGGAGGAGCAGTATAAGGAGGTGTGTGATAGGAGGAGTCTAGTGACAAAAGCAGTATAAGGAGGTGTGTGACTGCAGGAGATTAGTGACAGGAGGAGCAGTATAAGGAGGTGTGTGACTGCAGGAGACTAGTGACAGGAGGAGCAGTATAAGGAGGTGTGTGACAACAGGAGCCTACTGACAGGAGGAGCAGTATAAGGAGGTGTGTGACAGCAGGAGACTAGTGACAGGAGGAGCAGTATAAGGAGGTGTGTGACAACAGGAGCCTACTGACAGGAGGAGCAGTATAAGGAGGTGTGTGACTGCAGGAGACTAGTGACAGGAGGAGCAGTATAAGGAGGTGTGTTACAACAGGAGCCTACTGACAGGAGGAGCAGTATAAAGAGGTTTGTGACAGCAGGAGACTAGTCACAGGAGGAGCAGTATAAGGAGGTGTGTGACTGCAGGAGACTAGTGACAGGAGGAGCAGTATAAGGAGGTGTGTGACTGCAGGAGTCTAGTGACAGGAGCAGTATAAGAAGGTGTATGACAGCAGGAGATTAGTGACAGGAGGAGCAGTATAAGGAGGTGTGCGACAGCAAGAGACTAGTGACAGGAGGAGCAGTATAAGGAGGTGTGTGACTGCAGGAGACTAGTGACAGGAGGAGCAGTATAGGGAGGTGTGTGACAGCAGGAGACTAGTGATGGGATGAGCAGTATAAGGAGGTGTGTGACTGCAGGAGACTAGTGACAGGAGGAGCCATATAAGGAGGTGTGTGACTGCTGGAGACTAGTGACAGGAGGAGCAGTATAAGGAGGTGTGTGACTGCTGGAGAGTAGTGACAGGAGGAGCAGTTAAAGGAGCTGGTCACCTTTCTTGGCCTCTATTTAACATTTACTGCCCCTCCCCTGAAATCAGCGCTGCAGACGATCGCAGCAGTGTTTCCCGCCAGGATCTTTGCTTGTTGGTGGTTACACACCGCCACATCCCATACATTTTCCACAACTTAAGCCGTTTACGTGATGTTTGCCTGGATCCTTTCTGACCTTTCAGGATAGTCCCAACTTCTTTTCTCCTTTGGTGTCTGTTTTTTTGTTTTTGTTTTTTTAATTCCAGTTTGATAACCGTAAGTCTGAGGGTATAGATCAGATTAGAAGGAGCCGTTTTCTACCTGGGTCACATTATCACTCGCCGCTTGCCTCTGTCTTTGGGGTCCTATATTAGTCCCAAGTCAGAAGCCTTTAGCTGGAGAATCCATGTTCCTCTTGGCTCCTCGTCCGCCTCAACCGTGTGAACCTCCTGCTGCTCCTCATGTGATTTGTGCGCTGACGACACACATTTATAGTTTTATCACTTCCATCTATTTTGGGTTTTCCCAGTCACCCTGTGCTCATTTCAGCCTCTAATTTGTAGAATTGGCCTACTTTTTTTTTTTTTTTACTTATTTTTTGCTTTTTATGTATATGTCCTGCTCCTAGTGCATCCTGCAGTCTTATTCCAGTGTCAGTGGGTGATTAACAGCTGGCACAAGAGAACGAAGTCTCTGCATTTTATTTTCATTAAAATACAAAATCCAAATCCACTTTTTAAAAAAAAAAAAAAAAAAAATTGGAAAACGGTGTCATTTTATTCCCGCTATTCCCCCGAGTTTGCTGTTTTTTGTTTTTTTAAAATCCACCATACGGTTCCAGAGATATTGGCTTTTTTGTATTTGGTGCTAATTTTTGCCAAGAGGGAAGAGCAGAGTTAGAACACGCCCCCAAGGAACCTGTTAAGTCACTCCCTGTTGGCAAAGATCATAAAAACGGGCGCTTAATAAAAAGGCACATATCTTTAGAACCGTATGTCGGATTTAAAAATAACAAAAAGCGTTCTACTCGGGGGAACATCAAGTATAAAACTGGACAGTTTTAACCTGGTGACGGTTCCCCCTTTTAAGGGGGTAAATTTTTGTAAATCTGGATTTTATGTCGGGTCTTGCAGGTCATGACTGGAAAGGTGAATAAATGTGGACTCGCATGCTGTTTATTAGATTCTTCGGCCTCCAGAGTTTTCTCCATTGTCGCGTCTCCTCTTGATCTCTCCCTAATGTTATCCCCTTAGATGATGGGATTTGAGCGTTTGATCCGTCTGACCCTCCAGCCGCCGCTTCTTATTTTCTGCTTATCCTTTTGCCGTCTCTCTCGCACTTGGAAGATTAGGTTTACGCTTTGGGGGAATTTTCGTCTTAAGCCGTATTCTCGGTGACATCTGAAGGAACAACAACGTCTGCCATGATTGCTTCTAGCGGCCATATGGAGGGAGGACGCCGCAGCAGCGGATCGTCTCCCTATAAACTGCGCGGATGGAGGATTTCTAGATTCCGTGTGGCGGACGTAATCCATGATTGCTCTACTTTCTTGTTTGCTCTTATTTGGAGGCCTGACGAATGGGGGGCAGAGAAGGGCGAACTCCAAACTGTTCCCACAAATCTGAAGCTACAATTGTTCACAATGTCTTTAAGATTTCCCATTACTGGAGCTGAGGGTCCGAGGCAGCCCCCTGATAGTGGTCTATAGCATGATCCTCCTCCACCGAGTTGCTGCCGTTCCTTCCACTTCTCCATAATGTCACTCACAGGTGATGGCGGAAGATTCAGGAGGAATAAATGTCATGAACGGACTTGTTAAATCACTTGTTCGGTCACAAACTGCATGGCATGGTGTCGGATGTTATACAGCCAGGGGGGCGAGAGGCTGGATGTTTATGCAGGGGTGTTTGTGTGGGGGATTAGTGGATGTTTTACACTTGGGGGGTCAAGGGTTGCAGGGTATCACTCATATCCTGAACACTTTTATGGACTATAGAAGCCGGGCGTATAGTATGTATCATCATACCACCAAGCACAACCCATCTTCTCACAGTAAAGGTCCCAGTGTCAGTCCCTCATTAGATCCTGTGCTGTGAGGATTTTTCCCTGAATGGCTCCTGCTATATAGTGTGTATACAGTGGCTTCTGACAAAATTAGAATATCATCAAAGAGTTAATTTATATCAGTTCTTCAATACAAACCGTGAAACTCGTATGTTATATAGAGTCATTACAGAGTGATCTATTTCACGTGTTTATTTCTGTTAATGTTGGTGATTATGGCTTACAGCCAATGAAAACCCAGAATTCATTATCTCAGTAAATTAGAATAATTAACAATAAACACCTGCAAAGGCTTCCTAAGCGTTTATAAAGGTCCCTTAGTCTGTTTCAGTAGCTCCACAATCATGGGGAAGACTGCTGACTTCACAGATGTCCAGAAGGCGTCACTGACACACTCCACGAGGAGGGGAAGCCACAAAAGGTCATTGCTAAAGAAGCCGGCTGCTCACACAGTGCTGTATCCAAGAATATTAATGGAAAGTAGAGTGGAAGGAAAAAGTGTGGTAGAAAAAGGTGCACAAGCAACCGGGATAACCGCAGCCTGGAAAGGATTAAGAAAAGAGCATTCACAAATGTGGGGGGAAGATTCACAATGAGTGGACGCTGCTGGAGTCATTGCTTCAAGAACCACCGCACACAGACGTCTCCAGGACATGGACTACAAGTGTCACATTCCTGGTGTCATGTCACTCATGACCAATAGACATCACCAGAAGCGTCTTACCTGGGCCAAGGAGGACAAGAACCGGACTGTTGTCAGTGGTCCAAGGTGTTTTCAGATGAAAGTAAATTTTGCATTTCATTTGGAAACCAAGGTCCCGGAGTCTGGAGGAAGAGTGGAGAGGACACAATCCAAGCTGCTGGAGGTCTGGTGTGAAGTCTCCACCATCAGTGATGGTTTGGGGAGCCATGTCATCTGCTGGTGTAGGTCCACTGTGTGTTATCAAGACCAAAGTCAGCGCCGCCGTCTACCAGGACATTCTAGAGCACTTCATGCTTCCCTCTGCCGACAAGCTTTTTGGAGATGGAAATGTCATTCTCCAGCAGGACTTGGCCCCTGTCCACACTGCCAAAAGTACCAATACCTGGTGTAAAAACAACAGTATCACTGGGCTTTATTGGCCGCAAACTCGCCTGACCTTGGAGTATTGTCAAGAAGAAGATGAGAGACACCAGACCCAACAATGCAGACGAGCTGAAGGCTGCTATCAAAGCAACCTGGGCTTCCATAACCCCTCAGCAGCGCCACAGGCTGATCGCGTCCATGCCACGCTGCATTGATGCAGTAATTGATGCAAAAGGAGCCCGGACCAATTATTGAGTGCATTTACTGAACATACATTTCAGTAGGACAACATTTCAGATTTTTAAAATCATTAATGCTGGTGTTATAAAGTATTCTAATTTACTGAGATAATGACTTTTGGGTTTTCATTGGCTGTAAGCCATAATCATCAACATTAACAGAAATAAACGTAAAGTATATCACACTGTGTAATGACTCTATATAATATTAGTTTCACTTTTATATTGAAGAACTGACATAAATTCACTTTTTGATGATGATCTGATTTTGTGAGCAGCCCCTGTATATCTAGTCAGCACTTGGCCGCCATTAATTCTCCTGCACTTCTTCTCTACCGCTGGTCGCTGTGACCATCGCCATGGCAACTGCAGTAAGTTTTGTAATGCCGGTAATGACAGGGTGATGGCTGAGGAGAGCGCGGGCTGGGGGCACAATACACACTGTGATTTGTCGGAGCCCCCGCACTTCCTGTCCCCCATCCGTTCCATTGTCAGCCATGTTTACCATGTTTGTGTGTGGATTTTTCTGTATGTGCCGTTATTTAAGGCCATGGCCGAACATGTGACGCTGATGGCTGACAGCTCTGTCGCTTATTTTATTACTATTAGTTTGTCCCCATAATTTTCACTAATATTGTGTTCCTTCATTAATCTTCATTTTTACCTGTTGCTTATACTGCACTAATGTATAATATTATGTTTGCACTTTTATGGATCTCCTATGTGTTTATCTACTATATAATTGTCTACGGGTCACTTCCGTCTGTCTGTCTGTCCTTCTGTCACGGTTATTCGTTCGCTGATTGGTCTCGGAATCTGCCTGTCATGGCTGCCACGACCAAACAGCGACGCGCACAGTCCGGAAGAAAATGGCCGCTCCTTACTCCGCGCAGTCACTGCCCGGCGCCCGCATACTCCCCTCCTGTCTGTCCTCACACAGGGTTAATGGCAGCGGTAACGGACCGCGGTGTAATGCAGTCTGTTACCGCTGCTATTAACCCTGTGTGACCAAGTTTTTTTACTATTGACGCAGCCTATGCAGCCTACTCCCCTCTTATCATCTTCTCCCACAATCGCATACAAGACTTCTCCCGTGCTTCCCCCATGCTCTGGAACTTTCTACTCCAACATATCAGACTCTCACCTACCATGGAAACCTTCAAAAGGAACCTGAAGACTCGCGTCTTCCGACAAGCCTACAACCTGCAGTAACCACCGATTCACCAAACTGCTGCTCGACCTGGTCTGGTGTTAATACCTTTGTTCCTTAACCCCTCTGTGACCTTAGACGTACTATCCCGTCGAGGTGCCCTGGGCTTATCTGACCCTGGACGGGATAGTACGTCATAGCCGATCGGCCGCGCTCACGGGGGGAGCGCGGCCGATCGCGGCCGGGTGTCAGCTGCTTATCGCAGCTGACATCCGGCACTATGTGCCAGGAGCGGTCACGGACCGCCCCCGGCACATTAACCCCTGGCACACCGCGATCAAAGATGATCGCGATGTGCCGGCGGTGCAGGGAAGCACCGCGCAGGGAGGGGGCTCCCTGCGGGCTTCCCTGAGCCCCCCGCAGCAACGCGATGTGATCGCGTTGCTGCGAGGGTCTCCTCACCTCCCTCCCTGCTCGAGCCCCGGATCCAAGATGGCCGCGGATCCGGGTCCTGCAGGGAGGGAGGTGGCTTCACAGAGCCTGCTCAGAGCAGGCACTGTGAAGCCTGCAGCGCTGCAAGTCAGATCAGTGATCTGACAGAGTGCTGTGCAAACTGTCAGATCACTGATCTGTGATGTCCCCGCCTGGGACAAAGTAAAAAAGTAAAAAAAAAATTTTCCAAATGTGTAAAAAAAATAAAAAAAAATATTCCAAAATAATGAAAAACAAAAAAAATATATTATTCCCATAAATACATTTCTTCATCTAAATAAAAAAAAAAAACCAATAAAAGTACACATATTTAGTATCGCCGCGTCCGTAACGACCCGACCTATAAAACTGTCCCACTAGTTAACCCCTTCAGTAAACACCGTAAGAAAAAAAAAAAAAAAACGAGGCAAAAAACAACGCTTTATTATCATACCGCCGAACAAAAAGTGGAATAACACGCGATCAAAAGGACAGATATAAATAACCATGGTACCGCTGAAAGCGTCATATTGTCCCGCAAAAAAAGAGCCGCCATACAGCATCATCAGCAAAAAAATAAAAAAGTTATAGTCCTGAGAATAAAGCGATGCAAAAATAATTATTTTTTCTGTAAAATAGTTTTTATCGTATAAAAGCACCAAACCATAAAAAAATGATATAAATGAGGTATCGCTGTAATCGTACTGACCCGAAGAATAAAACTGATTTATCAATTTTACCAAACGCGGAACGGTATAAACGCCTCCCCCAATAGAAATTCATGAATAGCTGGCTTTTGGTCATTCTTCCTCACAAAAATCGGAATAAAAAGCGATAAAAAAATGTCACGTGCCCAAAAATGTTTTCAATAAAAACGTCAACTCGTCCCGCAAAAAACAAGACCTCACATGACTCTGTGGACCAAAATATGGAAAAATTATAGCTCTCAAAATGTGGTATTGCAAAAAATATTTTTTGCAATAAAAAGGGTCTTTCAGTGTGTGACGGCTGCCAATCATAAAAATCCGCTAAAAAACTCGCTATAAAAGTAAATCAAACCCCCCTTCATCACCCCCTTAGTTAGGGAAAAATAAAAAAAAATGTATTTATTTCCATTTTCCCGTTAGGGCTAGGGCTAGGGTTAGGGCTAGGGTTAGGGCTAGGGCTAGGGTTAGGGCTAGGGTTAGGGCTAGGGTTAGGGCTAGGGCTAGGGCTAGGGCTAGGGTTAGGGCTAGGGTTAGGGCTAGGGTTAGGGTTAGGGTTAGGGCTAGGGTTAGGGTTAGGGTTAGGGCTAGGGCTAGGGTTAGGGCTAGGGTTAGGGTTAGGGTTGGGGCTACAGTTAGGGTTGGGGCTAAAGTTAGGGTTAGGGTTTAGATTACATTTACAGTTGGGAATAGGGTTGGGATTAGGGTTAGGGGTGTGTCAGGGTTAGAGGTGTGGTTAGGGTTACCGTTGGAATTAGGGTTAGGGGTGTGTTTAGATTAGGGTTTCAGTTATAATTGGGGGGTTTCCACTGTTTAGGCACATCAGGGGCTCTCCAAACACGACATGGCGTCCGATCTCAATTCCAGCCAATTCTGCGTTGAAAAAGTAAAACAGTGCTCCTTCCCTTCCGAGCTCTCCTGTGTGCCCAAACAGGGGTTTACCCCAACATATGGGGTATCAGCGTACTCAGGACAAATTGGACAACAACTTTTGTGGACCAATTTCTCCTGTTACCCTTGGGAAAATACAAAACTGGGGGCTAAAAAATAATTTTTGTGGGAAAACAAAAAGATTTTTTATTTTCACGGCTCTGCGTTATAAACTGTAGTGAAACACTTGGGGGTTCAAAGTTCTCACAACACATCTAGATAAGTTCATTGAGGGGTCTAGTTTCCAATATGGGGTCACTTGTGGGGGGTTTCTACTGTTTAGGTACATTAGGGGCTCTGCAAACGCAATGTGACGCCTGCAGACCAATCCATCTAAGTCTGCATTCCAAATGATGCTCCTTCCCTTCCGAGCCCTCCCTTGCGCCCAAACGGTGGTTCCCCCCCACATATCGGGTATCAGCGTACTCAGGACAAATTGGACAACAACATTTAGGGTCCAATTTCTCCTGCTAACCTTGGAAAAATACAAAACTGGGGGCTAAAATATAATTTTTGTGGAAAAAAAATATTTTTTATTTGCATGGCTCTGCGTTATAAACTGTAGTGAAATACTTGGGGGTTCAAAGCTCTCACAACACATCAAGATGAGTTCCTTAGGGGGTCTACTTTCCAAAATGGTGTCACTTGTGGGGGGTTTCTACTGTTTAGGTACATTAGGGGCTCTGCAAACGCAATGTGACGCCTGCAGACCATTCCATCTAAGTCTGCATTCCAAATGGCGCTCCTTCCCTTCCGAACCCTCCCATGCGCCCAAACGGTGGTTCCCCCCCACATATGGGGTATCAGCGTACTCAGGACAAATTGGACAACAACTTTTGGGGTCCAATTTCTCCTGTTACCCTAGGGAAAATACAAAACTGGGGGCTAAAAAATCATTTTTGTGGGAAAAAAATTTTGTTTTATTTTTATGGCTCTGCATTATAAACTTCTGTGAAGCCCTTGGTGGGTCAAAGTGCTCACCACACATCCAGATAAGTTCCTTAGGGGGTCTACTTTCCAAAATGGTGTCACTTGTGGGGGGTTTCAATGTTTAGGCACATCAGTGGCTCTCCAAACGCAACATGGCGTCCCATCTCAATTCCAGTCAATTTTGCATTGAAAAGTCAAACGGCGCTCCTTCCCTTCCGAGCTCTCCCATGCGCCCAAACAGTGGTTTACTGCCACATATGGGGTATCAGCGTACTCGGGACAAATTGGACAACAACTTTTGAGGTCCAATTTCTTCTCTTACCCTTGGAAAAATAAAAAATTGGGGGCAAAAATATAATTTTTGTGAAAAAATATGATTTTTTATTTTTACGGTTCTGCATTATAAACTTCTGTGAAGCACTTGGTGGGTCAAAGTGCTCACCACACATCCAGATAAGTTCCTTAGGGGGTCTACTTTCCAAAATGGTGTCACTTGTGGGGGGTTTCAATGTTTAGGCACATCAGTGGCTCTCCAAACGCAACATGGCGTCCCATCTCAATTCCTGTCAATTTTGCATTGAAAAGTCAAATAGCGCTCCTTCCCTTCCGAGCTCTCCCATGCGCCCAAACAGTGGTTTACTGCCACATATGGGGTATCAGCGTACTCAGGACAAATTGGACAACAACTTTTTGGGTCCAATTTCTCCTGTTACCCTTGGTAAAATAAAACAAATTGGAGCTGAAGTAAATTTTTTGTGTAAAAAAGTTAAATGTTCATTTTTATTTAAACATTCCAAAAATTCCTATTAAACACCTGAAGGGTTAATAAACTTCTTGAATGTGGTTTTGAGCACCTTGAGGGGTGCAGTTTTTAGAATGGTGTCACACTTGGGCATTTTCTATCATATAGACCCCTCAAAATGACTTCAAATGAGACGTGGTCGCTAAATAAAAATGGTGTTGTAAAAATGAGAAATTGCTGGTCAACTTTTAACCCTTATAACTCCCTAACAACAACAAAAATTGGTTCCAAAATTATGCTGATGTAAAGGAGACATGTGGGAAATGTTACTTATTAAGTATTTTGTGTGACATATCTCTGTGATTTAATTGCATAAAAATTCAAAGTTTGAAAATTGCGAAATTTTCAAAATTTTTGTCAAATTTCCGTTTTTTTCACAAATAAACGCAGGTACTATCAAAGAAATTTTACCACTATCATGAAGTACAATATGTCACGAGAAAACAATGTCAGAATCACCAGGATCCGTTGAAGCGTTTCGGAGTTATAACCTCATAAAGGGACAGTGGTCAGAATTGTAAAAATTGGCCCGGTCATTAACGTGCAAACCACCCTTGGGGGTAAAGGGGTTAATGTATCCTGGCTTAAGAGTCACACTAAACGACTTACCAACAATCACGAGCAGCGATACAACCTGGCCCTGATCGTTAGTAAGTTGTTGTGTGGTCGCTGGAGAGCTGTCACACAGACCGCTCTCTCCAGCGACCAACGATCCGGGGAAAGACTGTCTTCAACGATGCCGAAGTCCCCGGGTAACCAGGGTAAACATCGGGTTACTAAGTGCAGGGCCGCGCTTAGTAACCCGATATTTACCCTGGTTACCATTGTAAAAGTAAAAAAAAAAAAAACACTACATACTCACATTCTGATGTCTGTCACGTCCCCCGCCGGCGTCCACAGGGTTAAAACTGCTTTTGGGCGAGAGCGCTGCTAATGCACGCGATGCTGCCGAGAGCTTCCCTGCACTGACTGTCAGCGCCGGCCGTAAAGCAGAGCACAGCGGTGATGTCACCGCTGTGCTCTGCTTTACGGCCGGCGCTGGCAGCGCTCCTGCTGAAAGCAGCTTTAACCCTGTGGACGCCGGGGGACGTGACAGACATCAGAATGTGAGTATGTAGTGTTTTTTTTTTTTTTTTTTTACTTTTACAATGGTAACCAGGGTAAATATTGGGTTACTAAGCGCGGCCCTGCACTTAGTAACCCGATGTTTACCCTGGTTACCAGTGAACACATCGCTGGATCGGCGTCACACATGCCGATCCAGCGATGACAGCGGGTGATCAGCGACCAAAAAAAAGGTCCTGATCATTCCCCAACGACCAACGATCTCCCAGCAGGGGCCTGATTGTTGGTCGCGGTCACACATAACGAGATAGTTAGCGGGATCGTTGCTACGTCACAAAAAGCGTGACGTTGCAACAATATCGTTATTTGTGACTCCATCTTTACATCCAGGCTTATTTAGCATTATTAGTTTTTTTTTTTTTTTTTAATCATCCTTAAGGTTCCTTCACACTGAACAACTTTAAAACAAGAACGACAGCGATCCGCGACGTTGCAGCGTCCTGGATAGCGATCTCGTTGTGTTTGACACGCAGCAGCGATCTGGATCCCGCTGTGACATCGCTGGTTGGAGCTGAAAGTCCGGAACTTTATTTGGTCGTCAGGTCGGGGTGTATCGTCATGTTTGACAGCAAAAGCAACGATGCCAGCAATGGTTTTTCATGGAGCAACAACCAGCGAGAACGATAAGTGAGTCGCCGTTACGTCAATGGATCGCTCCTGCATTGTTCTGCTGTTGCCGGTGTTTGACGTCTCCTAGTGACCTAAACAGCAACGCTGCAGCGATCGGCTCGTTGTCTATATCGCTGCAGCGTCGCTGAGTGTGACGGTACCTTTACCTTATGTTTACAGCGTACATTCGATGTACTCGCAGGTCTAACAAATGCCAATACTGTCGTTTTGCCATACACCGGGCTGTTGACCTTTTTTTGACTTTAAAGGTCCATCCCGTGAACCACATTTTCACCCCATGTCCACACAATAGTCTGTCTGAGACCCGTGCCACTCCAATGAAGGGGTTCTGAGGTGCTCCTTTTGAAACTTGAGCATTGACCTCGTGTGCATGGTGTACGCCTCCGCTCTATTCGTGGTCTATAGGACTGCCACAGATAAGCGAGTACAACCGTCCCATAGAAAATGAATGGAGTTAACTCCATTTTTTTATGCAACTGTTGGAGATTACAGTTGTTAGGAAGGAGCGGTGGTATGTACCGCACATGTGTGGCCATTCATTGTCTATAGAACTGCTGTACTCCGTTGTCTACAGGAGTCCCATAGACTGTGGAAAAGGCTGTGGTGTGCACTGTACATGTGCAGCCATTACTCCAGTCATTGTCTATGGGCCTGTCAGAGATAGCTGATCACATTACTTCCATAGAGAATGAATAGGTCAGTGGTGTGCCCGACGCATGTGCAGCCATTACTCCAGTCATTGTCTATGGGCCTGTCAGAGATTGCTGAGCACAGTCCTTCCATACACAATGAATAGGTGGGTGGTGTGCACGGCACATGCACGGCCATTACTCCAGTCATTGTCTATGGGCCTGTCAGAAATGGCTGAGCACAGTTC
Organism: Ranitomeya imitator; assembly: GCF_032444005.1. Lineage (NCBI taxonomy): Eukaryota > Metazoa > Chordata > Amphibia > Anura > Dendrobatidae > Ranitomeya > Ranitomeya imitator. The sequence goes on along the minus strand of NC_091282.1, from coordinate 1,236,253,412 downwards.
TTCCATACACAATGAATAGGTCGGTGGTGGGCACCAGGGCTGTGGAGTCGGAGTCGTGGAGTCGGAGCACAGTTCTTCCATACACAATGAATAGGTGGGTGGCCATTACTCCAGTCATTGTCTATGGGCCTGACAGAGATGGCTGAGCACAGTTCTTCCATACACAATGAATAGGTGGGTGGTGTGTGTGGCCATTACTCCAGTCATTGTCTATGGGCCTGACAGAGATGGCTGAGCACAGTTCTTCCATACACAATGTATAGGTGGGTGGTGTGCGTGACCATTACTCCAGTCATTGTCTATGGGCCTGACAGAGATGGCTGAGCACAGTTCTTCCATACACAATGAATACGTGGGTGGAGTGCGTGGCCATTACTCCAGTCATTGTCTATGGGCCTGACAGAGATGGCTGAGCACAGTTCTTCCATACACAATGAATAGGTGGGTGGTGTGCACTGTGCATGCGTGGCCATTACTCCAGTCATTGGGACACTGCAGAGCCCTGTTCTCGCGATCGATCACACAGTACCTACTACTATTATTTTGGGGGATTCCATGGGTAATGGGGGTCCGCTCCTGGCCATTAATGTGGCGCTATGACGTGGGGCGGCGCTGCCAGTCCTTCCCTTCTAGCGCGGGCGTGCAGCGTTATTAGGTTTAGTCCGCTCGATCATTTCCTGCACATTGATTCTTGGCTTTCTGCTTTGTGAGGTTTTTTTTTCTGTCCGGCTTTGTCAGTTTCCATGGTGACCTGTCCTACGCACCTACTCGGCTGCGTACAAAATACCGAAAGGCTCCATCCAGACGCAGATGTGGACTGTAATCTCGGCACCACGGCGATAACCCAGCGTCTGAAATATACGGAAAAAAAATCACAAACCATTCCTGATCAATGATCTATATATATTTTAATGTATACTGGTGTAATTTTTGTTTATTGGTCATTTTAATTTTGGTTTTACTAATATTGGAAATCCTGTAATATAGAATGCTTACATGCACGCTCGTATAGGCGGAGGGTGCACGTGTTAGGAATGGGCCGGAGACGGCTGCTGCTAGACATCAGCGAAACTAAAGCATAATCATTCACTCCCAGACATTGTATTGGGGTCTAACCCCATAACTTGGAATGATTACTAAAACTCTGGAAAAAAAAAATGCTCACCCCCCTCCCCCCCCCAAAAAAAACAGTAGAGAACCTGCTACAAGATAAGCCAACGCTGATTATGGAAATGTCATTTTCTCTTTAACGTCTGACATTAATCCGATCTGTCAATTCTGAAAATAAGAATATGGAAGGGACCCCTGTGGTCATTCTGCTCACCTGATGACTGTGGGGCCAGTCCAGGACCCCCATAGATTGCAGACGTTTCTTTCTAAATGAATACATTTTTTTATTTGTCACTATATAAAATTATTTGCATTACCGTAATCAGTTTTGAGATGAAACTGAACATCTATTTATCCTGTGCTTGCTGGTCCTTAAATATAAAGCAAAAGCTGCAGTAATGACTGACACAAACAATACACTTTATGGGGTAGGTGGGTATAACTACTATAATACTGCCCCCTATGTACAAGAATATAACTACTATAATACTGCTCCTATGTACAAGAATATATCTACTATAATACTGCCCCCTATGTAGAAGAATATAACTACTATAATACTGCCCCTATATACAAGAATATAACTACTATAATACTGCCCCCTATGTAGAAGAATATAACTACTATAATACTGCCCCTATGTGCAAGAATATAACTACTATAATACTGCTCCTATGTACAAGAATATAACTACTATAATACTGCCCCTTATGTAGAAGAATATAACTACTATAATACTGCCCCTATGTGCAAGAATATAACTACTATAATACTGCCCCTTATGTAGAAGAATATAACTACTATAATACTGCCCCTATGTACAAGAATGTAACTACTATAATACTGCCCCTTATGTAGAAGAATATAACTACTATAATACTGCCCCTTATGTAGAAGAATATAACTACTATAATACTGCCCCTATGTACAAGAATATAACTACTATAATACTGCCCCCTATGTACAAGAATATAACTACTATAATACTGTCCCTATGTACAAGAATATAACTACTATAATACTGCCCCTATGTACAAGAATATAGATATGGCTCCTGCAGGTAGAGCCTCGGTGATGAGGAAGTGATGACGTATCTCAGTCAAACGCAGCGTTAATAATTTGTATTGTAAAATTATCCCTGAAGAGAAATAAGGACATTTCCAGTAACGGTCCTTCATATTAGTATTGAGGAGAATTGATGGCCTTTAATATTTGTCGTAATAAGGAGCACCTTCTCTAGATGAACCTTTCTTGAGGTTAGCCTGGCCGGAGTCCCATTTGCGCCCACTGTACCAAGGATGGTTCTGCTGAATATGATTATTACATGGTTACAGTGAGTAATTAAGAAGCCCCTCTCTAATTAAAGTAGTCTTGATGGAAGCCATGATTTTACTAATACTATCATGCAGTGGATGACGCGACATAGTTTATTCCAACAGCCCTAGATAATATCTAGACAGAGATGGACTTGTCTTCACCTAGATCACCAAAGTTCCATCTTCCCTAGACTTGCAGATGATGTCGTAGAATACGTCAACCACACATGATAATTTTTAGCTTCCTTGGATGCCACTGGCCATTTTTAAGGAATAATGTGCCTGGAGTCTTGAGTTTTCATCTTTTATAGAGGTTTGGTGGGCATCACAGAAGGTAAGCTGGAGCTCACGACCATTAATCTTGTTATGATTACTTTTTAAAGAACGTTTGTGGAGTCCAGGGCTCCTAAAAATTATAGAAGGTAGTTTACGTCTTCTGCGACATATAATCTGGAAGTCACGGCAAGTTGGATCTCCGGTTCTATTGATCCTGATGAAAATGTGGCTATAAAATATCCATGAATGATCTACAGTTGTTAAAAGCATCCACGACGCTTCATCTCAAAGCGATCATCTATGTTGGTCATAACTATTTAAACCTAAGGTCATCAGTTAGCCACTCGATCCATCTTCCTCAGGATTAAGCGTCATGGATGATTCCAATAACACTAGATTATTACTAGATTAAGTTGTCCATGTCTTTACCTGGATCATTAGTAGCAAAGCTCGAACTTGCTTTGTCTTACAGATTTTTTTGTAATGGAGGATGTCAACTACTTCAGAATTTTTTGGTGACCTGGACTTCACCAGCATTTACAGGGCTGTGGAGTCGGTAAGCCAAACCTCCAACTCCGACTCCTCAATTTCCATGACACCTACTCCCAGTCCACCAAAATGGTCTCCGACTCCATGACTCGGACTCCCACTCTACATAGAGCCCTGGTTATTTTAGAGTGTAATCATTACAATTTTAATGGTCGCGAGCTCATGGCTACTTTCTCTAATGTTCACCATCATGAGGAACCCCTACTTTGCCTAAAATTTTGTTAGAATGGTAAATTTTACATTATTTAAGGGGAAAACCCAGGACTCCAAAGAACGCTGGTAAAGTCCAAAGCACCCCAAAAAAAAGTCATCGGAAATGGTTAACGTTTTCTCCAACACTTAATCTGGAAGTCAAGTTGAATATCTGGAAGGCAAGGTGAATATTTGTTTCTACTGATCCCGGTGAAAACGTGGCTTTAACTTATCTACAGTTTGTTACAAACATCCATGACCCTTTATCCTGAAGAAGATGGAACTTGTGGTTAAGTGATCATCTGGGTAGGTCATAACTATTTTAAAAAAGGTCACCACTTAACCACTAGATCCATATTTTTATTGAATTTTCAACATGGCGGATTCCAATAACACTACACCATGTTTTTACCTGGATCATTAGAAGCAAAGATCCAACTTTCCCGGACTTCCAGAAGATGTGGCATGGAGGATGTCAACCACATTAGATGATTTTTTATTTTTTTTTTAGGTGCTCGATAATCCACAAGTGTTACTCAGAGAATATACATGTCATTATTAAAGGTCGTGAGCTCATGGCTACCTTCTCTTATGTCCACCATCATGAGGAACCTCAACTTTTGCTTAAAATTGTGCTGTAAGAATGTAAACGCGTAAACTATATAAGATGAAGACTCAAGACTTTAAAGAGTGTTGATGTAGACCAGGCCATCTGAAAACAATCAGAAATGGCTGTCGTCATCTACGACGCGTCATCTGGACATCCCAACAAGATGGATCTTCGGTACTAGTCATCCAGGCGAAGACATTGCCATCTGCTGGAAATCATCTAGGCTTGTTGGAATTGGTCATACAGAATAAGGTGGATCTTGTGGTTAAGTGATGACTTTGTCTTATATAATTATGACGAACCCAGATGGTGACATTTTGTAGTAAATTTATATATCCTAATGATTTTTATTATTATTGGTAATTGACTATTTGTGGCCAGTACGATCCTGATGTCTAAATTTCCATCCGTAATAGACCATCTGTTTACTACTCTAGAGATGACTGTTGTCTGGTGACAATTTTTTTTAGGTGGGTCAGAAAGAGGAGGTCCACCTCGACGGTATTTATTTTTTTTCCAAAGCTGCTAAAAAAGTAATCTTAGTAATTGTCTACAAGTTCCCCCCTTTAGATGTGGACTGGTCCTTGTGTTGGTCTCTACTTCTTTACTCCTTGGTCCTGCGATATCACGATTGGCGGCGGAGCAGTCATTTCCTGTGTGTTGGAGAGAGTCCGGGAAGTAGAAACCTGCGGAATACCGGTTTGGTGTCACAACAGGAATGAGTTATCGATTCTTTTTCAATCTTGGACCTCATTGACTTACAATTGGATATGTTGGGTTACTTTGTGGTGTCTCTGGAGGTCTCGCTCTTCTCTCCCGTCTGACGTCCCTTTATCATCTGAATTTTCTTTTTTAAAAAATGGTACAAATAAATTACAAGAATTAACGCCTTACCTTGAAGTTGATGGCTCCATGGACTGTCTAACGCTGACCTGCCAAGCTATCCGACCCAACCCAACAAAACGTCGTTACTATACCAAAAATGTGAAAAATTCCACCTAAAATGTAAAAATTTCTAGAAGACCTTTTTGGCTTCTAGAATTATGTCCAGATGTTGTCCTGTCTACAAGCCGCATACATCCCTTTTCGTAATTTTAAGCGTCTCCAAGATAAGCCCATTGGTGGGGTCAGATTTGGTTTTTGTCATGGTCTTTGTGTCATTACTTGCCTAATCCTCTTGTTGGAGCTGATCATCGGAGTGGTGACGGCATGGATTTCCTGGTATTAAATTAGTCGCAATGAATATACATGATTCCACCCCTGCTGCCATGGGGGATAAATCTTTAGGAAGTCTTTTTAATTAAAAATACATTACATTTCTGTAAATCCTGTTGTACATCGCTATTGGAAATTGAATTACTTGTTAGCTGCGGTCACGGGGTCCTTCTCCGGTACCACACAATCAACAGAGCAAGAGTATAGTAAACAATTCCAAGACCTTTATTTAGGCAAAAATACGAAAGGTCCATAAACGTTCCACCACACAAAGGATAAAATAGTCCAGAACACGAATGCAGTTCAGTAACAGGATAGAAGTCCAACAATCCAGCAGACAGAGGATAGCATAGTCCATATACTCTTCTTTCTCTCTGACATGCTGTGAACACATCATCATTCCACACAGGATCTGATCTGTGTCTCACCTCCCTGATATTTACAAGTCCCTCTCCTCATTCACATGTTAGGGGGGTGGGTCACAGGGGCTCATTGTTTCACCAAGCTAGGTCAACATGTCATTAGCATATTAGCAAACAACATTATTCACTGACCCTGTGGAGAGAACAGTACAAGACTGTGGGGGCTGATATCAGATGGCAAATAACAGCAATTCATCAATTGGCAAATAACTCCTTCTACAAGAGAACACCATGAAAATAAGTAAAAAAGAAATATACACAAAAATGTTACCCACATAGCATATCGCATCATCACAGCGGCCTTTACCGTATTTGAGCCATTGGTTTTAACTTACCTTTTAATTTATTTATTTTTTTTCAAGCTGCAGTACCACTCACTGACCACAGTCATAAGTGGCGCTGTTCAATGGGAAAGAATAAAGGTACCTTTACACATAACGATATTGTTAACGATATCGTTGCTATTTGTGACGTAGCAACGATATCGTTAATGAAATCGTTATGTGTGACAGCGTCCAACGATCAGGCCCCTGCTGGGAGATCGTTGGTCGCTGAATAAAGTCCAGAACTTTATTTCGTCACTGGACTCCCTGGAGACATCGCTGGATCGGCGTGTGTGACACCGATCCAGCGATGTCTTCACTGGTAACCAGGGTAAACATCGGGTAACTAAGCGCAGGGCCGCGCTTAGTAACCCGATGTTTACCCTGGTTACCATGCTAAAAGTAAAAAAAAACAAACAGTACATACTTACCTACCGCTGTCTGTCCTCCAGCGCTGTGCTCTGCACTCCTCCTGTACTGTCTGGGAGCCGGAAAGCAGAGCGGTGACGTCACCGCTGTGCTTTCCGGCTCCCATACAGTACAGGAGGAGAGCAGAGAAGCAGAGCGCAGCGCTGGAGGACAGACGGCTGTAGGTAAGTATGTAGTGTTTGTTTTTTTTACTTTTAGCATGGTAACCAGGGTAAACATCGGGTTACTAAGCGCGGCCCTGCGCTTAGTTACCCGATGTTTACCCTGGTTACCGGCATCGTTGGTCGCTGGAGAGCGGTCTGTGTGACAGCTCTCCAGCGACCAAACAGCGACGCTGCAGCGATCCGGATCGTTGTCGGTATCGCTGCAGCGTCGCTAAATGTGAAGGGGCCTTAAGTCAATTTTACAATCCCTTTTTAATTCACACTTGTTGAAGCGACTAGCCCTCTTTTCTTTTATGACCCCACAGTTAGACCACGTGCTTCTAAACTGTTCGTACAATTCTAGGTATTTCCGTTTTTAAAATAAAGTTTTTTTGTTTTTTTTTCCCCTCTCGTCATAGATGTCTATAAAGGGCAGAGCCGGGGAGCTGCTTCCACTGATTACACTATCGTAGTAACTCTGCCGGAGCCGGACGACACCAGCAGATATGTTTATAGGGTGTGATAAATGCGAACAGGGTGTGGATCAGCGGCTCGTCCGCTAAGAGGGATCGCAATCTGTAATGTGGATCATTGTGACGTAATGCTGTAAGGGGAGCCAGAGATCCCTGCCAATAGAAACAGGCCGCGCAGGGGAAGACGGCGTTACATTCTGTTCCCAAAGAGCGCACTGCTGTACCAAACAGCAAGAAAGGCGCTGCTTTATATATGTACTAGAATCTATTGTTATAAGTGTGTTTTTATTAGTCTGAATTAACCCTGCTGGAATAGTGGCCTAATATACAGGAATATAAGTAGGAAAGCTCTGCCTCTTACCAAGAATATAACTATACTGCCCCCTATGTACAGGAATATAACTACTATAGTACTGCCCCTATGTACAATAATATAACTACTATAGTACTGCCCCTATGTACAAGAATATAACTACTATAATACTGCCCCTATGTACAATAATATAACTACTATAATACTGCCCCTATGTACAAGAATATAACTACTATAATACTGCCCCTATGTACAAGAATATAACTACTATAATACTGCTCCTATGTACAAGAATATAACTACTATAATACTGCTCCTATGCACAACAATATAACTACTATAATACTGCCCCTATGTACAAGAATATAACTACTATAATACTGCCCCTATGTACAAGAATATAACTACAATAATATCTCCCCTATGTATAAGAATATAACTACTATAATACTGCTCCTATGTACAAGAATATAACTACTATAATACTGCTCCTATGTACAAGAATATAACTACTATAATACTGCCCCTATGCACAAGAAAATAACTAGTATAATACTGCTCCTATATACAAGAATACAACTACTATAATACTGCCCCTATGTACAAGAATATAACTACTATAATACTGCCCCTGTATACAAGAGTATCTACTATATAATTGTCTAAGGGTCACTTCCGTCTGCCCTTCTGTCACGGTTATTCATTCGCTGATTGGTCTCGCCAGCTGCCTGTCATGGCTGCCGCGACCAATCAGCGACAGGCACAGTCCGGAAGAAAGTGGCCGCTCCTTACACCCCGCAGTCAGTGCCTGTCGCCCGCATACTCCCCTCCGGTCACCGCTAACACAGGGTTAATGCCGGTGCTAAGGGACCGCGTTATGCCGCGGGTAACGCACTCCGTAACCGCCGCTATTAACCCTGCGTGTCCCAAACTTTAAACTATTGACGCTGCCTATGCGGCATCAATAGAAAAAAATGTAATGTTAAAAATAATTTAAAAAAAACTGCAATACTCGCCCTCCGTAGTCGCTCGCGCCGGCCGCCATCTTCCGTTGCAGGTTCCGGTGGCAAAGATCGTATGGTTGAAGGACCTGCCATTACGCCACGGTCATGTGACCGACGTCATCACAGGTCCTGTGCTCATACCAACCCTGGGACCGGAAGCTGCCGTGGACTACAAGAGCTCCCTCGGAAAGGTGAGTATGTTTATTTTTTAACCTGTGACAAACCTGGCTGGGCAATATACTACGTGGCTCTGTGCTGTATACTACGTGGCTGGGCAATATGCTACATGGCTCTGTGCTGTATACTACGTGGCTGGGCAATATACTACGCCACTAGGCAATATACTACGTGGCTCTGTGCTGTAGTGCAATATACTACGTGGCTGGGCAATATACTACGTGGCTGGGCAATATACTACGTGGCTGGGCAATATACTACGTGGACATGCATATTCTAGAATACCCGATGCGTTAGAATCTGGCCACCATCTAGTAACTACTATAATACTGCCATTATGTACAAGAATATAACTACTATAATACTGCCGCTATGTACAAGAATATAACTACTATAATACTGCCCCTATATACAAGAATATAACTACTATAATACTGCCCCCTATTTACAAGAATATAACTACTATAATACTGCCCCTATATACAAGAATATAACTACTATAATACTGCCCCTATATACAAGAATATAACTACTATAATACTGCCCCTATATACAAGAATATAACTACTATAATACTGCCCCTATATACAAGAATATAACTACTATAATACTGCCCCCTATGTACAAGAATATAACTACTATAATACTGCCCCTATATACAAGAATATAACTACTATAATACTGCTCCTATGTACAAGAATATAACTACTATAATACTGCCCCCTATGTACAAGAATATAACTACTATAATACTGCCCCTATATAGAAGAATATAACTACTATAATACTGCCCCTATATAGAAGAATATAACTACTATAATACTGCCCCCTATGTACAGGAATATAACTACTATAATACTGCTCCTATGTAAAAGAATATAACTACTATAATACTGCCTCATACAATTTGGAAAAAAGTATTTAGTCAGCCACCAATTGTGCAAGTTCTCCCACTGATAAAGATGAGAGAGGCCTGTATTTGACATCATAGGTAGACCACAACTATGAGTCACAATGAGAAAACAAATCCAGAAAATCACCTTGTCCGATCTGGTAAGATTTATTTTACAAATTATGGTGGAAAATAAGTATTTGGTCACCTAAAAACATGCAAGATTTCTGGCTCTCACAGACCTGTAGCTTCTTCTTTAAGAGGCTCCTCTGTCCTCCACTCATTACCTGTGGTAATGGCGCCTGGTTGAACTTGTTATCAGTATAAAAGACACCTGTCCACAACCTCAAACAGTCACACTCCAAACTCCACTTTGGTGAAGACCAAAGAGCTGTCGGAGGACACCAGAAACAAAATTGTAGCCCTGCACCAGGCTGGGAAGACTGAATCTGCAATAGGCAAGCAGCTTGGTGTGATGAAATCAACTGTGGGAGCAAAAATAAGAAAATGGAATTGTCATGTCTGCTTCCACTGCTGCATCTGCTCTGCCCCCCAATACTTACCGCTCCGTTCTGGCTTCCAGCTTGTCTTGGGTCCCGGCGTCTCTCTCCCGCGCTGTCTGTCTCGCGGCCGGAGGTGAATCTGCGCATGCGCCTTAGGCTGCGGGTGCGCGCTATGCCGGCTCTTTAACTTGCAGCATCTGACCCGGAACAACTGCTGTTCCTATCAGATGCTGCCACTGGGTAGATCAGGCCGCACTCCCCTAGTGGAGGCGTCTGATTGTGTGTGCTACGGCATACTCAAGTTTAGGCCGCCTCTGTAGGAGTCTGCCCACTATCTGATTTACCCTATCCTTGCTTGTCTCCCCTGCAGTCCCTGGTCCTCCCTGCCTCGGTACTCCCTGCCCTGTCCTGGCCGTCCCTCGCCTCCTGGCCTCTGCTCTGTGGACCCTGTCCCTCTCTCAATCCCATACTCCGGTGCCATGGGTACCTCCTTCTGAGCTCCCTGTACCTACTCAGCTATCTTGGTTCCTGTCTCCTTGCTACCCAGCCTACGGCTCTACTGCTAGCTCCTACCTGTTTTTACCCTCTACTTCTCTACAAGCCGCCCCTCTTGGTACCATCTGTCGCGATATCAGACTCCCCCGGGCCTGCTCCTAACGATCCCTGTCTAGGGGTCGGTTCCACCTGGTTCGCTCACCTGGGGAAGCTTCGGTGCCGCCACCCACAGGGTCCACTCTTGGAAGCTCGCCTCTCCTAGGTTGCACAGGAACACATACAAGACCACTGATAATCTCCCACGATCTGGGACTCCACGCAAGATCTCATCCAATGGGGGTCAAAATGATCATAAGAACGGTGAGCGAAAATCCCAGAACCACACGGGGGGACCTAGTGAATGACCTGCATAGAGCTGGGACCTCTGTAACAAAGGCTACCATCAGTAACACACTACGCCACCAGAGACTCAGAACCTGCAGTGCCAAACGTGTCCCCCTGCTTAAGCCAGTACATGTCCGGGCCCGTCAGAAGTTTTCTATAGAGCAGTTGGGTTATCCAGAAGAGTATTGGGAGAATTTCTTATGGTCTGATGAAACCAAAGTAGAGCTGTTTAGTAGAAACAAAACTCGTCGTGTTTGGAGGAGACAGAATGCTGAGTTGCATCCAAAGAACACTATACCTACTGTGAAGCACGGGGGTGGCAACATCATGCTTTGGGGCTGTTTCTCTGCAAAGGGGCCAGGACGACTGGTTCGTGTACATGAAAGAATGAATGGGGCCATGTATCGTGAGATTTTTAGTGCAAACCTCCTTCCATCAGCAAGTGCATTGAAGATAAAACGTGGATGGGTCTGTCAGCATGATAATAATCCCAAGCACACCGCCAGGGCAGCGAAGGAGTGGCTTTGTAAGAAGCATATGAAGGTCCTGGAGTGGCCTAGCCAGTCTCCAGATCTCAACCTCATAGAAAACCTTTGGAGGGAGTTGAAAGTCCGTGTTGCCCAGGGACAGGCCCAAAACATCACTGCTCTAGAGGAGATCTGCATGGGGGAATGGGCCAACGTACCACCAACAGTGTGTGGCAACCTTGTGAAGACTTACAGAAAACGTCTGACCTCTGTCATTGCCAACAAAGGATATATTACAAAGTATTCAGATGAGCTTTTGTTAATGACTATTAATTTCCACCGTATTTTGCTAAATAAATCTTGCCAAATTAGACAAGGTGATTTCCTGGATTAGTTTTCTCATTGTGACTCTCCTAGTTGTGGTCACGTATGATGTAAATTACAGGCCTTTCATCATATTAAGTGGGAGAACTTGCACAATTGGTGGCAGAATAAATAGTTTTTTTCCCCATTGTATGTACAAGAATATAACTACTATTATACAGTGGAGGAAATAAGTATTTGATCCCTAGCTGATTTTGTAAGTTTTGCACACTGACTAAAGTCATGAACAGTCTATAATGTTAAGGGTAGGTTAATTTTAACATTGAGAGATAGAATATCAAAAATAAAATCCAGAAAATCACATTGTATAAATTCTATACATTTATTTGCATTTAGCAGTGAGAAATAAGTATTTGATCCCTCTTGCAAACAAGACTTAATGCTTGGTGGTAAAACCCTTGTTGGCAAGCACAGCAGTCAGACGCTTTTTGTAGTTGATGATGAGGTTTGTGCACATGTCAGGAGGAATTTTGGTCCACTCCTCTTTGCAGATAATCTCTAAATCATTAAGATTTGAGGCTGTTGCTTGGCAACTCAGAGCTTCTAGTCCCTCCATAAGTTTTTTTATGGGATTAAGGTCTGGAGACTATTTAGGCCGCTCCATGACCTTAATGTGCTTCTTTTTGAGCCACTCCTTTGTTGCCTTCGCTGTATGTTTTGGGTCATTTTCTTGCTGGATGACCCAGCCATGACCCATTTTTAATGTCCTGCTGGAGGAAAGGAGGTTGTCATTCAGGATTTTAAAGTACATGTCTCCATCCATTCTCCCATTGATGCGGTCGGTGAAGTCCTCCTGTGCTGTTAGCAGAGAAAGACCCCCAAAACATAATTTTTCCACCTCCATGCTTGACAGTGAGGATGGTGTTATTTGGATCATAGGCAGCATTTCTCTTCCTCCAAATACGGCGAGTTGAGTTAATGCCAAAGACCTCAAGTTTTGTCTCGTCTGACCACAGCACCTTCTCACAATCACTCACAGAATCATCCAGGTGTTCATTGGCAAACTTCAGACTTTCCTGCACATGTGCCTTCTTGAGCAGGGGGACCTTGCGGGCACTGCAGGATTTTACACCTTTACGGCGTAATGTGTTACCAATGGTTTTCTTGGTGACTGTGGTCCCAGCTGCCTTGAGGTCGTTAACAGGTTCCCCCCGTGTAGTTTTAGGCTGATCTCTCACCTTCCTCATGATCAAGGATACACCACGAGGTGAGATTTTGCATGGTGCCCAAGATCGATGTCGATTGACAGTCATTTTGTATTTCTTCCATTTTCTTACTATTGCACCAACAGTTGTCTCCTTCTCACCCAGTGTCTTACTTATGGTTTTGTAGCCCATTCCAGCTTTGTGCAGGTCTATGATCTTGTCCCTGACATCCTTAGAAAGCTCTTTGGTCTTGCCCATGTTGTAGAGGTTAGAGTCTGACTGATTAATGAAGTCTGTAGACAGGAGTCTTTTATAAAGGTGACTATGTAAGACAGCTGTCTTTAATGCAGGTAACGAGTTGATTAGGAGCGTCTAACTGGTCTGTAGGAGCCAGAACTCTCAATGGCTGGTAGGGGATCAAATACTTATTTCTCACTGCAAAATGCAAATTAATTTATATCATTTATACAATGTGATTTTCTGGATTTTATTTTTGATATTCTATCTCTCAATGTTAAAATTAACCTACCCTTAAAATTATACAGGTCCTTCTCAAAAAATTAGCATATAGTGTTAACATAGTAACATAGTAACATAGTTAGTAAGGCCGAAAAAAGACATTTGTCCATCCAGTTCAGCCTATATTCCATTATAATAAATACCCAGATCTACGTCCTTCTACAGAACCTAATAATTGTATGATACAATATTGTTCTGCTCCAGGAAGACATCCAGGCCTCTCTTGAACCCCTCGACTGAGTTCGCCATCACCACCTCCTCAGGCAAGCAATTCCAGATTCTCACTGCCCTAACAGTAAAGAATCCTCTTCTATGTTGGTGGAAAAACCTTCTCTCCTCCAGACGCAAAGAATGCCCCCTTGTGCCCGTCACCTTCCTTGGTATAAACAGATCCTCAGCGAGATATTTGTATTGTCCCCTTATATACTTATACATGGTTATTAGATCGCCCCTCAGTCGTCTTTTTTCTAGACTAAATAATCCTAATTTCGCTAATCTATCTGGGTATTGTAGTTCTCCCATCCCCTTTATTAATTTTGTTGCCCTCCTTTGTACTCTCTCTAGTTCCATTATATCCTTCCTGAGCACCGGTGCCCAAAACTGGACACAGTACTCCATGTGCGGTCTAACTAGGGATTTGTACAGAGGCAGTATAATGCTCTCATCATGTGTATCCAGACCTCTTTTAATGCACCCCATGATCCTGTTTGCCTTGGCAGCTGCTGCCTGGCACTGGCTGCTCCAGGTAAGTTTATCATTAACTAGGATCCCCAAGTCCTTCTCCCTGTCAGATTTACCCAGTGGTTTCCCGTTCAGTGTGTAATGGTGATATTGATTCCCTCTTCCCATGTGTATAACCTTACATTTATCATTGTTAAACCTCATCTGCCACCTTTCAGCCCAAGTTTCCAACTTATCCAGATCCATCTGTAGCAGAATACTATCTTCTCTTGTATTAACTGCTTTACACAGTTTTGTATCATCTGCAAATATCGATATTTTACTGTGTAAACCTTCTACCAGATCATTAATGAATATGTTGAAGAGAACAGGTCCCAATACTGACCCCTGCGGTACCCCACTGGTCACAGCGACCCAGTTAGAGACTATACCATTTATAACCACTCTCTGCTTTCTATCACTAAGGCTACGTTCACATTAGCGTCGCGTCGCCGTTGCGTCGGCGACGCAGCGGCGACGCGCCCCTATGTTTAACATAGGGGACGCGTGCGTTGTTTTGGTGGCGTTTTTCGCCACGTGCGTCGTTTCCGACGCTAGCGTCGGACGCAAGAAAACGCTACATGTAGCATTTTCTGTGCGTCCGATTTTCGTCAAAAACGACGCACGCGTCGCAAAACGCGTTTTTGCGCGCGTTTGCGCGCGTTTTTCCGTGCGTCGCCGACGCAACGGCGACGCGACGCTAATGTGAACGTAGCCTAAGCCAGTTACTAACCCATTTACACACATTTTCCCCCAGACCAAGCATTCTCATTTTGTGCACCAACCTCTTGTGCGGCACGGTATCAAACGCTTTGGAAAAATCGAGATATACCACGTCCAATGACTCACCGTGGTCCAGCCTATAGCTTACCTCTTCATAAAAACTGATTAGATTGGTTTGACAGGAGCGATTTCTCATAAACCCATGCTGATATGGAGTTAAACAGTTATTCTCATTGAGATAATCCAGAATAACATCCCTCAGAAACCCTTCAAATATTTTACCAACAATAGAGGTTAGACTTACTGGCCTATAATTTCCAGGTTCACTTTTAGAGCCCTTTTTGAATATTGGCACCACATTTGCTATGCGCCAGTCCTGCGGAACAGACCCTGTCGCTATAGAGGGTTAAATGGTTAAATTTCATTATTTACCATAATGTAATGATTACAATTAAACTTTCATATATTATAGATTCATTATCCACCAACTGAAATTTGTCAGGTCTTTTATTGTTTTAATACTGATGATTTTGGCATACAACTCCTGATAACCCAAAAAACCTGTCTCAATAAATTAGCATATCAAGAAAAGGTTCTCTAAACGACCTATTACCCTAATCTTCTGAATCAACTAATTAACTCTAAACACATGCAAAAGATACCTGAGGCTTTTATAAACTCCCTGCCTGGTTCATTACTCAAAACCCCCATCATGGGTAAGACTAGCGACCTGACAGATGTCAAGAAGGCCATCATTGACACCCTCAAGCAAGAGGGTAAGACCCAGAAAGAAATTTCTCAACAAATAGGCTGTTCCCAGAGTGCTGTATCAAGGCACCTCAATGGTAAGTCTGTTGGAAGGAAACCATGTGGCAGAAAACACTGTACAACAAGAAGAGGAGACCGGACCCTGAGGAAGATTGTGGAGAAGGACCGATTCCAGACCTTGGGGAACCTGAGGAAGCAGTGGACTGAGTCTGGTGTGGAAACATCCAGAGCCACCGTGCACAGGCGTGTGCAGGAAATGGGCTACAGGTGCCGCATTCCCCAGGTAAAGCCACTTTTGAACCATAAACAGCGGCAGAGGCGCCTGACCTGGGCTACAGAGAAGCAGCACTGGACTGTTGCTAAGTGGTCCCAAGTACTTTTTTCTGATGAAAGCAAATTTTGCATGTCATTCGGAAATCAAGGTGCCAGAGTCTGGAGGAAGACTGGGGAGAAGAAAATGCCTGAAGTCCAGTGTCAAGTACCCACAGTCAGTGATGGTGTGGGGTGCCATGTCAGCTGCTGGTGTTGGTCCACTGTGTTTCATCAAGGGCAGGGTCAATGCTTTATGGAGATGAAGATTTCATTTTTTCAGCACGACCTGGCACCTGCTCACAGTGCCAAAACCACTGGTAAATGGTTTACTGACCATGGTATTACTGTGCTCAATTGGCCTGCCAACTCTCCTGACCTGAACCCCATAGAGAATCTGTGGGATATTGTGAAGAGAAAGTTGAGAGACGCAAGACCCAACACTCTGGATGAGCTTAAGGCCGCTATTGAAGCATCCTGGGCCTCCATAACATCTCAGCAGTGTCACAGGCTGATTGCCTCCATGCCACGCCGCATTGAAGCAGTCATTTCTGCCAAAGGATTCCCCACCAAGTATTGAGTGCATAACTGAACATTATTATTTGATGGTTTTTTTGTTTGTTATTAAAAAACACTTTTATTTGATTGGATGGGTGAAATATGCTAATTTATTGAGACAGGTTTTTTGGGTTATCAGGAGTTGTATGCCAAAATCATCAGTATTAAAACAATAAAAGACCTGACAAATTTCAGTTGGTGGATAATGAATCTATAATATATGAAAGTTTAATTGTAATCATTACATTATGGTAAATAATGAAATTTAACACTATATGCTAATTTTTTGAGAAGGACCTGTAGACTGTTCATGTCTTTGTCAGTGGGCAAACCTACAAAATCAGGAGGAGATCAAATACTTATTTCCCCCCCTGTATATATAGAATTGCACTGTATAGAGTGTGTTGCGGTATTATTTTTTGTGTGGAGCAGTTTTCTAGTTTTGCTTGGTTCTCCGCCATAGATGGCAAACAATCGGATATAAATACGGTAATTCCTCTTTTCTCTCCCTCGTGGCCGTTTCCGCTCTGTACACTTTTCCGGGTCGTCTTTCTCGTTCATCCTTTTTGGTTGATGATTTTTTTTTTTTTTTTTTATTACCGTATTTCTTTTGTGTTTAATTACGAAGACATAAAGCAGCAAATGATCGGCGACGGCGAAGCCTCCAATATTTAATTAAGAAAAATAATCCTGTGTAGTGAAGCAGCGTGTTGTCATGGTAACTAGGACTGAAGTTTGATAGCGCCGGCCTTCACTGCAGAACTCTGCTTCCTGCTCCGTACATGGCCATTACCCGCGGCGGCACAAGGATGGCGGCGGCCGGGTCCATTCATAAGGAGCGACACTTGTGGCTGCACGGACTGACTGCGACTTCAATTGACTTAAATTAATTGACCGCGAGCCGATATTATACGTCAAATGTTATATGTTGCTGCTCGCTGTCTCGCAGCTGAGAGTTTGTTACAGTTGCATTCAGGTTAGAAGTGCAGAACTGCGCTGGTCAGCCATAAGCACCTGGAAGCGCTAGGTTCTGATTGTAAAGAATAAACACAGTATATACAGGATGGCGAGAAACGCAGAAAAATAAATATATCTTTCATTATATGATGTATATATCAATGCAGAGCAGCAAACTGCGACAGAGCACTGCCATCTAGCGGCTGACCAGGAGAAGTGCAGATATGGAGCACTGGGAAAGACCAGACTAGAAACCATGTTCTAGAAGTCCAGGAGATGCCTTCAGTCTATCGGGAAATGTTCTGTACACTGAGGAGCAGAAGGGGAACCATGCTGTGAACTTCTGACTCTCAGGCTCCACATCTCACCATCCACTACTGCCTTGATGGTGAGACTGCCATCATTATGTAGACCATTATCTTGGCTATCTCATACATACAGCTGTTTAGCATATGATTAGTTATGCGGATTCTTGTCATAATTACTGTCTTGTTCCTAAACATTAAATTAGTATTTTGTAAATCCACCTTTTTGGCTGAACCCTTCTGCTCTTGATGAGATTCTGGTTTGTCTCCACCGAAATCTGATCCCAGGTCTCTTCTACACGTTCCCCATGTTGGTGCCCACTGGTCGCCTCATTCTTCATCTCTTCCCACAAGTGTTGGATTGGGTTGAGGTCTCGGGGACTATGGAGGACCATCCAGGACCTCTACCTCATTATCATTGACCCATTTCTTCGCTAATCTCTGGTCATGGTCCTGCTGGAACACTATGTCGTCCTTTCACACCCATAGTACTTGAGTTTACGAAGTAGCTCGTCTTGTAGGACGCTCACACATAGCTCAGCATTGAGACCACCATCGATCCTGGTCAAGTATCCAACGCCTTTGGCTGTGAAACATACCCCATATCATCAGGCTTCCTCCACCGAACATGACAGATCCTTCAATTTCTCGTTGGCCCCTTTTCCTTGTTTCTTCTAAACCCGTTTGCCCCTATCAGAGCCGTCTGTTGACTTTCGTCTCGTTGCTCCAAATCACCCATTTCCAATCTTCCACTTTTCGTACTGGTTTGCAAATTCGAGCTGATGCTTCTGATGACCTTATTGTGGTCGAGGTTTCTTCACCACCATTCTTCGGGCCACCATTCCATACTTGTGTAACGTGCGTGGCATGGTGCTTCCATGGACGTCTGTGATCTCACTGTTACGAAGCATATGAGCCTTCTCCATGGCCGTGATTGTCTCCAGAACTGAGAGACCTTGAAATGAGCCAACTTGGTGACTGATATTTTGCCTGGACGTCCACTTCTTGGCTTTTGGATGGACGGACTTGATTCCGTATTCTTCCAGGTGTCATGGCGCTCACTTGATAAATTTTGGCCATTTTGTTGGCCAAGACACGACTGTCGATGAGCTGGACATCATCATCCAGCTAATCGACAGTCGTGTCTTGGCCAAGAAAACTTGCAAACCGCATCACGTGAGGGCCATGACACCTGGAAGAATACGTAATCAAATCCGACCATGGTTCTCCTTTCTTGGGAAATCATCTTAATGCTGGCTCCTTGATTCCAACCAGTGACCTTTCTTTCGCAGGTTGTATCACCACCAGGAGCAAAACCGTAACAATGCAGTGACATGACGAGAATCTGCATAACTAATCATATGCTAATTAGTCACAAGTCACATTTCAGTATGAGATATCTATAAAATGATGGCAGTCTCACCTTCAAGGCAGTAGTGGATGGTTCGATATAAAGCCTGAAAGTCACAAACAGGACCGATCATTGAGACTAAAACCTAATTTATGTAAATGAATCTCCTTAAAGCGGTAATTGTAGGCGCGATATTCTGTGAAGAATCTTTTTGTTTCAGATAACAAATCTCATTGATATGTAAAGTAGTCACTTGTTAGGAGGAGAGCAGCGATCTGTAATGTGTCTCCACAACTTCTAATCATCTCTGGAGTAATGGGGGAATATTAGAATAATGGCCCCTGATGGTGGGAATACCGGGTCCATTCACTGCGTCTCCGCTCAGTCCTCCTGCTCATTTCAGAGGCCTGGAGAGAAGCCGATTGCTGGCAGGTAACAGAGACACAGATTGCTCAGCACATACCCTCCTGGGGTCAAATAATGGAAGAGAAGTTTGTGTCCTGAACATTAATGGTCTCTTACCCAACAAAGGTGATAAGGGATAAACAGAGAGCATAGTGTTATAGTAGTTATATTCTTGTACATAGGAGCAGTATTATAGTAGTTATATTCTTGTACATAGGAACAGTATTATAGTAGTTATATTCCTGTACATAGGAGCAGTATTATAGTAGTTATATTTTTGTACATAGGGGCAGTATTATAGTAGATATATTCTTGTACATAGGAACAGTAATATAGTAGTTATATTCTTGTACATAGGAGCGGTATTATAGTAGTTATATTCTTGTACATAGGGGCAGTATTATAGTAGTTATATTCCTGTACATAGGGGCAGTATTATAGTAGTTATATTCTTGTACATAGGAGCAGTATTATAGTGGTTATATTCTTGTACATAGGAGCAGTATTATAGTAGTTATATTCTTGTACATAGGGGACAGTATTATAGTAGTTATATTCTTGTACATAGGGGCAGTATTATAGTAGTTATATACGTATACATAGGGGCAGTATTATAATAGTTATATTCCTGTACATAGGGAGCAGTACTATAGTAGTTATATTCTTGTACATAGGGGCAGTATTATAGTAGTTATATTCTTGTACATAAGAGCAGTGTTATAGTAGTTATATTCTTGTACATAGGGGCAGTATTATAGTAGTTATATTCTTGTACATAGGGGCAGTATTATAGTAGTTATATTCTTGTACATAGGGGCAGTATTATAGTGGTTATATTCTTGTACATAGGGGCAGTATTATAGTAGTTATATTCTTGTACATAGGGGCAGTATTATAGTAGTTATATTCTTGTACATAGGGGCAGTATTATAGTAGTTATATTCTTGTACATAGGGGCAGTATTATAGTAGTTATATTCTTGTACATAAGAGCAGTATTATAGTAGTTATATTCTTGTACATAGGGGCAGTATTATAGTAGTTATATTCTTGTACATAGGGGCAGTATTATAGTGGTTATATCAGAGCTGGAAACACTGGGAGCTGACATGTCTGGAGAAGATCCTCCTGCTGAAGACCTTCCTGCTCCCGCTCTTCCTCTATATCAGTGTGGTGTTCCCGCTGCTCCCCAGATTTACCAATGTCGTCTTTCACTTTTTGTGGGGTAACAGACAATGTTTCTCCTGACCACATTCACTCTATCTCCCTCATAAGGACGGTGGTCTCTCCATGCCTTGTCCAGAGCTCTTCTTTCATCTTTTTTCTTATGAAGAATTTTTGTTTTGTAAGGCTTCAGAGAAGGTGCCATGGTCTTGGTTGTTTAAGAGCCAGATCCAGCAGTTTGTGTCTTTGTGGTCGGTAGGGGACCCCATCAAAAGAATCTCAGGACAACTAAAGAATAATGTTTCTTGGTATGGTGTCCACATAATAAATGAGGTCGTTGGATGGAGGATCTTGTATGATGACGTCAAGCAGCTCAGTAGGAAGGAGCTGTATAAGCCTACACACTTTTTACTCAGTTTAGATGGGTAATTTATGGTGTATTTATCTTCTTATTTTTTCAATTACTGTACGTTTTTTTTTTTTTTGGTAGAATACTTTTTTTTTATTTTTTTAACATTCTTATGTTTATTATGGTTTTGTGGCTGTTTTCTACCTCCACCTCCCAGAGATCAGAGGTTCTGTTTCTGTTTTCTTCTTTTCTATGTAGTCTGATATCGCCACCTCGGGTGTGGATCTGTGGTTGCTTTTCTGTTAGTTATTATGGGGTGACCACAGACCATTTCTCTGTTCACATCCTTTTTGGCTGTTGTTTTGGTCACTTTAGCAGTAGAATGAGTTGGTGTCTACAACCCATGAAAGATTTTCAGGTAGTGCAGATCATCCAGGATGGCACATCAGTGCGAGCTGTGGCAAGAAGGGTTGTGGTGTCTGTCAGCACAGTGTCCAGAGCAGATACCAAGAGATGGGCCTGTACACCAGGAGACATGGAGAGGTCCATAGGAGGACAACAAACCAGATCTGCTCTTCACAGATGAAAGCAGGTTCACACTGAGCACATGCGACAGACGAGTCTGGAGACGCTGTGGAGAGCGATCTGCCTGCAACATCCTTCAGCATGACCGGTTTGGCAGTGGGTCAGTAATGGTGTGGGGTGGCATTTCTTTGGAGGGCCCTCCATGTGCTCGCCAGAGATAACCTGACATTAGGTAACGATATGAGATCCTCAGACCCCTTGTGAGACCACATGCTGGTCCGGTTGGCCCTGCGTTCCTCCTAATGCAGGACAATGCCAGACCTCATGTGGCTGGAGTGTGTCAGCAGTTCCTGCAAGATGAAGGCATTGAAGCTATGGACTGGTCCGCCTGTTCCCCAGATCTGAATCCAATTGAACACATCTGGGACATCTTGTATCGCTCCATCCACCAACTTCACGTTGCACTACAGACTTTCCAGGAGTTGGCGGATGCTTTAGTCCAGGTCTGGGAGGAGATCCCTAAGGAGACCATGCGCCGCCTCATCAGGAGCATGCCCAGGCGTTGTAGGGAGATCATACAGGCACGTGGAGGCCACACACACTACTGAGCATCATTTCCTTGTCTTGAGGCATTTCCACTGAAGTTGAATCAGCCTGTAATTTGATTGACTTTGATTTTGAGCGTCATTCCAACGCCAGACCTCCGTGTGATATTAGTTGTGATTTACATTGATCATTTTTTGGTTTTATTGTTCTCAACAGCATTCCATGCTAATGAATAAAGATTTACAACTGGAATATTTCATTCCGTGATATCTAGGATGTGGGATTTTAGTGTTCCCCTTATTTCTTTGAGCAGTGTAATTTCCTATTCATTTACTGTTGTCCCAGAGCTATTCTGTTACTCCCTGGTTGCCAATAATGCCCGCTGTCCAGTCGCGTTCTGTTAGTAAGCGAGTGGTCACACTGGTGTCATGCATGTTGTTTCCACTGCACGGAGAGGGTTTATGATGCCTTCTGCCCAAAACGCACTCCTCGGGGTCCACTGGCCATGAAGTAGGAAACCCAAAGACATACTCTTCAGTGCCCATTGCCTGGGAAGTAGGCGGCCCAAAGACATAAACCTCAGTGCCCACAGGCCTAAAGACACAGTCCTCAGTGCCCACTGCCCAGGAGGTAGAGGGCCCAAAGACATACACCTCAGTGTCCTCAGGCTTAAAAACACACTCCTCAGTGCCCAGTAGGTAGGAGGCCCAAAGACATACACCTCAGTGTCCTAAGGCCTAAAGACCCAGTCCTCAGTGCCCATTGCCCAGGAAGTAGCAGGCCTAAAGGCACACTCCTCAGTGCACACTGCCCGGAAAGTAGGAGGCCCAAAGACCCACTCCTTAGTGTCCACAGGTCAAAAGACACACACCTCAGTGCTCACACCCCTAAAGGCACACTCTTAGTGCCCATAGCCCGGAAGGTAGGATGCCCAAAGGCACACACCTCATTGCCCACTGCCCGGGAAGTAGGAGACCCAAAGACACACACCTCAGCGGCCACTCCCCGGGAAGTAGGAGGCCCAAAGACCCATGCCTCAGTGCCCACTGCCCAGGAAGTAGGAGGCCCAAAGACCCATGCCTCAGTGCTGACTGCCTGGGAAGTAGGAGGCCCAAAGACCCATGCCTCAGTGCCCACTCCCCAGGAAGTAGGAGGCCCAAAGACCCATGCCTCAGTGCTGACTGCCTGGGAAGTAGGAGGCCCAAAGACCCATGCCTCAGTGCCCACTCCCCAGGAAGTAGGAGGCCCAAAGACCCATGCCTCAGTGCCTACTGCCCGAGAAGTCTGAAGCCCAAGCATGTGCGCTGGTGTCTGTTGCTCAGTGTTATCTTCTACTTCATTGCTAGGATGAATAAGACCCTTTTTTCTTGTCTGTGCTCAGCGCTTGTCTATAGAATCCCCTCCACTTGATGTAACTTAGGCCTCTTTATGTTTCAGAGCATCATGGATTCCTGGCACGCTCTCTTCCTGCTGACGTGCTCCATCACGTGTGTCGTGGCTGAGAACGTGACCCTCGGTGAGTGGAGATCTACTTTTTACCTTGTCTGATTAAAGCCAAAACCTCAAAGCAACCAAACTCCAGAAATCTGCAATCACTGGAGTGAGTGGCGTGAGATTGACCGCACTTTGGTTTTCCATAGCGGTTTCTTTTCGGCAAAAGTCAATATTTTTACCAGGAAACTATCAGTAAGCAGCTTCTGGTGGAACTGTGAGCGCCATTAAACACCCCTACTAATTCCCTTGGATCCATAATGGTTCCCTATTGTAGGGGCTTATTCGTGTGAGCTGAATAGTTCATCAGCTAAGCATGATCCACGTAGAATAAATAGCCTGCTTGGTGATGGTTTCCACTACAGTGTGTAAAGGCAAAAAAAAAAAAATTGGTGATGAAGATAAAGCAGAAAACAGTAAATGGCTGAGATCTGTTGCCTCCGCTCTGCAGGGTGGTCTAGTCTGATTGTACGGTCAGATATTACAGGGTTAATCGCTGCATCTGGTCCCTTTTATATCAATACCTGGGGCTACAGGTGTACAACGCAGTGAATATTTCATCTTACGTGACCCAAGATTTGCAGCCCGGAGGCGAAAGGCGCAGTGGAATATTTCATTGACACTTATGTGGCGCCGTAAGAAATATATACAATTGTGGATCGGGATTTAAAGGGGCAGTCAGGTAGTCGCGGTGGTGCAGTGATCGGCCTCAGGGGAGCAAGTCGTGCTCCTGTTCCCACTGATTTCTTCTATTTTCATATTTGTTTGAGAAAAACATTAGCAAAGTAAAAATGCAAAATTCTCTCTGCCTCCCACCACCACTAGGGGGCGCTCACTGCATACAGTGTTCTCATAGAGTCAAGTGTATAGTCCGGATGCAGTGTGCTGCCTCTAGTGGTGACTAACGGTACATGGAATTTTATCATTTCATTCTCTTAGAATTTGGATCTCTTAAATGGACGGTCAAATACGTCAGTTGTCAACCCCCAGATAATTTAAGGGGTCAAGTTATTTTTTTTTTTATTAATTTTTTTGTCTTCCTCCTAAGCTACCCAAAGTGCAGATGTTGTGAACGCCACGTCGGGTCCAACGGCACAGATCCCCCCGGTGCTGTCGAGCACTGGCAGCGGTGCCAATCCTGACCCTACAGATCCTAAGCAGGACCCTGCCGTCGCTACAACCCCTGCCGCAGTCGTCCTCGCGCCTACCTCTAATGTCACCCACAACCCTCCCGCCATCATCCCCACCAGCAACGACACAGACCCCGGGAATTACACACTGTCCGAGAACATCACTGCTCATGCCACCACCGTCAGCTCCGTCAGCAGGAAAAGCACCCCGGCCGTCCCCTTCCATGACGAGAAAACCACCGTGGATGGCGTCCCAGAAGAGAGCCCGACATGGAGAATCCCAACTGAAGAAAGCTTCACGACCACAGGTAACGGCCACAACGTAGACTGATGATTAGGAATCTGTGGCCTGAAACGCGTTAGTTGGTCCTTAAAGGGGTACTCTCGGTCTCTGGTGAGCTTATTGTCTAACAAGTGTATCCCCCCCCAACAATCAGATGTAATCTGGGACATGTTCAGATCTGCACAGCGCCACCACAGGTAAAGTGGAGTATTACACAGCAGATATTCACATCAATGGCCATCTGTGTAGTACAGGACATGACAGCCTCTTTCTAACCTCTTCTAATGGTCGACCTCGACCATTCATCCAGAATTCCTTAATGGGGGTGCAGTGACATGAGTTTTCCAAACTTTTAAAACTTTTTATCAAACTTTTGAAAAGCTTGTCAGTGCATCATAATAATGATTTATGCCGTATGTCATGGCGATCTTGCGGAGGTGGCGATGTACACAGCCGGGATTCTGTATTATAACACCGTAGATGCTGCGTTATTAACTGCTGCAGCATCTAAATGGTTAGAAAAATTGAAAAAGTTGCAGGATTGTTTTTTTTTTTTTTTTTTTAATCTTCTCATTTTGCTCAAAAAAATTGGTTTGATCCCACAGTCCTGTGAGTTACAATCTGTATTAAACTCCAGAGCTGCTTTTACAGTTCTGCTTGCTTCAGAGCTGAAATCTCGCATTCCTTGCTTTTCATATATGCATCCTTGCGATCTTTTCACTGGATACGGTACTGCCATCCAATGTAGGAATAGCGTCGTACTGCATTGTTACAGCTTATCTAATCAAGGATAACCTACAAATGGCCTTGCTGACTGTTTCCCATATATTTTTGGTTTCATTCATATGGTTATTAAGCTTCGGCTTTACTCACACGTTGTTTCTTTCTTACTATTTTATCTTTAGGCGCCCCAGAGGAAGAAGGTCAAGGTAAGCCCCAACTTCCTATTGAGCACATTATTAAAGGGAACCTGTCAGCAGGTCAGTGAGGGATCAGTGACTTGTCAAGACACCATACTGATGAATACCTAATCAGAGCACCACATGAAGACCCCCACAGGCCGCCTCGGAGCACGAGCATATCATTACTGCAAAAGTTGAAAATAAAAATTCCACAACAACCACAAGACAGATTTCATCACCAGATATCATTGTAATCGGTATAACGGCGCCGACCTGACACTGTCTGTAATTCCTGAGCACAATCCTGCTGACCGGTTCCCTTTAAGCCCATACATTGTACGCTCGCTCTACGGGTGGCTATATAACTGAGCAGAGTCATTACTTCCCATCATGTGTGATAAGTGGTATTTTGTCCATGTTGTGTGAGCCTTTCTTGTTTTGTTTTAGATGAGACCCCCATTATAGCCGTTATGGTGGCACTGTCCTCTCTCCTCATCATCGTTTTCATCATTATAGTGCTGTACATGCTGCGGTAAGTGTTGGTGACTTCTATGATCTTCTGTGGAACTGGTGTCCTCCGATATGTATGTGGATTTATACAGCCACCACTAGAAGGAGCTCACTACATACAGATTATACAGCCACCACTAGAGGGAGCTCACTACATACAGATTATACAGCCACCACTAGAGGGAGCTCACTACATACAGATTATACAGCCACCACTAGAAGGAGCTCACTACATACAGATTATACAGCCACCACTAGGGGGAGCTCACTAGATACAGATTATACAGCCACCACTAGGGGGAGCTCACTACATACAGATTATACAGTCACCACTAGGAGGAGCTCACTACATACAGATTATACAGCCACCACTAGAGGGAGCTCACTACATACAGATTATACAGCCACCACTAGGGGGAGCTCACTACATACAGATTATACAGTCACCACTAGGAGGAGCTCACTACATACAGAATTATACAGCCACCACTAGAGGGAGCTCACTACATACAGATTATACAGTCACCACTAGAAGGAGCTCACTACATACAGATTATACAGCCACCACTAGAGGGAGCTCACTACATACAGATTATACAGCCACCACTAGAAGGAGCTCACTACATACAGATTATACAGCCACCACTAGGGGGAGCTCACTAGATACAGATTATACAGCCACCACTAGGGGGAGCTCACTACATACAGATTATACAGTCACCACTAGGAGGAGCTCACTACATACAGAATTATACAGCCACCACTAGAGGGAGCTCACTACATACAGATTATACAGCCACCACTAGAGGGAGCTCACTACATGCAGATTATACAGCCACCACTAGGGGGAGCTCACTACATACAGATTATACAGTCACCACTAGGAGGAGCTCACTACATACAGATTATACAGCCACTACTAGGGGGAGCTCACTAGATACAGATTATACAGCCACCACTAGAAGGAGCTCACTACATACAGATTATACAGCCACCACTAGGGGGAGCTCACTACATACAGATTATACAGCCACCACTAGGGGGAGCTCACTACATACAGATTATACAGTCACCACTAGGAGGAGCTCACTACATACAGATTATACAGCTACCACTAGAGGGAGCTCACTACATACAGATTATACAGCCACCACTAGGGGGAGCTCACTACATACAGATTATACAGCTACCACTAGAGGGAGCTCACTAGATACAGATTATACACCCACCACTAGGGGGAGCTCACTACATACAGATTATACATCCACCGCTAGAAGGAGCTCACTACATACAGATACATACAGATTATACAGCCACCGCTAGAAGGAGCTCACTACATACAGATTATACAGCCACCGCTAGAGGGAGCTCACTACATACACATTATACAGCCACCACTAGGGGGAGCTCACTGAATACAGATTATACAGCAACCACTAGAGGGAGCTCACTACATACACATTATACAGTCACCACTAGAGGGAGCTCACTACATACAGATTATACACCCACCACTAGAGGGAGCTCACTACATACAGATTATACAGCCACCACTAGAGGGAGCTCACTACATACAGATTATACAGCCACCACTAGAGGGAGCTCACTACATACAGATTATACAGCCACCACTAGAGGGAGCTCACTACATACAGATTATACAGCCATCACTAGGGGGAGCTCACTACATACAGATTATACAGTCACCACTAGAGAGAGCTCACTACATACAGATTATACACCCACCACTAGAGGGAGCTCACTACATACAGATTATACACCCACCACTAGAGGGAGCTCACTACATACAGATTATACAGCCACCACTAGAGGGAGCTCACTACATACAGATTATACAGCCACCACTAGTAGGAGCTCACTACATACAGATTATACAGTCACCACTAGAGGGAGCTCACTACATACAGATTATACAGCCATCACTAGGGGGAGCTCACTACATACAGATTATACACCCACCACTAGAGAGAGCTCACTACATACAGATTATACAGTCACCACTAGAGGGAGCTCACTACATACAGATTATACAGTCACCACTAGGGGGAGCTCACTACATACAGATTATACAGCCACCGCTAGAGGGAGCTCACTACATACAGATTATACAGACACCACTAGGGGGAGCTCACTACATACAGATTATACAGTCACCACTAGAGGGAGCTCACTACATACAGATTATACAGTCACCACTAGAGGGAGCTCACTACATACAGATTATACACCCACCACTAGAGGGAGCTCACTACATACAGATTATACAGTCACCACTAGAGGGAGCTCGCTACATACAGATTATACAGACACCACTAGAGGGAGCTCACTACATACAGATTATACACCCACCACTAGAGAGAGCTCACTACATACAGATTATACAGTCACCACTAGAGGGAGCTCACTACATACAGATTATACACCCACCACTAGAGAGAGCTCACTACATACAGATTATACAGTCACCACTAGAGGGAGCTCACTGCATACAGATTACACAGCCACCACCAGAGGGAGCGCACTACATACAGATTATACAGCTGTCACTAGGGGGAGCTCACTACATACAGATTATACAGTCACCACTAGAGGGAACTCACTACATACAGATTATACAGTCACCACTAGAGGGAGCTCACTACATACAGATTATACAGCCACCACTAGGGGGAGCTCACTACATACAGATTATACAGTCACCACTAGAGGGAACTCACTACATACAGATTATACAGTCACCACTAGAGGGAGCTCACTACATACAGATTATACAGTCATCACTAGGGGGAGCTCACTACATACAGATTATACAGCCACCACTAGAAGGAGCTCACTACATACAGATTATACAGTCATCACTAGGGGGAGCTCACTACATACAGATTATACAGTCACCACTAGAGGGAGCTCACTACATACTGATTATACAGTCACCACTAGGGGGAGCTCACTACATACAGATTATACACCCACCACTAGAGGGAGCTCACTACATACACATTATACAGCCACCACTAGATGGAGCGCACTACATACAGATTATACAGCCACCACTAGAGGGAGCTCACTACATACAGATTATACAGCCACCACTAGAGGGAGCTCACTACATACAGATTATACAGCCACCACTAGAGGGAGCTCACTACATACAGATTATACAGCCACCACTAGAGGGAGCTCACTAGATACAGATTATACAGCCACCACTAGGGGGAGCTCACTACATACAGATTATACAGTCACCACTAGGGGGAGCTCACTGCATACAGATTATACAGCCACCACTAGAGGGAGCTCACTACATACAGATTATACAGCCACCACTAGAGGGAGCTCACTAGATACAGATTATACAGCCACCACTAGGGGGAGCTCACTACATACAGGTTATACAGTCACCACTAGAGGGAGCTCACTGCATACAGATTATACAGCCACCATAGACAGCTCACAACAAAGAACCATTGATTTGTACAGCTCCTGTTGGATTCATTGGGCGCTGTACAATCCCTGCACTGAGCTCCCTATGGTGTTGCCTCCTGGAATAGCGATGTCTGTGTGTCAGGGAGCAGCTCAGCGCTCGCCCCTCTTACTGTGGCCCCTTAGCAGTCTGGGGGTATTTCTGGCCCATAATGAAGAGCGATAAGACAGCTAAGCTTAAATTAGATGAAAATTAATGTAAGCTGCATGAAGATGATTGGCTTTACAGGAGACTGCTCATCATGACTTTCTAGATGTCCTCTAATTTCACAAAGGATGGGATTATTATTTCTTTCTCCCTGTTGATTGGTTGTGGAGTCGTGTGCCGTCGTCCATTCTCTGGGGTCCGACTCCCTGAATGTTTATCTAATCCTCCAACTAATTACATTTCCTTCTCATCAGTCGGAGCTGCGGACGCTCAGGAGCTTTACTGCCTGTAACGCGAGTACCGCCAACCGGTCCTGAGAATAATTATGTTATAGCGATAAAGCTGTGCGTTGTTCTAATGCCGTCTGTTGTGGAAACATGAATAGCATGCACTCACTACACCCCTAATGATGGGACCATCGACCACAGCGGTGAGGTGCACGGTCTGCATGAGCTTACATCATAGTCCAAGAAGCCAAAGCGTCAGAAACCTTGTAATACTGACCCTGAGTTACATCCTGTATTACACTGCAGAGCTGCACTCACTATTCTGCTGGTACAGTCACTGTGTACATACATTACATTACTGATCCTGAGTTACCTCCTGTATTATACCCCAGAGCTACACTCACTATTCTGCTGGTGCAGTCAGTGTGTACATACATTACATTACTGATCCTGAGTTACATCCTGTATTATACTCCAGAGCTACACTCACTATTCTGCTGGTGCAGTCACTGTGTACATACATTACATTACTGATCCTGAGTTACATCCTGTATTATACCCCAGAGCTGCACTCACTATTCTGCTGGAGCAGTCACTGTGTACATACATTACTGATCCTGAGTTACATCCTGTATTATACCCCAGAGCTGCACTCACTATTCTGCTGGTGCAATCACTGTGTACATACATTACATTAGTGATCCTGAGTTACATCCTGTATTATACTCCAGAGCTGCACTCACTATTCTGGTGCAGTCACGGTGTACATACATTACATTAGTGATCCTGAGTTACATCCTGTATTATACTCCAGAGCTGCACTCACTATTCTGCTGGTGCAGTCACGGTGTACATACATTACATTAGTGATCCTGAGTTACATCCTGTATTATACTCCAGAGCTGCACTCACTATTCTGCTGGTGCAGTCACTGTGTACATACATTACATTACTGATCCTGAGTTACATCCTGTATTATACCCCAGAGCTGCACTCACTATTCTGCTGGTGCAGTCACTGTGTAAATACATTACACTACTGATCCTGAGTTACATCCTGTATTATACTCCAGAGCTGCACTCACTATTCTGCTGGTGCAGTCACGGTGTACATACATTACATTACTGATCCTGAGTTACATCCTGTATTATTCTCCAGAGCTGCACTCACTATTCTGCTGGTGCAGTCACTGTGTACATACATTACATTACTGATCCTGAGTTACATCCTGTATTATACCCCAGAGCTGCACTCACTATTCTGCTGGTGCAATCACTGTGTACATACATTACATTAGTGATCCTGAGTTACATCCTGTATTATACTCCAGAGCTGCACTCACTATTCTGCTGGTGCAGTCACGGTGTACTTACATTACATTAGTGATCCTGAGTTACATCCTGTATTATACTCCAGAGCTGCACTCACTATTCTGCTGGTGCAGTCACGGTGTACATACATTACATTAGTGATCCTGAGTTACATCCTGTATTATACTCCAGAGCTGCACTCACTATTCTGCTGGTGCAGTCACTGTGTACATACATTACATTACTGATCCTGAGTTACATCCTATATTATACTCCAGAGCTGCACTCACTATTCTGCTGGTGCAGTCACTGTGTACATACATTACTGATCCTGAGTTACATCCTGCTTTGTACTCCAGAGCTGCACTCACTATTCTGCTGGTGCAGTCACTGTGTACATACATTACATTACTGATCCTGAGTTACATCCTGTATTATACCCCAGAGCTGCACTCACTATTCTGCTGGTGCAGTCACTGTGTACATACATTACATTACTGATCTTGATGTTATATGTTTTATATACACTAGTGTGCCCTGCCACCTGGTGGCCAATGAGTGTATTGCACCCCTATCAGTTCATGATATCACTACAGCTTTTTGGCACAAATGATTAGCATTTTTTTTTCTTTTAGGTTTAAGAAATACAAACAAGCAGGGAGTCACTCCAATTCCTTCCGGCTGTCAAATGGCCGAGCTGATGACATGGGTATGTGGTGTTTTTATTTGCATTGTAAAATAAGAAAATAAACTTGGCACTCAAGGAGAATTTTGGTGTAAAGAAGAAGATCCTTTAATGTGCATCCACAAAGATATAAGTTTGAAAGTTTTCGGTCCACATCCGGGCCTTCATCAGAACAATTTTACTGGTATAGTAGGTAAAGCGTGTATAGGGTCAGTGTGTAGGCGTCTCTCTGAGCGGCTTGCGCTGTACTCCTCGTGCGCTGACATCCACAGGTTCTCCCGTTACATCCAGGCCAGTTGAATAATCCAGTTTGAACCAACACTGACTCACGGATCCCTTCTCCGTGGTGTCACTTATTCGTCACGTGCCTGCTCTCACACGTGACTTGGGGTTGTGCCTGCAAGGGTTAATCTATCTCCCCTCTCTGTCCAGCATTCAACCTCTGTCCTATGTGTAATGGGAGCATAAATCACACACCGACCCAGGCCACACACCCGCTCATACGCGCTGCCACCACTCATCGAATACACGGGCGATGAGTCCCGGAACTAACAATACTAATAAAAATATGTCTATCACTCATAAGGCTCACACACCTCTAGGCTATGGATTCTTTTAGAACATTCAAGGTTCAACTTGTTAAAGTTTTATACTTTAATAACAAAAGGTTTAATGCTTACAATAAGAAAAAGGTGTAAAAATATGATAATAAAAAGACATACAATTTATAAACAGGAGAAAACTTACAGAAATTATCTAACTGGTAGTTGCTTTCTGATCCCTGAGGGAAGGAAGAATGTAGATTGGATCACATCAGCTTCTCAGGCTGCCCTCATCATGTGAACACAATTCTCTGTCTGCAGCCTAAATTTATAACTTTGGTCTGAGGTCAGGTTTCTAGACCGGCCCCTCAGGCCAATATCATAACTGCTGCCTGTTTGATTGGGCCACGGCTTCGCCCCCAATGAATATATTATTTTCTTTTGTGGAAAGATTCTCAGGGATAGATTCCCTCAGGCCGCAATTTAGCATCTCCCCTCCAAGACCTCAGAGGTGTCAAGTGTTCCTTTGTTCTTGGCCTTAGCCAGACCTCCTGGTGGGATATGGAGACAGAATTTCTACTAGTCCCAAGGAAGTACCTATTAACACCTAGGTGCGACTTGCCTTCAGGACAGATGTTACATTATCACTAGTCACACATACAGTCATGGCCAAAAGTATTGACACCCCTGCAATTCTGTCAGATAATACTCATTTTCTTCCTGAAAATGATTGCAAACACAAATTATTTGGTGTTATTATCTTCATTTAATATGTCTTAAATAAAAAAACACAAAAGAGAATGAAGCAAAAAGCAAAACATTGATCATTTCACACAAAACTCCAAAAATGGGCCAGACAAAAGTATTGGCACCCTCAGCCTAAAACTTGGTTGTACAACCTTTAGCCAAAATAACTGCGACCAACCGCTTCCTGTAACCATCAATGAGTTTCTTACAATGTTCTGCTGGAATTTTAGACCATTCTTCTTTGGCAAACTGCTCCAGGTCCCTGATATTTGAAGGCTGCCTTCTCCAAACTGCCATTTTTAGGTCTCTCCACAGGTGTTCTATGGGATTCAGGTCTGGACTCATTGCTGGCCACCTTAGAAGTCTCCAGTGCTTTCTCTCAAACCATTTTCTAGTGCTTTTTGAAGTGTGTTTTGGGTCATTGTCCTGCTAAAAGACCCATGACCTTTGAGGGAGACCCAGCTTTCTCGCACTGGGCCCTACATTATGCTGCAAAATTTGTTGGTAGTCTTCAGACTTCATAATGCCTTGCATACGGTCAAGCAGTCCAGTGCCAGAGGCAGCAAAGCAACCCCAAAACATCAGGGAACCTCCGCCATGTTTGACTGTAGGGACCGTGTTCTTTACTTTGAATGCCTCTTTTTTCTCTCCTGTAAACTCTATGTTGATGCCTTTGCCCAAAAAGCTCTACTTTTGTCTCATCTGACCAGAGAACATTATTCCAGAATATTTTAGGCTTTTTCAGGTAAGTTTTGGCAAACTCCAGCCTGGCTTTTTTATGTCTCTGGGTAAGAAGTGGGGTCTTCCTGGGTCTCCTACCATACAGTCCCTTTTCATTCAGACGCCGACGGATAGTACGGGTTGACACTGTTGTACCCTCGGACTGCAGGGCAGCTTGAACTTGTTTGGATGTTAGTCGAGGTTCTTTATCCAACATCCGCACAATCTTGCGTTGAAATCTCTTGTCAATTTTTCTTTTCCGTCCACATCTAGGGAGGTTAGCCACAGTGCCATGGGCTTTACACTTCTTGATGACACTGCGCACGGTAGACACAGGAACATTCAGGTCTTTGGAGATGGACTTGTAGCCTTGAGATTGCTCATGCTTCCTCACAATTTGGTTTCTCAAGTCCTCAGACAGTTCTTTGGTCTTCTTTCTTTTCTCCATGCTCAATGTGGTCACACAAGGACACAGGACAGAGGTTGAGTCAACTTTAATCCATGTCAACTGGCTGCAAGTGTGATTTAGTTATTGCCAACACCTGTTAGGTGCCACAGGTAAGTTACAGGTGCTGTTAATTACACTAATTAGAGAAGCATCACATGATTTTTCGAACAGTGCCAATACTTTTGTCCACCCCCTTATTTATGTTTGGTGTGGAATTATATCCAATTTGGCTTTAGGACAATTCTTTTTGTGTTTTTTGGTTTAAGACAAATTAAATTAAGATAATAATACCAAAGAATTTGTGTTTGCAATCATTTTCAGGAAGAAAATGAGTATTATCTGACAGAATTGCAGGGGTGTCAATACTTTTGGCCATGACTGTATAACCCTAGACATATGTCCCTACACACATATAGATAGATATATATATATATATATACACATATTTCACCACACTGACCCTATATGCGCTTTACCTACTATACCAGTAAAATTGTTCTGATGAAGGTCCGGATGTGGACCGAAAACGTTCAAACTTATATTTTTGTGGATGCACATTAAAGGATCTTCTTCTTTACACCAAAATTCTTCTTGAGTGCCAAGTTTTTTCTGATTTTGGATTCCTGGGCTGGATACCCTACTCGAGCACCTATACTGATTATTAGTACGAGTGACGTGTTGCTTCTTTTTCATTTATTTGGATTGTAGTTTGTTTTGGTTTGAAGAGTCACATTGGGCGCACTCAGTGCTGCACGTCCTTGGTCTGCCGCGTGCTTCTTGTGCTGGAGATCTTTTGGACGCCGGGTGTTCTTGGTTCTGGAGGTCTTTTGGACGCCGGGTGCTCGCTGTACTGCAGATGTTTGGGACGGTGCTCGGTTCAGGAGGTCTTTTGGACGCCGGGTGTTCTTGGTTCTGGAGGTCTTTTGGACGTTGGTTGCTTTGGCTTCTGGGGGTCTTTAGGATGTCTGGTGCTCTCTGTGCTACAGATGTTTGGGACGCCGGGTGTTTTTGGTTCTGGAGCTATTTGGGCACCTGGGTGCTCTCGGTTCTGGAGGTCTTTGTGACGCCACTCTCTGTGCTGCAGGTCTTTGGGACGCCGGGTGCTCTCGGATCTGGAGGTTTTTGGGATGCTGAGTGCTTTTGGTTCTGGAGGTCTTTGGGAAGCTGAGTGCTCTTGGTTCTGCAGGTCTTTGGGACGCTGGGTGCTCTCTGTGCTGCAGGTCTTTGGGACGCCAGGTGCCCTTGGTTCTGGAGGTCTTTGGGACACTGGGTGCTCTTGGTTCTGGAGGTCTTTGGGACACCGGCTGCTCTTGGTTCTGGAGGTCTTTGGGACACGGGGTCCTCTCGGTTCTGCTGGTCTTTGGGACGCTGGGTGCTCTCGGTGCTGCTGGTCTTTGGGACACCGGGTGCTCTTGGTTCTGGAGGTCTTTGGCACGCAGGGTCCTCTCGGTTCTGGAGGTCTTTGGGACACCGTGTGCTCTCTGTTCTGGAGGTCTTTGGCACGCCATGTGCTCTCGGTTCTGGAGGTCTTTGGGACACCTTGTGCTCTCTGTTCTGGAGGTCTTTGGTACGCCATGTGCTCTCGGTTCTGGAGGTCTTTGGGACACCGTGTGCTCTCGGTTCTGGAGGTCTTTGGGACGTAGGGTCCTCTCGGTTCTGGAGGTCTTTGGGACACCGTGTGCTCTCGGTTCTGGAGGTCTTTGGGACACCGTGTGCTCTCTGTTCTGGAGGTCTTTGGTACGCCATGTGCTCTCGGTTCTGGAGGTCTTTGGGACGCCGGGTGCTCTCGGTTCTGGAGGTCTTTGGGACGTAGGGTCCTCTCGGTTCTGGAGGTCTTTGGGACACCGTGTGCTGTTTGAGGATTTTGTTTGTGATGGTTTTTGGTTTTCTCGCAGAACCTCAGAGCATGCCGCTATTAGCGAGATCTCCCAGCACCAACCGCAAGTACCCGCCGCTGCCGGTGGAGAAGCTGGAGGAGGAGATAAACCGCAGAATGGCCGACGACAACAAGCTCTTCCGGGAAGAGTTCAATGTGAGTGTGGGAACTAGGGATTATTACTATTATTATTTTAATCGTCTTCACCCCTCCTCCCGGTTGTCTTCCTCCCACACAGGAGGGTGTAGTCAGCAGACACAGGAGGCCTCTGAGCTCATTGTTTAACCCCTTGTATGATATATTCAACCCTGATTCAGACATTAAAAAGTTAAAAAAAAAAAAAAAAAAAAAAATAAAAATAAAAATAATGAATTCTACATGCCAAGACGAGAGTGAAAAATCAAAATGACAAATTTGCTCTATGGCGGGGGGTGGGCAATTCTCCCAAGGGGCCACATGAGACCATAACTGTTGTGGAGACCAAAGCAATAGGCTTAAATTAAGTCTGCTCAATGTCAATATTAACCTATTAATTATAATTATGTTCATTGTATCACTTAATATTGAGCAGAATTCTTTTTTTCTGACATCCCCTATATACTGGCAGAGCCCCCATTGACTCCTATATATAAATTGAGCCCCAATATAGACCCCTATATACAGTATGAGCTTTCTCATAGACTCCTATATAAATCATGATCCCTCACATAGCCCACTGTATACAGTGAGCCCCCACAGCCTCCTATATACAGTATGAACCCCCTATATATAGTATGAGCTCCCACATAGTCTCCATATATACAGTGTAAGCCCCACATATGCATTATATATAAAGGTTGAGTGCCAAATAGCCTCCTGTATACAGTATGATCCCCACATAGCCTCCTATATACAGTATGAGCCCCCACATAGCCTTTATATATACAGTGAGCCCCCACAGCCTCCTATATACAGTATGAGCCTCCACATGGCCTACTATGTACAGCATGAGCCCTACATAGCCTCCATATATACAGTATGAGCGCCCACATGGCCTCTATATGTACTGTGCATCCCACTTAGCCTTTATATATACAGTATGAGCCCCCACACAGCCTCCTATGTACAGTATGAGCCATTACATAGCCTCCTATGTACAGTATGAGCCCCCACATAGCCTCTTATATACAGTTTGAGCCCCACATAGCCTTTATAAAAAAAAGTATGAGCCCCGACAGCCTCCTGTGGCGTGAGCCCCCGCATTGCCTCTTTTTATATAGTATGAGCCCCCACATAGCCTTCTATACTCAGTATGAGCCCCAACATAGCCTTTATATATACAGTATGAGCCCCCACATATCCTCATATATACAGTATGAGCCTCACACAGCCTCCTATATATACTATGAACCCTCACATAGGCTCCTATATACAGTGTGCCCCACACAGCCTTTATATATACAGTATGAGCCCCCACATAGCTCCTATATACAGTATGAGCCCCCACATAGCTCCTATATACAGTATGAGCCCCCACATAGCTCCTATAGTGAGCCCTACACTGCCTCCTATGTACAGTGAGCCCCCACATAGCCTCCTATATACAGTATGAGCCCCTACATATTGTAGCTCCTATAGAGTGAGCCCTACACAGCCTCCGATATAAAGTATGAGCCCCACACAGCCTCTTATATACAGTACTAGATGGTGGCCCGATTCTAACGCAACGTGTATTCTAGAATATGCATGTCCACGTAGTATATTGCCCAGCCACGTAGTATATTGCCCAGTCACGTAGTATATTGCCCAGTCACGTAGTATATTGCCCAGCCACGTAGTATATTGCCCAGCCACGTAGTATATTGCCCAGCCACGTAGTATATTGCCCAGCCACGTAGTATATTGCCCAGCCACGTAGTATATTGCCCAGCCACGTAGTATATTGCCCAGACACGTATGTAACAGGTTAAAAAAGACTTAATCCCTTTCTGTCATTGGACGTACTATTCCGTCCATGTGGAGTGGGCCTTAATTCCCAAGGACGGAATAGTACGATCAGCCGCGCTCACGGGGGGAGCGCGGCCGGGTGTCAGCTGCCTATCGCAGCTGACATCCGGCACTATGTGCCAGAAGCGGTCACGGACCGCCCCCGGCACATTAACCCCCGGCACACCAACCCCCGGCACACCGCGATCAAACGTGATCGCGGTGTGCCGGTGGTAGAGGGAAGCATCGCGCAGGGAGGAGGCTGCTTGCGGGCTTCCCTGAGACCCCGCAGCAGCGCGATGTGATCACGTTGCTGCGAGGGTCTCTTACCTTCCTTCCTCGCTGCAGACCCGAATCCAAAATGGCCGCGGCATCCGGGTCCTGCAGGGAGGGAGGTGGCTTCACAGAGCCTGCCCAGAGCAGGCACTGTGAAGCCTGCAGTGCTGTAAGTCAGATCAGTGATCTGACAGAGTGCTGTGCAAACTGTCAGATCAGCGATCTGTGATGTCCCCCCCGGGACAAAGTAAAAAAGTTACAAAAAAAATTTCCACATGTGTAAAAAAAAAAAAAAAAAAAATCCTAAATAAAGAAAAAAAAATATTCCCATAAATGCATTTCTTTATCTAAATAAAAA
Organism: Ranitomeya imitator; assembly: GCF_032444005.1. Classification (NCBI taxonomy): domain Eukaryota; kingdom Metazoa; phylum Chordata; class Amphibia; order Anura; family Dendrobatidae; genus Ranitomeya; species Ranitomeya imitator. The sequence continues at coordinate 1,236,214,270 of NC_091282.1, read as the reverse complement.
ACAAACAAACAATAAAAGTACACATATTTAGTATCGCCGCGTCCGTAACGACTCAACCTATAAAACTATATCACTAGTTAACCCCTTCAGTAAACACCGTAATAAAAAGAGGCAAAAAACAACGCTTTATTATCATACCGGCGAACAAAAAGTGGAATAACGCAATCAAAAAGACGGATATAAATAACCATGGTACCGCTGAAAGCGTCATCTTGTCCCGCAAAAAAACGAGCTTCCATACAGCATCATCAGCAAAAAAATAAAAAAAAGTTATAGTCCTCAGAATAAAGCGATGCAAAAATAATTATTTTTTCTATAAAATAGTTTTTATCGTGTAAAAGCGCCAAAACATAAAAAAATGATGTAAATGAGGTGACGCTGTAATCGTACTGACCCGAAGAATAAAACTGATTTATCAATTTTACCAAATGCGAAACGGTATAAACGCCTCCCCCAATAGAAATTCATGAATAGCTGGTTTTTGGTCATTCTGCCTCACAAAAATCGGAATAAAAAGCGATCAAAAAATGTAACGTGCCCGAAAATGTTACCAATAAAAACGTCAACTCGTCCCGCAAAAAACAAGACCTCACATGACTCTGTGGACCAAAATATGGAAAAATTATAGCTCTCAAAATGTGGTAATGCAAAAAATATTTTTTGCAATAAAAAGTGTCTTTCAGTGTGTGACGGCTGCCAATCATAAAAATCCGCTAAAAAACCCGCTATAAAAGTAAATCAAACCCCCCTTCATCACCCCCTTAGTTAGGGAAAAATGAAAAAAATGTATTTATTTCCATTTTCCCGTTAGGGTTAAGGCTAGGGTTAGGGCTAGGGTTAGGGCTAGGGTTAGGGTTAGGGTTAAGGCTACAGTTAGGGTTGGGGCTAAAGTTAGGGTTTGGATTACATTTGCGGTTGGGAATAGGGTTGGGATTAGGGTTAGGGGTGTGGTTAGGGTTACCGTTGGGATTAGGGTTAGAAGTGTGTTTGGATTAGGGTTTCAGGTAGAATTGGGGGGTTTCCACTGTTTCGGCACATCAGGGGCTCTCCAAACACGACATGGCGTCCGATCTCAATTCCAGCCAATTCTGCGTTGAAAAAGTAAAACAGCGCTCCTTCCCTTCCGAGCTCTCCCGTGTGCCCAACCAGGGGTTTACCCCAACATATGGGGTATCGGCGTACTCAGGACAAATTGGACAACAACTTTTGGGGTCCAATTTCTCCTGTTACCCTTGGGAAAATACAAAACTGCGGGCTAAAAAATAATTTTTGAGGGAAATTTTTATTTTTTTATTTTTACGGCTCTGCATTATAAACTTCTGTGAAGCCCTTGATGGGTCAAAGTGCTCACCACACCTCTAGATAAGTTCCTTAGGGGGTCTACTTTCCAAAATGGTGTCACTTGTGGGGGGCTTCAATGTTTAGGCACATCAGTGGCTCTCCAAACGCAACATGGCGTCCCATCTCAATTCCTGTCAATTTTGCATTGAAAAGTCAAACGGCGCTCCTTCCCTTCCGAGCCCCCACACAGCCTCCTATATACAGTTTGAGCCCCCACATAGCCTCCTATATACAGTGTGTGCCCCCACATAGCCTCCATATATATAATATGAGCCATTACATAGCCTCCTATATACAGTATGAGCTCCCACATAGCCTCCTATATACAGTGAGCCCCCACAGCCTCCTATATACAGTATGAGCCCCCACAGCCTCCTATATACAGTATGAGCCATTACATAGCCTCCTATATACAGTATGAGCCATTACATAGCCTCCTATATACAGTATGAGCCATTACATAGCCTCCTATATACAGTATGAGCCCCCACATAGCCTCCTATATACAGTATGAGCTCCCACATAGCCTCCTATATAGTTTGAGCCCCCACATAGCCTCTTATATACAGTATGAGCCCCCACATAGCCTCCTATATACAGTGTGCCCCCACATATCCTCCATATATACAGTATGAGCCATTACATAGCCTCCTATATACAGTATGAGCCCCCACATAGCCTCCTATATACAGTATGAGCCCCCACATAGCCTCCATATATACAGTATGAGCCCCACATAGCCTCCTATATACAGTATGAGCCCCCACATAGCCTCCTATATACAGTATGAGCCCCCACATAGCCTCCTATATACAGTATGAGCCTCCATATAGACTCTCTGTATACAGTATGAGCCTCCGCATAGCCTCCTATATACAGTATGAGCCCCCACATAGCCTCCTATATACAGTATGAGCCCCCACATAGCCTCCTATATACAGTGTGTGCCCCACATATCCTCCATATATACAGTATGAGCCATTACATAGCCTCATATATACAGTATGAGCCCCCACATAGCCTCCTATATACAGTGTGTGCCCCACATATCCTCCATATATACAGTATGAGCCATTACATAGCTTCCTATATACAGTATGAGCCCCCACATAGCCTCCTATATACAGTATGAGCCCCCACATAGCCTCCTATAAACAGTGTGTGCCCCACATATCCTCCATATATACAGTATGAGCCATTACATAGCCTCCTATATACAGTATGAGCCCCCACATAGCCTCCTATATACAGTATGAGCGCCCACATAGCCTCCTATATACAGTATGAGCGCCCACATAGCCTCCTATATACAGTGTGAGCCCCTCATAGCCTCCATATATAGTGTGAGCCCCCACATAGCCTCCATATATACAGTGCGCGTCCCACATGGCCTCCATATATACAGTGAGCCCCACATAGCCTCCATATATACAGTATGAGCCCCCACATAGCCTCCTATATACAGTGTGTGCCCCCACATAGCCTCCTATATACAGTATGAGCCCCCACATAGCCTCCTATATACAGTATGAGCCCCCACATAGCCTCCTATATACAGTATGAGCCCCCACATAGCCTCCTATATACAGTATGAGCCCCACATAGCCTCCTATATACACAATGAGCCCCACATAGCCTCCTATATACACAATGAGCCCCACATAGCCTCCTATATACAGTATGAGCCCCCACATAGCCTCCTATATACAGTATGAGCCCCCACATAGCCTCCTATATACAGTATGAGCCCCCACATAGCCTCCTATATACAGTATGAGCCCCCACATAGCCTCCTATATACACAATGAGCCCCCACATAGCCTCCTATATACAGTATGAGCCCCACATAGCCTCCTATATACACAATGAGCCCCACATAGCCTCCTATATACAGTATGAGCCCCCACATAGCCTCCTATATACAGTATGAGCCCCCACATAGCCTCCTATATACACAATGAGCCCCCACATAGCCTCCTATATACACAATGAGCCCCCACATAGCCTCCTATATACAGTATGAGCCCCCACATAGCCTCCTATATACACCATGAGCCCCACATAGCCTCCTTATATACAGTGTGCGTCCCACATAGCCTCTTAACTACTTATAAATATCCCGTACTCAGGAATAATACCGACACCACATACTCGTCGCGCTCCTGTCTCCTGTGCACGGAGTCTCATCAGCAGCGTGATGAACTGATGTCGCTGCGTCTGCTGTCTGACATTGGTGGATGATAGGGCCGGGGCGCCGTCCTCCACCAATGCATTCACTGCTACCTGAGGACGCCTGTGGGGGAGGGCACGGCGCAGGGGAGGGCACGGCGCGCTCCGCAGGCTTCTCTATGGCATTACAGGAAAACTTAAAATAAATATAAGAATAAACCTAATAAAAAAAAATCTGTAAATCCCTTTATTTTTGTGTACACAAGTACATGAAATATATAAATTTCTGGAAAAAGGGGTTTTATATTATGGATTTATTTTATACTATTATCGTGCAATAAAACTCTAGACAAAAAATAAAATGAAATGGAACCAATGGAAATATCAAATATTTTTGCATTTTTTTTATATTTACACGTTTTTCTGTTATATAGTTGTGTAACTATATATAAGAATAAATATCAAAAATATTTGATGGATTTTTATAACTCCCGATGATGATGATCAGTGCCAAACATACATGGCTATAAATAATAAGGATCAGTTGAATAAAAATTAAAAATAAATCCCAAAATAAAGTTTAAATAATACAAATAAAATATTTAATATGTAGCAAAAAAGTACCACCTTTTATCAAGTACTTCTTCCACAAACCCAAGATGTCATAAAGGAACATAAAAAAAGGCAAAATTTATACTTTCTGAAAAAGTGCAGTACCCAAGCACATCCACCAGAAGGCAGTACATTCCATGAGGTTCTTCTGCACGGAGGCTGCTCATACACCTAATGTTCAGGGGTCCGGTTATTGGTGTCATTATTAGGGGCCTTCTGACAATAATTGTGGGGTATCACCAGCTTTTTAAACGTTTGTGTCCAGGCACTGCCGGCCTGTCCCATACAAGCTACCTGCGAAGCCGCTTCGAAGGAAGAGAACAAGGAGAAGAACAGATATGTGAACATCTTACCTTGTGAGTAAGCATTATCCTACAAGGAATATTTGCCGCCAGTGCACTGAGCTTTAACTGTGATCCCCCTGCCGAAAAGCATCAATTTCATCTTTAACACTGTGTATACTGGCCGTCTCCACTAGGGGGAGCTCGCTGCATTCTCTGTTTATTACTGAGCAGAATGAATGCAGTGAGCTCCCTCTAGTGGTGACAGCAGGAAGTCGATTATTTTATGTCCATGCAGGAGAGTTGGGAGCTCTTTTTCTGACTACTGTAAAAGATAAATGTAAAAAAAAAAGTCAATAATATTTTTTTTTTAATCTCTTTAAGAGTGGACATTAACTTTTAAACTTTGCATAAGACCCCTTTAATAGCTGCACATAGATACGACTCTGATCTTTCATGGCAGATGATCATTCCAGACTTCACTTGAGTCCCATCGAAGGAGTTCCAGATTCCGACTACATTAACGCCTCCTTCATCAATGTAAGTTCAGATTCCAGATTTTTTTATCTATTTATTTATTTATTTATTTTTAGAAAAAGCTCAAATTCCTGGAAATAAATTAGAAAATGCTCTGGAATTTCAGCAAACCGCCTCACGATAACGTTATATTATTGTATCGGGATTCTCTACATTTACAGAATTTAGAAATTGGCGCCTAATCATCAGATTCACAGTAGAAATGTGATGAAACGCTGATTATCTTCCACTGCCGGGTCCTCGGGGGCGGGTTCATCAATCATGGGGGCGGTCCTCTAGATGAGACCGCCCCCCACTGAGACACGTAATGTTTATGACCACTTTACTACATTGTAATGTGTTACAACTTAAGAGGGTCTCAGTCAGAAAACTCCCCGCTCTTTGCTAAACCTCTTCACAGTGTACCGGCCCTTTAATTTAGATTTAACTTTTTTATTTTTTTTACTCTTGATTATGTTGTTATTCTGTTTTATTACTTTTATTCGTTCTTGTGTTTTTTTTGTTCTTTCTCCTTAGGGTTACCAAGAGAAGAACAAGTTTATAGCAGCCCAAGGTAAGAAAGAAGTTTCCTCGCTGTTCAGCATTTCGCATTTGGGGGGATTTTATATTTCTTAAAGGTACAGTACATGCAAAAATCATCTTTACTTTTTTTTTTTGCATCCAAATTAATTCTAGGTCCAAAAGAAGAAACTGTGAACGATTTCTGGAGGATGATTTGGGAACAGAATACGGCGACCATAGTCATGGTGACGAACCTGAAAGAAAGGAAGGAGGTGAGGACTAAAGTATCCATATTACAAGATCATTAGTCCATAGGTCGTGTCCAGTATGGCATCTACGTCCCATGAAAATGACTAAAGCTGAGCTGCAATACCAGACACGGCCTGTTTCACAAAAGCGGCACTGTTTCTGGATTAAAAATAAATAAATAAAAAATTGGACCTCGTTACGGATTGTGCTTTGTGTCTCTCACAGTGTAAATGTGCCCAGTACTGGCCGGACCAGGGGTGCTGGACGTATGGAAATATCCGCGTGTCTGTAGAAGATATGACCGTCCTGGTGGATTACACCGTACGGAAGTTCTGCATCCAGCAGGTAGTGAATAAACCTCCGGGACGGTAATGTGCTGTGATGGCCACCAGGGGGCAATGCTGTGCAGGGCAACGGATTTATATATATGTACTAGATGGTGGCCCGATTCTAACGCATCGGGTATTCTAGAATATGTATTTATGTATGTATATAGCAGCCTCATAGTATATAGCACAGGCCACGTAGTATATGGGAGCCATGTAGTATATAGCAGACAAATACTATGTGGCCTGTGCTATATACTATGCGACTGCTATATATATATACATACATATTGTAGAATACCCGATGCGTTAATACAGGCCACGCAGTATATAACACAGCCACGTACCATATAACACAGCCCACGCAGTATATAACACAGCCCACGCAGTATATACACAGGTGACGCAGTATGTAACACAGCCCACGCCGTATATAACACAGCCCACGCCGTATATAACACAGCCCACGCCGTATATAACACAGCCCACGCCGTATATAACACAGCCCACGCCGTATATAACACAGCCCACGCCGTATATAACACAGCCCACGCCGTATATAACACAGCCCACGCCGTATATAACACAGCCCACGCAGTATATAACACAGCCCACGCCGTATATAACACAGCCCACGCCGTATATAACACAGCCCACGCAGTATATAACACAGCCCACGCAGTATATAACACAGCCCACGCAGTATATAACACAGCCCACGCAGTATATAACACAGCCCACGCAGTATATAACACAGCCCACGCAGTATATAACACAGCCCACGCAGTATATAACACAGCCCACGCAGTATATAACACAGCCCACGCAGTATATAACACAGCCCACGCAGTATATAACACAGCCCACGCAGTATATAACACAGCCCACGCAGTATATAACACAGCCCACGCAGTATATAACACAGCCCACGCAGTATATAACACAGCCCACGCAGTATATAACACAGCCCACGCAGTATATAACACAGCCCACGCAGTATATAACACAGCCCACGCAGTATATAACACAGCCCACGCAGTATATAACACAGCCCACGCAGTATATAACACAGCCCACGCAGTATATAGCACTGCCCACGCAGTATATAACAGTGGCCACGTAATATATAGCACAGCCCACGCAGTATATAACAGTGGCCATGTAATATATAGCACAGCCCACGCAGTATATAACAGTGGCCACGTAATATATAGCACAGCCCATGGAGTATATCATACAGCCCACATAGTATATAACACTGTATTTGTAGTATATAGCAGCCACGTGGTATCTAACACAGCCCACATAGTATATAGTAGTGTGGGCACCATATCCCTGTTAAAAAAAAATAAAATAAATAATAATAATTAAAATAAAAAAGTTATATACTCACCCCTGGGATTTAGCGGAGCTCCAGGGATACGCGCGCGGCTGCCGCCATCTTCCGTTCCCAGGATGCATTGCAAAATTACCCAGATGACTTAGCGGTCTCGCGAGACCTCTAAGTCTTCTGGGTAATTTTGCAATGCATCGCCGGGAACGGAAGATGGCGGCCGGCTCTGCGGACAACGGAGGGTGAGGATAGCAGGTTTTTTGTTTTTTTTACATTATTTTTAACATTACATTTTTTTTTACTATTGATGCCGCTTAGGCAGCATCAATAGTAAAAAGTTGGGGACACACAGGGTTAATAGCGGCGGTAACGGAGTGCGTTACCCGCGGCATAACGCGGGACGTTACCGCCGGCATTAACACTGTGTGAGTGGAGGGGAGTATGCGGGCGACAGGCACTGACTGTGGGGAGTAAGGAGCTGCCATGACAGACAGAGGCCGCGACCAATGAATATCCAGGACAGACAGACAGACGGAAGTGACCCTTAGACAATTGTATAGTAGATATATATATATCTACATATATAATTGTCTAAGGGTCACTTCCGTCTGTCTGTCCTGGATATTCATTGGTCGCGGCCTCTGTCTGTCATGGAATCCAAGTCGCTGATTGGTCTCGGCAGCTGCCTGTCATGGCTGTTGCGACCAATCAGCAACGGGCACAGTCCGATTAGTCCCTCCCTACTCCCCTGCAGTCACTGCCCGGCGCCCTTTCTGTAATCCCCACAGTCAGTGTCCCCGGCGCCCACTCCATACTCTCCGCAGTCAGCACCCGCTCCATACTCCCCTCCGATAATCGCTCACACAGGGTTAATGCCGGCGGTAATGGATCGCGTTATTCCGCGGGTAAAGCACTCCGTAACTGCTGCTATTAACCCTGTGTGACCAACTTTTTACTATTGATGCTGCCTATACAGCGTCTATAGTAAAAGGATCTAATGTTAAAAATAATAAAAAAAAACCAAAAACCTGCTATTCTCACCTTCAGTCGTCCGATGATGCTCTCGCGCCGGCCGCCATCTTCCGTTCCCAGAGATGCATTGCCAACTTACCCAGAAGACTTAGCGGTCTCACATGGCTGGGCAATATACTATATGGCTGTGCAATATACTACGTGGCTGGGCAATATACTACGTGATTGGGCAATATACTACGTGACTGGGCAATATACGTGACTGGGCAATATACTACGTGGCTGGGCAATATACTACGTGATTGGGCAATATACTACGTGACTGGGCAATATACTACGTGGCTGGGCAATATACTACGTGGCTGGGCAATATACTACGTGGCTGGGCAATATACTATGTGACTGGGCAATATACTACGTGACTGGGTAATATACTACGTGGCTGGGCAATATACTACGTGATTGGGCAATATACTACGTGACTGGGCAATATACGTGACTGGGCAATATACTACGTGGCTGTGCAATATACTACGTGGCTGTGCAATATACTACGTGGCTGTGCAATATACTACGTGGCTGGGCAATATACTACGTGGCTGGGCAATATACTACGTGGCTGGGCAATATACTACGTGACTGGGCAATATACTACGTGGCTGGGCAATATACTACGTGGCTGGGCAATATACTACGTGACTGGGCAATATACTACGTGGCTGTGCAATATACTACGTGGCTGGGCAATATACTACGTGGCTGCAATATACTACGTGGCTGGGCAATATACTACGTGGCTGGGCAATATACTACGTGGCTGGGCAATATACTACGTGGCTGGGCAATATACTACGTGGCTGGGCAATATACTACGTGACTGGGCAATATACTACGTGGCTGTGCAATATACTACGTGGCTGGGCAATATACTACGTGGCTGCAATATACTACGTGGCTGGGCAATATACTACGTGGCTGGGCAATATACTACGTGGCTGGGCAATATACTACGTGGCTGGGCAATATACTACGTGGCTGTGCAATATACTACGTGGCTGGGCAATATACTACGTGGCTGCAATATACTACGTGGCTGCTCAATATACTACGTGACTGGGCAATATACTACGTGACTGGGCAATATACTACGTGACTGGGCAATATATTACGTGGCTGTGCAATATATTACGTGGCTGTGCAATATATTACGTGGCTGGGCAATATACTACGTGCACATGCATATTCTAGAATACCCGATGCGTTAGAATCGGGCCACCATCTAGTGTATGTATATATATATATATATATATGGGAATCTGCTGTTTTCATCGGTACCACTTGGGGCCACATACGACACTTTAATGTTTTGTTATTGAATTTTGGGGGGCAGGTGCCCGAGAAACATCGGTTTTGGCATTTTTTTATTTTTTTATTTACCATATGGGTTAAATAACCTTTTATTTTTAAGGATAGGATTTTTATGGAGTCGGCGATACTGAATGTTTTTATTTGAAAGGGGTGGCGATTATAATTATAAATATTTTTATTTATAATTTTTTCTTTGTTTTTTTATTTTGTGGTCTCTTGGTGACTTGAACCTGCAATCTTTTTAACTGCCTGTTCTGTATACTGCGGTACCACAGTATAGATAAAGTCACAGGTTCCTATAACACACGGTCTGAGAGGGACAGTGGCATTCAAGGGGTTAAAGGTAGGGTCCCAGAGCAGGACTCCGCCCAGATGTCTTATTAGGCCATTTGAATGTGCAACATGTAATACCATGTTCATCCAGCAGGGGTCACTGGCGAGCAGTGTAGATCTGCCGGTCGGGGCAGCTCGGTGACCACCACACTGGTTTCCTCCACTCCTAAACGGTGAAATATTCCGGAGCCGCCCTCCTCACGGTCCGGGGGGCCGCTTGCGGGTGTAACGCTCTCTGTCTCTCTTCTTCCAGGTCGGTGATGTCTCCAATAAGAAGCCTCAGCGCCTTGTCACCCAGTTCCACTTCACCAGCTGGCCTGATTTCGGGGTGCCTTTTACTCCCATAGGGATGTTAAAATTTCTGAAAAAAGTGAAAACCTGTAACCCGCAGTACGCCGGGCCCATCGTAGTGCACTGCAGGTCAGTGAGCCGTCGCAGCGCCGCCCGCGCGGTACCACGCCATCATTGCTTCATTGTACACAGACGACATTGCGCCAGGCTGGCTGATCAGAAGAGGCATCGGGGGTGGCGGCAGGTGGGACGCAGCTCGCAGGGCTCCTGTCTGGCGGCGGCTCCTCTCAGGGCTCCTGTCTGGCGGCGGCTCCTGTCTGGCGGCGGCTCCTCTCAGGGCTCCTGTCTGGCGGCGGCTCCTCTCAGGGCTCCTGTCTGGCGGCGGCTCCTCTCAGGGCTCCTGTCTGGCGGCGGCTCCTCTCAGGGCTCCTGTCTGGCGGCGGCTCCTCTCAGGGCTCCTGTCTGGCGGCGGCTCCTGTCTGGCGGCGGCGGCTCTCAGGGCTCCTGTCTGGCGGCGGCGGCTCGCAGGGCTCCTGTCTGGCGGCGGCGGCTCGCAGGGCTCCTGTCTGGCGGCGGCTCGCAGGGCTCCTGTCTGGTGGCGGCTCGCAAGGCTCCTGTCTGGCGGCGGCTCACTTTTTACATCACTGCGAGGTTTTTAACTTCACTTTTTGATCAGATTCTGGTTGATGGCAAAAAGGAGACTTTTTTTTTTAAATTGTGGCCCCTCCTGCTTCCATGACGTCACGTGTCCTCCCTGTAGAAAGACACGACTGCTTTGCTTTTTGTGTGCAAAAATGTGGAAATCACTTATTGATCTTTAAGGTTTTCTGAAGTCGAATAATAATATAGCGACCAAATTAACACTCACTCTTTCCCAAACTTTTTGTTTTGCCGGCCCCCTGCATCCTCCTTGCTGTTGCACTGACCCTCTACATCTCCCCCCATGCTGCCACCGCTGTCCTTCTGCATCATGCTCCCCTTGTGGTTCCGCTGGCCCTCTGCATCACCCCCCACCCCGTGGTTCTGCCAGCCCTCTTCATCACCACCCCTTCCCCCAACTGTGGTCCTACCGGCCTTCTGCATCGCCCTCTCCCCCCCCATCCCATGGGTCCGCTGGCCTTTTGCATCACCCCTCACCCTGTGATGCCACTGGCCCTCCTCCCTCTCCCTCTTGGTGCCGCCGATTCCCCTCCACTCCTCTTAGTGCCTCTGGCCCCTCTCCCTTTCTCCCTTACTGCCACTGATTCCCCCCCCCCCCCCTTGGTGTCACCAGTCCCCTGCATTGTTCCCCCATGGTTCCGCCAGCCCTCTTCATCGTTTCGCCGGCCCTCTGCATCATTCCCTCATGGTTCCGCCGTCCCTCTGCATCGTTCTCCCATGGTTCCGCCGTCCCTCTGCATCGTTCCCCCATGGTTCCTCCGTCCCTCTGCATCGTTCTCCCATGGTTCCGCCGTCCCTCTGCATCGTTCTCCCATTTTTCCGCCGTCCCTCTGCATCGTTCTCCCATGGTTCTGCCGGCCCTCTGCATCGTTCCCCCATGGTTCTGCCGGCCCTCTGCATCGTTCCACCATGGTTCTGCCGGCCCTCTGCATCGTTCCCCAATGGTTCTGCCGGCCCTCTGCATCGTTCCCCCATGGTTCTGCCGGCCCTCTGCATCGTTCCCCCATGGTTCTGCCGACCCTCTGCATCGTTCCCCCATGGTTCTGCCAGCCCTCTGCATCGTTCCCCCATGGTTCTGCCGGCTCTCTGCATCGTTCCCCCATGGTTCTGCCGGCCCCCTGCATCGTTCCCCCATGGTTCTGCCGGCCCCCTGCATCGTTCCCCCATGGTTCTGCCGGCCCTCTGCATCGTTCCCCCATGGTTCTGCCGGCCCTCTGCATTGTTCCCCCATGGTTCTGCCGGCCCTCTGCATCGTTCCCCCATGGTTCTGCCGGCCCTCTGCATCGTTCCCCCATGGTTCTGCCGGCCCCCTGCATCGTTCCCCATGGTTCTGCCGGCCCTCTGCATCGTTCCCCCATGGTTCTGCCGGCCCTCTGCATCGTTCCCCCATGGTTCTGCCGGCCCCCTGCATCGTTCCCCCATGGTTCTGCCGGCCCCCTGCATCGTTCCCCCATGGTTCTGCCGGCCCCCTGCATCGTTCCCCCATGGTTCCGCCGGCCCCCGGCATCGTTCCCCCATGGTTCTGCCGGCCCCCTGCATCGTTCCCCCATGGTTCTGCCGGCCCCCTGCATCGTTCCCCCATGGTTCTGCCGGCCCCCTGCATCGTTCCCCCATGGTTCTGCCGGCCCCCTGCATCGTTCCCCCATGGTTCTGCCGGCCCCCTGCATCGTTCCCCCATGGTTCCGCCGGCCCCCTGCATCGTTCCCCCATGGTTCTGCCGGCCCCCTGCATCGTTCCCCCATGGTTCTGCCGGCCCCCTGCATCGTTCCCCCATGGTTCTGCCGGCCCCCTGCATCGTTCCCCCATGGTTCTGCCGGCCCCCTGCATCGTTCCCCCATGGTTCCGCCGGCCCCCTGCATCGTTCCCCCATGGTTCTGCCGGCCCCCTGCATCGTTCCCCCATGGTTCTGCCGGCCCCCTGCATCGTTCCCCCATGGTTCTGCCGGCCCCCTGCATCGTTCCCCCATTGTTCCGCCGGCCCCCTGCATCGCTCAGCCCCTCCCCCTCCTTGGTGCCTCCTTGGTGAATCCCACCTTCTCCTGTTGTCATCAGCCACCTGCCCGTCGGCCCTTTGCGTTTGACCTTTTGGGGTAAATTTTTTCTCTGTGAGTTTTTGGCCTGATCGTTCTGTGTTCTGTGTGTCTGCAGCGCCGGCGTGGGCCGCACCGGGACCTTCATCGTCATAGACGCCATGCTGGATATGATGAATGCTGAGAAGAAGGTGGATGTGTACGGGTTTGTCAGCCGGATCCGGGCTCAGCGCTGTCAGATGGTACAGACAGACGTACGTAGTGAGGGCCTCCGTGGTGTGGAGGGGTTACTGGGCCATGGTGGGGGGCCCCGGTCTCCTCGTGTGCTCGCAGTCACGCCGGCCTCCTCTCCTACAGATGCAGTACGTCTTCATCTACCAAGCGCTGCTGGAACATTTCCTTTATGGAGACACCGAGCTGGAGGTGACGTCTCTGGAAACCCATCTCCAGAAGTTGTACAATAAGATTCCCGGGACCCACAGCAACGGCCTCGAGGAGGAGTTTAAGGTCAGAACGCATTCATGTCATCTTCTAGAAATGGGATTGACGGCCCGGAAAACCCCAAAGACCCTCTATGAAATGCCCCTCTGTATAACCCTTACCCCTGCTACCAAACTGTATATAGAGGTGTTACCAGTCTTTGTACAGGAGGAGGAGGTGAGCTGTGACATCACCTATTGTGAATGGTGGCTCCTGTGTTACCTACTGTATATAGAGGTGCTATCAGTCATTGTACAGGAGGAGGAGGTGAGCCGTGACATCACCTATTGTGAATGGTGGATCCTGTGTTATCTACTGTATATAGAGGAGTTATCAGTCATTTTACAGGAGGAGGAGGTGAGCTGTGACATCACCTATTGTGAAAGGTGGCTCCTGTGTTACCTACTGTATATAGAGGTGCTATCAGTCATTGTACAGGAGGAGGTGAGCTGTGACCTCTATTGTGAATGGTGGCTCCTGTGTTACCTACTGTATATAGAGGTGTTATCAGTCATTGTACAGGAGAAGGAGGTGAGCTGTGACATCATCTATTGTGAATGGTGGTTCCTGTGTTATCTACTGTACATAGAGGAGTTATCAGTCATTGTACAGGAGGAGGTGAGCTGTGACATCACCTATTGTGAATGGTGGATCCTGTGTTACCTACTGTATATAGAGGTGTTATCAGTCATTGTACAGGAGGAGGAGGTGAGCTGTGACATCACCTATTGTGAATGGTGGCTCCTGTTACCTACTGTATATAGAGGTGTTATCAGTCATTGTACAGGAGGAGGAGGTGAGCCGTGACATCACCTATTGTGAAAGGTGGCTCCTGTGTTACCTACTGTATATAGAGGTGCTATCAGTCATTGTACAGGAGGAGGTGAGCTGTGACCTCTATTGTGAATGGTGGCTCCTGTGTTACCTACTGTATATAGAGGTGTTATCAGTCATTGTACAGGAGAAGGAGGTGAGCTGTGACATCATCTATTGTGAATGGTGGTTCCTGTGTTACCTACTGTATATAGAGGTGTTATCAGTCATTGTACAGGAGGAGGTGAGCTGTGACATCACCTATTGTGAATGGTGGATCCTGTGTTACCTACTGTATATAGAGGTGTTATCAGTCATTGTACAAGAGGAGGAGGTGAGCTGTGACATCACCTATTGTGAATGGTGGCTCCTGTTACCTACTGTATATAGAGGTGCTATCAGTCATTGTACAGGAGGAGGAGGTGAGCCGTGACATCACCTATTGTGAATGGTGGATCCTGTGTTATCTACTGTATATAGAGGTGCTATCAGTCATTTTACAGGAGGAGGAGGTGAGCTGTGACATCACCTATTGTGAAAGGTGGCTCCTGTGTTACCTACTGTATATAGAGGTGCTATCAGTCATTGTACAGGAGGAGGTGAGCTGTGACCTCTATTGTGAATGGTGGCTCCTGTGTTACCTACTGTATATAGAGGTGTTATCAGTCATTGTACAGGAGGAGGAGGTGAGCTGTGACATCATCTGTTGTGAATGGTGGATCCTGTGTTAACTCCTCTATATACAGTAGATATCAGTCATTGTACAGGAGGAGGAGGTGAGCTGTGACATCACCTATTGTGAATGGTGGATCCTGTGTTATATACTGTATATAGATATATTATTAGTCATTGTACAGGAGGAGGAGGTGAGCTGTGAGATCACCTATTATGAATGGTGGATCTTGTGTTTATCTATATAGAGGTGTTATCATTGTACAGGAGGTGGTGAGCGGTGACATCACCTCCTGTATATAGACATGTTTTCCAGCTGAAAAGTCACAGGTTATTCATAGTCTGTGTGTGTGTATATATGTGTATATATATATTCTATAAACATAATTGTCTAAGGGTCACTTCCGTCTCTGTCCTTCTGTCACGGTTATTCATTCGCTGATAGGTCTCGGCAGCTGCCTGTCATGGCTGCCGTGACCAATCAGCGACGCGCACAGTCCGATTAGTCCCTCCCCTGCACTCACTGCCCGGCGCCCGCTCCGTAATCCCCTCGGGTCACCGCTCACACAGGGTTAATGGCAGCGGTAACGGCCCGCGGTGTAACGCACTCCGTTACCGCTGCTATTAACCCTGTGTGTCCCCAACTATTTACTATTGATGCTGCCTATGCAGCATCAATAGTAAAAATGTCATGTTAAAAATAATAATAAAAAAACCTGCTATACTCACCCTCTGCCGCCTTTCCCGCTCCTCTGGAAGCTCCCGGGACCGCTCCATTGCAAGCGGCAGCTTCTGCTCCCAGGGCTGGTGTGCGACAAGGACCTGCCGTGACGTCATGGTCATGTGACCGCGACGTCATCATAGGTCCTGCTCACACCAGCCCTGGGACCGGAAGCTGCCGCTTGCAATGGAGCGGTCCCGGGAGCTTCCAGAGGAGCGGGAAAGGCGGCGGATGGTGAATATAGCTGGACTTCAACGGGCTATATAGATAGAGAGAGATTATATATATATATATATATATATATATATATATATATATATATATATATACATACATACATACATACATACATACATACATACATACATACATACATACATACATACATACACACATACACACATACACACATACACACATACACACATACACACATACATACACACATACATACATACACACATACATACATACATACACATATACATACATACACATATACATACATACACATATACATACATACATACATACATACATACATATATATACATATATATATATATATATATATATATATATATATATTATTGTCTAAGGGTCACTTCCGTCTGTCTTTCTGTCACGGATATTCACTGGTCGCGGCCTCTGTCTGTCATGGAAATCCAAATCGCTGATTGGTCGCGGCAAAACAGCCACGACCAATCAGCAACGGGCACAGTCCGGAAGAAACTGGCCGCTCCTTACTTCCCACAGTCAGTGCCCGGCGCCCGCATACTCCCCTCCACTCACCGCTCACACAGGGTTAATGCCGGCGGTAACGGACCGCGTTATGCCACGGGTAATGTACTCCGTAACCGCTGCTATTAACCCTGTGTGTCCCCAACTTTTTACTATTGAAGCTGCCTATGCGGCATCAATAGTAAAAAAAAAATGTAATGTTAAAAATAATTTAAAAAAAAACAAAAAACCTGCTATTCTCACCCTCCGTAGTCCGCCGAGCCGCACGCGCCTGCCGCCATCTTCCGTTCCCGGCGATGCATCGTGAAATTACCCAGAAGACTTGGCGGTCTCACCGGAGCTTGGGTGGATCCCAGGGGGTGAGTATATAACTATTTTTTATTTTAATTATTTTTTTTTAACAGGGATATGATGCCCACACTGCTGTATACTACGTGGGCTGTGTTCGATACCGCGTGGCTGCTATATACTACATAGGCAGTGTTCTATACTGCATGGGCTGTGCTATATATTACGTGGCCACTGTTATATACTACGAGGCTGCTATATACTGCGTGCTATATATTACGTGGCCAGTGTTATATACTGCGTGGCATGTGTTATACACTATGTGGCCTGTGTTATATACTGCGTGACTGCTATATACTGCATGGGCTGTGTTATATAGTTCGTGGCTGTGTTATATACTGTGTGGCCACTGTTATATATTGCGTGGCCTGTATTAGCGCATCAGGTATTCTAAAATATGTATTTATATAGCAGCCACATAGTATATAGCACAGGCCACATAGTATTTGTCTGCTATGTACTACATGGCTCCTATATACTACGTGGCCTGTGATGTATACTTTGTGGCTGCTATATTCATACATAAATCCATATTCTATATATATAAATATACTAGATGGTGGCCTGATTCTAAAGCAGCGGGTGTTCTAGAATATGTATGTACGTCGCGCTGTGAGTGGGAGTTAAGTTCCACGCCAATATCGCTGATTGGTCGCGGCCAGCCGGGCGAGACCAATCAGAGAAGCGTGGTTGAAATCCCGCACCAATTCGCTGCAGTACTGCGTTTCGCTGATTGGTCGCGGTTGGCCGGGCACGACTAATCACCGAAGAGGTGTTTAAATCCCGCGACAATATCGCTGATTGGTCACGGCTGGCCACGTAGTATATAGGACAGCCACTTAGTATATGACACAGCCCACGCAGTAGATGGCACAGCCACGTAGTATATAGCAGAGGCATGTAGTATATAACACAGCGATGTAGTATATAGCAGCCACGTAGTATATAACACAGACCGCCATGTAGTATATAGCACAACGACGTAATATATAGCAGCCACGTAGTATATAGCAGTCACGTAGTGTATATAGCAGCTATGTAATATATAGCAGCCACGTAGTATATAACACAGCCCACATAGTATTTAGCACAGCCACTTAGTATATAGCAGCCACGTATATAACACAGACAGCCACGTAGTATGTAACACAGCCCACATAGTATGTAACACAGGCCACGTAGTACACAGCAGTGTGGGCACCATGTCCCTGTGAAAAAAAGAATTAAAATAAATAATAGTTATATACTCCTCTTCCGTCATCCACCGAAGCCATCCCGCTCCTCGCGGTGTGTCCGGCAGCTTCCGTTCCCAGTGATTGCATTGCGAAATTACCCAGATGACGAAGCTGTCTCGCGAGGTCGCTAAGTCATCTGGGCAATTTCGCAATGCATCACTGGGAACGGAAGCTGCCGGCTGCATCGTGAGGAGCAGGAAAGCTGCAGAGGCGACAGGTGAGAACAGCATGATTTTTTATTATTTTTAACATTCTATTAGGCAGCATCAATAGTAAAAAGTCTGTCCGTGATGGGGCGACACAATGGCACTGATTGGAGGGGAGTAGGGAGGGACCATTTCGCGGCCGGACTAAACCTATTTTTTACAATGCTATACAACCTGATTTTGCCCCCGATGTCCTCCGGTGACCGTTATATTTTTGCTCTTTTACTTATCACAGAAATTAACGTCCATTAAAATTCAGAACGACAAGATGAGGACGGGGAACCTTCCCGCCAACATGAAGAAGAATCGGGTCCTGCAGATAATTCCTTGTACGTCTCTCTGACTCCGGGTCTCGCCTTTGCAGATTAGTATTAATATGTTGCGTGCATGGTTGGTTTTAGAGGGGGGCAAAATCGGCAGTTGCCTAAGGTGCACATATTCATAGGGGCTAGGTAGCAATCTTTTCATACCAGCGCCAATCGGGTTGACAGCGGCTGGGACACCTCTTATATGCTAAATTCTGGTCACTAGATTCCTGGAAATCCTCACTGCTGGTGGGAGTGGGAAATGCATTATATTCCCCTAAAATTAGGAAAATTGTTTTCTATTGGGGTGCAGATGTGGGGGGCAGCAATCACCCGCTCCCAAGAAAATATATATATTTTTTTTACCTTTTATTTTTTTCTCTTTGACCAGATGAATTTAACAGAGTAATTATACCGGTAAAGCGAGGAGAAGAAAATACAGATTATGTAAATGCCTCCTTCATTGATGTGAGTACCTCAGCCTCTAATCTGAGTGTCGTACATAGATTATATATCTACGCCAGATATTTTATACAAAAAGAAGAATTAGGGGTTTTTTAAGCAATAAAAAAATCTTGCTAAAAGTTGTGTGTGTGTGTGTAAGTTGAGACAGCGTACGTCCCGGTCACTGGGAGAGCTGCTCCTGCTGCCGACACTGATCAGTCACTCCTCAGTCTGATCGGTGCAGGAGAGGATCCACCAGGACACTAACTCCTCAGTAGTGATCAGTCACCGGCCTGGCAGGAACGTCTGTGTATGGTGCTGGTATATACACTGGAAGTGAAATGATTGTGTGCTAATGTAATGTCCAGTGTGTGTATGTAGCAGGGCAGTGTATGTAGCGGCGTTGGATGTAGCAGGGACGTGTGTGCATGTAGCAGGGGTGTATGTGTGTGCGCGCGGCCTCATTTGTGTAGCAAGGCTGTGTGTGCGGGCTCATGCATATACCAGGGCTTTGTGTGTGCTTCCTTATACTTTTAGCAGGGCTGTGTGTGCGGGCTCATGCATGTGTAGCAGAGCTGTGTGTGCTTCCTTACATTTGTTGCAGAGCTGTGTGTGTGCGGGCTCATGCATATAGCAGGGCTTTGTGTGTGTGCTTCCTTATGCTTTTAGCAGGGCTGTGTGTTCTGGCTCATGCGTGTGTAGCAGAGCTGTGTGTGCTTCCTTATACTTGTTGCAGAGCTGTGTGTGTGCGGGCTCATGCGTGTAGCAGGGCTGTGTGAGTGCGACCTTATATGTGTAGTATGGCTGTTCGTGTTCTGGCTCATGCGTGTAGCAGAGCTGTGTGTGCTTCCTTACACTTGTTGCAGAGCTGTGTGTGTGCGGGCTCATGCATATAGCAGGGCTTTGTGTGTGTGCTTCCTTATACTTTTAGCAGGGCTGTGTGTTCTGGCTCATGCGTGTGTAGCAGAGCTGTGTGTGCTTCCTTATACTTGTTGCAAAGCTGTGTGTGTGCGGGCTCATGCGTGTAGCAGGGCTGTGTGAGTGCGACCTTATATGTGTAGTATGGCTGTTTGTGTTCTGGCTCATGCGTGTAGCAGAGCTTTCTCTTCTTTCATCCGTCCCTTCCGCTGCGGCCAGATCTCCAGTCACGTCCTG
Organism: Ranitomeya imitator; assembly: GCF_032444005.1. Lineage (NCBI taxonomy): Eukaryota > Metazoa > Chordata > Amphibia > Anura > Dendrobatidae > Ranitomeya > Ranitomeya imitator. The sequence goes on along the minus strand of NC_091282.1, from coordinate 1,236,194,148 downwards.
CGGCTTGGGGCTGATTGCTGTATTGAGTGCGACCACACGGTCCCCCCATTTATCTGCGTTATATTTTATTTATGGCAGACTGATTGGTGATTACCCCCTTCCCTCTTTGTAGGGGTCAGTAATGTGCGCTTGTTCTGCATCGGTTGGGTGTTTGCCATTTTTGAGTTGTTTACAGCTCTGAAATAGAAGCGTGATTTATTTATCAGCGTGGTGTGCGGTAATCTGCTGGTATTTACTAAGCTGGTCGCTCCACGTTTCTGTAAGAGAAAGCGAGAGCTCGGCATATTCTGGGCGCTACCTGCTATGACTTGAATGTGTTTCAAAAAGGAATTAGTCCTCCATATTTCATGTGACTATGCATAGGTGAAAAATCCATCAAAATAAAAACCAAAAAGTTGGGTTCCCTTAAAGGGGATCTGTTACTTGTCATAAATATGTAATATTTTTCTCCTGGTGTAAATGCCGTTGTTCCCCTGAATCCGGTGCTGTGTTTCTTTTGTTTCTACGCCTCTCCGTTCCTGAGATAGGGCCTCCTCTTTCCTTTATGTAAATGAAGTCATTTAGATAAGTGGGTGTGGTCATTTCTTCTTGAGGACCAAGGACAGATTTACATTCTAGTAAGAAGAGGCCATATCTCTGGAATGAAGAGGCGTAGAAACAAAAGAAAAACATCACCGGATTCAGGAGAACATTAGAATTTACACCAGGTTAGAAAAAATACGTATTTATGAAAAGCTATGTTTTCCCTTTAAATTACTATTAGTATTTCTGAAAAACTTTAAGGTCCCGACTTTGGAAAATCCTGACACATCATCTCAGAAATGCATGTTTCATGAAAAAATGTTAAGCTCCACCCACTTGTTGTTTAATTGGACTAGAAATGATATACAAATCTAATTAATGTGAGTCCGGACACTGATGCAGGATTGGAGGGCGCAGACCCTGTCCTGTATGCAGAGGCAGTCGTAGTCCCACAATGATCTAACTTTTGATGCCCTTTTAAGCTGATCTAAAGCTGTAAATGTTTATGGAAAATCGGATAATGTTATGTTGCCCAACTCTTGAAGGAGCTGAGGACTTTTTGTATATATTTTTTCTCTTTTTGTTTTTTATACTTCAATATTATACGTAATGTATTTGGGGCTTAAAATAATGTTTTTATTGGGTTTTATTAGAAATTTAGCACCTTTTGCCCTGTACAGGCAATGGTCTTAAATCAGCTGAGAGGAGCTCGGAAAATGACAGATGAATGTAACAAACTCTCATGTCAGAAGGAGCCCACTGACAAATTCTCAGTTAACTCATTCTGCAGCCAGAAATAGTGTACAGTGCACCACAGAGGCTGCAGAAGGCAAACGGTGCAACATTTTTAATGAGACTCAATTGCAACAATTCTTTTTAGCACATTGTAAATGCATTTTAGTGTAATAAAAAAAAAAAATTGGTGAACGATTCCTTTTAAAGGGTTTTTTATCTATTTACGATTTCTATGTATTTTAATTTTCCTTTGTCATTTACGTTTCATCCATATTGATGTTCCTGCACTAATGCCTTTGCCCTGCTGACAATACTGGGGTGGTATTAGTCGTCCATCCATAGTTTATTGCTCCCTTTCTCAGCGTTGTCACAGGTTTGCACCCCGGGGACTTCACAATGAATAAATGTCCTACAGATTATTGAAGTGGTGCCGCCGCTAGCATCTCCCTTGTGGGGTGTTGCCCTTTCCTTCCCGTTTGTTTATGGTAAATCTTACATTTGCTTCTAAGACTATATATTAAAATATTAACATGGGCTTAATATTCGGAGGAGGGGTTCTTTACGGTAAAAGTAAATGGCAGCAGCGATGGCCATTGTCCTACTTTTTTGCATTGTGTGGTGACCTCTGCTGTTTTTGGCCCTGACACGGGGGTGCTCTCTTAACAAATTTTTTTTTCCATTTGCTATTTACAGGGCTACAGACAGAAAGACTCGTACATTGCGAGCCAGGGCCCGTTACGTCACACCATGGAGGATTTCTGGAGGATGATTTGGGAGTGGAAATCCTGTTCTATTGTAATGTTAACTGAGCTGGAGGAAAGAGGACAGGTAAGGGTTAATCAGGGGTGAAAAATGCCACCATCCTCTGATAATCATCATCTGTTCCTGAGGAACATTCATTAATGGCTGATTTTCTATAAACTGTTGTGATCTCTTGGTTGTCCGCCTCCTCGGGGGCGTGGAGCTGACTGTACATTCTTATTCCTGTGTCCTTACAGGAGAAGTGTGCACAGTATTGGCCGTCAGAGGGCGTCATGTCACTTGGGGATATCACTATAGAACTGAAGAAAGAGGAGGAATGTGAGAGCTACACAGTGCGAGATCTACTGGTCACCAACACCCGGGTGAGAACGCTCACAAGGTCTGGTAGAGGTCTCTGCTCCTGTCATTGGGGAGATTGTCTTTTGGGGCTTCAGCCGGTAAGCTGCAGTTATCCTTGGTCCTTCAGCACCTGGACTCCACTTGTCTTTTGGGGCATCTACTGATGGACTTAATTGATCTTTTGGGACCTTGGCAGGTGAACTCTACTTCTCTTTTGGGGCTTAAACAACTGGACACTCGTGTTGGACCTCGACAACTGAATTCCACTAGTCTTTTGTTCCCTCGCCTGGTGAACTCCATTTGATTTTTCTTTGTGGCCTCCCATGAGGGGTCTCCTTTTATCCATTTTTTTGCACCTTTGAAGGTGGCCTCCACTTGCCTTTTGGGGCTTCACCAAGTGGAACTCACTTGTCCTTTGGCGCCCTGCCAGGTGCATTCTGCTTGTCCTTTGGCGCCCCGCCAGGTGGACTCTGCTTGTCCTTTGGTGCCCTGCCAGGTGGACTCTGCTTGTCCTTTGGTGCCCCGCCAGGTGGACTCTGCTTGTCCTTTGGCGCCCCGCCAGGTGAACTCTGCTTGTCCTTTGGCGCCCCGCCAGGTAGGCTCTGCTTGTCCTTTGGTGCCCCGCCAGGTGGACTCTGCTTGTCCTTTGGTGCCCCGCCAGGTGGACTCTGCTTGTCCTTTGGCGCCCCGCCAGGTGGACTCTGCTTGTCCTTTGGCGCCTGGCCTTTGGTGCCTCGTGTATCACTTTCTATTAACCATTACTTTTTTTTATCCAGGAAAACAAAGCCCGTCAGATCCGACAGTTCCACTTTCACGGGTGGCCGGAGGTTGGGATCCCAACAGACGGAAAAGGGATGATCAATATCATCGCGGCCGTACAAAAACAGCAACAGCAGTCCGGGAATCACCCGATCACTGTGCACTGCAGGTGAGTAGAAAAGCTGCCTCTGCCAACACTGGCCCATGTTCTCCGGGAGGGCTCATGTGCTGTTATTTGTGTCCGCAGTGCCGGCGCTGGGAGGACGGGGACGTTCTGCGCCCTGAGTACAGTCCTGGAGAGAGTGAAAGCTGAGGGAATTCTAGACGTCTTTCAGACCGTGAAAAGCTTGAGGTTACAGCGGCCACACATGGTTCAGACACTGGTAGGTCCTTGGTTTCTTCCTTTGGAGCCCATTTTTGGGGAGATACGGGGTTGTGGTTGGAGTCACAGAGCGATAATGTCCCTTTCGCTGCCTTTTTTTGGGGTTGTCCTGATCAAGAAATGAATTGTGACTTTCCCATTACAGGAGCAGTACGAGTTCTGCTACAGAGTGGTGCAAGAATACATCGACGCCTTCTCGGACTACGCCAACTTCAAATAAGAAGCCGGCGGAGGACGTGACCGTGGCCTTTAATATTTTGTAATATTCTATTTGTTAATATCTAGATCAGTGTATATATCTTAACTGTTTTAGAGGATTGGTACAACGTGCTTTATATTAGCTGGACATTTTATATGTAGCAAAGTGATTAGTGCCGATAGCCATTTAGGATTTTTATTTTTATTTTTTTCATTTTTTTTATAATTTGAATACAATAGCTTGATGTTTTGGATTTTTTTTTTTTTATATCCCATTCCCCATTTGTTTATTGGCATTGACACTAGCTCCATCTCTAACCTGAAAGGAAAAAGCCTTTGGAAGCTTTTTTTTTTTTTTTTTTTTTTAATTTTTAAGACTTATGGGAAACACAGCAGCATCATAGGCGCCACATTTACCGCCGTACATCATGAATTTCTTCTGTAAATAATTATATAAATAGAAATTATATCATAGATTTTTTTTGTATTAAAAGCGAAAAAACAAAAAGATAAGATGAAACTATCGGTCTTGAGATTATTGATACTCCGTTAACGCGAGGCCTCCATTTGTGACAGAGGCAAGACTTGCGGTGCTCGTAAGGGTCAGGGGGAAATAAAGGGGGTGTCAGACACCAGTTGTAACCTGAATATGCTGCTTTGTATCACATAGGGCTAATTCTTATCGTACATTCCAGGTATTGAAGAAAAAAACATAACCCAAGTCAACTTTTGCTCCTCCGTTCTCTATCAGTTACTCACAACATAGGCACCTATTTTGTCAGCTCCAAATATTATAATAAGGCTATAGTTTTGTAGCAGACAGTAACCTAGGATAAAGTGCAAGGCTGACTATAGCGGTCACTCTTAAAGGGGACTTGTCACTTGCCATAAATATGTGCTGTTATTAACTATTGTGAATGCCGCTTTTCTCCTGAATCCGGCGTTGTTTTTCTTTTGTTCCTGTGCCATTCCTTCCCTGAGATATGACTTCTTCTTCCCGCTACAGAAATAGTCTTTTAGGCTGAGGGGGCGTGGTCCCTTTGTAGACTCAACATAAAAACAGACCTCGCCCACTTCATCCTAGAACTATATACAGACAAGAAAGGCCATATCTCGGGAACAGAGAGGGATAGAAACAAAAGAAAAACGACACCGGATTCAGAAGAATGGTAGTATTTACGCTACATGAAAAAATACACATTTATGGTGAGTGACAGGTCCCCTTTAAATCCATTGGAGTCAGTGTCATGGACAGCTACTGTCCATCATCAACAATTGTTTAATATCTGAAATGATGGCATCATTCTGCACATTGATCAAGCTGACAAAATGACTAACCTACGGCCAGGCTGTGTTCACGTCCATGTCAAGAAACATCAGTGAAGGTCTAATTTTCATGATTTTCAGAAGTTGGACTCGACTTTATTAAATTTCCACAAGTTTTAGACAGAACTCTCTTAACTGAAGGCATTCCTCATACTAATGTCACTAGAGCTAGACGTACAGACTGAAAGAAAAAATAATTGGAAGATTTTGTTTGATATGATTTGCTGACACAGAAATCCACTTAAAGGGCAACTCCTATCAGATACAAAAAATTTTACACATGCAGGTACAATTTCTTGCCGATAAGGGGTGGTGTTACTGTACTTTAGTCCTGGTGTGGTAAAGATATGATTTGGAAAGTGTTTTATGGGTAGTTATTAGTGCTGACTGAATGTGCTTGAATAAGGTGTTATCTGAGCATGCTCGCGTGTTGAGTGTGTTCGGCTCCCCACAACTGCATGTATTGCAGCTGTTCGACAGCCACAACACATGCATGGATTGTCTAACAAACAGGCAAATCCCTGCATGCGTTGCAGCTATTGAACATCCGCGAGACATGCAGTCGCGAGGAGTGGAACATGCTTTTCGAGCACGCTGAAGACACTCGGCACACGAGCATGCTCAGATAACACCTTATTCAAGCACATTCTTTCAGCACTAGTAGATGTAAATAACACATTTTCTAGTTCCGGACATTTTACTGAAGGCATTGAAATTACTATCAGCTGTAATCGGAGTTGCCCTTTAGTGTGCCCAGCAGTGACGATAATTTTACCTGAAATCTTTTTGTGGCACCTTATGGTTTTTTTTTTTTAATTGACCTAAAGTATCAGTGATAATAAAAGTGAACCCACTGCTGATGTACAGAGCTGTGGCTGGGGTTCCTAATGTCTGTATGCTGATTCATTGGTATTTGACATGTGACACAAACCGCTGGAGGTTTAGAGGAGATTCCTGATCTGTACAGTCTAGTGCACACATCCCACCTTGGGCGCCAACTCTGACCAAAGAGTTTCCTGCTTCTTCCTCCTGTGGAGGTCACAGAGGGATTCTGCACATGAACCTTCAGATGACATTAATAGTAGTGAATCCTTCACATATGTAGTGTTCTCCCCTAAACTATTGGCTTTTGGGTAAGACATACTGGGACTTAAAGGGTTTGTCCAGGATTTAGATATCGATGACTTATCCACGGTGAGGGTCTGACATCCAGCTACCCCGTTGATCAGCTGTTATCAGCGCCAGAGGTGGCCGGTTGTACTTAGCGCACAAAGCCGGATTCGCACAGCTCCATACATTTTGTAGTGGCTGTTCTTAGTACTGCAACTCCACTCCTATTGAAATTAATAGGATCTAGTCCGCAGTACTCAAGAATGGCCACTAGTTTGTGTATGGCGCTGTAGGTGTCGGACCCTTGCCAGTCTGATATTGGTAACCTCTCTTGAGTATAGTCCTCACCCAACACCTCGGGGGTGACCTGAATGTTGGCGGTGACCAAAGGAAATGCAACCAAATCGATAGCACTTAGCATATGACACAGTCGGTGGTAACATTTTTATGCTTTTTTATATAATTTCTTTTTTTTACCTATAGCACTTTATTTTATTTTTTTTGTGGGGGGGCAGTGGGATGTGTTTGATCTTATTTTTGCCTTTTTTTGCTATTTTCTCTCAATTGGTAATGGGAGGGGGGCAGGGGAATGTGTCTGATCAAATTTTTCCCTTTTTTGCTATTTTATCTCAATTGATAGTGGGAGAGATACAAGGCTTTGCACAGCATGGCATCAGAAGAAAAGGGAAGGGACTTAAGGGGTCTTTTCTGTGAAGGCAGGGTGCACTGTAGGGTTTTTTTTGCGCTTTTTTTTGCTGTGATCCTTTGTTCTGCCATATTACAGACCGATGTATGAATCCCTACACCGTGCCTTCATGGTCAGTCAGCTACAGGCTTATCTAATGCATTGCTACTGGACATCTTCTGTCCTGAACCGCCTTAATTCATTTTGTTTGTTTTTTGGGTGCAGTTTTTGTATGTGGGCCTTTTTTGTTTTTCTTGCTTCAACTGATTTTGGAGCATTTCTATTTCAGGCAGAAACAACAAGAATTGACTTGTTGCTTCTTTTTCCACATAAAAAAATAAACTATTGAAAAACAAACCGCCATGTGCGCACTGTAGATGTGAACAGGGAGCTTATTCAAAGGGGATTTATAGAATCTGCTCTCAAATCCACATATGTATACTGTGTGAACATGACCTCTAGGATATGTTTCAGAATCTGCATCAAGAGGCGTTTCTTGTTGGAGCCTTTTGTCATGGAAGCTGATTCGTTTCAAAATCCACAGTCAAATACCACTTCAAATACTTTTTATGGGATTTTTAGATGCCGCTGCTTTGCCGTCGGATTTCCATAGTGGCTATATGTTGCCAGAAGAGCGGACAGGCCACTTCTCTTAGGCTGGGTTCCCATTGCGTTATGGGACCGCGTTAAACGGACAGCGTTGCACGGCGAAATTAACGCCGTGCAACGCGGCCGTTAACGCGCCCATTCACGCTAATGGGAACGCGCTACACTACATGTTCGGCACGCGCTAGCGACGCGCCGGAGAGCGGGGACGTTACCGCGACCCCGAACGCGGCCCCATAAAAAACATTGCGTTAGCGCAATCCGCTAGCGCTAAACGGATTGCACTAACGCAATGTGACCCTAGCCTTAGCTTTGGAATCCTGCAGTGACAAAAGAAAGAACACGTGTACTTTGCTGTGCATGTGTTCCTTGTTTTTGGGGGGTTTCTTTGTGCTTTTTTCCTACTGTTTCCAGTTGGAATTCACCTGAAAAAGAAGCTGTGTGCACATGGCAAAAAAGGCTCAGTTCGAAAATATTTGCCCAAAAACTCAGTGCGCACAGCCTAATGTAGCTTCAAAATCCATGTCCGGAAACTCAAAATTTTCAACATGGATTATTGTGGATGAAAAATACACCCACAAAAAAAAGTTTAAAAAATTAAGTTTTTCTAGTGTTTTTTTTTTTTTTAATACACTATTTTTGTTCACAGGACATTTTTTTTTCCTTTTCAGCTTTCCAATTTTGAGCCTCAAGAATTAACTTGTTGCCCCTTTTCCACATAGTGCCCATGATGCTGTTTTTTTTTTACTATTTGGGTTTCTTCTTGGAAATAACAGGAAGCTTTTTCCGAGAGGATTTGAATCCGTTTTTTTCTTGTTGATTTTGGAGCCGAACAGAATGTGAACCAATCCCAAGTGTTGATACATTTTTCTGTAAAGATGCTCCATGGATTTCCTCTTTAAATAATTTTTCTTTCTTTTCTAGCTCTTTAGTAAGACTTAAGGTTGTGTTGCTCTGCTCCCGTCGTTCCGATGTTGCCCATCAGACATGCTTTGATGTGTAAATCCCGATTCCTACGCTCGGTCAATATAACCTCAGATCCATTTTCAGAGGTATTTACGTGTCTCTCCACCTCTGACGGTGGGATTGCGATGTCACCCGGGCGCTCGTATTGACTAAGCTTCACCAAAATCCGATTGCTCATTCTCCAGCTTAATAGGTCGTAATCGACAAACACATCAATGTAATTATCATGATCTATAGGAGATGAGCAGAGCCAGATAATGAGGTCAGACGGAGCTGCTCCACATCGCCAAGTGCCAACAAACTCCCACTATGTGAATTTCACTTTTTTCTCTCTGTAATTTTTTTTACTTTTTTTTTTTTTCTTTAATGACTTTTTAATTTTTTTTTTTAATTATCGTTTGTAAATAATTTTTAGATCTGTTCTATAGCATTTGACTTTACATTAAAGCTTGTGGACACTTTCATGACTTTTTTTTATTTTTTACACTTAAGCATTGTTAATAATTTTGCACTGTTCAGCTTTGCTGTCTGCAGAATGAGTTAACTGAAATCCACCAGTGAGCTTGTTTGTTCTGATGGAAAATGTAACTTTTTAGCTGAGCTCCTCTATGCTGATTTATGACCTCATCAAGGTTCAGCTTTGATATGGTCTATAAATCCGTAAAGAGGAATTTTAGAAAAAGACAAGTGCGTTAGAAAAAGTCTCTTCTCAGAATGAGCTCGCTGGCTGATTCTCACTTAACTCATTCTGCAGCCAGTAAAATTCTTAATGGAACCCGATTTACAAAAATGTCTCCAAAGCTATCCATAAGCGATAAGGTGATGTACAAAATTAACATGGCTGCTTTCTTCCAAAAACCGCTCCACCTCTGTCTACAGATTGTGTGTGGTATTGTAGCTCATCGCTTCTTTGGAGCATAGCTGTAATACCTGACCACAACAGATGTGGCGCTTTTTTCTTACTTGCTTCTCTCCAGAAAGTTTTTTTTTTTTTTGTTTGTTTTTTTATTAATTTTTCTATTTATTTATTTTTTTATAATTTTTTTATTTTAGGGTTTTTAATTGTAGCAACTCACATTCACAATCAGGTCCGTGCAATTTACGATTGACCTCCAACATAAAAGTATATCATGAGAACACATGGATAGATTTCCGGGGAGCCCCGTACTCGGCGGCGGTCCAGTAGGACCATTTTAGCCCCCCATTCGGTAGGCGCCATCTATGTCACGTCACCCAATCCACCGGTGTTTTGGAACTCGTGAATGGACTGAACATTCCGTCAAACATTTCCATGATTCTTTGTATTTTGTTCCCTTTTTTGTTGTTTAACTGTTGTGACCTTTTTCCTTTTGTACCATGTGAGCCGCAGTTTGGGTTTTCGGCTGCGGTTTTAGCTCTGTCCATCCTCCGCATTAATCCTGACATCAGATCATGCTATTAATGGTGCAAATAAAGGCTTGTCCATTCCCTGATTTTCGGGAAGTCGCTCAAGCACCAGGTTTTACTCTGAAATAAATGTGTCCATTCCAGAAAGACTTGTGTGAGTGTCGGCTTCTTTCATCTGGAATTTGCAGGATTTTTTTTTTATTGTGCATGGATATGTGGCACCAAATTACAGAGGCATCCCGCTTAACGTCAGTTCAAACTCACTTTTTTTTTATAATTAGGGGGTTTGCCCTTTGACTGTGCCATGAACCCAGTTTTTTGGGGGTGGGGAGGTGGGGTTAACATTTTAATATACAGACGAAGCCCAACATGTTCCTATTATGTCTTCCATTTCTGTCTGCATCCAACATAGCATAGCAGAGAGGGCAGTGCTATTCTTATCTGCTAAAATTACATTTCCCAGCAGCACTTGCTTCTCCTCAGTGCTGCAGGCCCCTCTTTCCATCTTCTGTGTGTTCCCGACTAGTCCCACCTATCTGTGCCATAAGGCTAATCTGTGCACTGTCAGTACAGCACACTGCCTGCCGGATGCTTTCTTCTGCTGTCTACATCAGTATAGCTACCTCTTTAGTTTTACACCTTTATCTGGTTCTAGCAGAGACCAACTCTCCTGCAGTTCTCCACAATGGCAGTGCGGAGCTGTGTTTGTTGCCTGCTGCAGACAGATTAATTTTGTGTAACTGCAAAAGTTTGCTATATTGATGCATGTGACGGTTGCAAATCATTGATCTGACTTCTTCAGGATGCATCAAACACAACTCAAATGAGCCATGTACACAGAGCTCTATACAACAGTCTCCTTCCTGTCCACTGTATATACAACCTATCCTGTGGCATATCTCTCCTTTTAGCTCATCAGCCCCCCTGTATACAGCCCTTTCAGCAGTATATCTCTCCTCTCAGCACCCTGTATACTGCCCATCCTGCAGTATATCTCTTCTTTCTATCCACTTTAGGTACAGTCCATCCTGCAGTATATTTCTCATCTCAGCCTGTATACACTATATCCTGCAGTAAATCACTCCTCCCAGACCCTTGTATACAGATCATCCTGCAGTAAATCACTCCTCCCAGACCCTCGTATACAGATCATCCTGCAGTATATCTCTCCTTTCTGTCCCCTTTATATACAGCCCATCATGCAATATCTCTTCTTTCTGTCTCCTTTTATACACAGCCCATCCTGTAGTATTTCTCTCCTTTCTGTCCCCTGTATATACAACCCATCCTGCAATATCTCTTCTTTCTGTCTCCTTTATACACAGCCCATCCTGCAATATTTCTCTCCTTTCAGCCCTCTGTATATAAAGTCCCATCTTGCTTACATCGCTCTATTATTTGCTTCCCACTATCAGCCTTCCGCAGTGTAATGAAGGAGATTCCACTAATTTCCATGATATCCTCCCTCACAGTAAAAGTTTCTTTCCTCCATTGTATGAAAACTTCTAAGAGAGACTGCATTGCTTATGATCATCCTGGACCCTTGAAACTATAGGATGGTTCTAATGGCAACTTAATGGTAAGTAAAGCCTGGAGGAGTCTCTTTAAAGGGAACCTGTCACCCCGTTTTTTCAGATTGAGATATAAATACTGTTAAGTAGGGCCTGCGCTGTGCGTTACTATAGTGTATGTAGTGTACCCTGATTCCCCACCTATGCTGAGAAATACATTACCAAAGTCGCCGTTTTCGCCTGTCAATCAGGCAGGTCAGGTGGGCGTGATGACATCGCTCTTTTCTTCCCCAGCTTTCCGTTGGTGGCGTAGTGGTGTGCGCATGTCGCAGTGACGAATCCACTGCGCGCACGTGAAGAAGCAGCGCGCGATCTGCGCTATTACCCCCTGTCATCGGTGGGGGCGGTCATCTTCCTGGGGCCGCGCGTGCGCAGATGGAGTGCTCTGCTGCACGGGGCTTCAGGAAAATGGCCGCGGGATGCGCACGCGCGGTGCGCAGAAGAGATTGCGGCGGCCATTTTCCCAAAGCCGAGTTTGCAAACTTATATATAATATAAGACCATATAGTGATTTTGGAAATTACCTTTATTTTTGTTTTTTTTAAGTCCCTCTTTTCCTTCTGGACACCTTTCTGAACGAAGTTCCCATAAGGCTGCATTCTCATTGTCGTGCTTATGAAGCAATACAGGCTTTGTGTGCCTCAGTCTGGCACCATATTACTTGGGAGTACTTTCACGGCAAACTATTCAAAATAAGAATCAGATGGTACAAAACACTTTTTTGGACTAACTTATAAAACTTTGGGTCGAAAGCAGAGTCACATGGGTGTACAGTGGTCCTCTATAGATGGCCATTTAACCAATTACAGCTCAGCTTTTCTTGCCTAAACTGCTGTGGAAGAGTGCGCCAGTGACTATAATGTGCCCCAACCTTTGGCAACCACCAAACTTTACCAATGAACTTAAAGGTTTTGGTTGTTTTTGTACAATTTCTTTAGATGATGATCTAATTGTGGTGGATCACAACTGGAACCCCTCAGTCCATGGAGAAACCGGCCGCATTGGTGGGGACTGAAGTTCTCAGAATCGCTGGTTCTTCCAAAGACACTTTGTGGCCACTCCGTAATGGATTCCCTTACCCGCTTTCAATAACTTTTTTTTTTAATTACAGGGGAAAAATTTAAGTTTGCTCCAAAGTGCCACCTGCGTAGACTTTTCTAAACTCTCCTGAACTGATTGACTGCGTCTTCATCCGCTTCACTTCGAGAACTGAATCACATACATGTAATTGGTATCAATTCATCCTCGGTGTTTGCGCTGCTATAAATAAGTCATCACGAGGAAGCTGTTGTCAATCTGCGGCTTTAGAGCAACCTGGGAATAATCGGCTGCGTGTGCCCGTTGTAACAGATATTGACAACTCGGTGTCTCTGGTCTGATGCATGTAAAGCCGCATCTGCCACTGGCCTCCACCATTGGCTCAGATAAAGGAATAGTAAATAGCAACAGAATAATCCATCACCTCTTCAAACAAACTTTCAATGTAGCAATAAAGCAGGCAAGTCCCCGGGGAAGACGGCAGCAGATGTGCCTTAAGGCAAACAGATTACACTTGCCTTAGGAAGAGGAATCAATCAGAATTGTTAACGATCTTAGAGCATTGTAAATAGACTCTCTGACAAAAATTCGGGGGTTATTTGCTGGATTGGAAAATTCCTGCACAGGCTGAGAATCATTAAATGTTTGGATTTCAAAAGGAAGGACTTAAAGGAAAAATCCCATCATCACCGTCGTTACATCGATGATCTCCTTATAGGAATTGAGAACTAAAATGGAAATGATTAAATCTATTAGTTATTTATCTCCCATGATACTGTGTGAAATGCATATACAAACTTCACGTTATGAGGCCGGGTACCCACGATCTGGGAATTGCAGCGTTTTAGACGCAGCGAACAAAGTGCTGCCTTCTATTGAATGCAGGTCAATCCACATGTGTTCGCTGATTCATTCGGATTTACCGCATTCAAAACTTTCTATTGATGTAATGTCTTGCGGAGAGTAGCATCTCTTCAAGGGAACTTGACATGCTGCGGTCTTCTTCGCGGGTGATCCGCTGGTGTCTGTGGGCGCCTAGTGGACATGGGATTTCTAGAAATCCCATCCACTATGCTGTCACAGCTCGCCAGTGTGGATTTAATGCATAAATAGGCAGCGTCAAACCCGCAGCAGTTCCTGACCGTGGGCACATATCCTTGTCTTTCCCCTCATGGGTGGAGCTTAGATGCCACAGAGGGAATTGAGCCTGTGATTGGCTGGCACCTGAAAGAGTGATGGTAAAAGTAACCTTTGACATGTCCGATTAAAGAAAAGGTATACTAGGGACAAATGACGAGGCTGACAATGGTAGATCTCTATTTCTATTACATATTTCCTGGAGCCTGAGTAATCAAATATGTAAAATTATCCTTCACCCAAGAGAATAAATAACTACACCTTTACATGTATGGGGGTTCTCATACTGATGACCCCAATGAAGCTTATGGACATCACAGAGAAGACTCGCCAACATGAGGGCCATTAACAAGCAGTAATGCATTATGTGAATGGGTTGGTAGATTTCCAATGTAGTGGCTGCTACATAGACAAGTCATGTCTTCATCTTGCAGAGGTCTCGGGAGCGAGATCTGGTTCTCGATCATGTATACGGAGGAGCTCAGTAAATATGCAATATTAAGGGATCTCTTTAAGAGGGAAAATACTTTTCCATACATGTGAATGTAATGTTATGAGCTTTTATGATAGAAACAGTCATAATTCCGCAATCAAGTAAGAAGGCGCTCATCTGTCTTATTAATACTTTGAGGACATTGAGTCCATATCTGCTCACAGCTCAATCCAATGCTCAGCAACTCAAGTCATGTGTACTGAGCTGGAAGCTGCCACCACCTGTCCATGCCTCACCTGAAGCCTGCCCGGCAGGCACACGACATGTGACGTGCCACCAATGAGACTCATTCTGAGATGCCAACCACTCCAACTCACCCCTACCTGTCTTTACTGCCAGATATTACAAGGCTGGATATAGAATGGGAAATCTACATCCAGGACCGAAAAATATAAAGTTACCAGAACACGGTCACCTAATATTTACGCAAATCCAAGATGTGAGAACGTCCAACAGATGTGTTTCCATCATAAATTGCAGGACATCCTTTGGCCATTTGGCATCACCGAGATAACAGATGTACTTACCCACTTGTATGACGCGAGTCTACTGACCAGAAAGACAGTGCGTTAACAAGTCTGCAGAGTTTGCCAAAGATTATATTGAGCATGTACCAAGAAAGAATCGTTTCTGAAACAAAACAAGAGAAACTCACAGATCACTCTTAGAAGTATTAAAGACCATGTTTTCTTTGTAGAAATATAATGGGTCCTGGGTTATAGCCTTCACACAATGGCCACCTGTTAGTTTGGCTACCCATTTCCTCTGACGGCCCCCATTTGTCTTATCCAACTCCATGCCTATCCCAGCCCCAAAGTCTTATATGGTTCATGGGTCACTACTGTAACCTGCCAATGAGCACTCAGGTCTTAGACAAAGGTACCGAGCCACGAACATTCGAGGACCACATAGGTAAAGTTGTGTTCACACTTAGTTTTGTTCCCTATATTTGGTGTATGTGCCAGGAAAGCGTAGGGCACTTACTCTGAAGGTATCCATATTGCCTCATATATTTGGTGTATGCCAAAAGAGTATCCTCCAGCACATGCTGGGTCTGTATACATTGCCAAACACGAGCCTTTTGTCGGAGAAGGAAATTTGTCATTGATGCCTAAAATTTAACAGTGGGACCTCAGTGTAAAATCTTGGGTTTGGGATGGACATTTCCACTCTGGACAATAGTTGTAGATGGAGTATCACTTTAACTTCTTCAAGAATTAAATTTTTTTACTTTTTCTCGACTTAGGGGTGGTCTTAATACTAGACCTAGACCCATAACTCTCTATCTAGACTCTGCACTCACTCCGAATGTGGTTGGGCGTAAATGGAACCTGCATGGTTCCAAGGATTCAAGCTTCAGGAGGCTAATTTGCATATTCCAGGTGCCTTCTGGGAGAAGCGAAGTCTCCCTAAGCTAGAAGATCGTTGGGTACAGCCGGGACCAGCTGCTTCGAAAGCATCACCAAACCAAGGATTCAAGCTTCAGGAGGCTAATTTGCATATTCCAGGTGCCTTCTGGGAGAAGCGAAGTCTCCCTAAGCTAGAAGATCGTTGGGTACAGCCGGGACCAGCTGCTTCGAAAGCATCACCAAACCAAGGATTCAAGCTTCAGGAGGCTAATTTGCATATTCCAGGTGCCTTCTGGGAGAAGCGAAGTCTCCCTAAGCTAGAAGATCGTTGGGTACAGCCGGGACCAGCTGCTTCGAAAGCATCACCAAACCAAGGATTCAAGCTTCAGGAGGCTAATTTGCATATTCCAGGTGCCTTCTGGGAGAAGCGAAGTCTCCCTAAGCTAGAAGATCGTTGGGTACAGCTGGGACCAGCTGCTTCGAAAGCATCACCAAACCGCGCGCCTTACGGCGCGCAAATTTTTGCCTGTAGGACATTATTGCAAGAGAGCTTGGCTGAGTAGATTACACAAGAAGGAAAACACACAGCAAGTCAGCAGGATCTAGGAGCAACATGGCAGATGTGACAACCTACATGGTGAGCTGCAGCATGTGCTACATGTTCACAGATCGACCAGAAGAAGAATCCAATTTCACCTGTCAGAAGTGTAGACTAGTGGCCCTTTTAGAAGAAAAGGTGCGGGGTCTGGAAGAAAGAATAGCAACTTTGAAACTCATCAAAGAGAATGAAGACTTTCTAGACAGAACAGAAGCATCTCTACTGGTCACAGAAGGTGAAAAAAGTGTCAGAGAACCTCCAAAAGCAGATGAGTGGAAGCATGTGACCAAAAGAAGCAAGAAGACCATGGAGAAATCACCAACCACACAACTGAAGAACCGATATCAAATCTTTGTAGAGGATGAAGATGGCACACCTAAGAATGAAGCAATACCAGCAAGCAAAAAAGAAAAGGGCACACAGCAACAAGTGACAGCAAAAAGTACAGCCAAGAAGCAACGAAGAGTGGTGGTGGTGGGAGACTCACTACTGAGAGGCACCGAAGCAGCCATCTGCAGACCGGACATAACTGCAAGAGAAGTATGCTGCCTTCCAGGTGCGATGATCAAGGATGTGACCGATAGGATACCAAAGCTCTTCAGCTCCAAGGACGTCCACCCATTTCTTCTGATACATGTTGGCACCAATGACACGGCAAGGAAGGACCTACCGACAATCTGCAAGGACTTTGAAGAGTTGGGGAAGAAAGTAAAGGAACTGGATGCACAGGTAGTTTTTTCTTCTATCCTTCCAGTAGACGGGCATGGCACCAGGAGATGGAACAGGATCCTTGATGCAAACAACTGGCTAAGACGATGGTGCAGACAACAAGGATTTGGATTCCTGGACCACGGTGTGAATTACTGGTATGATGGACTCCTCGCCAGAGACGGACTACACCTCAACAAACCTGGGAAACACACATTCGCCAGAAGACTCGCTACACTCATCAGGAGGGCGTTAAACTAGAAGAAGAGGGGACGGGAAGAAAAACATTAGACTCGAACAAAGACGACCCAGGAAAACATACTCAGAAGGGAGGTAAGAACATTTCTAAAACAATCCACAGTGAGGAGATTGGAACAAAACAAAATCCTCTAAACTGCATGCTCGCAAACGCCAGAAGCCTGACAAACAAGATGGAAGAACTAGAAGCAGAAATATCTACAGGTAACTTTGACATAGTGGGAATAACTGAGACATGGTTAGATGAAAGCTATGACTGGGCAGTTAACTTACAGGGTTACAGTCTGTTTAGAAAGGATCGTAAAAATCGGAGAGGAGGAGGGGTTTGTCTCTATGTAAAGTCTTGTCTAAAGTCCACTTTAAGGGAGGATATTAGCGAAGGGAATGAGGATGTCGAGTCCATATGGGTTGAAATTCATGGAGGGAAAAATGGTAACAAAATTCTCATTGGGGTCTGTTACAAACCCCCAAATATAACAGAAAGCATGGAAAGTCTACTTCTAAAGCAGATAGATGAAGCTGCAACCCATAATGAGGTCCTGGTTATGGGGGACTTTAACTACCCGGATATTAACTGGGAAACAGAAACCTGTGAAACCCATAAAGGCAACAGGTTTCTGCTAATAACCAAGAAAAATTATCTTTCACAATTGGTGCAGAATCCAACCAGAGGAGCAGCACTTTTAGACCTAATACTATCTAATAGACCTGACAGAATAACAAATCTGCAGGTGGTTGGGCATCTAGGAAATAGCGACCACAATATTGTACAGTTTCACCTGTCTTTCACTAGGGGGACTTGTCAGGGAGTCACAAAAACATTGAACTTTAGGAAGGCAAAGTTTGAACAGCTTAGAGATGCCCTTAATCTGGTAGACTGGGACAATATCCTCAGAAATAAGAATACAGATAATAAATGGGAAATGTTTAAGAACATCCTAAATAGGCAGTGTAAGCGGTTTATACCTTGTGGGAATAAAAGGACTAGAAATAGGAAAAACCCAATGTGGCTAAACAAAGAAGTAAGACAGGCAATTAACAGTAAAAAGAAAGCATTTGCACTACTAAAGCAGGATGGCACCATTGAAGCTCTAAAAAACTATAGGGAGAAAAATACTTTATCTAAAAAACTAATTAAAGCTGCCAAAAAGGAAACAGAGAAGCACATTGCTAAGGAGAGTAAAACTAATCCCAAACTGTTCTTCAACTATATCAATAGTAAAAGAATAAAAACTGAAAATGTAGGCCCCTTAAAAAATAGTGAGGAAAGAATGGTTGTAGATGACGAGGAAAAAGCTAACATATTAAACACCTTCTTCTCCACGGTATTCACGGTGGAAAATGAAATGCTAGGTGAAATCCCAAGAAACAATGAAAACCCTATATTACGGGTCACCAATCTAACCCAAGAAGAGGTGCGAAACCGGCTAAATAAGATTAAAATAGATAAATCTCCGGGTCCGGATGGCATACACCCACGAGTACTAAGAGAACTAAGTAATGTAATAGATAAACCATTATTTCTTATTTTTAGTGACTCTATAGCGACAGGGTCTGTTCCGCAGGACTGGCGCATAGCAAATGTGGTGCCAATATTCAAAAAGGGCTCTAAAAGTGAACCTGGAAATTATAGGCCAGTAAGTCTAACCTCTATTGTTGGTAAAATATTTGAAGGGTTTCTGAGGGATGTTATTCTGGATTATCTCAATGAGAATAACTGTTTAACTCCATATCAGCATGGGTTTATGAGAAATCGCTCCTGTCAAACCAATCTAATCAGTTTTTATGAAGAGGTAAGCTATAGGCTGGACCACGGTGAGTCATTGGACGTGGTATATCTCGATTTTTCCAAAGCGTTTGATACCGTGCCACACAAGAGGTTGGTACACAAAATGAGAATGCTTGGCCTGGGGGAAAATGTGTGTAAATGGGTTAGTAACTGGCTTAGTGATAGAAAGCAGAGGGTGGTTATAAATGGTATAGTCTCTAACTGGGTCGCTGTGACCAGTGGGGTACCGCAGGGGTCAGTATTGGGACCTGTTCTCTTCAACATATTCATTAATGATCTGGTAGAAGGTTTACACAGTAAAATATCGATATTTGCAGATGATACAAAACTATGTAAAGCAGTTAATACAAGAGAAGATAGTATTCTGCTACAGATGGATCTGGATAAGTTGGAAACTTGGGCTGAAAGGTGGCAGATGAGGTTTAACAATGATAAATGTAAGGTTATACACATGGGAAGAGGGAATCAATATCACCATTACACACTGAACGGGAAACCACTGGGTAAATCTGACAGGGAGAAGGACTTGGGGATCCTAGTTAATGATAAACTTACCTGGAGCAGCCAGTGCCAGGCAGCAGCTGCCAAGGCAAACAGGATCATGGGGTGCATTAAAAGAGGTCTGGATACACATGATGAGAGCATTATACTGCCTCTGTACAAATCCCTAGTTAGACCGCACATGGAGTACTGTGTCCAGTTTTGGGCACCGGTGCTCAGGAAGGATATAATGGAACTAGAGAGAGTACAAAGGAGGGCAACAAAATTAATAAAGGGGATGGGAGAACTACAATACCCAGATAGATTAGCGAAATTAGGATTATTTAGTCTAGAAAAAAGACGACTGAGGGGCGATCTAATAACCATGTATAAGTATATAAGGGGACAATACAAATATCTCGCTGAGGATCTGTTTATACCAAGGAAGGTGACGGGCACAAGGGGGCATTCTTTGCGTCTGGAGGAGAGAAGGTTTTTCCACCAACATAGAAGAGGATTCTTTACTGTTAGGGCAGTGAGAATCTGGAATTGCTTGCCTGAGGAGGTGGTGATGGCGAACTCAGTCGAGGGGTTCAAGAGAGGCCTGGATGTCTTCCTGGAGCAGAACAATATTGTATCATACAATTATTAGGTTCTGTAGAAGGACGTAGATCTGGGTATTTATTATGATGGAATATAGGCTGAACTGGATGGACAAATGTCTTTTTTCGGCCTTACTATGTTACTATGTTACTATGTTCATCGTAATTTCAGTAGCCTTCATAAGTAAGTGATCAAATGGCCTCCACTTGGTACCTTACAATGCTCAACAGTGACATGAAGTCTATTGAAATCTAATCTCCCCCTGCAGCCTCCAAAGCACCAATGACCGATCATCACAAGTCACTAAGGCTTAGGCATGCCCAACTCTTCGAAACCTTTATTGACCATTGTGGCCACTCCTTATTGGGATGTTGTCAAAGATGTCGACTATTGAAGAGTTCTTCAAGTGAACATCCAAAATTATGGTCTTCTGTGGCTGTGGTCCTGTATGGCATTCTCATAGCATATAAGGGGACAATACAAATATCTCGCTGAGGATCTGTTTATACCAAGGAAGGTGATGGGCACAAGGGGGTATTCTTTGCGTCTGGAGGAGAGAAGGTTTTTCCACCAACATAGAAGAGGATTCTTTACTGTTAGGGCAGTGAGAATCTGGAATTGCTTGCCTGAGGAGGTGGTGATGGCGAACTCAGTCGAGGGGTTCAAGAGAGGCCTGGATGTCTTCCTGGAGCAGAACAATATTGTATCATACAATTAGGTTCTGTAGAAGGACGTAGATCTGGGGATTTATTATGATGGAATATAGGCTGAACTGAATGGACAAATGTCTTTTTTCGGCCTTACTAACTATGTTACTATGTAAGAGAATTGGGAAAAATCTAGTCAATCATAAATAGGAAGGGGGTTTGGTTCCGAGAAGCCTTGAGGTTTGATGCCCAAGAATGTCGTAGATCATAAGAAGTCTATGGTTTCTCTAGCTGCCGATGGGCCATAAGCAGTGGGCAAGTCTCCTAACAGTGCTGTGACTTCTCCAGGACAATAGTGGAGCAGGTTGTCATTTGGATGCTGCTCTGTGATGGCCTTTAAGAATAGCACCAGTGTATGTCTGAAATATGGAGCCGTGACTTGCCCTCCGTAATGAATCAGTCTCTGCACTACACTGCAGAATATGTTGGTGCTATAAAAGTAATGTTCATTCTGAATGTGGAAGAGTTGGACTTGTGGAGCAACGACTCGTGGTTTATTCACACACACGTCAGGTGCCTACAATTCCCATGTTGTAAAATATTCATGGCTCCTTGTTTGCTCTTCTGTCAGATCATTTGATATTTAATCTCATCCAGGAACAAAAACCTCTGGGAATTGTAGGACAAACACTAAAAATGAATGTTTTCCTGACTAACAGTCCGATCTGTGAAATCTATCGACTTTGGCTATCCTATTTCTGATCGTACTCCTACTACAACCATGTCCAACAATCAAGCCACAGATCTTCTGATATGAGGTCACAGCATTAAAGGTGATGTTTCAGACCTAGATTAAATAATGATCTTCACAATGCGAACATATAGAAATATTTCCATACACGCAAAGGAGAAGGTGGGTCACAGACCATTATCTCCTTGTGTCTGGGAGTGGAACACAGTAAATGGCGGATGTATTTTGTGCCAACTGCCTGTAAACACAAAAGAGAGATGACTGTCATGTTGCAGCTATCTGCCCACCACCTGTTCTATGGTAGTAAAGATGTATATTTGCCTTACAATCTCTCACTTTGAAGAGGGACATAAAAACCAGGTGTAGCATTGCAGATTTTTATTTTTATATCCTACATTGCTGCTAGTGTTGGCATTAATTCTTGCTAATAACCCTAAGATTGAGCTTGAGTGTCCCTAGTACTGGCAACACTCAACTAAGAATCAGCCACAATGTTCTTAACTAGCCACAGTACCCCTAATGCAAGCCACAAAGCCTTCAAATACAGTGTCCATAGTGCCTGCATCAACTCACAATGCTCCCAACCAGCCATGTTACCCACAGTGTTAGGGCTCACCTGGTGAGGTGGACTCACAAAGCAACAGGTCAGGGAGAAGACATGGCCCCATGGCATTGGCAAACAGGCTGACAGACACGTGGAACAGCGAGGCCCTGGACTACTGGCTATACTGGATGGCAAACAAGTGAGGCAGGCGCACACTCAAAACCAAAGAACCAGGTGGCAGGAGAGTAGAAGAGGAGGAAAATGTCAGGTCTGAAGTAGTGTAGAAACCACAAGAATCTGCATCAGTGGTTGCAGCGTGAAATGAGCAGTTTCTAAATGAGTCAAAGATGCTACGGCAAACGATGGATCAATCAAGAGGTCTGAGAAGCAGTAGGTACAAGTTGTAGTATCCACAGCAGAATGCAACATAATGTGATAGTCTCAACTATGTAATGTTTACAGCAAACCATGGATTAACAAGTACTTTCAGAAGCAGTAGAATCCAGCAGTTTGCAACGTAATGAGGACAGACCCTAAGAACAGGTCATAATGCTTACAGCAAACAATGGGATAGCTAGCAGGTTCCAGAAGCAGTAAATGCAAGTTGTTGAATGCTCCACAGTTTGTAGCACATAGAAAATAGTCTCAAAACAACAGTTTGTAATACCTACAGCAAATGATAGGTTAACCAGCAGGTCTCAGAAGCAATTTGCAGTGAAAATGCAGCTGCAGGATCTAAATCTAAGACAAACAGCAACTGAACAGAACATTAAACTGATCGAATACTCAGTGGAGCTCAGCAAAGAGCCGCAGCCAAGGGCAAAGGGAGCAGAGTCCAGTCAAGAAGTTAAAACACTACTGCAGTGGCTTGGTTTTTTTCAGTGCTGGAGTGGTGCTTTACATGTAAGCCCCTTGCCCCTAGTCACATACTTGCCCTCTGACATCTTCAATGTTTTTCAGCACCGCCCCAGTCACACGGCACCATCTTGTGACAGAAGCTTCTGACTATCCAGAAGCTATGTCACAAGCTCTCAATACAAGTCTGAGAGCCAGAATGAGGCTATATAGACTATATTGAAAAGTTACCTCCAAGCAGGTCACTTGTCACTGAAGAACGACTGGAGCAGTGGCGAAAACGGATGAAAACTCCGGAAGGTGAGTATTGGGCAGGGGACTTGCATTTAAAGCACAGCTCTAGTGTTGCAATTACAAAAAACACTGGAGTCATGCTTTAATACTAGGTCTTGATGCCCCTGGCCGCAGGTCACAATGTTCCCAATTGGTCAGGAACAAAGAACATTGGTTCAAACTGCAGTGGCTCAAGAGTTAACTCAAAGACCCCAAATTCGGTCACATTACTTTTAATTAGCAAAGGTGGCCCAAGTGACAACCAGAGACTCACTTGCTCCACACTCCTGTTCTGTTCTTTTATCCAGTGCAGGAAGTGCGGCAATGGCTTTCATCCTTTCTTATTACTCCATCTCCCATTTCTTATGTGTGTGTATATATATATATATATAGATAGATAGATAGATAGATTTCCCAAATTGGAGAATACTAAACAAGTCTGTGTAGCATGGAGAATCAGCACCCTAGTGAACAGCAATGATGAATATCTGATTGCTACATGGTCATGTGATAATCCTCCATAAATGGAGACAGCTAGGTGCTGGGATACAAGAAAATGCTTAAAGAGTGATCACTGCTTTAATTGTTATTTCATAAATCAATAGAACACATGATGAAAATAAGCAACTTTGTAATATACTGTATCTTATCAGAGACACCTCTCTACTGGACTGATCATTAACTGTCAATTCAGGGATGAACTCTAAATTCAATGGAGAGATTATAATAATAAATAATAATAATCTTTATTTTTATATAGCGCTAACATATTCCGCAGCGCTTTACAGGTTGCACACATTATCGTCGCTGTCCCCGTTGGGGCTCACAATCTAAATTCCCTATCAGTATGTCTTTGGAGATTTTCCCATTACTGAGATAGGAGCTGAAAAAGGGTGCTCATAATATTCTATGGAGGGCGGAGCTAGAGGCACACACCGACATAAGATGGAGGGAGGAGCTAGTGGCTGACGCAGACATTCTATGGAGGGAGGAGCTAGAGGCCGACACAGACATTCTATGGAGGGAGGAGCTAGAGGCACAGACATTCTATGGAGGGAGGAGCTAGAGGCCGACACAGACATTCTATGGAGGGAGGAGCTAGTGGCACACACAGACATTCTATGGAGGGAGGAGCTAGAGGCACAGACATTCTATGGAGGGAGGAGCTAGAGGCCGACACAGACATTCTATGGAGGGAGGAGCTAGAGGCACAGACATTCTATGGAGGGAGGAGCTAGAGGCCGACACAGACATTCTATGGAGGGAGGAGCTAGAGGCACACACATGCATTCTATGGAGGGAGGAGCTAGAGGCCGACACAGATATTCTATGGAGGGAGGAGCTAGAGGCCGACACAGACATTATGGAGGGAGGAGCCAGAGGCACACATCGACATAAGATGGAGGGAGGAGCTAGAGGCCGACACAGACATTATGGAGGGAGGAGCCAGAGGCACACATCGACATAAGATGGAGGGAGGAGCTAGAGGCCGACACAGACATTCTATGGAGGGAGGAGCCAGAGGCCGATACAGACATTCTATGGAGGGAGGAGCTAGAGGCCGATACAGACATTCTATGGAGGAAGGAGCTAGAGGCCGACACAGACATTCTATGGAGGGAGGAGCTAGAGACACAGACATTCTATGGAGGGAGGAGCTAGAGACACAGACATTCTATGGAGGGAGGAGCTAGAGGCCAACACAGACATTCTATGGAGGGAGGAGCCAGAGGCCGACACAGACATTCTATGGAGGGAGGAGCTAGAGGCCGACACAGACATTCTATGGAGGGAGGAGCTAGAGGCCGACGCAGACATTCTATGCAGGGAGGAGCCAGAGGACGACGCAGACATTCTATGGAGGGAGGAGCTAGAGGCCGATGCAGACATTTTATGGAGGGAGGAGCTAGAGGCCGACACAGACATTCTATGGAGGGAGGAGCTAGAGGCCGACACAGACATTCTATGGAGGGAGGAGCTAGAGGCAGACACAGACATTCTATGGAGGGAGGGGCCAGAGGCCGACACAGACATTCTATGGAGGGAGGAGCTAGAGGCCGATGCAGACATTCTATGGAGGGAGGAGCTAGAGGCCGACACAGACATTCTATGGAGGGAGGAGCTAGAGGCACACACATGCATTCTATGTAGGGAGGAGCTAGAGGCCGATGCAGACATTCTATGGAGGGAGGAGCTAGAGGCAGACACAGACATTCTATGGAGGGAGGGGCCAGAGGCCGACACAGACATTCTATGGAGGGAGGAGCTAGAGGCCGATGCAGACATTCTATGGAGGGAGGAGCTAGAGGCCGACACAGACATTCTATGGAGGGAGGAGCTAGAGGCACACACATGCATTCTATGGAGGGAGGAGCTAGAGGCCGACACAGATATTCTATGGAGGGAGGAGCTAGAGGCACACATCGACATAAGATGGAGGGAGGAGCTAGAGGCACACACATGCATTCTATGGAGGGAGGAGCTAGAGGCCGACTCAGACATTCTATGGAGGGAGGAGCTAGAGGCCGACACAGACATTCTATGGAGGGAGGAGCTAGAGGCACACACATGCATTCTATGGAGGGAGGAGCTAGAGGCCGACACAGATATTCTATGGAGGGAGGAGCTAGAGGCACACATCGACATAAGATGGAGGGAGGAGCTAGAGGCCGACACAGACATTATGGAGGGAGGAGCCAGAGGCACACATCGACATAAGATGGAGGGAGGAGCTAGAGGCCGATGCAGACATTTTATGGAGGGAGGAGCTAGAGGCCGACACAGACATTCTATGGAGGGAGGAGCCAGAGGCCGATACAGACATTCTATGGAGGGAGGAGCTAGAGGCCGATACAGACATTCTATGGAGGGAGGAGCTAGAGGCCGATACAGACATTCTATGGAGGAAGGAGCTAGAGGCACACACAGACATTCTATGGAGGGAGGAGCTAGAGGCCGACGCAGACATTCTATGGAGGGAGGAGCTAGAGGCACACACAGACATTCTATGGAGGGAGGAGCTAGAGGCCGACACAGACATTCTATGGAGGGAGGAGCTAGAGGCCGACGCAGACATTCTATGGAGGGAGGAGCCTGAGGCCGACACAGACATTCTATGGAGGGAGGAGCTAGAGGCCGATGCAGACATTTTATGGAGGGAGGAGCTAGAGGCCGACACAGACATTCTATTGAGGGAGGAGCTAGAGGCCGACACAGACATTCTATGGAGGGAGGAGCTAGAGGCCCACACAGACATTCTATGGAGGGAGGAGCTAGAGGCCGACACAGGCATTCTATGGAGGGAGGAGCCAGAGGCCGACACAGACATTCTATGGAGGGAGGAGCCAGAGGCCGACACAGACATTCTATGGAGGGAGATGCTAGAGGCCGACAGACATTCTATGGAGGGAGGAGCTAGAGGCCGACGCAGACATTCTATGGAGGGAGGAGCCAGAGGCCGACACAGACATTCTATGGAGGGAGGAGCTAGAGGCCGATGCAGACATTTTATGGAGGGAGGAGCTAGAGGCCGACACAGACATTCTATGGAGGGAGGAGCTAAAGGCCGACACAGACATTCTATGGAGGGAGGAGCTAGAGGCAGACACAGACATTCTATGGAGGGAGGAGCTAGAGGCCGACGCAGACGTTCTATGGAGGGAGGAGCTAGAGGCACACAGACGTTCTATGGAGGGAGCAGCCAGAGGCACAGACATTCTATGGAGGGAGGAGCCAGAGGCACAGACATTCTATGGAGGGAGGAGCCAGAGGCACAGACATTCTATGGAGGGAGGAGCCAGAGGCACAGACATTCTATGGAGGGAGGAGCCAGAGGCAGATGCAGACATTCTATGGAGGGAGGAGCTAGAGACTTGATGCAGACATTCTGTGGAGGGAGCAGCCAGAGGCTCAGACATTCTATGGAGGGAGGAGCTAGAGGCAGATGCAGACATTCTATGGAGGGAGGAGCTAGAGACAGATACATTTTATGGAGGGAGGAGCTAGAGGCTCACAAAAATAATTTGCTTTAATTTCTCCTGAAACCACAGTTCCAGTTCTCCATAGAACTTTATGAGCACCGACTGTCATCTCCTGTCTCAGTGATGGGAACAATCTGTCTTCACTGATCACAGATTTTACCTCAGAATTGAGAATTTTGAGAATGAAGAATCAGTCCTCGAAGCAGATTTCTTTGATAACATTTATTACAAAGTTGCTTATTTTCACATGTACTATTGATTTAGTGGTGGGGGGGATATTTGACAATAGTTACTCTATAAGCTGTGAACCGATCGCCGTCTGTATTTGCTCCACCGTTTTATCTGCCTGCTGTTGGTATGATGATGCCACAATAAAGGATTTTGTTGCACGGGACGGTATGTGCCAATCCGCTTTCTTTTCTATGGCTATTCAGATTATTTTTCTTTGGAAGTGGCACCCATAATCCCGGGTGTGTGTGTGCAGCTTCATCAACCCGAGGTCATACAGGTGTGCCTTCGTCCTGCTTCTCTCCCATGGTATGTGAATTGGATCACTCTATAAGGTTGCGGCCAAGGGTTCCCTATTTTAAGAAGTCATTACTTTTTCATGTAACCTGCATTGCAATTCTCATACAGGGCCCAAGCTTATAGAGTAAGGATGGTTGCGTTGAGCGGTTTCAGTGCTTGCTCGTTACATTCTCAGTTGCTACTTCCTTCTGATATTCCAGAATACTTGAATGTTTTAGAATATAACTAGAACACTTCTAACATCAGTTCCGTCAGTGCTGATTTCACATCCTCCAGACTTTGACAACTCGCAATGTAATTTGCTTAGCACAACTTTTGTCAGTAGGATGAGGGTCAGCACTTCTGCCCCATTCCTGAAGCCTCAGTGGAGCCTTTCTACACCTCCTGTGTAGTCCACTGTACCGCAGGACTGCTCCCTCCAGGACACATTCAGGGCAGTGAATGGCCTCAGGCTGGCATCGGACTTGGTGCCTTCCAGTACCAGCTACATCTTATAGCCATGAAGGCCTCCTACAACCCAAACCATATCGCACCCATCCTTCAAGCTAATGTCTCTCGCAGCTTTCAACAGATTTGAAATAACTACTCCTCAGAGCTTCAGTGACAGCCCCCACAGGGATCTGTACACAGCCCCTTACCATGGAGAGATGGTCCCAGCACAATGTAAAACCACAACAATTCCCCCTGCCAGATCTCCTCCTCCCCAGTGACTTTCTGCTTGTTGATTCCACAATGGCACCTTTCGTCTATAGGTCTCACAAAGCACAGAATGCAGCGTTCACACTGAATTTGTGTCTCCAGCCTACCAATGTTCCACAAATGAACAAGCCATTCCAGTCTCCAGACCACTAACGCTCCCAGATGAATAAGCCACTAGAGCCCACCAATACTTTGCAAATGAAAAAGTCACTCCAGTCTCCATCTGTCCCTTGATGAACAAGCCACTCCTGTCTTGAGCCCAATATACAAGCTACTCAAGTCTAAAGCCTAACAATGCTCCCCATAAACCAGTCACTCCATTCTCCAACTCATCAATGCTCCCTCCCAATGAACAAGCCATTCCAGTCTCCAGACCACCAGCACTCCCAGTGATCACAGTGATCAAACCACTCTAGTCTCCAGCATACCAATGGTGACCCCAATTAATAAGCCACTTCAGGCCACAAACCTTCCCCCAATGAACATGCCACTCGACTTCAGACCACCAATGTTCCCCAGATGAAAAATCCTTTCAGTCTCCAGACCACCAACACTCCCCCAATGATCAAGCTACTTCAATCACCAAATCACCAACCAAACAATGTAACAATAATTATGATGACAAGTCATCGTCAAACATTGATAAATAGACCTTTCATACATTTCACTAAATATCAATGAAATACTGTACTTTTTACGAAGTAGAGTCACTTGATGTCTAAGTAAATACCGCCAACCCTAAAGAAATCTAATAACCGTCCATAATGTCCACTAAATGTGAATGTAAAGTTGACGTGTAAGACACATAGTGCCGAAATAACACTACTAAATAATACTACCATACAATTTATGCTAAGATTTGCTATTGTCACAAGCCTCGGATACCAGATGATTAGCTGATGGACCCTATATAAGCACACAGGTCACACCCAAAACCAGCCTGGACTGTATAGCAACACACTGGTCACATCGTTTGAAGATTAATATTATAGGTTCGGCTTAGAATTTCTTTCACAAATCATGGAAAAACAGGAAATCGATAACTTTTTATGTTCTTCTGACCAGAAGTAACCGAAGTCTATAGTCAGCATCGTGTCAGTCATCTTCACAGACCTTTGTGTCCATATGAATGAAGATGACTCAGAAGTTGTGATATTTGTGGTATATTAAATGTCGCTCCCCCTGCGGTGTCCCCCTTGTAATTGCTTCTCTCATTTTTATCAACGTAGATGCTCCTGTTTATACAACTCCGGGTAAGTAGGACGACGCTGTCTGACATCTCTGCAACATGGAAGTCCGAGGTCATGTTCTGATATTTACCTTTTTAATCATTTATTTTTTTTAATACCCCTTCATAGCAAAAAATATTCAAGAATTGTGCTGAAACTTCCCAGGTGCCGTCCTAAAATGGAAGACAAAAACACTCAACCTGGTATAAAAGTAATCTGTGAGAAAATTATGTACTCGACAAAGTATTATAGTAGTTATATTCTTGTACATACAGTGGGGGGAATAAGAATTGGATCCCTTGCTGATTTTTTAAGTTTTCCCACTGACAAAGACCTGAACAGTCTATACTTTTAAGAGTAGGTTAATTTTAACATTGAGAGATAGAATATCAAAAATAAAATCCAGAAAATCACATTGTATAAATTATACTAGCTGAAGAGCCCGGCGTTGCCTGGGCATAGTAAATATCTGTGATTAGTTATAGCACCTCACTTCTCTTTTTTTCCCATTACGCCTCTCATTTTCTCCCTCACATCTCTCATTTTCTCCCTCACATCTCACATTTTCTCCCTTACACCTCTCATTTTCCCCCTCCTCTTATTTTCCCCCTCACTCCTCTTATTTTCCCCCTCACTCCTCTTATTTTCCCCCTCACACCTCATTTTCCCCCTCACTCCTCTTATTTTCCCCCTCACTCCTCTCATTCCCCCCTAACACTTGTCATTTCGACCTCACATCGGTCATTTTCCGATCACTCCATTTTCCCTCACTCCTCTCATTTTGCACTCACACCTTTTCATTTTCACCTCACACACCTCATTTTCACCTCACACCTCTCATTTTCCCCTCAGTATATACATGTTTGTCATCTCCCTTATATATAGTATACACATGTATGTCATCTCCTGTACATAGTATATACCTGTATGTCATCTCCCTTGTAAATAGTATATACCTGCTGTATGTCATCTCCTCCTGTATATTGTATATACCTATGTGTCATCTTCTCCTGTATATAGTATATACCTGTATGTCATCTCTTCTGTATATACTATATACCTGTATGTCATCTCCTCCTATATATATAGTATATACCTGTATGTCATCTCCTGTATATAGTATATGCCTGTATGTCATCTCCCCTGTATATAGCATATACCTGCTGTATGTCATCTCCTCCTCTATATACCTATGTGTCATCTCCACTTTTATATAGTATATACCTGTATGTCATCTCCTCCTGTATATACGTGTGTCATCTCCTCCTATATATAGTATATACCTGTAAGTCATCTCCTCCTGTATATAGTATATACCTGTGTGTCATCTCCCCTCTATATAGTATATACCTGTGTGTCATCTCCCCTGTATATAGTATGTACCTGTATGTCATCTCCCCTGTATATAGTATATACCAGTGTGTCATCTCCTCCTGTATATAGTATATACATGTGTGTCATCTCCCCTGTATATAGTATATATGTGTGTCATCCCCTGTATATAGTATATACCTGTGTGTCATTATTATTATTATTTATTTATATAGCACCATTGATTCCATGGTGCTGTACATGAGAAGGGGTTACATACAAGTTACAAATATCACATACAGTAAACAAACTAACAATGACGGACTGATACAGAGGGGCGAGGACCCTGCCCTTGCGGGCTTACATTCTACAGGATTATGGGATCATCTCCCCTGTATATAGTATATATGTGTGTGTGTCATCTCCTCCTGTATATAGTATATATCTGTGTGTCATCTCCTCCTGTATATAGTATATACCTGTGTGTCATCTCCCCTGTATATAGTATATACCTGTGTGTCATCTCCTCCTGTATATAGTATATATCTGTGTGTCATCTCCTCCTGTATTAGACCTCGTTCACACGTTATTTGGTCAGTATTTTTACCTCAGTATTTGTAAGCTAAATTGGTAGCCTGATGAATCCCCAGCCAACAGGAAGCCCTCCCCCCTGGCAGTATATATTAGCTCACACATACACATAATAGACAGGTCATGTGACTAACAGCTGCCGTATTTCCTATATGGTACAGTTGTTGCTCTTGTAGTTTGTCTGCTTATTAATCAGATTTTTATTTTTGAAGGATAATACCAGACTTGTGTGTGTTTTAGGGCGAGTTTCATGTGTCAAGTTGTGTGTGTTGAGTTGCATGTGGCGACATGCATGTAGTGACTTTTGTGAGATGAGTTTTGTGTGGTGACATGCGTGTAGCAACATTTTGTGTCGAGTTGCATGTGACAGGTTAGTGTAGCAAGTTGTGTGCAGCAAGTTTTGCGCATGGTGAGTTTTGCGCGTGGCGAGTTTTATGTGTGGTGCGTTTTGAGTATGTGCAAGTTTTGTGTAAAGCAACTTTTGCATGTGTTGCAACTTTTGTGCATGTGGCAATTTTTCAGCGTGTGCAAGTTTTGCGTGTGGCGAGTTTTCCATGAGGTGAGTTTTGCACGTGTGGCGAGTTTTGCGTGAGCCTAGTTTTGCACGTGGCGTGTTTTGCGCGTGGCGAGTTTTGAGCGGTGACTTTTGTGTTTCGACTTTTATGTGGCGAGGTTGGTGTATGTGTGGTGAAATGTGTGCTGAGGGTGGTATATGTGTTCAAGCACGTGGTAGTGTGTGGCGCATTTTGTGTGTGTTCATATCCCCGTGTGTGGTGAGTATCCCATGTCGGGGCCCCACCTTAGCAACTGTACGGTATATACTCTTTGGCGCCATCGCTCTCACTCTTTAAGTCTCCCTTGTTCACATCTGGCAGCTGTCAATTTGCCTCCAACACTTTTCCTTTCACTTTTTCCCCATTATGTAGATAGGGGCAAAATTGTTTGGTGAATTGGAAAGCGCGGGGTTAAAATTTTGCCTCACCACATAGCCTATGACGCTTTCGGGGTCCAGACGTGTGACTGTGCAAAATTTTGTGGCTGTAGCTGCGACAGTTCAGATGCCAATCCCGGACACACACACACACACACACACACACACACACACACACACACACACACACACACACACACACACACACACACACACACACACACACACACACACACACACACACACATTCAGCTTTATATATTAGATAAATGTATTTGCATTTTGCAATTAACTTGTTACCTACATTAAAGACAGCTGTCTTACATAGTCAACTTTTATAAAAGACTCCTGTCCTCAGACTCAATCAGTCAGGCTCTAACCTCTACAACATGGGCAAGACCAAATAGCTTTCTAAGGATGTCAGGGACAAGATCATAGACCTGCACAAAGCTGGAATGGGCTACAAAACCATAAGTAAAACGCTGAGTGAGAAGGAGACAACTGTTGGTGCAATAGTAAGAAAATGGAAGAAATACAAAATGACATTGATCTGGGGCACCATGCAAAATCTCACCTCATGGGATATACTTGATCATGAGGAAAGTGAGAAATCAGCCTAAAACTACAATGGGGAAAGTTGTTAATGATCTCAAGGCAGCTGGGACCACAGTCACCAAGAAAACCATTGGTAACACATTACGCCGTAAAGGTTTAAAATCCTGAAGTGCCCACTAGGTCCCCTTGCTCAAGAAGGCGCATGTGCAGCCCATCTGAAGTTTGCCAATAAACACCTGGATGATTCTGTGAGTGATTGGGAGAAGGTGCTGGGGTCAGATGAGACAAAAATTGAGGTCTTTGGCATTAACTTAACTCGCTGTGTTTGGAGGAAGAGAAATGCTGCCTATGACCCAAAGAACACCATCCCCACTGTCAAGCATGGAGGTGGAAACATTATGTCTTGGGGGTGTTTCTCTGCTAAGGGCACAGGACTACTTCACCGCATTAATGGGAGAATGGATGGAGACATGTACCGTAATATCCTGAGTGACAACCTCCTTCCCTCTTCCAGCAAGACAATGACCCAAAACATATAGCCAAGGAAACAAAGGAGTGGCTCAAAAAGAAGCATAATAAGGTCATGGAGTGGCCTAAATAGTCTCCAGACCTTAATCCCATAGAAAACTTATGGAGTGAGTAGAAGCTCTGAGTTGCCAAGCAACAGCCTCAAAATCTTAATGATTTAAAGATGATCTGCAAAGAGGAATGGAGCAAAATTCATCCTGACATGTGCGCAAACCTCATCATCAACTAGATAAATGTCTGCTGTGCTTGCTAACAAGGGTTTTTCCACCAAGTATTAAGTCTTGTTTGCCAGAGGGATCAAATACTTATTTCTCACTGCAAAAAGCAAATACATTTATATAATTTATACAATGTGATTTTCTGGATTTTATTTTTGATATTCTATCTCTCAATGTTAAAATTAACCTACCCTTAAAATTATAGACTGTTCATGTCTTTGTCAGTGGGCAAACATAAAATCAGCAAGGGATCAAATACTTATTTTCTTCACTGTAGGAGCAGTATTATAGGAGTTATATTCTTGTACATAGGGGTAGTATTATAGTAGTTATGTTCTTGTACATAGGGGCAGTATTATAGTAGTTATATTCTTGTACATAGGGGTAGTATTATAGTAGTTATATTCTTGTACATAGGGGCAGTATTATAGTAGTTATATTCTTGTACATAGGGGCAGTATTATAGTAGTTATATTCTTGTACATAGGGGCAGTATTATAGTAGTTATATTCTTGCACATAGGGGCAGTATTATAGTAGTTATATTCTTTTTTTTTAAATTCGTTTATTAAATCACATAAATCAAATATACATACATAGTTCACAAGTTCCCAGGTCAGTGCAATTACATTTTGATAGTAGTTTAATTGACAGAAATCTTAATACACCGATCGGGCTATATAAATTCAAAGTATTATAGTATGCCTTATACACTAAGAATCCTAAAACTAAACTATTTACTGCCAAAACAAAACCTTCTCCACCACATTAACAGAATAACGTTGAAGCTCGACGTGAACAACACTGTTACTCAAACCTTAACATATTGAATCTAAGCCCTCAACCACGTGATGACATGGTGAGGTACGATGAGTTCCACAAATCCCAGATTTTATTAAATTTCTCCAAACAACCTCTATTCTGATATAAAGTACGTTCATAAGGCACAATTAGATTTACTTGCTCTATCCAGGCCCTAAGTGATGGATGTGTGGTGCCCATCCAACGCAAAGCGATTAACTTTCTTGCCAGGAAAAGTGTCTCTCTCAAGAAAATTAGAACATGATGGTCCCACATCTCCTCCTCCAATACCCCAAATAAGCACACTAATGGAGTCAGGGGAACGGGAATATGTATAAGGGAGGACAACAACGAGGTTACCTCTTCCCAATAAGAAAGAATAACTGGACAATCCCATATCATGTGTATGAAATCTGCCTCCCCCATATGACATCTGAGGCATTCCGAAGACCGGGACCACCCAATTTTAAATAGCCGTAACGGGGTTAAATATGATTGATGTAGTATGTATAACTGTATCATTTTATTGTTAGCCGAGGGGGACACCTTGGTTGGGGACTCAAGGACCATTTCCCAGTCCTCGCCCTGAAGATCAGGCACCAGGACCCTCCACTTTTCCCTGGCCGGCAACAAAGCAGCATCGGCACCCACGGATAACATATAAGTATATAATGCAGAGATAAGACCGCGGGGCCCCTGTGACTTAAGGATCCCTATCAGCGGGAAGGAGGATATTGCTTGCGTCCCTTCCACGCTACGAACATGCGACTGAATCGCCGATCTAAGTTGGAGATAGCGAAAGAATTGAGGCCTTGGTATATTATACCTAAGTTGTAGTTGTGAATTCAGCAGGAAAAAAGAAAGAAACCAGAACGTATCGTTCCTAATCACGTCTGACCACTTTTAACTAACAACCCAGCATAGCCAGCCACTAGACTCTAAAACTTAACATTTAATATGTATACCTCTAAAATTATGTGTACTTTAAAAACAATTAGGTGCTCATGTTTAAACGTGCACTAGACAAGAAAAATGGCATGATCTCACCCAATTGCTGTCTCTCTTCTTGTTATAGATTCTTGTGCTTATTGAGAGCACGGCATGGGACGGAGACCAATAGACCTTTTCCAATGGGGGGGAGAAGAAAAAAAAAAAAAAAAGATATAGGTAGGTGGGGGGGAAGGGTTTGAAGCTATCTTCCCTGTCGTGCCCCGTGTATAAGACTCCCGCCCTAACAAGGGCAGTCCCCAAGTTTGAGCCTACTTAATGAAGCCCTTTGGTTAGTATAACCACCCTGGATGATATGTCCTCTTTCTCTTCCCAACGCGTTTCCCTCCCCGTTACGGGGGTTCATCAGGGGAATAAAATGTCCAGGTTAAATGTCCAGGTTAATGGAGGTATTCTGCAGTGGCAGACATAACCTCATTCAGCGGCGTCCTCCATGTGAGGATAAGGCAGTCCCCTTTTCACAAATTCTTTAAGGACAAAGATTTAAAAACATGCCGTGAATATAACATCACTCCAGATATGCTAGCAGATGTACAATGCTTGGCAAATCTAGATGAAGTAATACCAGCGTCTGTGGGAAAGGGTCCCTTTACTCCCTTCAAAAATTCGAGTACCAAAATGCCCCCCGGTGGGGGAGACGTATCAGCTGTAGATGTATTCCTCAACTTGGTGACAAGGGACATCAAGAAAATAGGAAAAACATATACACCACATAATCTCTCTAAGGAACAAATGAGGGCACTGTGTGACCTCGAAAAAGACTCCTCCATAGTATTGAAACCCTCGGACAAAGGGGGAAATATTGTTGTGATGGATGTCAAACAATACAAGGATATGTGTCTCTCGCTACTAAATGATACTGAAACATATAGAGTGATAAGAGAAAATCCAACAGCAAGCTGTGTTGATACGCTCACTGAAATACTATTAAAAGCTAAGGCTAATCAATTAATTAGTCAAGATGAGCTCTCTTTCTTGTTACCTCAATACCCCATTATGGCCACGTTTTACAGCCTTCCCAAGGTACATAAGGGATATACCCCTTTGAAGGGAAGACCAATAGTCTCAGGAATAGGAAGCATTTGTAGCAACCTGGGTACCTATGTTGATCATATACTCAAACCCTTCGTGAGTGCATTGCCCTCCTATATTCGTGACACGACTGACCTCCTCCAGAAACTAGAAGGAATACCGATAGAGAATGACACATTACTGGCAAGTATAGATGTCGAGACCCTATACTCCTCTATACCTCATGAATTTGGACTAAAAGGAGTAGAATATTTTTTGGGGTCCAGAGGATGTCAGTTTAAGGGACATAGCCAGTTTGTTTTGGAACTCCTTCAGTTCTCTCTAGAGAATAATTTCTTCACATTTGATGGGAAGACCTACCACCAGCTCAGGGGCACAGCAATGGGCAATCCAGCTGCGCCAAGTTACGCTAATTTGTTCCTGGGCTGGTGGGAGGACACGATGGTCTTCTCAGAAGCCTTGGGTGACCTTACCAGGTTTGTAGATCTCTGGGTGAGGTTTATAGATGATGTTTTTATTTTGTGGAGTGGCACCAGGGAGAGCTTTGAATCATTTGTGGCAGTTCTAAATACCAATCAAATTGGTTTACGGTTTACGTCGGTAATTGAAACATACGAATTACCATTTCTAGATATCCGTATCAGCAAGGTAATAGAGAAGGGGGTACTAACAACCTCGACTTTCCGCAAACCCACATCAACAAACTCCCTCTTAAGATGGGATAGTCATCATCCCATAGCTCAGAAAAAGGGAATCCCAAAAGGGCAATATCTGAGGATGAAACGGAATTGCTCAGAGATAAATGACTTCCAACACTGGGCAAATGACCTGAGAGAGAGGTTTCAGAGAAGGGGATACCCGGACAGAATCTTAAGGGAGTCATTCCAATATGCACAAGCACAACCAAGGGAGAATCTACTAAAAACTAAGGTTAGAGGTGAAGAGAACCAAAATATCATTCGCTTTATTACCACTTTCGATAATGGGGCATCAGCGGTACGAGAGGTCTTAAAAAGACACTGGAATGTTCTCTTAATGGATCAACAACTATCTAAGGTCATAGGAACGACACCCCAAATCACATATAAGAAGGGTCGTTCGCT
The DNA here is from genome assembly GCF_032444005.1 of Ranitomeya imitator. Classification (NCBI taxonomy): domain Eukaryota; kingdom Metazoa; phylum Chordata; class Amphibia; order Anura; family Dendrobatidae; genus Ranitomeya; species Ranitomeya imitator. The sequence continues at coordinate 1,236,156,765 of NC_091282.1, read as the reverse complement.
TAAGGATAGACTGGTGCACAGTCATCTGAGTAAATCAAAAGGAGGGGCAACATGGCTACCAGAAAAACCAAAGGGTTGCTACAAATGTGGACTATGTGTGGCTTGTAACCACATACAGCCAGGAAAGGACTTTGAGAATGACATCACAAAAGAGAAATTTACAATTGAACAATTTATCAACTGTAAAACAACAGGGGTAATCTATAAGGCCTCATGCAATTGTGGTAAATCATATGTGGGAAAAACAATCAGAGAATTTAGACGGAGGGTGGGGGAACATTTGGGAGACATAAGGAATAACAGGGATACACCATTAGCGAAACATGTGAACAGCTGTCATGACGGTGACAGCAAAATGGTTAACTTTATGGGTATAGACCGAGTGAAACCGCCAATAAGAGGTGGAAATTATGACAAAATAATCTTGCAAAGAGAATGTCGGTGGATTTATCGACTGGATACCCAATGGCCCTCGGGGCTTAATGAACAGCTGAATTTCAGTTGTTTTTTGTAATTCCTCCATCCTCAGTGAACATATAAGCGTCTAAATAAAATTAAGTGTCTTGGTGTGTGGGGGGAGGGGGTGTTTACTGAGTCATGGTAAACGGCCTTTGTAAGAGGTTTAATGATTAACCATTAAAAGAAAACCCTGGCTGCAATTTGGCAGCTTATAAGGGTATCTTTCACCATGACACTAGTGAACATTAATGTGGGGCATTGAGAGATAATGTGTGAACAGCCACGCTACAAGGTGAAAGGATCATGTATATATGTATACTTGGGATAAGGGAGGTACAAGAATATGATATAGAAATGACTATAAAATTATATTGCATGTCAGAGTAGGGAAATCAGAATACCGAGACTTCTACTGTGTCTCTAGTGTAGGGACTCAGTCTACTTAAATAATTAAAAGCGTAGTAAGTACTATGTAGAGCGCATATAGATCCCAAATTATGTACCTTTCTCCCTGTTGAGGAGTCTTAATGTTACAGGGTAAAGGATAAAACGTAGGCACAAGAGATGGCCGGCGTAGAAGACGAACTAGGAACTGCGCTCATAAACTAGCTGATTGAGGGGCGCATGCGCCGGTAAGCGCATTCAGATAACACCGACCAGGACCTGAGGTCAGGTGATAGAGGAGCCGAATAGGCTAAGAGTATGTATGTGCGGTGGCTCTAATACACGGATGTGTATATCTAGGCGCATAAAAAGGAACGGGGGACATTGGTGACAAAGTACAATGGGAACATGTACCAAGTCGCCCTAAGAGCGCAAAGATAATGCAATAGCCTGGGATATCCAGGATAGGATTAAGGAGCCGCCAGCTTAAGGGAACATGCGCAGATGCACTATTGCACAGAGTTGTTATTGAGGGACGCTCAATGGTAAAAAGGGCCTTGAAACCATTTAAAATACCGGATAAACTATTCTGAACACAATATCAGATCTTTGTGATAGGTGTTGAAACATCTGAACTAAGTGTATGAGCGCAAATGCACCATTGCACAGAGGTGTTATTGAGGGACGCTCAGTGGTAAAAAGGGCCTTGAAACCAATTTAAGAGTATTCCTAACACTATTCTGATCTTTTTGATAGGTGTTGAAACATTTGAACTAAGTATATTAGCGCAAATGCACCATTGCACAGAGGTGTTATTGAGGGACGCTCAATGGTAAAAAGGGCCTTGAAACCATTTAAAATACCGGATAAACTACTCTGAACACAATATCAGATCTTTTTGATAGGTGTTGAAACATCTGAACTAAGTGTATGAGCGCAAATGCACCATTGCACAGAGGTGTTATTGAGGGACGCTCAATGGTAAAAAGGGCCTTGAAACCAATTAAAGAGTATTTATAGATCGCTTAAAGTACTGAAAAACTATTCTGAATGCAATATTAGATCTTTTTGATAGGTTTGAAACATTTGAACTAAGTGTATGATTGACACAAGTTGAAAGGAAGTGATGACAGATTGGAATCTAGGTGCCTCCCCCTCCCTTATTTAATGATAACCAGATTGGACAAGAGAGGGACTGCCTTATCCTCACATGGAGGACGCCGCTGAATGAGGTTATGTCTGCCACTGCAGAATACCTCCATTAACCTGGACATTTAACCTGGACATTTTATTCCCCTGATGAACCCCCGTAACGGGGAGGGAAACGCGTTGGGAAGAGAAAGAGGACATATCATCCAGGGTGGTTATACTAACCAAAGGGCTTCATTAAGTAGGCTCAAACTTGGGGACTGCCCTTGTTAGGGCGGGAGTCTTATACACGGGGCACGACAGGGAAGATAGCTTCAAACCCTTCCCCCCCACCTACCTATATCTTTTTTTTTTTTTTTTCTTCTCCCCCCCATTGGAAAAGGTCTATTGGTCTCCGTCCCATGCCGTGCTCTCAATAAGCACAAGAATCTATAACAAGAAGAGAGACAGCAACTGGGTGAGATCATGCCATTTTTCTTGTCTAGTGCACGTTTAAACATGAGCACCTAATTGTTTTTAAAGTACACATAATTTTAGAGGTATACATATTAAATGTTAAGTTTTAGAGTCTAGTGGCTGGCTATGCTGGGTTGTTAGTTGTAGTTGTTCAAAGGACATCAGGGCATCCCGATCATAAAGATCATCAAGCGACGAAACACCGTGTGATATCCAGAATTGAGCAGACGGGTGATTTAATAATCTCGGGAAATATTCATTATCCCATAGGGGCATTTCGGCTACAATACCATCAAAGTGAATTACCCTTTTCACCTGCCGCCAAATTATAGTAGTTATATTCTTGTACATTGAACAGTATTATAGTAGTTATATTCTTGTACATAGGGGCAGTATTATAGTAGTTATATTCTTGTTCATAGGGACAGTATTATAGTAGTTATATTCTTGTACATAGGGGCAGTATTATAGTAGTTATATTCTTGTACATAGGAGCAGTATTATAGTAGTTATATTCTTGTACATAGGGGCAGTATTATAGTAGTTATATTCTTGTACATAGGGGCAGTATTATAGTAGTTATATTCCTGTACATAGGAGCAGTATTATAGTAGTTATATTCTTGTACATAGGGGCAGTATTATAGTAGTTATATTCTTGTACATAGGAGCAGTATTATAGTAGTTATATTCTTGTATATAGGGGCAGTATTATAGTAGTTATATTCTTGTACATAGGGGCAGTATTATAGTAGTTATATTCTTGTACATAGGGGCAGTATTATAGTAGTTATATTCCTGTACATAGGAGCAGTATTATAGTAGTTATATTCTTGTACATAGGGGCAGTATTATAGTAGTTATATTCTTGTACATAGGAGCAGTATTATAGTAGTTATATTCTTGTATATAGGAGCAATATTATAGTAGTTATATTCTTGTACATAGGGGCAGTATTATAGTAGTTATATTCTTGTACATAGGGGCAGTATTATAGTAGTTATATTCTTGTACATATGGGCAGTATTATAGTATATTCTTGTACATAGGGGCAGTATTATAGTAGTTATATTCTTGTACATAGGGGCAGTATTATAGTAGTTATATTCTTGTACATAGGAGCAGTATTATAGTAGTTATATTCTTGTATATAGGGGCAGTATTATACTAGTTATATTCTTCTATATAGGAGCAGTATTATAGTAGTTATATTCTTGTACATAGGAGCAGTATTATAGTAGTTATATTCTTGTACATAGGAGCAGTATTATCTATATATATAATCGTCTAAGGGTCACTTCTGTCTGTCTGTTTGTCTGTCTGTCACGGAAATCCCGCGTCGCTGATTGGTTACAGCCGCCAGGCCACGACCAATCAGCAACGGGCACAGTCCAGCCGCGAATTCGCCCCTTCCTACTCTCTGTCAGTGCCCCCTCCAGTCAGCACTCACACAGGGTTAATGGCTGCGTTACACTGCGTTATGCCGCGGTGCACCCCTTCTGAGGAAGAAATTTTTGAAACGCGCGTCAGGGGGGTACTTTGTGGCAGTCTGGACTCTGGGTAACTATGTGTATTCACTAGCCTAATATCTATTGTGGATTGCTGTTTACTTTGTTTTACTCCTGGCTGTGATGTGCAGAGAAACACTTAGTTAGAAGGCTCTTCAGCAATCTTATTTATTATGTATTGCATCATCTTATTGAATTAGCCGTACTTATTCCTGTAGAATATTTTGGGTCCACATGCACATGTATTTTTTTTATTCTAATCATTCCAAATATTGTGCTTTCTATTGGAATCACCTGTGGTGATCTACTATTGATACTATCTGTATATTTATTATTGGACCGGTTTTCACACCACTGCCCGATGTTTTTGTGTCTTTTTTCATTCCTTTTTGTATGAAATCATCCCTTTTTTAATTGTGTTTTAAATATGGTTTAATAAAATTATATTTTTATATGGATTTTTGGAGCAGTATTATATTAGATTCTTGTATATAGGAGCAAGCATGTGTGTGCAGCCCTTTATGCATCACCATATTTTAACATAGCATGTATAATTTAGCAGTGTTTTATTATATACGGTATTATATTACTGAATATAATAGCTGAATGATTTTTATGAACTTTATACATTATAGAATAGCAGGAGATTATAGATTATACACAGGGAGCTGAAGCTGTTCTTCTGAGCTTTCATTTAGTGAATCTTTACCTTGGTGAATAATTTTAATTAATTACATCTGTCTGCACCATATGACAGCACTAAGCTGGGCACAAATGGGAAATCGCAAAAATATCTATTTGTACATTGGTGAGGTCTCCCAATACTACATAGCAGCAGCCCGAGTCACTAGAGCTACAATGTTTATTACCAATCTGTATATATAATGCTAAACATGTAATTAATTAATTCTTACTGAAACCAAATAATAATACCAAGAAAATGCCAAATATTACCACCCTACAATGATTAAAAAGCCTCTCCGCACTATTATTGAAACAAAGGCGTTATACAAAGATATAAATTATCAATAATACTGCCATGTCATGCCATCATAGTTACTGAATATTACCTTGCTGTTATTAAGCAAAACCTAAGAAACAAAGACAATTACCACATATTGTCATTGAAAAATTGAACACAGGACGTCTGTACCACCGTAAAAGTGAAATTCAATGACAACTTTTCCAGTTTATGTTCTCTTTTATTCTCCAGCTGATCCAGACTGTCATAAACACTTCTTCCAGACACTTTGTCCCTGCAGAGTTTGGCTCCTCTCTTTCCACCGTCACTACCTTTACCCTACGCTTTTTTCCTTGATAGTCTCCCTCAGTAACAGCGCTCTCCTTGGTGCCCCGCACAATAATGTAGGACACACACAGTGTCAGTATCCATACAGTTATAGTGACATTTTTAGCCCTTCTCTACAGCAATAGTGATCTCTTTAGGCCACGAATAAGCCCCCTTGTGCCAGAAACGCCTGAACACGACTGTGGCCCACTAGATTAATTTATTGAGCACAGGGATTATGTTTTTCCTCTACCTTTAAAGGATGAAATGGTGCCTCGCCTGGTTATCTTAGGCATTGACATAAATGTCACGGATCCCACCAGATATGTCAGGGATCCCACCAATCTGTCACAGTTCACGGGGAAGATACCTTTATCATCCCCCACCACTCACACCAATTTGTCATGAACCGGGGTTGTTTTGGTTCCCCTGGTTCCTTCTGAAGGGGATTTATCTATATCCCACTTCCCAGTTCCAGTTTGGAACTTGTAGCTCTCTGGCGCCCCCCTTACCGTCAGGCCAGTCAGAATACTGCACCTAGGGTAATTGGTCGCCAGAAAGGCTGCCTGCTATGTACTGGCTATTGGGCACGCTGCAGCGAGGGCGATATAACTACTCCCACACAGGCGGCAACAATAATTATGAATTCCGCCGGTTGCTGCAAAGATGCCCAATTGCACAGGACAAGGTATGCTGCCACCAGCTCCAATTGCATAATTATTAACGGGTCCGGAGCCAACCGAAATCAGTAGCATAATTCACTTCAGAGGACGCAACAGTTCATTATAGAGCAAGGAGATACAAGCTAATAAATTGTATATTTTACTCCAAAAAAGGGTAGGCAGTGTTTACAAAGTATAAAAAGATATTATAAAGGAGACAATTATCGTATGTACAATACAATTACAAATGAAAAAAAGGATTAAAATTGAAAAGAACACTTACAGGTCATTCAGATCATTTCATCTCCTGTTTGCCCATGTGCTCAGGAGACACATCAAGATGCATGTCACATCTATATAGCAGCTAGACCCCTGACAAAAGACACTGAAGCCTCCTGCTTCACACAGATATTTCCTAGCCTAAAACCCAGGCACTCCCCTTGTGATGACATCACTTAGAGGCTGAAACCTCCCCTTTACTTAGACTTAGGAAAACTATTTTTATGCCTAGCTCGCTGTAGGAATCTCACATACGAAAGACATGATGATCAGAATGTGCCCTACATCATGGGGATTCTTTTACCTGTAAACCCGGAGTAATTACCTGAACCGCTTACTGAGAAATCCACACTTTGCCCTTGTTGCGTTTAGCTGCTAGCGCTTTCATTGAGTGATAGATCTATCGATGGACATCCGGAATATATCATTCTTATATCTCTAGCCCGGATCGGTGCCAATATATATCACGTTAATAGAACAAAGGATCCATGCAGTTTGGAAGTGGCTATACCAGTTTTGGCTGGTATTGATTGGGTGCAGGGAATGAGTAGTTTAGGGAGATTTGTCTGCTGCAGCTAAAAGCTATAAAACTTCTTCAGTGGTTGTAGTGAGGGTTTTGAATTACACACATAGGCAGCAGGCAGAGTGAGAAGGGGGGAGTCGGAATGGCCCATAGCGTGTCTGTGCTCAGCTTTAAGGGACGTAGCAGAGCTCAGTGTGCATGATCATAGACAGTCAAATACCTCATGTTGCTGAGGCGTACGTGCGTAATGACTGGTGGCGTAATATCTGGGGCGTCCGTCCGTAATGACTGGTGCATAAAGTACAACTAAAAATTCTTTACTGAGCACATGCTTTGCAGGTTGTCAGGGATATAACCAGAAATGAATTCTCTAAATCAAATGTTGGCTGAGTTCTGGTGTCCTAGACAATGAGTACAACCATACTTGCAGCAAGGAGAAGTAATCAATACTGGCTGTCATCTGATAGGGGCCAATGTCACACACCCTTGTGTAAACTGGACACGTACCAGAAGTTATTGTTGCTGCAGTCATAGTTCTTCTTCTCTGTGTTCATGTCCATATTTTCAAATTTAAAGATGAGCGAATCGATTCTATGCAAATTGAATCCATGTAGAATTTTTTTTAATTCGCTGAACTCGGCAAATTTGAACGATTCGAATGTGAATTCGCTACAATGACTGCTGCCATTTTACATTTTTTGTCTGTGTGCATATCCTCATCCTCTCCTATTTGGATTTTCCCGTCTCCCATGACAGCAAACCTGAGAGAGATCCGCCCAGTCGGGACAGGAAACCTACTGAAATAAAAGGGCGGTACCTCTCCCTCGTTTCAGTTGGGTTTCCTGTCCTGATGGAAGCCCTTGTGCTGAATCACGGCGGTATCTTGATCGAGGAATTCCACTTACCCACTCCTGTCCCAGCACTGGAAGGGCAGGCAGGGTGCCTGTATGCCGGCCTTCAGGATGCTGGTAGCGCCGTTCGCAGATCCTGTGGGCTCTTGCGCACGTGCGGACGTCGGGCCAGCACAGTCCGGAGTCTTGGGGCCATTCTGTGTCTGCCACGCCGCTCTCTCCACCTCTGCTGCGGTGACTTCCGGGTGTGCGGCTGACATTGCGCGCAAGGCATGCTGGGAATGGGCGTGCCTGCGTGACGTCAGAGCGGCGCGCCAGATCCAAGATGGCGGCGTCCATGGTACGGACGCCGGCGACGATGCAGGCTTCCCGGCGGGATTCAGGAGGAGGGAGAGGGGCATAACAAATACCGGAAGAGGCGGTGAGCACTGTGGATCACCCTTTATTATGGGTGAAGTTTGCACAGAGCGTCGCTCACTTCTATACAGCTTTCCAGAGATGGAGGATCCTATGGAGCAGCAGCAGCAGCCATTACAGCAGCAGCAAGAGCCCTTATTAGGTGATGCACCTGCTCACCAACATGCTAAAAGAAGTAGCCGCTCGAGTGGAAGGAGCGGCAATAGTCCTGGCCGGACATCACAGGACTCTTCAGCTTCCAGGAGGGACGTTGTCCGTGCTCCTATTCAGCCTCAGAATCCGGTACCATTCATGGTCAGCGGGTGGTGAGTGATCTACGTGAATGTCACCCTGGTGGTAATGGGCTACATTTTCTGTTTACTTGGCAGGTGCCGAGGAAGGCTAGCACCAAGTCAAAGCATAAGGAATGTGCCCTCTGTAGAGTTCCGTTGGCAGTCCAGTGGCAGAAGAGTCTTTGTGTAGATTGCATCCAAAAGACTATCCAGGAAGAGACCCCTGACTTTGCCTCTAGTCTTAGAGGAATAATGAGAGCAGAAGTAGAAGGCTCTGTAAAAGCAGCCCTTAAGAAAAAGGGTAGTAAAAACCCAGAACCTGTTTCTGTTTCCGAAGTTTGTCATTCTGATGAGGAATGTCAGGAGGAACCGTTATCTCCCTTCTCCTCCTCTTCCATGTCCTCTGGCTCCTCTTCAGATAGCGATTTTGGGGGCCGTCTGTGCTTTCTAACTGAAAATACGGATAAGTTAATAAAAGCCGTCAGAGCCTCAATGGGCCTAAAAGATGAAAAAGCGGCCAAATCCCTGGAGGACATTATGTTTGGGGGTTTAGAGGAAAAAAGAAAGCGTACTTTCCCAGTTAACTCCAAAGTAAAAGCCCTTATAGAGAAGGAATGGAAGAAGCCGGAGAAATCGGGTAATCTGCCCTCGGCTTCTAAAAGACGTTACCCCTTTGAGGAGAAAGATTTGGAGACGTGGTATGAGGTTCCAAAAATTGATGGTGCGGTAGCTAGATCGTCTAAAAAGTTATCCCTTCCTTTAAAAGACTCTGGTGTATTAAGGGACCCCTTAGATAAAAAAGCGGACCGCAGGGGGTTTAAAACCGGCGATTGCGGGAACTTGTGTCGCACGCGCCCTTATAGTCTGGCTACAGCAGATAGAGGAGCAATTGAAATCTAAAACACCGAGGGAAGAGATCTTAACCAATATAACTATGGCTAAAGGAGCGGCAGCCTTTATAGCAGATTCCTCGGCAGACTCCGTAAGGCTAGCACCTTAAGCAGCAAGTTTATCCAATGCGGCTAGGCGTGCTCTCTGGTTGAAGGGGTGCCCGGGCGACTTGCCTTCGAAAAATAGACTTTGTTCCATACTGTGTGACGGCCATTTTCTCTTTGGTCAAAAACTAGAATATATTTTGGAGAAAGCAGGAGATAGGAAAAAGGCCGCCCCCCGGGAGATAGGAGGAATTGGGACTCCAGAGACAGAAAAGGATCTGGATACATGTTTAAGGGTCCCTCGACATCAGCAAAAAAGCCCTCCCAATGACGACAGGCCAGAGGTAGAAGGAAGACTTTCATCCTTTTTCCCAGCCTGGGTAAATATCTCCCCCAGTCATTGGACTTTGAAGGTTGTCAAGTACGGCCTAAAAATAGACTTTGTTTATCCACCGTGACAGACTTTTGTTGTGACATCCCAAAGAAAAACCCCGGAAGAACAGCTAGCTTTGGAAACAGAGGTATTGGAGCTGGTGTTAAAGCGTGTTCTGGTAGAAGTCCCGGGGGAAGAGGAAGGAAAAGGTTTTTATTCCCCTTTTTTTAATACGAAAACCGGACGGGTCACTAAGAACTATTGTCAATCTAAAAAATCTCAATCAGTCAGTAGTAAACTGCTCCTTCAAAATGGAGTTTGTAAATACAGCGATAAAGCTCTTGTTCCCAAATTGCTTCATGGCGGCTATACACTTAAAGGACGCCTACTACCATGTGCCAATCCATCAGGACTACCAAACATTTCTAAGAGTGGCAGTTTATGTCCAAGGAAGTCTCAGGCACTATCAATACGCTGCCCTCCCATTCGGCCTGTCTATAGCGCCAAGAATATTCACCAAGCTAATGTCAGAGGTCATATCCTTCCTCCGTTCTCGGGACATTGTTATAGTTTCGTATCTAGACGACTTCCTTATAATTAGGGAATTCGGCAGTACACTGCCTGGCACAGATAAAAGAAGTCATGACAACGCTAGAGGTGTTGGGTTGGAAAACAAATTTCACCAAATCAGGGTTGACGCCGGAGTTAGTTCAGTCCTTTCTGGGCTTGGTTCTGGACTCCAGGCGTCAACTTTGTCTCCTACCAGAAAACAAATTGATCAAAATTCAAAATCTTGTGGAGTCAACAATTCAACACCCTGTAATGACATTGAAAGGCAATGTCCCTGTTGGGTTCTCTGACATCCTGTATACCCGCAGTGAGATGGGCGCAGTTTCATCTAAGACAGTTACAGTGGGAGGTCCTGTCAGCACAAAGGTGGTTAAAAGGGCATTAAGAGGGGAAACTACGCCTTTCATTGGAAGTAACAGATTCCCTAAAATGGTGGTCAGTAAGAGATCATTTGGTGTCGGGGGTCCAGTGGGTAACTCCGATAGAGCAGATTATCATCACAGACGCAAGCGGTACAGGATGGGGGGCTCACTTAGGAACTCTCAGTTCAGGGATCCTGGTCCCAACTGGAATCTCAGCAGGCATCCAATTTAAGAGAATTATGGGCTGTAGAGAGAGCTATAAAACATTTTCTCCCTATTCTTCAGGGTCACCATACCAGAATCATGTCAGACAATTCTGCAGTGGTAGTGTATATCAACCACCAAGGGGGAACGAGATCTCCTTCCCTTATGAAGTCAGCGTCTGTCCTCCTACAGCTAGAAGAGCACCACTTACTATCCCTCTCTGCTCTACACATAAAGGGGGTCGAAAATACGAAAGCGGACTACCTGAGTCGCAAAATCCCCGTGTGTTTCAACAAGCAAGCCTGGGGCATACCAGTAATAGATTTGTTTGCCACTCTGCACAACAGGAAAATGGAGAGTTTCTGTTCATTAGACCCGAGAGAGAAACCTTTTGCGGTGGATGCTCTTCAAATCCAATGGAAATTCAGTCTTGCTTATGTGTTTCCACCGATAGCGATGATTCCAGCAGTGGTGAGAAAGATCAGAATGGAGCAGGCGAGAGTAATTCTAATTGCTCCATTCTGGCCGAAAAGACCTTGGTTTTCCCTCCTAAGACAGATGTCAGTAACAGATCCATGGGTTCTACCAGACATTCCGGACCTGCTTACCCAGGGTCCAATATACCACTCTCAGGTGAAGGGCTTCCATCTTGCAGCCTGGAATTTGAGAGGGCATTACTGAGTCGGCAGGGGTTTTCACCAGGGCTAGTCTCCACCTTGTTGAAAAGTAGAAAACCGGTAATGTCAAGAATTTATGGTAGAACATGGAAAAAGTTTCTAGATTTTTCGGGGCAACCTTTGGGGGATGAGGCTCCTGTAGGTACTATTTTAGAGTTTTTACAAACTGGATTACAACTAGGGTTGGCAACCAATACGCTCAAGGTACAAGTGTCGGCGTTAGGAGCTTTATATAATTGTAATCTGGCCTCCAATAGGTGGGTGTCCCGCTTTATAAAATCTTGTAGTAGGTCTAGACCGGTGGTAGTTCAGAGGGTTCCCCCGTGGGATTTGAATCTGGTTTTAGAAGCTCTAACTAGGAGCCCATTTGAGTCTTTGCAGGAATCATCGGTAAAACTCCTCACTCTTAAAACAGTACTTCTGTTAGCGTTGACATCAGCCCGTAGAGTGAGCGATTTGCAAGCCCTGTCTATTTCCCCTCCTTACACTCAAATATTTGAGGACAGGGTAGTTTTGAGACCAGATCCGGCATATCTGCCGAAAGTGGTACTTAAGTTCCATAGGAGTCAAGAAATTGTATTAGCCTCTTTTTGTGATAATCCTAAAAACCAGGGGAAGAAAGATTCCATACACTGGATGTTAGGGCTAATTTACAGTACATATCTTTGACCAGTCAGTGGAGGAAGGATCAGTCCCTATTTGTAGCTTTCCAGGGTAGTAGGAAGGGATATGGGGTATCCAAGGGTACTATTGCTAGGTGGATTAGGGAGGCTATTACCTTATCCTATGCTTCACGTGGTGCCCCGATCCCTGAAGGCATCAAGGCTCACTCCACCAGAGCTGTGGCTACTTCCTGGGCAGAAAAAGCAGAGGTATCGATTGATCAGATTTGTAAGGCCGTCTACCTTCTTTAAACACTACCGACTAGATCTATCCTCCTCTACTGACATTACCTTTGGTAGAAGGGTGCTGCAAGCGGTGGTCCCTCCCTAAGGTGTTTCTTTCTCCAAAAATCTCTCAGGTGTGCTGTCATGGGAGACGGGAAAACACCATGGTTACTTACCGGTAGCCGGGTACCGCCCTTTTATTTCAGTAGGTTTCCTGTTCCGACTGGGCGGATCCCTCTCAGGTGTGCTGTCATGTGCTCCGGAAAAAACGGCTTCCGGTAAGTAACCTTGGTGTTTTCCTCCCTTTAATTCCCGGCGTTCCACTCTGTTGTTTGTGTGTGCATATCTGTATGATTGGTATTTTCATTTGTCCCTGCATGTCTTCCCTTGTTAGTCTGGTTTGTGTATTCATATACACTACAACTCCCCACTTCGCTGGGGGGAGGGGACAGATAAGGGCTGCTTTAGGAGCTCAGCAAGACACGTGGCCCCGGAGTCTTCACCATCAGAAGTAATCTGGGGAGCAAGGATAGCTAGGGTACCCCTAGCTTTTGGGATAGGGAAGGAGCCCCTAGCCCCAGGATATATTGCTACTGTGCCGTGACACTAACTCATTGTCTACCACACACAGTATTCATGTCACAAACCACTGTACTGAGGTTTTTCAAATTTGTTCTATTAGGCTAATATACTTATATAACATAGCTATATGCAACACCAATACTGCTGCCTTTTGCCACTCTTGTTTTTATTGGACATGTTGCGTACGTAGCATTTCTTACTCAGTCCTTTTTTGGAAAGGAATGGTAAATTGTGTTCAAAATATACAAAAGAGAGTTAAAAAAAAATCCAGATATTTAATTGTGTCACTATCTACATGACAAAGGATGCGTGCCACTAACTGCTGTTTTTTGCACACATTAATGTCATGACTCCTTCCCTGTCCCTAACTCTAGGGGCGCCCTAGCTCACCCTGTTCTCCAGATTACTTCTGATGATGAAGATGCTGGGGGCGGGTAGCTTGCCTTAGCTCCTGAATCCGCCCTCACTCTGTTCCCTCCTCCCACCCAGGGAAGAGAGAATAGTGTACCATAATACACCAACCAGACAACCAGGTAATACGAACAAGGGTAATGAAAAATACCAAACATACAAATATACTCACACATATACTGTAACAGAGGTATGCAACGGGGAGTGGAGGATGGGACTAAACCAATGCAGGATAAGGAGCGGAATTATCACACACTCAAAACCTAGCAACAGTCACAGATAAATCCACCAAACGCCTCCTTCAATAACAACCACCAACCTCCAGCGATGCAGCATAAGCTATCTCTGACAATGAGTGCTAGCCAGGACCCAGATTATATAGGAGATGGGAGTGGATAACAGTGCATGCACAGCTGAGAGCCTCAATTCCTGGAGCTCTCAATTGAGCAGATTAACCCCGGCACTTCTAAAAGAAACCTGCACCATGTAATATGAAAGTGAAGTGCTTCTAATCAGCACAGGAGTAGAAGAAATCTCTGTTGCGATAAACCCGTGACAATTACTTTATTAGTCAAATTTAACGTACGCATATGCCACACCAATACTGTGGCCTGTTGCGTGTGGTCGCGTGACTGGCATTTCGTGTTTAGTTCTTTTTGGGAAAAGGGGAATAATTGTATTAAAAAATACAAAAGAGAATTTAATTAAGTCCAGGTACTTAAAGAGGTGGTCCACTAGATTGTATAATACCCCCCCCCCATCGATTTACACCCTCTAAATAAGTATTTTTGTAAATATATTCTGTTGCCATATGTGCCTAATCAATACCAAGGGCCATTAGTTGTCTACCATCAGTGACCATTGGAGGATGGTCATATTGTGGGCAGGATTTGAAATTTAACCATTTCTTGTTTTTTTAATAGTTATTTGTCTGTGTTTTGTATATGTTGATTTTAATTAAAAATTATTTTTATTTGGTGATCCCTGTTTGTCAGCATGCATCTTTTCTCCAGTTCCTTATGTTAACTGTAAGCATGCTTTAGGTGATCCCTTTTTCATTATTGGGTGGTGCCCTCTTTTCTAAACTGGTCCCTTTGATCTTTGAATTGGTGATTCTTTGTACCACCTTTTTTCTCTAGTGTTGGAGTGCAATAAAGGGCGATCGAAAGATCTTATCTGCACCAAAATGATATAATTAAAAATGTCAGTTCAGCGCGCAAAAAACAAGCCCTCACCCAACCCCAGATCATGAAAAAATGGAGACGCTACGGGTCTCGGAAAATGACGCTATTTTTTTTTAAGAAACTTTGGAGTTTTGGAGTTTTTTTCACCAGCTAACTAAAAAAAAAAAACCTATAAATGTTTGGTGCCTGCAATTTCTTAATGACCTAAAGCAGGGATCCCCAACCTGTAGCTCGGGAGCCACATGTGGCTCGCGGTCCCATGAATTGTGGCTCGCGGCTGTCTGCCTGCTTGGTGAATTAGCTCCAGTTCTAGCAAACAGGTATGAAGAGCAAATCTGAAAATGGTGAATTTTGTGAGCAGCCCTGCACAGAAGAGCAGATTTGGACGCACATATACTGGTCTTAGGGGTTTTGAGATGATTTAAGTATGGTATGCTGGAGACAAGATTACACCATCTGTCAGAGGAGGTGTTTGAAGCTGGATGTGACAGTGTCTTGGGAGTGCTTTATAGGAGAATACTGAATGGGGGTATTGTAGGAACCCATGGATCTTAGTATACTGCTTTGGTGTGATTTTTGGAAAAACTTTGGTTAACCATTATGCCTTTAATTGGGGCTCTGGTTGCCACTATTGTGAGGGGGCGGGAGCTGAATGTGGCTCGCAACCCTCTTTCAAGGCTGGATGTGGCTCCCGACCCTCTCTCAGAGCTGAATGTGGCTCTCAAGGTCAGAAACGTTGGGGACCTCTGACCTAAAGAATCAAAATGGCAGGTCAGTTTTAGCATTTGATGAACATAGCAAACAAAAATCCCAAAAACTGTTGTGGAATTGCACTTTATTTTGCAATTTCACCGCACTTGGAATTTTTTTTCCTGTTTTTCAGTACAAGATATGGTAAAACCAATGGTGTCGTTCAAAGGTACAACTCATCCCGTAAATTATAAGCCCTCACATGGCCATATTGACAGAAAACTAAGAAAGTTATGGCTCTGGGAAGGAGGGGAGCAAAAAACGGAAACGCAAAACCGAAAAAGTGCTGCGGCGTGAAGGGGTTAATATAATGAACTAGTGTATACTTGCACATGAGTTCTTTGAATGCTATGACAAAGCATTGTTTGTTCATAGTAAGGTGGACTTGATTCAGTCCTTGCATTTTCAAGTATTGTTCTTTTCATGTCTCATTATTTCATATACCCTTATCTTTGTGTGTCACATGTTCAAAGTGCATTTTCATGACATTAATCATTGTGCATTCACATATTATCATTTTGCACTTTTTTTTACACTTCTTGCACTCTCAAATTATTGACACATTACTTACCTTTTCATTTTTTTTTTTTCTGCGCATTTTGCACAACATACAGTTATATGAAAAAGTTTGGGCACCCCTATTAATCTTAAGCTTAATGTTTTATAAAAATAGTTTTTTGGCAACAGTTATTTCAGTTTCATATATCTAATAACTGTTGGACACAGTAATGTTTCTGCCTTGAAATGAGGTTTATTGTTCTAACAGAAAATGTGCAATCTGCATTCAAACAAAATTTGACAGGTGCATAAGTATGGGCACCCTTATCATTTTCTTGTTTTAAATACTCCTACCTACTTTTTACTGACTTAATAAAGCACTTTTTTTTGGTTTTCTAACCTCATTGAGCTTTGAACTTCATAGCCAGGTGTAAGCAATCATGAGAAAAGCTACTTAAAGTGGCCACTTGCAAGTTGTTCTCCTGTTTGACTCTCCTCTGAAGATGGCATCATGGGCTCCTAAAAAACAACTGTCTAATGGTCTGAAAACAAAGATTATTCAACATAGTTGTTCAGGGGAAGGATACAAAAAGCTGTCTCAGAGATTTAACCTGTCAATTTCCACTGTGAGGAACATAGTAAGGAAATGGAAGAACACAGGTACAGTTCTTGTTAAGGCCAGAAGTGGCAGGCCAAGAAAAACATCAGAAAGGCAGAGAAGAAGAATGGTGAGATCAGTCAAGGACAATCCTCAGACCACCTCCAGAGAGCTGCAGCATCAACTTGCTGCAGATGGTGTCACTGTGCATCGGTCAACTATACAACGCACTTTGCACAAGGAGAAGCTGTATGGGAGAGTGATGCGAAAGAAGCCGTTTCTGCAAGCACGCCACAAACAGAGTCGGCTGAGGTATGCAAAGCACATTTGGAGAAGCCAATTTATTTTTGGAAGAAGGTCCTGTGGACTGATGAAACCAAGATTGAGTTGTTTGGTCATACAAAAAGGCGTTATGCATGGCGGCCAAAAAACACAGCATTCCAAGAAAGACACTTGCTACCCACAGTAAAATTTGGTGGAGGTTCCATCATGCTTTGGGGCTGTGTGGCCAATGCCGGCACCGGGAATCTTGTTAAAGTTGAGGGACGCATGGATTCCTCTCAGTATCAGCAGATTCTTGACAATAATGTTCATGAATCAGTGACAAAGTTGAAGTTACGCAGGGGATGGATCTTTCAGCAAGACAATGATCCAAAACACCGCTCCAAATCTACTCAGGCATTCATGCAGAGGAACAATTACACTGTTCTGGAATGGCCATCCCAGTCCCCAGACCTGAATATCATTGAACATCTGTGGGATCATTTGAAGAGGGCTGTCCATGCTTGGCGACCATCAAACTTAACTGAACTGGAATTGTTTTGTAAAGAGGAATGGTCAAAAATACCTTCATCCAGGATCTCATTAAAAGCTACAGGAAGCAACTACAGGCTGTTATTTTTGCAAAAGGAGGATCTACTAAATATTAATGTCACTTTTCTGGTGGGGTGCCCAATATGCCCAATAAATATTATGCACCTGTCAAATTTAGTTTGAATGCAGATTGCACATTTTCTGTTAGTACAATAAACCTCATTTCAAGGCAGAAACATTACTGTGTCCAACAGTTATTAGATATATGAAACTGAAATAGCTGTTGCAAAAAAAAACAATTTTTAGAAAACATTAAGCTTAAGATTAATAGGGGTGCCCAAACTTTTTCATATAATTGTATGTTAGCATGTGCCTTGTCAGTAACTGCCTCTATTTGTATATTTATAGATTTACTTTTGCATGTTGTTATGCGTCACTTTATGTATACCTAACCAGTGCAGCAATACTGACAACATGGCGGCTACCATGTTGGTCTGAGAAGCACGCTGCTCCCACCAGCTGGTAAATATTCATTTAATTATCTAACTACCTTAATCTTTGTTCACATATATATCCATGTAACAAACAAGAGGCAAATAGCTCCCCTGAAGAAGCCAGTGGCAAAACACATGGGGTTTGTTTGTCCGCCTTAACACCTGTATGCCAATATGGCCCAACTTGCATTCTTATTATTTCGGTGCATGCAAGTTTGACTCCAATCGCTTCCCAAAGAAGCACAATCCTTGTGTCACGATTCCCACTGTGCTGACACCAGTAGGTTACGGATCGTGGGTGACCTTTAGCCAGCACATGGCTATCACATGTGCAGGGGGGCTTATCTTAGTTATCCCTCCACTGCTACAATGTGATGAAAACACAAGCAAGGCTATTGACCTATCAATTTACCGCAGGGGCTTATTTTAGTTATCCCACTGCTGCTACAAAATAACATGAACTGTAAAGGGATTTATGTATATGCCGCTTTCTAGTTCCACTTTGGAACTTGCAGCTCTCCAGCGCCCCCCCTTACCCTCAGGTCAGTCAGGGAACTACACCTGGGATAATTAGTCGCCGGACGGGCCGCTTCACTGTGGACTGGCTAGCAGGCATGCAGCGAGGGAATTATAAATGCTCAGGCTGCAGCCAGACAATAGCTTATAAAACCCTGTTCCATCGTTGCCAGGGGCACCCACCTAGCCAAGAACACACTTCGCTGCCACCAGCTAGGATTTCTCGCAGAGAGGGGTTCAAGCCAACCTAAATTAGTTGCATAATTACTTCAGGTACGTAAAAAATGTGCATAGAACATGATGAAGACGAACTAGTAGTTTTATAGATTACTCCAAGAAGATTAGGCAGTGTTTATAAAAGGTATATAAAGATTTTACAATATGAGACAAAGTATATACAAGGCAATCACAAAATAAACAGGGATTAAAACAGAAATGAACACTTACATGTGCTCAGATCATCCTAGCTAACCATGCTGGTAGGCAGAGCCAAATATCCCAGTGCATCAGGAGGTCTTTCTGTAGTGAAATCCCAGGCAAGAATGAAGGTTGGGTTGAGTGCAGTAACTTATACCTGCAGGCTTGTGACATCACTAGAGGGGTTGGTTTGCCTGCCCCTTCCCTTCTCCTCAAGTTACAGATTGTATCAACAATACTTGTCATTCTCATAGCTTGGCTCGCAAATCTAGCAGTCACAACACATGTATCATTCATCTTATATTGAAGATAGCTTTCTATTGATACCAAATTTGTACTATTTGTTCCACATGGTTCCGGAGAAATCCGCACTTTGTACTCATGTTTAGCTGCTAGCGCTTACAGTGGTTGACAGATCTACCGTTGGAAATTCGCAATATGTACTCATTATTTTTCTAGCCAAAATCGGTGGCCCAATATCTTACTATAATAGAACAAAGAACCTCATGTCTTTTGAGAGAGACTAGGCCAGGTTCAGCTGGTACCAGATGGGACAATTGTTTACCGCAGCTACAGGAGCAGTAAACATTCCTTTGGTCCTGCAATTCCAAGAGGTTTGGGATTGACACACACACATTTATCAGCAGACAGAAGCACAGAGAGAATGGGGGGTCAGAGCCCACAGCATTTGTGCTAACAGGGAAAACTAAAAATCATATTATACATTATCGTCACACCTTGTATTATCTGATGTGCATCTTTATTGACTTAGTGCTTTTTATTATGCACTTTACACCTCTGTGTCTTAATATTGTCGGCATATTGACTTCATTTGTTTCAATTGGTATTTGTTCCAGGTTTTACACCTTTTTTTCCGGTTAGGTGTTACATTATATGCATGGTTCTGTGACTATAGGCCCATACCTTGTCGCACGCACTCCCGATTGACTTTGCTGTGGGCAGCATTTCACCGCACAGGCCAGTATCCATCATGCTTGCAGAAAAAAGAGAAAGTGTGCTGGATACTGGGCTGTGACGTGCAGTAAAACACCATCCACAGCACAGTCAATCAGGGGGGTTCGCCCGGGTGAATCCAGGAAATCCGGACGTTGACGATGATGGTTTGATGGTGGACAGGACCTGGGAACTAAATCGGGGAGACGAGGAGGTGATGTCATCCACAGATGCCCTTGAAAAGGGAGGAATCGTGTCCTTACTGGTGATGCAGACACTGTTCCCTGATGCAAGACTGGATTATTTCTCACAGGGGCACCCCACACTTTTTTATTACACACGGGCACCTCACACTTTTTGATTACACAGAGGCACCGTACACTTTTTGATTACACAGAGGCACCGCACACTTTTTTATTACACAGAGGCACCGCACACTTTTTGATTACACAGAGGCACTGCATACTTTTTGATTACACAGAGGCACCGTACACTTTTTGGTTACACAGAGGCACCGTACACTTTTTGATTACACAGAGGCACTGCACACTTTTTGATTACACAAAGGCACTGCACACTTTTTGGTTACACAGAGGCACTGTACACTTTTTGGTTACACAGAGGCACCGTACACTTTTTGATTACACAGAGGCACCGTACACTTTTTGGTTACACAGAGGCACCGTACACTTTTTGATTACACAGAGGCACTGCACACTTTTTGATTACACAAAGGCACCGCACACTTTTTGATTACACAAAGGCACCGCACACTTTTTGATTACACAGAGGCACCATACACTTTTTGATTACACAGAGGCACTGCACACTTTTTGATTACACAGAGGCACTGCACACTTTTTGATTACACAAAGGCACCGCACACTTTTTGATTACACAAAGGCACCGCACACTTTTTGATTACACAGAGGCACCGCATACTTTTTGATTACACAGAGGCACCGCACACTTTTTGGTTACACAGAGGCACTGTACACTTTTTGATTACACAGAGGCACTGCACACTTTTTGATTACACAAAGGCACCGCACACTTTTTGATTACACAGAGGCACTGCATACTTTTTGATTACACAGAGGCACCGCACACTATTTGGTTACACAGAGGCACCGTACACTTTTTGATTACACAGAGGCACTGCACACTTTTTGATTACACAAAGGCACCGCACACTTTTTGAATACACAGAGGCACCGCACACTTTTTGATTACACAGAGGCACCGCACACTTTTTGATTACACAGAGGCACCGCACACTTTTTGGTTACACAGAGGCACTGTACACTTTTTGATTACACAGAGGCACTGTACACTTTTTGATTACACAGAGGCACTGTACACTTTTTGGTTACACAGAGGCACTGTACACTTTTTGATTACACAGAGGCACTGCACACTTTGATTACACAAAGGCACTGCACACTTTTTGAATACACAGAGGCACTGCACACTTTTTGGTTACACAGAGGCACTGTACACTTTTTGATTACACAGAGGCACTGTACACTTTTTGATTACACAGAGGCACTGCACACTTTTTGATTACACAAAGGCACTGCACACATTTTGATTACACAGAGGCACCGCACACTTTTTGATTACACAGAGGCACTGCACACTTTTTAATTACACAGAGTACACAGAGGCACTGCACACTTTTTGATTACACAGAGGCACCGCACACTTTTTGGTTACACAGAGGCACCACACACTTTTTGGTTACACACAGGCACTGTACACTTTTTGATTACACAGAGGCACTGCACACTTTTTGATTACACAAAGGCACTGCACACATTTTGATTACACAGAGGCACCGCACACTTTTTGATTACACAGAGGCACTGCACACTTTTTAATTACACAGAGTACACAGAGGCACTGCACGCTTTTTAATTACACAGAGGCACCACACACTTTTTGGTTACACACAGGCACTGCACGCTTTTTAATTACACAAAGGCACTGCACACTTTTTGGTTACACAGAGGCACTGCACACTTTTTGGTTACACAGAGGCACCGCACACTTTTTGGTTACACAGAGGCACTGCACATTTTTTGGTTACACAGAGCCATGGCACATTTTTGGGTTACACAGAGGCATCGCACACTTTTTGGCTACACAGCCACCGCACTTTTTGATTACTCGGAGTCACTGCACATTTTTTGGTTACACAGAGCCGCGGCACACTTTTTGGTTACACAGAAGCACGGCACACCTCACATTCTTGGTACCTGCAGCTGCCACCAGAGGGAGCTTAGGAGCCAGCTGCATACAGGATCCACTAGACTCCCCCTAGTGGCAGTAAGCTTGTTCTTGTCAGCAAAAAATCCAGTGACTTTGTGCCATTTCTAATACTGGTTTCTTTTTATTTGGTAGAAGGGGCAGTAGGACCTCTTCAACTTTAGGGCTGATGTGCAATCTCTATCTCTGCATCCACTATGTTTATATGAAGAACTATCTTCACTTGCCTCCCTTGCTGCATTGGAGTCTGTACAGTCCAGACAACTGTAAAGATAGAATTAAAAAAAGTCACTATTAATGATCTATCTTTTGCATAGTCTGATAGTAAACATCTCCCAGTACTTTTTGTGTAGTCCACCCCAATTGTGTGCAACATTTTTGTAACCTGCATTTCTCTTTGCTGCCTGTAGATGTCACTGCAGTTACTGAAATTCCAATGGAGGAAGTCGACCAAAGTTTTAGGAGTTTTTAGAACTTTGTCCTTGGAGTTTTTAGGCATAAACTAAAGCTCCCGTGGCTGCTCAGTAACCGTTCACCTTCCCAGATTTCTCATTCATTATACATAATACTGTGTTATGCTCGAGTTTATGGACTTTTATCTTATTATATCTGTCTTTAGATAATTCCCAGGTAACAGCAGCGTCTCTCATTTTGTGCTTAGGGATAATCTTACAATCTACTAAGAGTATGTAGAGGAAGCCAGTATAGTCGCTGGATGATGCAGGATCCTGTCGCCCGGGAGATGTCACCGTGCCCATTACCCGATGATGCATACTGTTCTGCTGTTCGCCCTGTCACACAAATCAGGAAGATGCCGTTTTTTTTTGGTTCCCAAACTGAAAAGCAGTTTGACAAATTGTTCACATTTACAAGATGGATGAAACTGTGCGCGGAGAATATTATTCAACATACGATGAAGAATGGCGCGGGGCGCGGGGCTGGTCCATTGCTACTTCTCATCCCCCCAGGTCACCCTACTTCTGACCCCTATAAACCAGTTGCTTCCCAACCTTGCTCCATCTACCAGTATGGATCCCTTGGCTATCAATTCCAGACCAGGAGGAAAAAGGACACTTGTCAATGTGAATGATTCCTGATATTGCAAGAACTGGACAGCAAAAGGGGTATGGCTCAGCAAAGCCATTCCCAAATGTGGATATTTTGGGGGTATTGATGGGTGTTAATAGTTTCATCATTTTTAAGGTTGAAGGTAGACATAAGTCCAAAATATTTGTTTTTCTAAATGTTGATAATTTTTTATTATTTAAGTAGCCATTTATGACCTTTACCTTGCAGGAGAGGTCTATTTGGGGGAAATGTGGGGTGTATTACCCCAAGTAGTAGGCTGAGAGACAGTGAGAAAAATACAGACTTTCACAGTAGTCGATTTATGAACTTTATTCACAGGGAGGCAGTGACCTTGATGGTTACACGACCGACCGACATTTTTAACACTTGCGACAATTTCCTGAAACTTACGACTGTCTGCTGGCACTCTCCTCAGCAGCACCTCCTTCACACTGCAACCCTTACTGTATGACTATCTCAGCAGAGTCGCTCACACTCACAGTTCTGGTCGCCATCCCTCTCCGCTATCACAGTCCCTAGTTGTCCCTCCGTCTCCCTGTACCATCTCTGAGTCTGACCTCTAGGCTCTGATATGCTACAGGGACATGGGGAAGCCCGCTGTGCTGACCCAAATCCAACCTGCTTTTACCTGGTATCAATGGGGGATAACGTTGCTGGATAATGTTACACATTTCTGTAACATAGGGCGCTGCATCATCACAACACTGCAGGTATACCGCAAAAATATATCACAGCATAACCCCACATAACGCAGCTTTCTTATGGCCTTTATATACTGTACCTAATGCTATAATACTTGCACTAGAGTAATACTCTGTTCTGGTGGTATTTTCATCAGAACAGGGTCATCGATTTACCGGTTAAACAGGACCTGTCAGATTCCCCGTGCCCTCCAACCCAGCGGCATTCACCTATATAGTACTAAACTCCCTGCATAACCAGTCCTGCATAACGCAATTCACTTAAATCAATGTTTAAAAAAGAATGAAGGCTTTGACTAGTCGATGGGGTGCTAGTTTCGCCAGACTATTCAGCTCTATTTCTATGTTATCACGTCCCTGTGGGCGTGATAACATAACTTGCATAAACCGGCGTTATCGCCAACTCCTGCCAATCTCACACATGGGCACGATTCATTTTCGCAGTGACACTGCGCCTTTTGTAGCCGGATTTATGCTTTCAGGCTTCAGAGGCACACTGCTCATGAACGGAAGTTTAGAAAATGGCTTATTGCCTCATGCTGCCATTTATTATGTGGGTGCGACAACTAGGCTTGTTGCTTCATGTAAGACCCTAAACCACCCAACTTGTGCCTTCATTTAAGACTTTGAAACCATCAAGCTCATTACCTCATGTAAGACTTTTTAACCATCAAGCTCATTGCCTCGTGTAAGACTTTGTAGTCATCATTCACATTGACTCATGTAAGATTTTGTAACCATCAATCTCACTGCCTCATGTAAGACTTTGCAGCCATCAAGCTCATTGCCTCATGTAAGCCTTTGTAACCATCAAGCTTATTTACTCATTTAAGACTTTGTAACCATCAAGATCATTGCCTCATGTAAGCCTTTGTAACCATCAAGCTTATTGCCTCATGTAAGACATTGTAACAATAAAGCTCGTTGACTCATGTAAGACTTTGTAACCATCAAGCTCATTTACTGATGCAAGACTTTGTAACCATCAACCTCAGTGACTCATGTAAGACTTTGTAGCCATCAAGCTCTTGCCCTCATATAAGACTTTGTAGCCCTGAAGCTTCTTGACTCATGTGAGACTTTGTAACCACCAACCTCATTGCCTCACGTAAGACTTTGTAACCATCAAGCTCATTGCCTCATGCAAGGCTTTGTAACAACCAAGCTCACTGACTCATGTAAGACTCTAAACCACCAAGCTCGAGCCCTCACGTAAGACCTTGTAACCATCAAGCTAATTGCCTCATGCAAGAGTTTGTAACCATCAAGCTCATTGACTCATGTAAGACTTTGTAACCATCAAGCTCATTGTCTCGTGCAAGGCTTTGTAACCACCAAGCTCACTGCCTCATTTAGGCCATGTTCACACGATCCTTTTTTTCATGCGGAATTGCCGCGATTTTCCCGCTGCGGGTCCGCAGCTGTTTTCCATGCAGGGTACATTACATTGTACCCTATGGAAAACAGGAACTGCTGTGCCCACAATGCGGAAAATAAAAAAAAAAGCCGCGCTGAATAGCTGCGGGAAAAAAGAAGTACCATGTCACTTCTTTTTTCGGAGCCGCAGCGGTTCTGCACCCATTGACCTCCATTGTGAGGTCAAACCCGCAGTAAAACCCGCAGATGAAAAAAATATCTGCGGGTTTTACTGCGGTTTGTGGTGCAGTACCGCTGCAGCAGGAAGTGCGGGGAAGCGGGCGGAAGTGCGTGGGCGGAGTGTGGCTGCCCCCCCGTGCTCCGATCCCGCCCCCCGTGCTCCAATCCCACCGCCCCGTGCTCCGATGCCCCCCCCCAGTGCTCCGATGCCCCCCCGTGCCCTAATCTCCCCCCCCCCTTATACTTACCCGGCGTCCCGGTGTCCGGCCGGCCGTCTTCTCCCTGGGCGCCGCCATCTTGCAAAATGGCGGGCGCATTTGCAGTGCGCCCGCCGAATCTGCCGGCCGGCAGATTCGTTCCAAAGTGCATTTTGATCACTGAGATATAACCTATCTCAGTGATCAAAATAAAAAAATAGTAAATGACACCCCCCCCCCCCCTTTGTCACCCCCATAGGTAGGGACAATAAAAAAATTAAGATTTTTTTTTTTTTTCCGTTAGGGTTAGGGGTAGGGTTAGGGGTAGGGTTAGGGTTAGGGGTAGGGTTAGGATTAGGGGTAGGGTTAGGGGTAGGGTTAGGGTTAGGGGTAGGGTTAGGGGTAGGGTATTTTCAGCCATTTTAACCCTAAAAAACTTCCTAGAAAACACACAGACTCTGCATAGAAAACTGCATAAAAAAAAGGATAAAAAAAAGGACAAAAAAAGGACCAAAAAAAGGACCTGCGTTTTCTGCCAAGAGCTGCAGTTTTTTAAAAAACAGTCCTGAAAAAAAAAGGATGGAAATCAGGAACGTGTGAACATACCCTTAAGACTCTAACCCACCAAGCTCGAGCCCTCACGTAAGACTTTGTAACCATCAAGCTAATTGCCTCATGTAAGAGTTTGTAACATCAAGCTCATTACCTCATGTAAGACTTTGTAGCCATCAAGCTCATTGCCTCATGAAAGACGTTGTAACCATCAAGCTCATTGCCTTGTGTAAGACTTTGTAGTCATCATTCTCATTGCCTCATGTAAGACTTTGTAACCATCAAGCTCATTACCTCGTGTAAGACTTTGTAGTCATCATTCACATTGACTCTTGTAAGACTTTGTAACCATCAATCTCACTGCCTCATGTAAGACTTTGCAGCCATCAAGCTCATTGCCTCATGTAAGCCTTTGTAACCATCAAGCTTATTTACTAATTTAAGACTTTGTAACCATCAAGATCATTGCCTCATGTAAGCCTTTGTAACCATCAAGCTTATTGCCTCATGTAAGACATTGTAACAATAAAGCTCGTTGACTCATGTAAGACTTTGTAACCATCAAGCTCATTGCCTCATGCAAGGCTTTGTAACCACCACGCTCACTGACTCATGTAAGACTTTGTAACCATGAAGCTCATGCCTTCATATAAGACTTTGTAGCCCTGAAGCTCATTGACTCATTTGAGACTTTGTAACCACCAAAGTCATTGCCTCATGTAAGTCTTTGTAACCATCAAGCTCATTGCCTCATGTAAAAGTTTGTAACCATCAAGCTCATTGCCTCATGTAAGAGTTTGTAACCATCAACTCATTTACTTATGTAAGACTTTGTAGCCATCAAGCTCATGTACTCACGTAAGACTTTGTAACCATCAATCTCAGTGGCTCATGTAAGACTTTGTAGCCATCAAGCTCATTGACTCATGTAAGACTTTGTAACCATGAAGCTCATGCTTTCATATAAGACTTTGTAGCCCTGAAGCTCATTGACTCATTTGAGACTTTGTAACCATCAAGCTCATTGCCTCATGTAAGAGTTTGTAACCATCAAGCTCATTGCCTCATGTAAGAGTTTGTAACCATCAAGCTCATTGCCTCATGTAAGACTTTGTAGCCCTGAAGCTCATTGATTCATGTGAGACTTTGTAACCACCACGCTCATTGACTCATGTAAGACTTTGTAACCATCAAGCTCATTTACTCATGTAAGACTTTGTAACCATCAATCTCAGTGACTCATGTAAGAGTTTGTAACCATCAAGTTTATTGCCTCATGTAAGAGTTTGTAACCATCAAGGTCATTGCCTCATGTAAGACTTTGTAACCATCAAGCTCATTGCCTCATGTAAGACTTTGTAACCATCAAGTTAATTGCCTCATGCAAGACTTTGCAGCCATCATGTTCATTGCCTCATGTAAAACTCTGTAACTATCAATTTCTTTTGTCTTTCTCTAAATAAAATTGTTGAATTGCCGTCTGTGCCTTCCTCAGTCCCTAAGTGGGGAATCGAGGGCCACTATATTCTACCAAATTCTTAATGGAGCACACTGCTTCCTAAACACCTCTCCTTGGTGACCAACCATCCAGACGTGTCATCCTATGGCCTGTCAATGACCGAATCTTCTAATGGGCCAGAGCAGTGGCGTAGGAAGGGAGGTGCGGGGGGGGCAGTCCGCCCCGGGCGGCACAATGCTGGGGGCGGCCGGCGCTGCAGGAGAAGAAGATGAAAAAAAAAAAAAAAAAGACGCCCCTTTAAATCTTCGGGCGGCGCCGTCCGCCGCCACGACCAGGGCCAGCTCCCCCCACCCCCGGGTCCCGCCCCCGCCCCCGCCCCCCGCTCTATACTCACCTCTCCTGGTTCCTGCGGCGCCGGCAGCTGCAGCGTCCTCTGACTCTGCGACGTCTCAGAGCAGAGGGCGCGATGACGTCACTACTGTGCGCGCCGCTCTGCCTCTCTGTCCTGAGCGTCGCAGAGCCGGAGAGACGCTGACTGCACCGGACCTGCGCTGGGAACGGGAGAGGTGAGGATTTTACTTTTTTTTTTTTTTTCTTTATGTCTGACTGTCTGGGGCTGGGGCAATGCTGGACACACTGGGGCAATACTGGAGACCATGGGGCAGATTGCTGGACACACTGGGGCAGTACTGGAGACCATGGGGCAGAATGCTGGACACACTGGGGCAATACAGGAGACCATGGGGCAGATTGCTGGACACACTGGGGCAATACAGGAGACTATGGGGCAGATTGCTGGACACACTGGGGCAATACAGGAGACCATGGGGCAGATTGCTGGACACACTGGGGCAATACAGGAGACCATGGGGCAGATTGCTGGACACACTGGGGCAATACAGGAGACTATGGGGCAGATTGCTGGTCACACTGAATACTGGAGACCCTGGGGCAGATTTCTGGACACATTGAGGCAATGCTGGAGACCCTGGGGCAGACTTCTGGACACACTGGGGCAATTCTGGACACTGGGGCAGATTGCTGGACACACTGGGGCAATACTGGAGACCATGGGGCAGAATGCTGGACACACTGGGGCAATACTGGAGACCATGGGGCAGATTGCTGGACACACTGGGGCAATACTGGAGACCATGGGGCAGAATGCTGGACACACTGGGGCAGTACAGGAGACTATGGGGCAGAATGCTGGACACACTGAATACTGGAGACCCTGGGGCAGATTTCTGGACACATTGAGGCAATGCTGGAGACCCTGGGGCAGACTTCTGGACACACTGGGGCAATGCTGGACACTGGGGCAGATTGCTGGACACACTGGGGGTAATATACTGGACACACTGGGGCAATGCTGGACACTGGGGGTAATATGCTGGACACACTGGGGCAGACTGCTGGACACACTGGGGAAAGGCTGGACACTGGGGCAGATTGCTGGACACACTGAGGGCAGATTGCTGGACACACTGGGGGTAATATGCTGGACATACTGGGGCAGATTGCTGGACACACTGGGGGTAATATGCTGGACACACTGGGGCAGATTGCTGGACAACATGGGGGTAATATGCTGGACACACTGGGGCAGATTGCTGGACAACATGGGGGTAATATGCTGGACACACTGGGGGCAGGACTTGAGGCATGGGCAGAATGTAGATACGGGGCATGATTGGAGACACGGGGCAGGATTGGATCATGGGGCAGGACGGATACGATGGAGGCTGGTGGGGCAGGATGGGGAGATCATATGGGGTAGAATGGATACTCATGAGGGCAGGATACGACAACATATGGCTGGAGCCAGGAATGAGATAAACGGGGCCAGGGTGGGGAATATTATTACCATAGGGGATAATTAAGGGATATTATTACTGCAGTGATGTATTTATTTTATTTTTTGAGTATACTGTTTTAAATGGGGGGGCGGTCCTGTTACTGTGCAGAGTGACACTATATCACCTTTTTTTCTTCATGTGGTGTAATGTAGAAGTTGTGAAAAATTAAGTAATGTGTTCTGCAAGCGGAGCTCGAGATAACTGTGTTATTTCCTGCAGAAACGAGTCCTGGCTGGAAGGAATGATGGCGGTCTGTGCTGGATGAAAGATGAAGGACTTCACCTAGAGACGTCACTGGTGAGTCAGTGTTACCTATACACTGACACTATACACTGTATACTATATAGAGGTCCTGTGTATAATGTCACCAGTGATCTCTGTATTACCTCTACACAGACACTGCATACTAAGTACAGATCTCCTGTGAATACTGGCACTTATGGTGATAGTATTGTGGTTTTTTTTTATTACTGATCAGTATTGTAGTATTCAGTCACTATGTGGTGGTAATATGTGGTCTGGAAATGGTGCGGTGGTATTTGTCCCTTGTATGTAGTATTATTCGGTCACTATGTGGCCTGGTCATGGTGTGGTGGTATTAAGTCACAGGTGTGGCATGTGGGGGTGACACCATTAGGCCCAGTTTAAGTTCTACAAAACAGGAAAACCATTTTTGGTAACCTTTGTGTGTATTGAGCTGGGGGGGCGCCAAACTCGGGATCAGCCCCGGGCGGCAAAAGCTCTAGCTACGCCTCTGGGCCAGAGCAACCCGGACCTCTGCGATGTATAAAACTCCCAAATTCCAAGGCAGATGTCCGCTCTGCCGAAGTAGTCAAGGCTGATGAGAAGCCAGTCATTGGCTGCAGACTGGACGTGGCACAATAACCATCTCACTCTCGGGGAACAGTGGCGCCAATATCACTGCAATGGCAACACTGCGGGAGGTGAGTGCCCATTGTTTTTTTAATGAGGATCCTGTATTTATTAATTTGTATAACAAGGTCTTTTTCTGCTCTGTAGTTACCGGGATCGGCTGCATGTTACCTAATGGATTATCGCATATTTTTATATTTCCTCCCATGTAGACCCCATATTAAACCACATTGTAAAATGTAATTAAATTGTAGAGGCAAAAGTCATCAGATCAGTAGAAGACAATCCTATATGTTCCCCCGGCACCCAGATTTATATGAAAGTCATGATATATAATAACGAGATTATAATCCACAGAGATTATTGTGTAAAAATACAGAAAGTTTCCAAACGTCATTACTTCTAGCTACAAAATGTATTATTTAACCGTTTCTGATTTGATATTTTATTCAAGTAACTGTAAGATAGGTGAAAAATAAAATGAAAAATTTGAAAAAAATAAACCAAACCCTCCAGTCATCGCATACAATAATATTTTTTTACTCCTTTTTGGAGAATAAAGAGAACTTGCACATATCGGAATTTAAATGTGTGGATATGTTCTTATATTTTTCTTGTCCTCGATGATGCATCATCTCCATGCACCAATTACTATAATTGCCAATGTTACATGTTGTGAATTTTGTGGCAGAGTTCACTCCTGTGGTCACAAGTGGTACTTCGGCTGATTCTCTCTGGGAGCTTCCGTTTGTGGAGGAAAGTGGTACTGCAGCTTCTGAGTTTCCTCCCTCAGGTGATCTGGTGAGGTCGTTAGCTGCTTCTCTACTTAACTCCACCTAATGCTTTGATCCTGGCTTCCTGTCAATGTTCCAGTGTTGGACTTGTGTTTCTCTGGATCATTCCTGTGGCCTGCTGCTCTGCATAGCTAAGTGCTTCTTTGCTATTTGTTGCTATTTTTTTCTGTCCAGCTTGTCTATTTGTTTTGCTGGAAGCTCTGGGACGCAAGGGGTGTACCTCCGTGCCGTTAGTTCGGTACGGAGGGTCTTTTTGCCCCCTTTGCGTGGTTTTCTTTAGGGTTTTGTGTAGACTGCAAAGTTATCTTTCCTATCCTCGTTCTGTCTAGAATATCGGGCCTCACTTTGCTGAATCTATTTCATCCCATACGTTTGTCTTTTCATCTTACTCACAGTCATTATATGTGGGGGGCTGCCTTTTCCTTTGGGGTATTTCTCTGAGGCAAGGTAGGCTTATTTTTCTATCTTCAGGCTAGTTAGTTTCTCAGGCTGTGCCGAGTTGCATAGGGAGCGTTAGGCGCAATCCACAGCTGCCTCTAGTTGTGTTTGGAGAGGATTAGGAATTGCGGTCTACAGAGTTCCCACGTCTCAGAGCTCGTTCTGTTATTTTGGGTTGTTGTCAGATCACTGTGTGTGCTCTGATCGCTATGTACATTGTGTTCCTGAATTGCCAATCATAACAGTACAGGAAGCCAAAAGTACTAATGTTTCTCAATAGAGGGAAAAGAGAAGTTCTGAGACCATTTTTTTTCCTTTGCACTGTGTTTTGTCTTTTTTTTCCCCTAGACATTTGGGTGGTTCAGGACACAGGTGTGGACATGGATATTCAGGGTCTGTGCTCTTCAATGGATAATCTCGTTATAAATGTACAAAAGATTCAAGACTTGGTGGTTCAGAAGCCTATGTTAGAACCAAAAATTCCTATTCCTGATTTGTTTTTTGGTGATAGAGTCAAGTTTATGAATTTCAAAAATAATTGCAAGCTGTTTTTGGCCTTGAAACCTCACTCCTCTGGTGACCCAGCTCAACAAGTGAGAATTATTATTTCTTTTTTGCGTGGTGACCCTCAAGACTGGGCATTTTCCCTTGCGCCGGGAGATCCTGCATTGGGTAATATTGATGCGTTTTTCCTGGCGCTCGGATTGCTGTACGATGAGCCTAATTCAGTGGATCAGGCAGAGAAAAATTTGCTGGCTTTGTGTCAGGGTCAGGATGAGATAGAGGTATATTGTCAGAAATTTAGAAAGTGGTCTGTACTCACTCAATGGAATGAAGCTGCGCTCGCAGCGATTTTCAGAAAGGGTCTCTCTGAAGCCCTTAAAGATGTCATGGTGGGATTTCCTATGCCTGATGGTCTGAATGAATCTATGTCTTTGGCCATTCAGATCGGTCGACGCTTGCGTGAGCGTAAAGCTGTGCACCATTTGGCGGTATTACCTGAGATTAAACCTAAGCCTATGCAGTGCGATAGGACTTTGTCCAGAGTTGAACGGCATGAACACAGACGTCTGAATGGTCTGTGTTTCTACTGTGGTGATTCCACTCATGCCATTTCTGATTGTCCTAAGCGCTCTAAGCGGTTCGCTAGGTTTGCCACCATTGGTACAGTACAGTCAAAATTTCTTCTGTCCGTTACCTTGATATGCTCTTTGTCATCATATTCTGTCATGGCGTTTGTGGATTCGGGCGCTGCCCTGAATTTGATGGACTTGGATTATGCTAAGCGTTATGGGTTTTTATTGGAGCCCTTGCAGTGTCCTATTCCATTGAGAGGAATTGATGCTATGCCTTTGGCCAAGAATAAGCCTCAGTACTGGACCCAGCTGACCATGTGCATGGCTCCTGCACATCAGGAGGATATTCGCTTTCTGGTGTTGCATAATCTGCATGATGTGGTCGTGTTGGGGTTGCCATGGCTACAAGTCCATAATCCAGTATTAGATTGGAAATCCATGTCTGTGTCCAGCTGGGGTTGTCAGGGGGTACATGGTGATGTTCCATTTCTGTCAATTTCGTCATCCACCCCTTCTGAGGTCCCAGAGTTCTTGTCTGATTACCGGGATGTATTTGATGAGCCCAAGTCCGATGCCCTACCTCCGCATAGGGATTGTGATTGTGCTATCAATTTGATTCCTGGTAGTAAATTCCCAAAAGGTCGATTGTTTAATTTATCCGTACCTGAGCACACCGCTATGCGCAGTTATGTGAAGGAATCCCTGGAGAAGGGGCATATTCGCCCGTCATCGTCGCCATTAGGAGCAGGGTTCTTTTTTGTAGCCAAGAAGGATGGTTCGCTGAGACCTTGTATAGATTACCGCCTTCTTTATAAGATCACGGTTAAATTTCAGTACCCCTTGCCATTGTTATCTGACCTGTTTGCTCGGATTAAGGGGGCTAGTTGGTTCACAAAGATAGATCTTCGTGGTGCGTATAATCTGGTGCGAATTAAGCAAGGCGATGAATGGAAAACTGCATTTAATACGCCCGAGGGTCATTTTGAGTATCTAGTGATGCCGTTCGGACTTGCCAATGCTCCATCAGTGTTTCAGTCCTTTATGCATGACATCTTCCGAGAGTACCTGGATAAATTCCTGATTGTATACTTGGATGACATTTTGATCTTCTCGGATGATTGGGAGTCTCATGTGAAGCAGGTCAGAACGGTTTTTCAGGTCCTGCGTGCTAATTCTTTGTTTGTGAAGGGATCAAAGTGTCTCTTTGGTGTGCAGAAGGTTTCATTTTTGGGGTTCATCTTTTCCCCTTCTACTATCGAGATGGATCCTGTTAAGGTCCAGGCCATCCATGATTGGACTCAGCCGACATCTCTGAAAAGTCTGCAAAAGTTGCTGGGCTTTGCTAATTTTTATCGTCGCTTCATCTGCAATTTCTCTAGTATTGCTAAACCATTGACCGATTTGACCAAGAAGGGTGCTGATTTGGTCAATTGGTCTTCTGCTGCTGTGGAAGCTTTTCAAGAGTTGAAGCGTCATTTTTCTTCTGCCCCTGTGTTGTGTCAACCAGATGTTTCTCTTCCGTTCCAGGTCGAGGTTGATGCTTCTGAGATTGGAGCAGGGGCTGTTTTGTCGCAGAGAGGTTCTGATTGCTCAGTGATGAAACCATGCGCTTTCTTTTCCAGGAAGTTTTCGCCTGCTGAGCGAAATTATGATGTGGGCAACCGAGAGTTGCTGGCCATGAAGTGGGCATTCGAGGAGTGGCGTCATTGGCTTGAAGGAGCTAAGCATCGCGTGGTGGTATTGACTGATCATAAGAACTTGACTTATCTCGAGTCTGCCAAGCGCTTGAATCCTAGACAGGCTCGTTGGTCGTTGTTTTTTGCCCGTTTTGACTTTGTGATTTCGTACCTTCCGGGCTCTAAAAATGTGAAGGCGGATGCTCTGTCTAGGAGTTTTGTGCCCGACTCTCCGGGTTTATCTGAGCCGGCGGGTATCCTCAAGGAAGGAGTAATTGTGTCTGCCATCTCCCCTGATTTGCGGCGGGTGCTGCAAAAATTTCAGGCTAATAAACCTGATCGTTGCCCAGCGGAGAAACTGTTTGTCCCTGATAGGTGGACGAATAGAGTTATCTCTGAACTTCATTGTTCGGTGTTGGCTGGTCATCCTGGAATCTTTGGTACCAGAGAGTTAGTGGCTAGATCCTTTTGGTGGCCGTCTCTGTCGCGGGATGTGCGTACTTTTGTGCAGTCCTGTGGGATTTGTGCTCGGGCTAAGCCCTGCTGTTCTCGTGCCAGTGGGTTGCTTTTGCCCTTGCCAGTCCCGAAGAGGCCTTGGACACATATCTCTATGGATTTTATTTCTGACCTTCCCGTTTCTCAAAAGATGTCAGTCATTTGGGTGGTCTGTGATCGCTTTTCTAAGATGGTCCATCTGGTACCCTTGTCTAAATTGCCGTCCTCCTCTGATTTGGTGCCTTTGTTCTTCCAGCATGTGGTTCGTTTGCATGGCATTCCAGAGAATATTGTTTCTGACAGAGGTTCCCAGTTTGTTTCGAGG
Source organism: Ranitomeya imitator (assembly GCF_032444005.1). Taxonomy (NCBI): domain Eukaryota; kingdom Metazoa; phylum Chordata; class Amphibia; order Anura; family Dendrobatidae; genus Ranitomeya; species Ranitomeya imitator. The sequence continues at coordinate 1,236,121,895 of NC_091282.1, read as the reverse complement.
TTTTGGCGAGCCTTTTGTGGTAGGATGGGCATTGACTTGTCTTTTTCCTCGGCTTTCCATCCTCAGACTAATGGCCAGACCGAACGAACCAATCAGACCTTGGAAACATATCTGAGATGCTTTGTTTCTGCTGATCAGGATGACTGGGTGTCCTTTTTGCCTTTGGCTGAGTTCGCCCTTAATTATCGGGCCAGCTCGGCTACCCTGGTTTCACCGTTTTTCTGCAATTCTGGGTTCCATCCTCGTTTCTCTTCAGGACAGGTTGAGTCTTCGGACTGTCCTGGTGTGGATACTGTGGTGGACAGGTTGCAGCAGATTTGGACTCAGGTAGTGGACAATTTGACCTTGTCCCAGGAGAAGGCTCAACTTTTCGCTAATCGCAGACGCCGTGTTGGTCCCCGACTTCGTGTTGGGGATCTGGTTTGGTTATCTTCTCGTCATATTCCTATGAAGGTTTCCTCTCCTAAGTTTAAACCTCGTTTTATTGGTCCGTATAGGATTTCTGAGGTTCTTAATCCTGTGTCTTTTCGTCTGACCCTCCCAGACTCCTTTTCCATACATAACGTATTCCATAGGTCATTGTTGCGGAGATACGTGGCACCTATGGTTCCATCGGTTGACCCTCCTGCCCCGGTTTTGGTGGAGGGGGAATTGGAGTATATTGTGGAGAAGATTTTGGATTCTCGTGTTTCAAGACGGAAACTCCAGTATCTGGTTAAATGGAAGGGTTATGCTCAGGAAGATAATTCCTGGGTTTTTGCCTCTGATGTCCATGCTCCCGATCTTGTTCGTGCCTTTCATGTGGCTCATCCTGGTTGGCCTGGGGGCTCTGGTGAGGGTTCGGTGACCCCTCCTCAAGGGGGGGTACTGTTGTGAATTCTGTGGCAGAGTTCACTCCTGTGGTCACAAGTGGTACTTCGGCTGATTCTCTCTGTAGGCTTCCGTTTGTGGAGGAAAGTGGTACTGCAGCTTCTGAGTTTCCTCCCTCAGGTGATCTGGTGAGGTCGTTAGCTGCTTCTCTACTTAACTCCACCTAATGCTTTGATTCATGCTTCCTGTCAATGTTCCAGTGTTGGACTTGTGTTTCTCTGGATCATTCCTGTGGCCTGCTGCTCTGCATAGCTAAGTGCTTCTTTGCTATTTGTTGCTATTTTTTCTGTCCAGCTTGTCTATTTGTTTTGCTGGAAGCTCTGGGACGCAAGGGGTGTACCTCCGTGCCGTTAGTTCGGTACGGAGGGTCTTTTTGCCCCCTTTGCGTGGTTTTCTTTAGGGTTTTGTGTAGACTGCAAAGTTATCTTTCCTATCCTCGTTCTGTCTAGAATATCGGGCCTCACTTTGCTGAATCTATTTCATCCCTACGTTTGTCTTTTCATCTTACTCACAGTCATTATATGTGGGGGGCTGCCTTTTCCTTTGGGGTATTTCTCTGAGGCAAGGTAGGCTTATTTTTCTATCTTCAGGCTATTTAGTTTCTCAGGCTGTGCCGAGTTGCATAGGGAGCGTTAGGCGCAATCCACAGCTGCCTCTAGTTGTGTTTGGAGAGGATTAGGAATTGCGGTCTACAGAGTTCCCACGTCTCAGAGCTCATTCTGTTATTTTGGGTTGTTGTCAGATCACTGTGTGTGCTCTGATCGCTATGTACATTGTGTTCCTGAATTACTAATCATAACAGTTACATGATTGGCATCAGGGAAAACCAATAAGTGTGCGGTTTGCAACATTCCACATCTCTGCCCCTTTTTGGGACCATACCACCTCCGCAATCATTCCCTGACCATTCCCTTTCCCTCCAAACTTATTATTTTCACATGAGCAGCCATCAGCTAGAAATGTAATTTGTAGTGAGCATGCTCCATGTCATCTGCAGAGGTCACTTTGCAGAGAGAAAGAGGAGCTGAGATGTCTCCATCACAGAAGAGGAGATTGTACTGAGCGTGCTCCATGTCACGTGCAGAGGTCACTGTGCAGAGAGGAAGAGGAGCTGAGATGTCTCTGTCACAGAAGGGGAGATTGTAGTGAGCATGCTCCATGTCACCTGCAGAGGTAACTGTGCAGAGAGGGAGAGGAGCTGAGATGTCTCCGTCACAGAAAGGGAGATTGTAGTGAGCATGCTCCATGTCACCTGCAGAGGTCACTGTGCAGAGAGGAAGTAGAGCTGAGATGTCTCCGTCACAGAAGGGGAGATTGTAGTGAGCATGCTCCATGTCACCTGCAGATGTCACTGTGCAGAGAGGAAGTAGAGCTGAGATGTCTCCGTCACAGAAGGGGAGATTGTAGTGAGCATGCTCCATGTCACCTGCAGAGGTCACTGTGCAGAGAGGAAGTAGAGCTGAGATGTCTCCGTCACAGAAGGGGAGATTGTAGTGAGCATGCTCCATGTCACCTGCAGAGGTCACTGTGCAGAGAGGAAGTAGAGCTGAGATGTCTCCGTCACAGAAGGGGAGATTGTAGTGAGCATGCTCCATGTCACCTGCAGATGTCACTGCGCAGAGAGGGAGAGGAGCTGTGATGTCTCCATCACAGAAGGGGAGATTGCTGCTGCTGCATCCTCCCACCACTGATCTGTATGCAGTGAGGACCATGCAAAATAGTTCTTAACTGTTAGATGAGCTTCAAACATCACTACCAGAGGAATCCAGGAAGGAAGGGGCAGTCCACAGTACTTGATACTTTTGGTGGTTGCAGCCATTTTTACCCTGTGGTTAGGACACCTGCGCAGAATTGAGTTAGAGACCCGCCTTCACTGTGCTGACCAGCCATTCACCATACAGTAGACATTGCTCTGGTCATCACCATTATCGGGTTTTGTGTGATCGTAGGGCTTGTGGTTGCCCAGAACTTGTCACCGGAGCTCACGACTAAAAGGCCACACACAGTTTTCCTGAATTAACACTTTGTGGTGTATTTTTTTTCCAAAACAACTCTAGCGAATGCAACAAAATTATCACATCTGGCTGGAACGACAATGTATGCTGTCTAAAAAAGGTTGGAATCTAAAGTTGTGACTTTTTGACTCCGTTTACCAAATTGGAGTATTTGGCTCAGCTGGGGTCGTATCTGATTGAATGAAGGCTCAGACGTGGCCTCAACTCATCCTGAAAGAGGCGCTGCGGCTGCCATTCTCATCCAGTTCGTATCACCATTACCAACATGAGGGCACTGTGGGTGCCCCTCTCAAAGGCACTGTGTCATTGTTTTAGAGGAGCTCTGGCTGTCATTGCTACGGGGACACTGTGCATTGTTATAGGTGTGCTGTGGCTGCCATTGCATTTAAAGCACTGTGCTTGTCATTGTTATGGAGGTACCGCATTTGTCATTGTTATGGCGATACCGCGGGTGTCATTGCTATGGAAGTACTGAGGGTGTCATGGTTATGGAGGTACCACAGGTGTCATGGTTATGGAGGTACCACAGGTGTCATGGTTATGGAGGTGCTGCTCGTGTTATTGTTACTGAGGTACCACAGGTGTCATTGCTATGGAGGTGCTGCTCGTGTCATCATTACAGAGGTACCGCGGGTGTCATTGTTATGGCGATACCGCGGATGTCATGGTTATGGAGGTACCACAGGTATCATTGCTTTGGAGGTGCTGCTCGTGTCATTGTTACGGAGGTACTGCAGGTGTCATTGTTATGGCGATACCGCGGGTGTCATGGTTATGGAGGTATTACAGGTGTCATGGTTATCGAGGTATCACGGGTGTCATTGCTATGGAGGTGCTGCTTGTGTCATCATTGTGGAGGTATTGCGGATGTCAAAAGAACCCATCTACGCCATATTACAGGCCAATACCCCTTAGTGTTTTCCATCTGTGTCTATCAGATAACTGGAGCCTCTACAGAACATTTTCTGTTTCTTATATCAACTCAACAATGAAATTGTAACACCAAGAAGGAAAAGTCGTGGAATGATGGAAATCACTGGATGGAGACGTCACAGCCATAGTAATACGTTTCGGCCACACAGGCTGCTCACAGTCTCAAATGAAAATGCGGCATGCTGTTGTGTTAAAAAAACGTCTCCTGGGAAACTTTGGAGTAATGTCTGCACTATTGGTTCCATTATCAGGGTAACACCAAGCTGTTAGTGCAAGGCTAGAGGGGTCTAGCTACCGTACATTATGCCAGAGTCTCCGGACTTGTCTCCCATCGAGCACATCTGAGATGTCATTGGTTGGTGATTACACGGGAGCTGATGATTTGCTCGCGTGCAGTCAGCTGCAGAACATTCCACAGACGACCATTAATGACCTCAGTGATGGCAGTCTAGGCTGGAGGTGCCGGGATTCCTCTACGTGCCGCGAATACACCAGACTGAATAAATCCAGATGTTTTGAAAATGTTATTTCCTCATGTGCAGATCAGTAGCGTCTCCATCCTGTGATTTCCGTAATCCATGACTTAGGATTTCAATGTTGAGGAGTGTAGAGATCACGTCCGCAGAAATGGTGATGGACGTCATCAGTCCTTTTAACTACAACTTCCGGCCCTGATCTGCCTCCCTTGTGTCCCTTTATGGATTACAACAACCAATATGTTCTGACTTAAAATCCTACCGACAGATAATCGAATTTCTTCTGATATGTTTCCAAGCGCCGACAACAGAGCAGAGCCTCATTAACCTGTTAGCTGACATCGCGATCTGGGAAGTCATGGCGTCTCCGGGTTACTGAGATCCCTCTGTGCCAGGACAAATCCTGCTGAGCCATCACATTCACCAAAGGAGCAAAGGATCTAGATGTACGGCTACGTTCACATTTGCGTTCTGCTGGGCTGCGTCGAGCGCAGCCGCAGCGACGCATGCGCCCCTATATTTAACATGGGGACGCATGGACATGCGTTTGCATGCGTTTTGCGATGCATGCGTCTTTTTTGCCACAAGCGTTAGGGCGCAGAGGACGCAGCAAGATGCATTGTTTTGCGTCCAAAATCCGGCAAAAAAAGGACGCATGCGTCGCAAAACTATGCGTTTTGCATGCGTTCTTGTTTGCGTTGTGCATTGCGTCGCCGATGCAGCACCGCACAACGCAAATGTGAATGTAGGCTACATCATCCCAGGAAGCTCCCAAAAAACACTGCTCTTAAAGGGAACCTGTCACCCCGTTTTTTCAGATTGAGATAAAAATACTGTTAAATAGGGCCTGCGCTGTGCGTTACAATAGTGTATGTTGTGTACCCTGATTCCCCACCTATGCTGCGAAATACATTACCAAAGTCGCCGTTTTCGCCTGTCAATCAGGCTGGTCAGGTCGGTTGGGCGTGGTGACATCGCTGTTTCTTCCCCAGCTTTCCGTTGGTGGCGTAGTGGTGTGCGCATGTCCAAGTGCCGAATCCACTGCGCGCAGGTGAAGAAAAAGCGCGCGATCTGCGCTATTATCCTTGTCATCGGTGGGGGCAGCCATCTTCCTGAGGCCGCGCGTGCGCAGATGGAGTGCTCTGCTGCATGGGGCTTGAGGAAAATGGTTGAGTTTGCATCGTGCAGCCCCGTGCAGCAGAGCACTCCATCTGCGCACGCGCAGCCTCAGGAAGATGGCCGCCCCCACCGATGACAAGGGTAATAGCGCAGATCGCCCAACCGACCTGACCAGCCTGATTGACAGGCGAAAACGGCGACTTTGGTAATGTATTTCGCAGCATAGGTGGGGAATCAGGGTACACTACATACACTATTGTAATGCACAGCGCAGGCCCTACTTAAAAGTATTTTTATCTCAATCTGAAAAAACGGGGTGACAGGTTCCCTTTAAGAGCAGTGTTTTTTGGGAGCTCCCTGGGCTGATGTAGCCTACATTCAATCTGAAAAAACGGGGTGACAGGTTCCCTTTAAGGTGGTAGAGCAGATACCAGAGCTCATGGCCGTCTCTTCCCCTGTGCAGCTGTACTTTTTTTCCCCACTGTGCAGCTTAAATTCCAATAAAGTTGACATTCTGTGTAGTGTAAAAAGTAAAGAAACAAGAAAGCAATTTGGAAATCTTTTATTGCCATATTTTCTTCCCGGCAAAATGCAGGACAGAAGATGAACGCGGGACAGAGGATGAACACGAGACAGAGGATGAACGCGGGACAGAAGATGAACACGAGACAGAGGATGAACGCGGGACAGAGGTTGAACGCGGGACAGAGGATGAACACGGGACAGAATATGAACGCGAGACAGAAGATGAACGCGAGACAGAAGATGAACGCGGGACAGAGGATGAACACGAGACAGAGGATGAACACGAGACAGAGAATGAACGCGGGACAGAATATGAACGCGAGACAGAATATGAACGCGAGACAGAAGATGAACGCGAGACAGAAGATGAACGCGGGACAGAGGATGAACACAAGACAGAGAATGAACGCGGGACAGAATATGAACTCGAGACAGAATATGAACACGGGACAGAATATGAACGCAAGACAGAATATGAACGCAAGACAGAATATGAACGCAAGACAGAATATGAACGCGAGACAGAATATGAACACGAGACAGAAGATGAATGCGGGACAGAATATGAACGCAAGACAGTAGATGAACACGAGACAGAATATGAACGCAAGACAGAATATGAATGCGGGACAGAATATGAACGCAAGACAGTAGATGAACACGAGACAGAAGATGAACGCAAGACAGAATATGAACGTGAGACAGAATATGAACGCAAGACAGAATATGAACGCAGGACAGAATGTGAACGCAAGACAGTAGATGAATGCGAGACAGAATATGAACGCAAGACAGAATATGAACGCAGGACAGAATATGAACGCGAGACAGAAGATGAACGCGAGACAGGATGAACGTGGGACAGAGGATGAACGCGAGACAGAAGATGAACGCGAGACAGAAGATGAACGCGAGACAGAAGATGAACGCGAGACAGAAGATGAACGCGAGACAGAAGATGAACGCGAGACAGAAGATGAACGAAGGACAGAAGATGAACGCGAGACAGGATGAACGTGGGACAGAGGATGAACGCGAGACAGAAGATGAACGCGAGACAGAAGATGAACGCGAGACAGAAGATGAACGCGAGACAGAAGATGAACGCGAGACAGAAGATGAACGCGAGACAGAAGATGAACGCGAGACAGAAGATGAACGCGAGACAGAAGATGAACGCGAGACAGAAGATGAACGCGAGACAGAAGATGAACGCGAGACAGAAGATGAACGCGAGACAGAAGATGAACGCGAGACAGAAGATGAACGCGAGACAGAAGATGAACGCGAGACAGAATATGAACGCGAGACAGAGGATGAACGCGAGACAGAATATGAACGCGGGACAGAAGATGAACGCGAGACAGGATGAACGTGGGACAGAGGATGAACGCAAGACAGAATATGAACGCGGGACAGAAGATGAACGCGAGACAGGATGAACGCGGGATAGAGGATGAACGCGGGACAGAGGATGAACGCGGGACAGAGGATGAACGCGGAACAGAGGTTGAACGCGGGACAGAGGATGAACGCGGGACAGAGGATGAACGCGAGACAGAAGATGAACGCGAGACAGAAGATGAACGCGAGACAGAATATGAACGTGAGACAGAAGATGAACGCGAGACAGAATATGAACGCAAGACAGAATATGAACGCGAGACAGGATGAACGCAGGATAGAGGATGAACATGGGACAGAAGATGAATGCGAGACAGAAGATGAACGCGGGACAGAGGATGAACGCGGGACAGAGGATGAACGCGAGACAGAAGATGAACGCGAGACAGAAGATGAACGCGAGACAGAATATGAACGTGAGACAGAAGATGAACGCGAGACAGAAGATGAACGCGAGACAGAATATGAACGCAAGACAGAATATGAACGCGAGACAGGATGAACGCAGGATAGAGGATGAACATGGGACAGAAGATGAATGCGAGACAGAAGATGAACGCAAGATAGAGGATGAACGCGAGACAGAAGATGAACGAAGGACAGAAGATGAACGCGAGACAGGATGAACGTGGGACAGAGGATGAACGCGAGACAGAAGATGAACGCGAGACAGAAGATGAACGCGAGACAGAAGATGAACGCGAGACAGAAGATGAACGCGAGACAGAAGATGAACGCGAGACAGAAGATGAACGCGAGACAGAAGATGAACGCGAGACAGAAGATGAACGCGAGACAGAAGATGAACGCGAGACAGAAGATGAACGCGAGACAGAAGATGAACGCGAGACAGAAGATGAACGCGAGACAGAAGATGAACGCGAGACAGAATATGAACGCGAGACAGAGGATGAACGCGAGACAGAATATGAACGCGGGACAGAAGATGAACGCGAGACAGGATGAACGTGGGACAGAGGATGAACGCAAGACAGAATATGAACGCGGGACAGAAGATGAACGCGAGACAGGATGAACGCGGGATAGAGGATGAACGCGGGACAGAGGATGAACGCGGGACAGAGGATGAACGCGGAACAGAGGTTGAACGCGGGACAGAGGATGAACGCGGGACAGAGGATGAACGCGAGACAGAAGATGAACGCGAGACAGAAGATGAACGCGAGACAGAATATGAACGTGAGACAGAAGATGAACGCGAGACAGAATATGAACGCAAGACAGAATATGAACGCGAGACAGGATGAACGCAGGATAGAGGATGAACATGGGACAGAAGATGAATGCGAGACAGAAGATGAACGCGGGACAGAGGATGAACGCGGGACAGAGGATGAACGCGAGACAGAAGATGAACGCGAGACAGAAGATGAACGCGAGACAGAATATGAACGTGAGACAGAAGATGAACGCGAGACAGAAGATGAACGCGAGACAGAATATGAACGCAAGACAGAATATGAACGCGAGACAGGATGAACGCAGGATAGAGGATGAACATGGGACAGAAGATGAATGCGAGACAGAAGATGAACGCAAGATAGAGGATGAACATGGGACAGAGGATGAACGCGAGACAGACGATGAATACGGGAGATAAGATTTACGCAGGACAGAAGATGAACGCGGGACAGAAGATGAACGCAGGACATTTTTCCATTTCATTTGAACCATTAACTGTTTTAGAAATTGGCGGCAGCGACACATCTAAAAAATGTTGTGTCAGGTGTGAGGCAGTGACCGGTGTCATATGCGAGGGTCGCTATGTGTCACCCAGGATGAGCAAAGAAGCATATTGAGGCTGCAGTAGTGCATTGCCGTCACAGAGGGAGCCGCGATTACAATGCAGAATAAATGAGGGTATGTGCACACGTTGCGGATTGGCCTGTGGAATTTTCTGCGCAGATTCTTCCTCTCTGGCAGAAAAAGCAGGTAAAAATCTGATCGGATTTGATGCTTTTGATGCAGATTTTCATGTTTTTTTAATGCGGATTTGTATGCGTTTTTGTAAGCTAAACAAAGATCTTTTATTTAACAACAAAAAAAAATTTGTGTTGTCATTTCTTTGTCCAACCTCTTTTTTTAACATAATCCATTGAATACCATAATATCATCACATACCATGTTCACATATAATGTTTACACACACAAAACAAAGATAAGTGACTATAGATAGATATATCAATAGATATATCTATAGATATAGATAGATCAATAGTTAGATATCTATAGATATATCTATCTATTAGTGATGAGCGAGTATACTCGTTGCTCGAGTTTTCCCAAGCACGCTCCGGTGATCTCCGAGTATTTATGACTGCTCAGAGATTTAGTTTTCATAGCCTCAGCTGAATGATTTACAGCTACTAACCAGCTTGAATACATGTGGGGATTCCCTAGCAACCAGGCAACCCCCACATGTACTCAGGCCCCTGAAGAGCATTCACATCTCCTGATATGACAGCTCTACACGGGAGATCGTTGTGGGACATTCGTTATTAAATGGATTATGTCGGAACAGGGAGCATACTGTTGGCTTATTATTTTATTTTTCTGCTGGCGATCGAGGGTGTTGGAACAGGGAGTATACTGTTGGTTTATTATTTAATTTTTTTTGCAGGCGATCAAAGGCATGGGGATTAGCTGTTTGGTGAGTATGTGTTCTGTATGTGTCTATGTTTTTTTTTTTTACTATTCCACACAGTAGCTGGATGATGGGACTACTACTGTCCTATCATCGGCTAGCTGTCACTGGTGCAGACATAGCTGGAAGGGACTAGTAGTCCCATCGGACAATGCCTGCCTACACACAGACTCACACACAGCCACGCACACACCTGCAGGCCCACGCACACAGATACATACAGACACCCGCACGCACACAGACATGCACATCTTCTCCGCTCACACATATTCTCCGCTCACACACTCTTCCTCTTCCCGATCTGCAGCGTTTCTCACACGCAACTCTGCAGCAAAACCACAGATCTTTTTAAACCTGCGGTTTTGCTGCAGATCTAAATGACACAATGGAAGTCAATGGGTGCAGAAACGCTGCAGATCTGCAAAAAGAATTGACATGCAGCGGAAAATAAAACGCTGCAAATCCGCGCGTATTTTTCCACAGCATGTGCACACCAATTCTGAATTTCCCATTAACTAACATTGGTTGTGCACTACACTGTGGATTTGATGCAATTCTGTGTATCCAAAAACGACGCGGATCCGCATCATCGCGTGTACATAGCTTTAGTCTTGGACAAGCTATTTGTCCAAGGCAGATTAAAAAAAACTGCCATGGGCTTTTATTTTTTAAACGGACTACAGGAAGGAAGCGCGCCGGTCAGTTTCCTCCCTCGGCCCGGGTTTTCAATGTGGCCTACGGCTACAGGTTCTTTGTTAAAACCCCTGCAGCAGAGGGTTGGGTGTGTCAGTGTGGAGTTTGCAAGGTGCAGAGCAGATGGCTCTGCAAAAGCTCAGCCTGTGTAACATAACACAGCACCAAACAGAGCGAACTCCTGCACCCTGCAGCATTATACGGTGGTGCAGTCACCCTTGGCAACAAGCCGCATTTACGGACTGTCTTGTTTCCCGGCTGCGATCCAGAGGATACCGCTTCTTTTGTTATGGACATTTAACCTGTGTTTACTTTGAGTTCTCCTGGGTCACTGCCTCTTCACTGCACAGTGAGGACACCGCTGCACTACATTTGGTTAAAGAATGCGGGCAGTGTGCATTGAGGCATACCCCAACTCCAGCTGCATGTCTGCATACCTCCCAACTTTTGAAGCTGGGAAAGAGGGACAAAGTTAGCGGCGCGCAACGCGCTCCGCGGCAAATTTTAGGCCACGCCTCTGACCACACCCATTCACTAGTCACACCCATATCCACGTCTCAACCACACCCATTTAGCACTGCTGATCACACTGTTCATAAAGAATAATTATAAACAAAAAAATATGGCCACAGTGCTCCATACTGTATAACGGCCACACATGATGCTCAATACTGTATAATGGCCACACAGTGCTCCATACTGTATAATGGCCACACATGATGCTCCATACTGTATAATGGCCACACATGATGCTCAATACTGTATAATGGCCACACAGTGCTCCATACTGTATAATGGCCACACATGATGCTCCATACTGTATAATGGCCACACATGATGCTCCATACTGTATAATGGCCCCACATGATGCTCCATACTGTATAATAGCCACACATGATGCTCCATACTGTATAATGGCCGCACATGATGCTCAATACTGTATAACGACCCCACATGATGCTCAATACTGTATAATTGCCGCACATGATGCTCAATACTGTATAATGGCCCCACATGATGCTCCATACTGTATAACGGCCACACATGATGCTACATACTGTATAATAGCCACACATGATGCTCCATACTGTATAATGGCCACACATGATGCTCTATACTGTATAATGATCGCACATGATGCTCCATACTGTATATTGGCCGCACATGATACTTCGTACCGTATAATGGCCACACATAGCTACTCCTACACACGCGGCTGCGCTCCGTACACTTTGCATACACGGCTCCGCTCCATACACACGGCTCCACTCCATATATCTCAAACACACTCGGCTCCGTTCCGTTCACCTCGTACACATTCAGCTCCGCTCCATACACCTCATACACATACGGCTCCGCTCCATACACCTCATACACATACGGCTCCGCTCCATACATCTCGTACACACGGCACTACGTACACCTCATACACACACCGCTCCGCTCCATACACATTGCAGAAGCTGCTCCGCTCCGTATACCTTGCACACACACGGCTCCGCTGCGTACACCTCATACACATACGGCTCCTCTCCATACATCTCGTACACACACGGCACTACTCCGTACACCTCGTACACACACGGCTCCGCTCTATACACATTGCACACACTGCTCCGCTCCGTATACCTTGCACACACATGGCTCTGCTCCGCACACCTCGTACACACGTGGCTCTGCTCTGTGCACCTCGTACACACGTGTCTCCACTCCATACACCTTTCACACTCTGCTCTCATCCGAACACCTCTTACACACGACTCCGCTCCGTACACCTCATACACACGCGGCTGTGCTCCGTACACCTCGTACACACGACTCCGCTCCGTACACCTTTCACACGCTGCTCCGCTCCGCACACCTCATACACACGCGGCTGTGCTCCGTACACCTCGTAACACACGCGGCTGTGCTCCATACACCTCTTACACACGACTCCGCTCCGTACACCTTTCACACGCTGCTCCGCTCCGTACACGTCGCACACACGCGGCTGCGCTCCGTACACCTCGCACACACGCGGCTGTGCTCCGTGCACCTCCTACACACGCGGCTGTGCTCTGTACACCCCTTACACACACGGCTCTGCTCCGTACACCTTTCACACGCTGCTCCGCTCCGTACACCTCGCACACACGCGGCTGCGCTCCGTACACCTCGTACACACGCGGCTGTGCTCCGTACACCCCTTACACACACGGCTCCGCTCCGTACACCTTGTACACACGCGGCTGTGCTCCGTACACCACATACACATGGCTCCGTACACCTCGTACACACGACTCCGATCCGTACACGTCGCACACACGCGGCTGCGCTCCGTACACCTCGCACACACGCGGCTGTGCTCCGTGCACCTCCTACACACGCGGCTGTGCTCTGTACACCCCTTACACACACGGCTCCGCTCCGTACACCTTTCACACGCTGCTCCGCTCCGTACACCTCGCACACACGCGGCTGCGCTCCGTACACCTCGTACACACGCGGCTGTGCTCCGTACACCCCTTACACACACGGCTCCGCTCCGTACACCTTGTACACACGCGGCTGTGCTCCGTACACCACATACACATGGCTCCGTACACCTCGTACACACGACTCCGCTCCGTACACCTTTCACACGCTGCTCCGCTCCGTACACGTCGCACACACGCGGTTGCGCTCCGTACACCTCGCACACACGCGGCTGTGCTCCGTGCACCTCCTACACACGCGGCTGTGCTCTGTACACCCCTTACACACACGGCTCCGCTCCGTACACCTTTCACACGCTGCTCCGCTCCGTACACCTCGCACACACGCGGCTGCGCTCCGTACACCTCGTACACACGCGGCTGTGCTCCGTACACCCCTTACACACACGGCTCCGCTCCGTACACCTTGTACACACGCGGCTGTGCTCCGTACACCACATACACATGGCTCCGTACACCTCGTACACACGACTCCGCTCCGTACACCTTTCACACGCTGCTCCGCTCCGTACACGTCGCACACACGCGGTTGCGCTCCGTACACCTCGCACACACGCGGCTGTGCTCCGTGCACCTCCTACACACGCGGCTGTGCTCTGTACACCCCTTACACACACGGCTCCGCTCCGTACACCTTTCACACGCTGCTCCGCTCCGTACACCTCGCACACACGTGGCTGCGCTCCGTACACCTCGTACACACGCGGCTGTGCTCTGTACACCCCTTACACACACGGCTCCGCTCCGTACACCTTGTACACACGCGGCTGTGCTCCGTACACCACATACACATGGCTCCGTACACCTCATGCACACGGCTCCGCTCCGTACACCTTTCACATGCTGCTCTGCTCCATACACCTCGTACACACGCGGCTGCGCTCCGTACACCTCATGCACACGCGGCTGTGCTCTGTACACCCCTTACACACACGGCTCCGCTCCGTACACCTTTCACATGCTGCTCTGCTCCATACACCTCGTACACACGCGGCTGCGCTCCGTACACCTCATGCACACGGCTCCGTACACCTCGTACACACGCGGCTGCGCTCCGTACACCTCATGCACACGCGGCTGTGCTCTGTACACCCCTTACACACACGGCTCCGCTCCGTACACCTTTCACACGCTGCTCCGCTCCGTACACCTCGCACACACGCGACTGTGCTCCGTACACCTCATACACACGCGGCTGTGCTCTGTACACCCCTTACACACACGGCTCCGCTCCGTACACCTTTCACATGCTGCTCTTCTCCGTACACCTCATGCACACGGCTCCGTACACCCCTTACACACACGGCTCAGCTCCATACACCTCGTACACACACGGCTCTACTACATCCACCCTGTAAAGACCTCCTGACCTCACACATACGCTGCCTTACCCTCCTCCGGCGCCATGGCAACCAGCAAAGTCTTGTACACGGAGGTCCTCCTCCCGAATCCGATCATGTGACCCCTAACTCCTCCCATCCTGTGACCTCATCACAGGTCCTGTGCACAGAGCAGCCATTATGTGCTGCTGTGCTGGCCGGGTGCAGGGAGCTCTCAGCTGACCGACCGGGTGATTCACATACCTCCCAACCAGTGCGGGACAATTAATGTCCCGCCCGGGATCGCGGGGCTGACTGTCAAAATCAGGACAGTCCCGCTGGATCCGGGACGGTTGGGAGGTATGTGTCTGTCATTAGGCCTGCCACACTGCAACCCAGGCCTGCAGACAAAATGGAAGAAATCTTGAGGCAGCTGGTCCTCACGTAGCAACCACAGCAACAGACCAATAACCTGTTGCTGCAGCAAATTGCAGCCCTGCGTGATGCACCTCCAGCGCCGACCCTGGAACGTTGTGAGAGCCGAAACAAGGTCCCCTCCACTTTGAGGAAACTGAGTCTGGAAGACAACATGGAAGCTTTCTTCACCGTCTATGAGTGCACGGCAGAGTGGGAGAACCTGCCAACTCCCCAGTGGATGGAAGTGGTGGCTCCGTTCCTGAGGGCGCCCAGGACTAGGCCAAGCTAAAAGGCGAAATCCTTGCCCGACTGGGGGTTAACACCTATGTGAGAGTCCAATGGGTATTTTAATGGACTTTTGTGGAGGCCCAGCCCGCCCGGTCTCAGGTTTATGGCTTACTGCATTTTGTTAAAAGGTGGCACCAACCTGACTTTGAATGTGGCCCAGATGGTGGAGATAGTGGTGGTCGACCGACTGGTGAGAGCTCTGCCAGCAGCCATACAGCGTTGGGTGGGGCAAGGTGACCCAGGCACTCTGGACCAGGTGGTGGGACTGATTGAGCGGTACACAGATGCTCAGGACCAGTGTCGGACTGGAGCACCTTAGGCCCACCAGAGAAAATCATTCTTGGGGCCCACTATGTAGCTACAAAGAAATAAATACGAGACCACCAATTGTGTGGTAAAACACGCTAATATCAAGGTATAATATAAGTTAGTACCTGTCTTAATTATGTAGCAGGGGTTGGGGTAGAATCATAGAGGGGTAGCCCCCATATAGAATCATAGAATATAATGTCGCCCCCTCATAGAATATAATGTAGCCCCCCTCATAAAATAATGTAAGCCCCCTCATAAAATATAATGCAGCCCCCTCTCATAGAATATAATGCAGCACCCCACAAAATATAATGCAACCCCCTCAGGTATAACGCAGTCCCCACCATAGAATATAATGTAGCACCCTCATAGGGTATAATGCAGCCCCCCTCATATAGTATAATGCAGCCCACCACAGAATATAATTCAGCCCCCCATAGAGTATACTGTAGCCCCCTCATAGGGCATAATGCTGCCCCCCTCATATAATATGATGTAGTTCCCCCAGTATATAATGTAGTCCCCTGAGGGAGTAATGCAGCCCCACCACCGAATATAATATAGCCCCCTCATAAAGTATAATGCAGCCCCTCTCCACCCCATCATTGTCCTCATCACCACCTCCATCATTGCCTTCTCCCCACCACCCCTATCATTCTCCCCCACCACCCCATCACTGTCCATTCCACCACCTCCATCATTGCCTCCTCCCCCACCACCATCATTGTCCATTCCACCACTTCCATCATTGCCTCCACCACCATCATTGCCCATTTCATCACCTACATCATTGCCTCCCCCACCACCATCATTGCCCATCACCTCCATCATTGCCTCCCCCACCATCATTGCCCATCACCTACATCATTGCCTCCCCCCACTGCCATCATTACCCATCACCTCCATCATTGCCTCCCCCACCATCATTGCCTAATCACCTCCATCATTGCCTCCCCCAACCATCATTGCTCATCACCTCCATCATAGCCTCCCCCACCATCATTGCCTATCACCTCAATCATTGCCTCCCCCACCATCATTGCCCATTTGATCACCTCCATCATTGCCTCCCCCACCACCATCATTGCCCATCACCTCTATCATTGCCTCCCCCACCACCATCATTGCCCATCCCCTCCATCATTGCCTCCCCAACCACCATCATTGCCCATCACCTCCATCATTGCCTCCCCAACCACCATCATTGCCCATCACCTCCATCATTGCCTCCCCCAACCAACATCATTGCCCATCACCTCCATCATTCCCTCCCCCAACCAACATCATTACCCATCACCTCTATCATTGCCTCCCCATCATCATTGCCTATCACCATCATCATTGCCTCCCCCCACCATCATTGCCTCACCTCACCATGATTGCCCATCACATCCATCATTGCCTTCCCCCACTGCCAATATTGCCCATCACCTGGATCATTGCCTCCCCTCACCAATATCATTGTCCTTCCTCACCACCTCTCACACACACAGCACCGCATCACTCTCTCACACTCACACACACAAAGCACCGCACCACATACACATGCAGGCACACAGCACAGCTCACCTCCCCGCAGCAACAGCACATCCCGGCAGCCTCGTCGGCAGCTTTCTGTCTGAGACGCGCTGGATGATGATAATGACTTTCCTATGGGGAAGCGTGAATATTCATTCATGAATATTAATTTTGCTTTAGCAGCGGGGACAGGATCCTGTCTCCAGCTGATGCTAGGTTGGCACAGGGTGGGCTCCCTTGACTCAGGGGCCCATTAGCCACTGACTGGGAGCCCCTGGAGCAGTGGGGGCCCTAAGCAGCTGCTGGCCAGTATGCCAGCAGATGTCAGTGCCTGGGTCCACCGGAGAATCCTCCGGTTCTCCCGTGGGCCAGTCCGAGCCTGCTCAGGACTTTATATGGGACACAGCTTCACTTCGGCTATCACGTCAGGCCCCATCAACCCAGGAGCCTGGGAAAATTACTGACCCTCTACTGGGGCCAATCAAGACCGAGACCATACATCCTGAATGGAGAGTGACAGGAGACCTGTGTCCCTTAAGTTGGCCCCAAGGTCCGGTCGCGCTGCAGCTATCAAGTGCTGGCAGTGCCAGGGCCCCGGACATGTGGCTGGCAACTGCACCCTGACAGCTGAACCCATGGACTGCTTGTATACTCACCGTGTGTCAATGTAAACCCAGCCAGTCTGCACTGCCACTACATGCACTGCTGGTACCAAACCCAACTGTGCAAGGTACTCGTTAACGAATACCAGACGGACGCTCTCTTGGATTCGGGGAGCCTAGTCACTCTGGTCCATGGGTCCTTGTTGCCAGGGATAACCCCATTGGATGGAAAGTGGGGGTGGTATGCATAGATGGGGAACTCTAAGAGTACCAACTGCGGAGGTTAAGTTTTCCACCCCATTTGGAGAAATAAGATATGTGGTGGGAGTGGTAAGAACGCTTCTGTATGGGACTGTGCTGAGAAGAGACTTACCCCTGTTCTGGTCCTTGTGGAAGACCAGAGTTAACTCTCCCAAGGTTAACACTATTCCAGGCACGGAACCAGAAGATCCCGAGCCAGGGATATCTGCTGTAGGGGACGCCAACATAGGGATAGAGTCTAACCCCGATAGGCTCCCCTTAGAGGTATTGGCTGGAGAGGTCGACGAGACCCCACTGATCCCCAAGCTGGAAGTTGCCCCTAGTAAGTTCGGGACAGCTCAGCTCCAGGATCCAACCCTGGCCCGGGCATGAGAAAGGGTGAATGAAATTAACAGAGTAGCTCAGCATCAAGGTGCTGAGACAGTCTTTCCCCGCATGGCTATCCACCAGAAATTGTTGTACTGGGTGGATAAAGTCCGGGATGAGGTGGTGGAACAGCTGGTGGTGCCCCAATCCTACTGATGAGTGGTGCTCGACATGGCTCACACCCACATGCTAGGAGGGCACTTGGGGGCCAAAAAGATGCAGGAGCGCATTCTGCAGCAGCTTTTTTATCTGGGGTCGACACAGAGGTCCAGAGGCACTGTGACACCTGTCCGGAGTGCCAACTATCTTCACCAACCATGAACTATCGAAGTCGATTGGTACCTCTGCCCATCATAGGGGTACCAGTTGAGCAGATAGTTATGGATCTGGTAGGCCCCATAGTGAAATCCGCCAGTGGCCATCAACATTTTTTGGTAATAGTGGACTACACCACACGGTACCCACAGGTGATATCTCTCCACCACACCTCGGCCAAGCTAATAGCCCACAAGCTGTTTGCCATGTTTTGTCGCCTTGGGTTAACAAAGGAGATCCTTGCAGATCAGGGGACTCCTTCTGAGGTCTTTGACATTAACTCAACTCGCCGTGTTTGGAAGAAGAGAAATGCTGCCTAATGACCCAAACACCGTCCCCACTGTCAAGCATTGAGGTGGAAACATTATGTTTTGGGGGTGTTTCTCTGCACAGGACTACTTCAGCGCACCAATGGGAGAATGGATGGAGCCATGTACCATAAAATCCTGAGTGACAACCTCCTTCTCTCTGTCAGGTCAGTAAAAATGGGTCATTGGTGGGTCTTCCAGAAAGACAATGACCCAAAACATGCAGCCAACGCAACAAAGGAGAGGCTCAAAAAGAAGCACATTAAGGTCATGAAGTGGCCTAGCCAGTCTCCAGACCTTAATCCCACAGAAAACAGGAGGGAGTTGTAGCTCCAAGTTGCCAAGCGACAGCCTCAAAGTCTTAATGATTTAGAGATGATCTACAAAGAGAAGTGGACCAAAATTCCTCCTGACATGTGCGCAAACCTCATCATCAACTATGCAAAAAAAAAACTGACTGATGTGCTTGCCAACAAGGGTTTTGCCACCTAGTCTTTAGTCTTGTTTGCAAAATGCAAATACATTTATATAATTTATACAATGTTATTTTCTGGATTTTATTTTTGATATTCTACCTCTCAATGTTAAAATTAACCTACCCTTAAAATTATAGACTGTTCATGTCTTTGTCAGTGGGCAAACTTACAAAATCAACAAGGGATCAAATACTTATTTCCCCCACTGTATATTCTTGTACATAGGAGCCGTATTATAGTAGTTACAACAAGAATGTTTGCTTTCTTGGCCTTTTTTCAGAGAATATGAATGATAACACCAAAACTTTTTCTCCACTCATGGTTACTGGTTGGGTGAAGCGATTTATTGTCAAACTACTGTGTTTTCTCTTTTTAAATCATAATCACAACCCAAAACATTCAAGTGACTCTGAGCAAAAGTTCACATACCCTGGTGATTTTGGCCTGATAACATGCACAGAAATTGACTGACACAAATGGGTTTGAACTAAAGGTAATATCCTCACCTGTGACCTAGCTTTTGTGCACACACACTGATTACAAGCAGAGTGAGTTTCTGGGATCCAGACAGACTCTTGCATCTTTCATCCAGCCACTGACATTTCTGGATTATGAGTCATGGGGAAAGCAAAAGAATTGTCAACAGATCTACAGGAAAAGTTATTTGAACTGTATAAACAGGAAAGGGATACAAAAAGATATCCAAGGAATTGGTAATGAAAGTCAGCAGCGTTCAAACTGTGATTAACAAATGGAAATTCAGGGGCTCTGTAAAAACAACAAAACCACGGTCAGGTAGACCAACAAAAGTATCGTCCACAACTGCCAGGAAAATTGGTTGGGATGCAAAGAAAAAAAACATAAATAACATCAGCTGAAATCCTGGACTCTCTGAAAACTAGCGGTGTGGCTGTTTCAAGATGCACAATAAGGAGGCACTTGAAGAAAAATGGGCTGCATGGTCGAGTCGCCAGAAGAAAGCCATTACTGCGCAAATGCCACAAAGTATCTCACCTACAATATGCAAAACAGCACAGAGACAAGCCTCAAAATTTCTGGAACAAGGTAAGGCTGGTTTCACATTTGCGTTTTTTGCCGCTGCGTTTTTGCGCAAAAAAAGCATGCGTTTTTTTCCTATACTTAACATTAAAAACGCATGCATTTTTTGCATGCGTTTTGCCGCATTTTGACGATGCATGCGTTGTTTCTATGTTTGCGTTTTGCTGCAGAAATGCAACCTGTAGTAATTTCTAGCAGCGTTTTTTTGCGGCAAAAAAACGCATTGCTGTCTATGTAAATGCATGCGTTTTTAAGCACATGCATTTGCATGCGTTTTTAAATGCATGCGTTTCAATAGAAAAACACAAGAATACACACTGATAAGCCACCCCCCAACCCTAACCCTAACCCTAGGGATCCTAACCCTTAGGGTTAGGGTTAGGATCCCTAGGGTTAGGGTTAGGATCCCTAGGGTTAGGGTTTGGATCCCTAGGGTTAGGGTTAGGATCCCTAGGGTTAGGGTTAGGATCCCTAGGGTTACTAGGGATCCTAACCCTAGGGATCCTAACCCTAACCCTAGCTATTTCTGTTTATAGTGGGTTTTCTAGTTGATTTTGATGATTGGCATCTGTCACACACTTCTCATCATGCGTTTCAAAAATGCAAACGCGGTAAAAAACGCATGTAAACGCGTCAAAACGCCACGTTTTTTTACCACATGCAAAAACGCATGCGTCTAAAAAACGCAGCGTTTGCATGCGTTTACATGCATTTTTTTGCACCACATGCGTTTGCATTAAAAACGCTGCGTTTTTTAACGCAAATGTGAAACTAGCCTAATTTGGAATGATGAGACCAAAATTTTACTTTTTGGCCACAACCATAAACGTTACATTTGGAGAGAGGTCAACAAAGCCTATGATGAAAGGAACACCATTCCTACTGTAAAGCACAGAGATGGATCGCTGATGATTTGTGGATGTGTGAGCTACAAGGGCAGAGGGAACTTGGTCAAAGTTGAAGGAAAGATGAATGCAGCACATTATCAGCAAATACTGGAGTAAAATTTGCACTCATCAGCCTGGAAGCTGCGCATGGGACGTATTTGGACGTTCCAACATGACAATGATCCAAAACACAAGGCCAAGTCGACCTGTCATTGGCTACAGCAGAACAAAGTGAAGGTTCTGGAGTGTCCATCTCAGTCTCCTGACCTCAATATCATTGAGCCACTCTGAGGAGATCTCAAGCGCGCAGTTCATGCTAGAAAGACCAGGAATTTACAGGAACTGGAGGCTTTTTGCCAAGAAGAGTGGGCAGCTTTACATTCTGAGAAAAAAAAGAACCTCATCCACAACTACCACAAAAGACTTCAAGCTGTCATTGATGTTAGAGGGGCAATACACGGTATTAAGAAATGGGGTATGTGAACTTTTGATCAGGGTAATTTGGATGTTTTGGGATGTCATTATGATTTAAAAAGAGAAAACACAGTAGTTCGACAATAAATGGCTTCACCCAACCACTAACCATGAGTGGAGAAAACGTTTTGGTGTTATCACTCATATTCTTTGAAAAAAGACCAAGAAAGCAAAAATTCTGCTGGGGTATGTAAACTTTTGAGCACAACTGTATATTCTTGTACATAGGAGCAGTATTATAGTAGTTATATTCTTGTACATAGGAGCAGTATTATAGTAGTTATATTCGTGTACATAGGAGCAGTATTATAGTAGTTATATTCTTGTACATAGGAGCAGAATTATAGTAGTTATATTCTTGCACATAGGGGCAGTATTATAGTAGTTATATTCTTGTACATAGGAGCAGTATTATAGTAGTTATATTCTTGTACATAGGGAGCAGTATTATAGTAGTTATATTCTTGTACATAGGAGCAGTAGTATAGTAGTTATATTCTTGTACATAGGGGCAGTATTATAGTAGTTATATTCTTGTACATAGGGGGCAGTATTAGGCTGCCGTCACACTAGCAGTATTTGGTCAGTATTTTACATCAGTATTTGTAAGCCAAAACCAGGAGTGGGTGATAAATGCAGAAGTGGTGACTTGTTTCTATTATACTTTTCCTCTATTTGTTCCACTCCTGGTTTTGGCTTAGAAATACTGATGTAAAATACTGACCAAATACTGCTAGTGTGATGGCAGCCTTGTAGTAGTTATATTCTTGTACATAGGGGCAGTATAAATGTAATTATATTCCTGTAGATAGGAGCAGTATTATAGTAGTTATATTCTTGTACATAGAAGCAGTATTCTAGTTCTTATATTCTTGTACATAGGGAGCAGTATTATAGTAGTTATATTCTTGTACATAGGGGCAGTATTATAGTAGTTATATTCTTGTACATAGGGGCAGTATTATAGTTCTTATATTCTTGTACATAGGAGCAGTATTATAGTAGTTATATTCTTGTACATAGGAGCAGTATTATAGTAGTTATATTCTTGTACATAGGAGCGGTATTACAGTAGTTATAGTCTTGTACATAGGGGCAGTATTATAGTAGTTATATTCTTGTACATAGGGGCAGTATTATAGTAGTTACAGTGCCTACAAGTAGTATTCAACCCCCTGCAGATTTAGCAGGTTTACACATTTGGAATTAACTTGGCATTGTGACATTTGGACTGTAGATCAGCCTGGAAGTGTGAAATGCACTGCAGCAAAAAAGAATGTTATTTCTTTGTTTATTTTTTTTTTAAATTGTGAAAAGTCTTTTCAGAGGGTCATTTATTATTCAACCCCTCAACCCACCAGAATTCTGTTTGGTTCCCCTAAAGTATTAAGAAGTAGTTCAGGCACAAAGAACAATGAGCTTCACATGTTTGGATTAATTATCTCTTTTTCCAGCCTTTTCTGACTATTTAAGACCCTCCCCAAACTTGTGAACAGCACTCATACATGGTCAACATGGGAAAACAAAGGAGCATTCCAAGGCCATCAGTGTTATGGACCTGGTGGTTAGGAGCACCCGGAACGACCTGATGGTTAAACTAACACAGGACAAGCTCTGGGAAGTGGGAGCTCTGCTGACCGCAACCCCTAATCCTATCACACACACTAGAAATAGCCGTGGAGCGTACCTAACTCTGCCTAGACGCCTCTTCACAGCCTAAGAGCTAACTAGCCCTAGAGATTGAAAATAAAGCCTACCTTGCCTCAGAGAAATTCCCCAAAGGAAAAGGCAGCCCCACACATATATTGACTGTGAGTTAAGATGAAAGTCACAAACACAGAAATGAAACAGGTTTTAGCAAAGGGAGGCCAGACTAACTAAACAGACTGAGGATAGGAAAGGTATCTTTGCGGTCAGCACAAAAAACTACAAAAAGACCACGCAGAGTGTGCAAAAAGACCTCCGCACCGACTCACGGTGCGGAGGTGCCACTCTGCATCCCAGAGCTTCCAGCTAGCAAGGCAAAATCATGATAGCAAGCTGGACAAGAAAACAATGAACAAATAATTAACTAGCAGGGACTTAGCTTCTGCTGGAGTAGACAGGTCACCAGAAAGATCCAAGAGCGAACTGAACCAGTACAAGAACATTGACAGCTGGCATGGAGTAACGATCTGAGTGGAGTTAAATAGAGCAGCCAGCCAAAGAATAAACTAAGTCACCTGTGGAAGGAACCTCAGAAGCAGCAGCTCCACTCACAGCCACCAGAGGGAGTCCATGGACAGAACTCGCCGAAGTACCATTCACGACCACAGGAGGGAGTTCGATAACAGAATTCACAACACATCAGAGACAAGATCGTGGAGGGTCACAAGGCTGGCAAGGGGTACAAAACCCTTTCCAAGGAGTTGGGCCTACCTGTCTCCACTGTTGGGAGCATCATCCGGAAGTGGAAGGCTTATGGAACTACTGTTAGCCTTCCACGGCCTGGACAGCCTTTGAAAGTTTCCTCCCGTGCCGAGGCCAGGCTTGTCCGAAGAGTCAAGGCTAACCCAAGGACAACAAGGAAGGAGCTCCGGGAAGATCTCATGGCAGTGGGGACATTGGTTTCAGTCAATACCATAAGTAACGTACTCCACCGCAATGGTCTCCGTTCCAGACGAGCCCGTAAGGTACCTTTACTTTCAAAGCGTCATGTTAAGGCTCATCTACAGTTTGCTCATGATCACTTGGAGGACTCTGAGACTGACTGGTTCAAGGTTCTCTGGTCTGATGAGACCAAGATCGAGATCTTTGGTGCCAACCACACACGTGACGTTTGGAGACTGGATGGCACTGCATACGACCCCAAGAATACCATCCCTACAGTCAAGCATGGTGGTGGCAGCATCATGCTGTGGGGCTGTTTTTCAGCCAAGGGGCCTGGCCATCTGGTCCGCATCCATGGGAAGATGGATAACACGGCCTACCTGGAGATTTTGGCCAAGAACCTCCACTCCTCCATCAAGGATCTTAAGATGGGTCGTCATTTCATCTTCCAACAAGACAACGACCCAAAGCACACAGCCAAGAAAACCAAGGCCTGGTTCAAGAGGCAAAAAATCAAGGTGTTGCAGTGGCCTAGTCAGTCTTCTGACATTAACCCAATTGAAAACTTGTTGAAGGAGCTCAAGATTAAAGTCCACATGAGACACCCAAAGAACCTAGATAACTTGGAGAAGATCTGCATGGAGGAGTGGGCCAAGATAACTCCAGAGACCTGTGCCGGCCTGATCAGGTCTTATAAAAGACGATTATTAGCTGTAATTGCAAACAAAGGTTATTCCACAAAATATTAAACCTAGGGGTTGAATAATAATTGACCCACACTTTTATGTTTAAAATTTATAAAAATTTAACTGAGCAACAAAACTTTTTGGTTTGTAAGATTTATGCATCTGTTAATAAATCCTGCTCTTGTTTGAAGGCTCTAACTTATTTGCATCTTATTAAACCTGCTAAATCTGCAGGGGGTTGAATACTGCTTGTAGGCACTGTATATTCTTGTACATAGGAGAAGTATTATAGTAGTTATATTCTTGTACATAGGGGCAGTATTATAGTGGTTATATTCTTGTACATAGGGGCAGTATTACAGTAGTTATTGTCTTGTACATAGGAGCAGTATTATAGTAGTTATATTCTTGTACATAGGAGCAGTATTATAGTAGTTATATTCTTGTACATAGGGGCAGTATTATAGTAGTTATATTCTTGTACATAGGGGAAGTATTATAGTAGTTATATTCTTGTACATAGGGGCAGTATTATAGTAGTTATATTCTTGTATATAGGGGGGCAGTATTATAGTAGTTATATTCTTATACATAGAGGGCAGTATTATAGTAGTTATATTCTTGTACATAGGAGCAGTATTACAGTAGTTATAGTCTTGTACATAGGAGCAGTATTATAGTAGTTATATTCTTGTACATAGGAGCAGTATTATAGTAGTTATATTCTTGTACATAGGAGCAGTATTATAGTAGTTATAGTCTTGTACATAGGGGCAGTATTATAGTAGTTATATTCTTGTACATAGGAGCAGTATTATAGTAGTTATATTCTTGTACATAGGGGCAGTATTATAGTAGTTATAGTCTTGTACATAGGAGCAGTATTACAGTAGTTATTGTCTTGTACATAGGAGCAGTATTATAGTAGTTATATTCTTGTACATAGGAGCAGTATTATAGTAGTTATATTCTTGTACATAGGGGCAGTATTATAGTAGTTATATTCTTGTACATAGGGGAAGTATTATAGTAGTTATATTCTTGTACATAGGGGCAGTATTATAGTAGTTATATTCTTGTACATAGGGGCAGTATTATAGTAGTTATATTCTTGTACATAGGGGCAGTATTATAGTAGTTATATTCTTGTATATAGGGGGCAGTATTATAGTAGTTATATTCTTGTACATAGGGGCAGTATTATAGTAGTTATATTCTTATACATAGAGGGCAGTATTATAGTAGTTATATTCTTGTACATAGGAGCAGTATTACAGTAGTTATAGTCTTGTACATAAGAACAGTATTATAGTAGTTATATTCTTGCACATATGAGGCAGTATTATAGTAGTTATATTCTTGTACATAGGAGCAGTATTATAGTAGTTATATTCTTGTACATAGGGGTAGTATTATAGTAGTTATATTCCTGTACATAGGGGCAGTATTATAGTAGTTATATTCTAGTACATAGGAAATAGTATTATAATATTTTACATATTTGTATTTGAGGTCCTGAAATAGTAAGAAATTATAGTTTATAAAAGTGACAGGACTTTTCAGCATTGTATGAAGCTTTATTTCCCTACTTTGACCATCAGTACAGTCTCCTCTTTTACATTTGGACATATAGGGGCAGTATGCTGTATGATGTATTTCAGGAGCTGTCTGCCTCTGATTTTGCCCCATGTTCACATGTGCAGACATTGCATCTTTATCTCTTACATCTGGAGTCTGCAACAGTTTACGTAGGAGGGGAGCGCAGCTCTGGAGCCCCCCACCAGCCGGAGATATGATGGCATGTGCTGTGACTGAGACCTGGTGGTGTCACCAGTCAGACCCCAGACGTCAGCAGAAGGCAGATCCTGGGAAGTCGTCCTCGCCCAGGCGCAGCGGATGTATAAATACCCAGGGCAGGTGCTCGCCACTCAGAGAAGTCTGGAGGATCTAAGCAGACGCCTGCAAGGTACGTGCCCACCTGCTGCCCACCTTACTGCATGTCACAGTGTACAGATGTAGCAGAGCTGAGTGTGTTACTGAACTCTTCCTATTCTGATTTGTGACACTTTATCTGTAACCTGTCTGAAAACTTTGTTAATCCCATTTCCTAAGGACAGATATATGACACAGTCAGCTCTGCTGCATCTTTGTGGCAGGGTCATATATTTCTTACGATTTTCTTCTCTTGCGCCTCATGACAATTGGTATTTTTATCTCCATTGATTTGTAAAGATCACTAATATAGTGTAATAAGGGATTGTGTCCATGACAAGCTCAACTCTGCTACATGATGTGGCAGGGCTAAATAGGTATTTTGATTATTTCATTTTTGCTTACTGCGTCACTGAACTCTTTCATTTGTGATCATTTTCCTGCATTTCTATAGATAGACCAAAATGCAAACTCAGCTCTGCTACATCACGTCACACACAGATATGACATTCATTTCTAAGTGTTTCCTTATTACGGAGAGACCCAGAATATTAACGTAGAACATAGCAATGATAGAATACTTTACACCGACAAACTCAGCTCTGCTACATATGTAACATACGGATGTGGCGGCGTCTGAACTGTTTTTGTGCATTTTGATAAGCTTACTTTTTTTTTTTTTACGGAACTTAGCGGATCTTTATCAGAAGCAAAATGTGATAATTATTACAATTTACACAAACTCAGCTCTGCTGTTCCGCAAATATGATTCTATCCATACACTTGTATTGGACTTACAGAAATAGCATTCTGGGACCCCCATTGTTCACCTCAGTGGGGTCCCAGCAGGATATTAAATATATGCCATAAACTTAGTATTTCTCCTGAAAAGATCAAACATGAGTTGTACCAAAGGACAAACTCAGCTCTGCTACATCTCTACCTATACAGATGCCATTAAACTTAGCATTTTGCATATAGTGCTAACTGTTCAGATTAGTAGTTGGGCCAAGTGACAAATCCAGCCCTGCTACATCATTAGAATCATGATATGAGCAGGAACTGCGCCAAATAACAAACTCGTCTCTGCTACATCTGTAGAATTCAAACGCAGATTTGTACACCTTGAGGCTGTGTGCACACATTCTGGATTTTTCACTATAAAAACGTGATAAAACCGCAAAAAAAAACGCGTGCATTAAGAATCCTATTAATAGAATGCAATCTGCAATTTGTGCACATGTTGCATTTTTTTCCATGAAAAAAAACGCATCGCAGTAAAAAAATGCAGCATGTTCATTAATTTTGCGGATTTTTCGCGGATTTTCCGCTATTTAATGCATTGGGAAGCTCCGGAAAAAAAAGTGAAAAATCTGCATAAAAACGCGCAAAAAACACGAGAAAAACACGATAAAAACGCACAAAAAACGTACGCAGATTTCCTGCAGAAAAAGTCCGGTTTTGTTCAGGAAATTTCTGCAAAGAATCCTGACGTGTGCACATAGACTGATTGTACGAAGTGACAAACTAAACTCTGCTGCCTCTGCTATAGGAGATGAAGGTGTTCGATGTGGCGGCATTTGCACAGTGTACACGGCTCGGAGATTATAGAGATTAACCATTTGCTCTCCCTTCCCTGGGATATATTATCATTGATCCTTTCTGTCTGAGTTTACACTTTATTTTCCACACATGAACGATGCTGGAAATTTTCAATGTCTTACGCTTTCAACCTCCATTACACCTATTTAAAGGGACGGGACGGATGACGCGGTCGCTCAGGACGGAGGGTGGTCGGGGCGACAGGATCTGCAGACAGTGGAGACATTGGAATGATGAATTGCAGATATTTGGGAATGTAATGACAATGTAACGTCTCGGGTAGTATAGTCAGGAAAGTGTTGGTTATCTGCCGCGGTAGGACTACAAGTACCACAGTGCTCTGCTAGCTGGGAGTTGTAGTTCTGCAGAGCCCTCTAACGTTATACTCTCCAGAATGAGGGAATCTGTAATCACTGTGTCAGGGACGTGTTGTCCTCTATCGATAGATAGCAGCGCAGGATCCGGAGGGACGAGACCCAACAATCTACTGGAAAAGAGAAGAAATGATGCGATCTGCTGATAAAAGCTAAGACCCCTAATAACGAGAATTATACAAACTCCGACCTGGTCTAGGAACGAACATGTGCCCCTACATTCCGGAGTGTTCTATAAGTATTGATATGTATCATTCAGAGAGGTGGGTAATACCTGATAGCAAAGTCATCCTGCCGCTCAAAGAACCCCTCCACTTGTAATGCTCAGTGACTGAAATGGATAGTCAACCATGTAATAAGGCACATCCAGTACTATACTCCAGAGCTGCACTCACTATTCTGCTGGTGCCACGTGGTTACCGTGACAGTGTGGAGCCAGAAGACCGCAGTGCCTGATTGCTCCTACTGCGATGTTGAGAAGAAGTACTTCTTCATTTTAAATGTTTTTATTTCTTCTGGCAGAACAGGGGTTAATCGGCCATGATAGAAATCCCAGTGCTCACAGCTGAGCTCAGTTAGCTACTCCCTTCCCCTTTTTTTTTTAATCTGGGCTCTGATACAATCCTTGTCAGAGCTAGCATTTGCTACAGTACATGGCTAATGGGGGGAGAGGAGTTCTTATGAGAAGGAGAGTTGGAGGAGTTATATGTGTTTTTACTTGGTTTGTATGTGTGGTAGCTCCCTATCCTTCTCTATTTTGGTTTATTCCTACACCTCCACGCCCCAGTGCATTTCTCTGTTATACCTGAGTATTTTGTATGCCTGGAGTTTTCTGTTAACCCTTCTTTCTGTTGCCTTGTGTTTGTGTACTAGGGTGCACAGTAGCACCCCCTTTTCCCTGCGTGGGGGTAGAGAACAGACGGAGAGCTAATACAGGAGATAAGGCAAGGGTGGAGGCCCTGGCATCCTCACCTTCAGAAGTATCCAAGGGAGTAAGGCGAGCCAAGATGCCCCCTAGTGTTAGGAACAGAGAAGAAGCCCCTGGTCCTGGGTGACCCGACAGCTGGGTAATGACATTTGCTCTGACCGTAACCATTTTTTCTTTTCCATTATAGATCCAATTGCTGCTCTGACAGGGTAACTGCGGCATCTCAATCTGGAGGTGGCAGATTTACACATGGTGGTTTTGCAGCACCCTCATACATCTGATGGACTCCTAGCTCCCTAGCAAGCCATAGTGGAGCCCAAGGTCGCATTGCCTGACAGGTTCTTTCAGGGGGGGGGGGGGGGTGACAAGTTTGTTGTTTTCAGAGAGGTCTGTAAACTGTACTTCAGGTTGTCTGGTTTCTTCAGGTACAGAGGAGCAACGTGTGGGGATAGTAATCTCGCTCCTTCAGGGGGACCCGCAAGCATGGTAATTTTCTCACCTGACTCCTAGCTGCTTTAGACGGTGGAGGGATTTTTTCGGGCACTGGGCCTTATATATGAATATATGATGACCCCGATCGCATCTCCTTAGCTGAGTCCACACCGCGCCAACTTCAGTAACTAGACCGTCCGGAAGAGGAATATTGCTCTGAGTTTCGGAGGTGGGCCATAGACACCAAGTGGAATGACCCTGCACTCCGTAGTCAGTTCTTTTTTGTAAAGAAAAAAAGATGGAGGGTTACGTCCTTGCCTGGATTTCCGTGATCTCAATACGATCACTGTCCGTGATCCTTATCCACTCCCTCTCATTCCAGACCTCTTTAGTCAAATTGTAGGGGAAAAATGGTTCTCTAAGATCTACCTCAGGGGGGCACAAACTCTCATCTGCATTAAAGAGGGTGAGGAGTCGAAAACTATGCTCAATACGCCTGAGGAACATTATGAGAATCTGGTGATGCCTTTTGGGTTGACGAATGTCTTTCAATCTTTTAACACTTTATAAATGATATCTTTAGTCACCAATAGGCAGATTTGTGGTTATCTATCTGGATGACATATTAATTTATTCACCTGACCATGAGTCACACCAGGGACATGTCAGGCAGGTCTTACATATACTCCAAGACAATAAATTATATGTCAAACCAGAGAAGTGTATCTTCTTGGTTGAGGAGATCCCTTTCCTAGGGTATGTGTTGTCTTCCACCTGCGAAAGTCTGGGTGGTATTGAAGGCATTACAAAGATTTTTAGATTTCACCAACTACTACCGTAAATTCATAAAGAACTTTTCGATAGTAGCCAAACCTCTTACAGATGTGACCAGAAAGGGAACGGACTTCTCCACGTGCTCCAGTCCTGCCAGGGAGGCATTTGATACATTGAAGAGGTGTTTTTCTTCTGTGCTGATTCTTATTCAGCCTGACGTCTCTCAACCCTTTATCATAAGGATATCAGGGAGTATGCCTGCAGTGACTGTGTGCGTTCCAAGACCTCTCATACTCGCCCGTTGTGGGATCTCCAACTGTTGGAGATTCCCAGCAGACCTTGGACTCACTTGTCAGTCGATTTTATCACAGATCTAACCATGTCAGAAGGGAATACTGTAATCCTGGTGGTAGTGGACAGATTCAGTTTGATGTCTCATTTTAATCGCTTTGCCAAACGCCAAATCTTTGGCGCAAGTTTTAGTCAGGGAAATTGTAAGATTACATGGGATCCTGATCGATATTGTTTCTGATCGGGGGGGTGCAGTTTGTCTCCAAGTTTTGGAGGGCATTTTGCACCAATCTGAGATCCACTTTTCACCAACAGTCTAATGGGCAGACTGAACGTATTAACCAGAATCTAGAGACATACCTCAGGCGTTTTGTATCTGAAAATCAGGAGTACTGGGTTATCTATTTAACGTTAGCTGAATTTGCTGTAAATAATCGTTGTCAGGAATCAACCGGTAAGTCCCCGTTTTTTGGGGCATATGGATTCAATCCTCAGTTTAGTTCTTTTAGTGGTAATCACCCCTCTGGATTACTGTTGGAAGAACGGTTTTCACCTTCCATTTCTACCATATGGCAGGGGGTTACAAATAATTTGAGGAAGCTGGTATCTAAATATAAGATTGTGGCTGATCGGAGACGTTTGGTGGGTCCAGACCTGTGTGTTGGTGACTTGGTGTGGTTGTCCTCTAGGAACATTAAGCTGAAGGTTCCGTCTTGGAAACTGGGTCCCAGGTTTATCGGTCCTTATAAGATCATAGCCATCGTCAATCCCATAGCATTTCGACTTGCTTTACCATCTACCTTTAGGAGCTGTAATGTATTCCATTGTTTTCTCCTCAAAAAATATGTTGTATCTTCGGTACCATCACCTCTACCACCATCTCCTGTCTTTATTGATGGAAACTTGGAGTTTCAGATTGTGAAGATCTTGGATTCTTGTGTTGATCGTTGGTCGCTTCAGTATCTGGTACATTT
Organism: Ranitomeya imitator; assembly: GCF_032444005.1. Taxonomy (NCBI): domain Eukaryota; kingdom Metazoa; phylum Chordata; class Amphibia; order Anura; family Dendrobatidae; genus Ranitomeya; species Ranitomeya imitator. Next base: position 1,236,089,534 of record NC_091282.1, on the reverse strand, counting down.
AAGGGGGTACGGTCCTGAGGAGAGGAGGCGGGTACCAGCATCAAATGTTCATGCGGCCAGACTGGTCCAGGCTTTTCACATGCCACACTCTGATAGGCCTGGTCCTGAGATTACGGAGGTCTCTCGTAGAAGAGGGGGTACTGTCACAGAGTTGTTCCTACTCCGGCGCTGAGAAGAGGCACTTCTCCTTCATTATGAATGTGTTTATTTCATCTGGCAGAACAGGGGTTATCCGGCCATGTTGGAAATCCCTGTGCTCACAGCTGAGCTCGGTTAGCCACTCCTTTTCCCTTTATAATCTGGGCTCTGATACAAATCCTTGTCAGAGCTAGCACTGCCACTCCTAGCTAGTATTTGCTGCATGGCTAACGGTGGGAGAGTTCATATAAGACGAAGAGTTGGAGGAGTTATCTGTGACTGCTGCTTGGTTTGTATGTGTGGTAACTCCCTATCCTCTATTTTGAGTTATTCCCCTACTGTCACACCCCAGGGCATTCCTCTGTTATATGTAAGTGAATATTTTGTATGCTTGGAGTTTTCTGTTAACTCTTGTTTGTGTTGCCTTGTTTGTCGGGTTGGTGTACTACGGTGCGCAGTAGCACCCCTCTTCCCTAGGTGGGGGAGGAGAAAGAACGGGGGATAACTCGGAGGACAAGGCAAGGGTGGAGGCACCAGCATCTTCACCTTCAGAAGTATCCTGGGGAGTAAGGTGAGATAGGGCGCCTATTGTTAGGGACAGCAAAGGAGACCCTGGTCCCGGGTCACCTGACAGCTGTGTCATGACACTTATCCTTTACTGATCCAGAGTTACATCCTGCATTATACTCCAGAGCTGCACTCACTATTCTGCTTGTGCAGTCACTGTGTACATACACTACATTACTGATCCTGAGTTACATCCTGTATTGTACCCCAGAGCTGCACTCAGTATTCTACTGGTGCACTGTGTATATAAATTACATTACTGATCCTGAGTTACATTCAGTATACCCCAGAACTGAACTCACTATTCTGCTGGTGCAGTCACTGTGCACATACATTACATTACTGATCCTGAGTTACATCCTGTATTATACTCCAGAACTGAACTCACTATTCTGCTGGTGCAGTCACTGTGTACATACATTACATTACTGATCCTGAGTTACATCCTGTATTATACTCCAGAGCTGAACTCACTTTTCTGCTGGTGCAGCCACTGTGTACATACATTACATTACTGATCCTGCACTCATCCTGAGTTACATCCTGAATTATACCTCAGAGCTGCACTCACTATTCTGCTGGTGCAGTCACTGTGTACATACATTACATTACTGATCCTGAGTTACATCCTGTATTATTCTCCAGAGCTGCACTCACTATTCTGCTGGTGCAGTCACGGTGTACATACATTTCATTACTGATCCTATACTGATCTTGAGTTACCTCCTGTATTATACCCCAGAGCTGCACTCACTATTCTGCTGGTGCAGTCACTGTATACATACATTACTGATCCTGAGTTACATCCTGTAGATCTTTTATTATAAAAAAGCATAATAATAATAATAGCAGAAAGCATAACAAAAATATTAGCCAGAAAATAATCAGTATACTGAACACTGGTCCAGCCGCTCATTCTCTCCTCTCACACATATTATACAGTATATACATAATAACTACCGTATTTTCCGGCGTATAAGACGACTTTTTAACCCCTGAAAATCTTCTTAAAAGTCGGGGGTCGTCTTATACGCCGGGTATCTATGGTGGGTGGGGGGGAGTGGTCCCGATGACGGAGGGGGCGTCTCACAGGGAAGTGTGAGTATGCCCCATTACCTCATATTATAGCTGCAGCGTCAGCGTGGGGTGCTGGGGAGCGGCGGCGGCGGCTGCTCCTTTGTGCCGCGTGGGTGCTGTGGGGCGGCGGTTCCTTTTGGTACAGCGTCGTGGCTCTGTGCTGTGGGGCGGCAGCGGGGGCGGCAGCGGCGGCGTATCTTCAGGGAGAGTCAGTCGGGGCTCCTCCGGCATCTCCCGAAATCCCGGAGGCGCCGGCAGCTCCATTGCTGCGATGCGGTGGCCTCCGGGAAAATGGCCGCTGGGGGCGGCGCAGGCTCAGATTCAGATCTCAAAATTCAAATTCAAAAGGAAGATTCAAAAGGAACCGCCACCCCACAGCACCCACGCGGCACAAAGGAGCAGCCGCCGCCGCCGCTCCCCAGCACCCCACGCTGACGCTGCAGCTATAATATGAGGTAATGGGGCATACTCACACTTCCCTGTGAGACGCCCCCTCCGTCATCGGGACCACTCCCCCCCCCAAAAAAAGGCACATTAGTCACCGGCCGTATAAGATGACATACGGCGTATAAGAAGAAAGTTGGGGGGTCGTCTTATACGCCCAGTCGTCTTATACGCCGGAAAATACGGTACTTTGACCCTCTGGTCCGGTCACCAAAACAAAATAATAATAACGAATAAAAATAATCAGTGGCAAACAAAAACTATATACATGAACTTTTTTTTTTTTTTTTTTTCTTTTTAAATAAAATAACCACAAAATAAACAAATATACAATACTAAGCTATCCTTCATTCCCAACCCCCCGCACTGACCTGAGAGCTGGTCCTGCGTCTCATGCCTCAGTCCATGTCAGAGGCGTAGCTAGAGCTTTTGCCGCCCGGGGCTGTTCCCGAGTTTGGCGCCCCCCCCTCCCCCGGCTCAATACACACAAAGGTTACCAAAAATTGTTTTCCTGTTTTGTAGAACTTAAACTGGGCCTAATGGTGTCACCCCCACATGCCAAACCTGTGACTTAATACCACCACACCATGACCAGACCACATAGTGACCGAATAATACTACATACAAGGGACAAATACCACAACACCATTTCCAGACCACATATTACCACCACATATTGACTGAATACTACAATACTGATCAGTAATAAAAAAAAACAACACAATACTATCACCATAAGTGCCAGTATTCACAGGAGATCTGTACTTAGTATGCAGTGTCTGTGTAGAGGTAATACAGAGATCACTGGCGACATTATACACAGGAGCTCTGTATATAATGTATAGATAATACAGTGATCACTGGTGACATTGTACACAGGACCGCTGTATATAATGTATAGATAATACAGTGATCACTGGTGACATTGTACACAGGACCTCTGTATATAGTATACAGTGTATAGTGTCAGTGTATAGGTAACACACTGACTCACCAGTGACGTCTCTAGGTGAAGTCCTTCATCTTTCATCCAGCACAGACCGCCATCATTCCTTCCAGCCAGGACTCGTTTCTGCAGGAAATAACACAGTTATCTCGAGCTCCGCTTGCAGAACACATTACTTAATTTTTCACAACTTCTACATTACACCACATGAAGATAAAAAGGCGATATAGTGTCACTCTGCACAGTAACAGGACCGCCCCCCCATTTAAAACAGTATACTCAAAAAATAAAATAAATACATCACTGCAGTAATAATATCCCTTAATTACCCCCTATGGTAATAATATTCCCCACCCTGGCCCCGTTTATCTCATTCCTGGCTCCAGCCATATGTTCTCGCATCCTGCCCTCATGAGTATCCATTCTACCCCATATGATCTCCCCATCCTGCCCCACCAGCCTCCATCGTATCCGTCCTGCCCCATGATCCAATCCTGCCCCGTGTCTCCAATCATGCCCCGTGTCTCCAATCATGCCCCGTATCTACATTCTGCCCATGCCTCAAGTCCTGCCCCCAGTGTGTCCAGCATATTACCCCCATGTTGTCCAGCATTGCCCCAGTGTGTCCAGCATATTACCCCCAGTGTGTCCAGCAATCTGCCCCAGTGTCCAGCATTGCCCCAGTGTGTCCAGAAATCTGCCCCAGGGTCTCCAGCATTGCCCCAGTGTGCACAGCAATCTGCCCCAGTGTCCAGCATTGCCCCAGCGTGTCCAGCAATCTGCCACAGTGTCCAGTATTGCCCCAGTGTCCAGAAATCTGCTCCAGGGTCTCCAGCATTGCCCCAGTATATCCAGAAATCTGCCCCAGTGTGTCCAGAAATCTGCCCCAGGGTCTCCAGCATTGCCTCAATGTGTCCAGAAATCTGCCACAGGGTCTCCAGTATTGCCCCAGTGTGTCCAGCATTGCCCCCAGTGTGTCCAGCATTGCCCCCAGTGTGTCCAGCATTGCCCCCAGTGTGTCCAGCAATCTGCCCCAGTGTCCAGCAATCTGCCCCAGTGTCCAGCATTGCCCCAGTGTGTCCAGAAATCTGCCCCAGGGTCTCCAGCATTGCCCCCAGTGTGTCCAGCATTGCCCCCAGTGTGCACAGCAATCTGCCCCAGCGTGCACAGCAATCTGCCCCAGCGTGCACAGCAATCTGCCCCAGCGTGCACAGCAATCTGCCCCAGTGTCTCCAGCATTGCCCCAGTATGTCCAGAAATCTGCCCCAGTGTGTCCAGAAGTCTGCCCCAGGGTCTCCAGCATTGCCTCAATGTGTCCAGAAATCTGCCCCAGGGTTTCCAGTATTGCCCCAGTGTGTCCAGCAATCTGCCCCAGAGTCTCCAGTATTGCCCCAGTGTGTCCAGCATTCTGCCCCATGGTCTCCAGTATTGCCCCAGTGTGTCCAGCATTCTGCCCCATGGTCTCCAGTATTGCCCCAGTGTGTCCAGCATTCTGCCCCATGGTCTCCAGTATTGCCCCGGTGTGTCCAGCAATCTGCCCCATGGTCTCCAGTATTGCCCCAGTGTCTCCAGCAATCTGCCCCATGGTCTCCAGTATTGCCCCAGTGTCTCCAGCATTGCCCCCAGAGTCAGACATAAAGAAAAAAAAAAATCCTCACCTCTCCCGTTCCTAGCGCAGGTCCGGTGCAGCCAGTCAGCGTCTCTCCGGCTCTACAACGCTCAGGACAGAGAGGCTGAGCGGCGCGCACAGTGATGACGTCATCGCGCCCTCTGCCCTGAGACGTCGCAGAGTCAGAGGGCACTGAAGACGCTGCAGCTGCTGCAGGAACCAGGAGAGGTGAGTATTAGAGCGGGGGGCGGGGGGGTGGGGGGAGCCTGGCCTTGGCGGCGGGCGGCGCCGCCCGAAGATTTAAAGTGCCCGCGTCTTTTTTTTTTTTCTCTTCCTCCTCCTGCAGCGCCGGCCGCCCCCCGCATTGTGCCGCCCGGGGCGGCCCGCCCCCCCCCGCACCCCCCTTCCTACGCCACTGGTCCATGTCCAACGTCCATAGGCCAGATCAGGCAGTGCTAGTTTTCCCCCAAACAACCCAGTGTCCCATAGTCCCACAAGATAATCCCACCTCCCTCCTTTTCCCACCACCCAACCTGACACCTACACCCAAATCTATATCTCTATGTACAATATATACATTATATACAGCAGCACACACCACGATAATTACAAATCACGAAGCCCAAGTTCGGCACCTGCAGCCCTACATCACTGTATAATGATCAAACAAAACAAAAATCTACAGTGTCAGCATCAGCCTACCACCAGGAAAGGAGATGACCAGACTAGGGCACACTAAAAGAAAAGCCCCTCCAGAGGAGAGCGGCCCTCTGTGCGCCCAGTCTCCCATACTCCACAGAGCGCACCTTCACCAGGTCCCCGAGTATGGTCCTAAACACATCGTCCACTGGGAGGATTTTTCGTTGCGTCGATACTAAGCACCGTGCGTTCCACGTGGGATACCTAATCACTGCACTAACTAGAAATAAGGTGCAGCGGTCCCGACCACCAAGGTCTCCGAATACTCCATAGGCCCATTCCGCATAGGAGAGACTGGCCAGCCGAGACCAGCCAATGAAGGCGCCCACCCTGTTGTACACCTCTATGTTGAAGGGACAATGAAGCAGGAAGTGGTCCATGCTTTCCAGCAAGGTACCACAATGCTCCCGAGGACAATTCCTGTCCTCAGAGCTCCTACACTTCAGATTGCCCCTCACACACAGTTTCCCATGGAAGCAGCGCCAAGTCCGAAAACTTCGAGGGGATCCTGATAGAATTCAAAAGATGCAAACCCACCCCAAGATCCCGACTTGGGCAGTCCCTGAGCGCCAGAGGCCTCTGGAAATGGGTCAACAGAACCCTATTGTCAAGAAGTTTCCTTGGCAGAGTCCTGATCTCCCACATTCCCAGACCCCACCGACAAATTACCTTCAGAACCAAGGTAGCGTAAGCCGGAAGATGCCCATGCGGTGTTCGAAGATCCTTCACTTGCCCTCCTGTCTCCCATTCCTGGAAGAAAGGCTGAAACCATCCCCTACAGGAGAATACCCACGGAGGAGCCCTCTCTTTCCAGAGGTTTGCAATATTGATATTAATGAAGGTATCCACAAGGAATACCACAGGGTTGACCACACCCAACCCTCCTAGTCTCCTCGTTTGGTAAGTAACCTCCCTCTTGACCAGGTTCAGTCTATTCCCCCATAACAGTTGGAAGAACAAACTGTAGACCCGAGTCCAGAGAGATTCCGGCAAGATGCACACACTGCCCAGATAAATCGGTAAAGGGAGCAGGTAAGTTTTGATCAGGATCTCCTCCTCCCAGCCAGAGACTCTCACACTTATCCCGGTTGATCTTGGACCCGGATGCCTCCGAGTAGCGATCTACCTCTGACATCAGCCACCTTGCCTCTCCGTGAGAGGAAACAAACACAGTGACATTATTGGCATACGCCACCACCCTCAGAGTGGCTTCCGATACTGCCTGGTCCATCCCGATCATGGCCAATGGTCCACGCTCCTCCCTCCTAACAAGAGGGTCAATCGCAAACACGCACAGCAGCGGGCTCAAGGGGCAACCCTGGCGAACACCAGACCCAACCTCAAAAGAGCTGTCAATCCAACCATTCACAAGCAGGAAACTCTCTGCCCCACTGTACAAGGTCTTAAGCCAATCAACAACCCCCCCCCCCCCCCCCCCGGCAGGCCATATCTCAGAAGGTACTCGTGATAAACCCGATCAAATGCTTTTGCCTAGTCCAGTGACAGCATGTAACCCTTACAGTGACCAGCCCTACCCTGCTCCACTGCCTTTCAAACACAGAGCACAGCACTAAATGTGCTGCGGCCTGGAACAGAGCAATGCTGGGCATCCAAAAGGAATCGGGGTGCAAATTTCACCAGCCAATTAAATGGCACCTTTGCCAGAACCTTCCTGTCTGCATAGAGAAGCGCTATGGAACGCCAGTTCTCAATGTAAGATGGGTCCTTACCCTTTGACAAGATGATCAGAGCAGACCTCCTCATTGACTTCGGCAGAGTGCCCGAGGAAAGACACTCATTGATTACCTCAGTCAAGAGGGGAACCAAAACGTCCTTAAAGGTCTTATACAGGTCCTTCTCAAAAAATTAGCATATAGTGTTAAATTTCATTATTTACCATAATGTAATGATTACAATTAAACTTTCATATATTAATAATAATAATAATAATAATCTTTATTTTTATATAGCGCTAACATATTCCGCAGCGCTTTACAGTTTATAGATTCATTATCCACCAACTGAAATTTGTCAGGTCTTTTATTGTTTTAATACTGATGATTTTGGCATACAACTCCTGATAACCCAAAAAACCTGTCTCAATAAATTAGCATATTTCACCCATCCAATCAAATAAAAGTGTTTTTTAATAACAAACAAAAAAACCATCAAATAATAATGTTCAGTTATGCACTCAATACTTGGTCGGGAATCCTTTGGCAGAAATGACTGCTTCAGTGCGGCGTGGCATGGAGGCAATCAGCCTGTGACACTGCTGAGATGTTATGGAGGCCCAGAATGCTTCAGTAGCGGCCTTAAGCTCATCCAGAGTGTTGGGTCTTGCGTCTCTCAACTTTCTCTTCACAATATCCCACAGATTCTCTATGGGGTTCAGGACAGGAGAGTTGGCAGGCCAATTGAGCACAGTAATACCATGGTCAGTAAACCATTTACCAGTGGTTTTGGCACTGTGAGCAGGTGCCAGGTCGTGCTGAAAAATGAAATCTTCATCTCCATAAAGCATTTCAGCCGATGGAAGCATGAAGTGCTCCAAAATCTCCTGATAGCTAGCTGCATTGACCCTGCCCTTGATGAAACACAGTGGACCAACACCGGCAGCTGACATGGCACCCCACACCATCACTGACTGTGGGTACTTGACACTGGACTTCAGGCATTTTGGCATTTCCTTCTCCCCAGTCTTCCTCCAGACTCTGGCACCTTGATTTCCGAATAACATGCAAAATTTGCTTTCATCAGAAAAAAGTACTTGGGACCACTTAGCAACAGTCCAGTGCTGCTTCTCTGTAGCCCAGGTCAGGCGCCTCTGCCGCTGTTTATGGTTCAAAAGTGGCTTTACCTGGGGAATGCGGCACCTGTAGCCCATTTCCTGCACACGCCTGTGCACGGTGGCTCTGGATGTTTCCACACCAGACTCAGTCCACTGCTTCCTCAGGTTCCCCAAGGTCTGGAATCGGTCCTTCTCCACAATCTTCCTCAGGGTCCGGTCTCCTCTTCTCGTTGTACAGCGTTTTCTGCCACATTGTTTCCTTCCAACAGACTTACTATTGAGGTGCCTTGATACAGCACTCTGGGAACAGCCTATTTGTTGAGAAATTTCTTTCTGGGTCTTACCCTCTTGCTTGAGGGTGTCAATGATGGCCTTCTTGACATCTGTCAGGTCGCTAGTCTTACCCATGATGGGGGTTTTGAGTAATGAACCAGGCAGGGAGTTTATAAAAGCCTCAGGTATCTTTTGCATGTGTTTAGAGTTAATTAGTTGATTCAGAAGATTAGGGTAATAGGTCGTTTAGAGAACCTTTTCTTGATATGCTAATTTATTGAGACAGGTTTTTTGGGTTATCAGGAGTTGTATGCCAAAATCATCAGTATTAAAACAATAAAAGACCTGACAAATTTCAGTTGGTGGATAATGAATCTATAATATATGAAAGTTTAATTGTAATCATTACATTATGGTAAATAATGAAATTTAACACTATATGCTAATTTTTTGAGAAGGACCTGTAGAATTCAGATGTTAAAGGGACACTGTCACCTGAATTTGGAGGGAACAATCTTCAGCCATGGAGGCGGGGTTTTGGGGTTTTTGATTCACCCTTTCCTTACCCGCTGGCTGCATGCTGGCTGCAATATTGGATTGAAGTTCATTCTCTGTCCTCCATAGTACACGCCTGTGCAAGGCAAGACGCTATCATAAGTCAGCTTGTCTCTGGAACCTCCCCTATCTCGGGGCCTTGTGACAGCATTGAAGTCCCCTCCAAAGACAACCTGCCGACTTGTAAAAAGGTAGGGCTTGATACTCATAAAGAGACACTTCCGATCCCACTTAGATTGGGGACCATAGATGTTAATGAGCTTGAGCTCTTGTCCCTTCATAAGGACATCTAAGATCAGGCACCTCCATATTTCTACCTCAATAACCAGTCGGCATTCCACCAGTGCGGTAAAAAAGACCGCCACTCCGCTATACGGCTCGGCCGCAAGAGACCAATAGGAGGGCCCGAGTCTCCACTCTCTCTTAGCTTTAAACACGTCTGCCATGTTTAGCAGCCTGGTCTCTTGCAAAAAGAAAATGTCAGCTTCAACCCGGCTGAGAAAATCAAAGGCCGCAAATTTAGCTGTATTTGACTTTATGCTGGTGACATTAATGGACGCCAGCGTCAACGGAGTGGGTTCCACCATCATTGGTGATTGAGTTAGATGGCTTTCTTTTTCCCACTCCCCTTATCCTCTACCTCAGAGGAGGAATCCTTTCCCCTCTTTAATGACAATGAGGTATCCATTCCCACATGTTTTTTATTTTTATCATCCTCGTCTCCGGACTCTGGGCCAGTCCCTCCCTCCAAGGATCTTATATTCCCAGAAGAAGGAGACTCGGCGTCCCCTGTGAGCCCCGCCGAAGCCACAAACTCACCCTCAGCTTCCTCCTTAGGCCGGCTTCACACTTGCGAGTTTTACGGACGTAAGAGCGCAGAAACTACGTCCGTAAAACTCGCAAAAAATACGGCACAATTATTCTCTATGCCCCTGCTCCTATCTGCCGTATTTTACTGATCAGTATTATACGGCTTTCTACAGCCGTACAAAATCGCAGCATGCTGCGTTTGTCACCGTACTGCGCAAGAAATACGCCAATGAAAGTCTATGGAAGCGTGAAAAATACGGATTTCACACGGACAAGCAGTGTGACCTGGGAGCTTTCTAGGAAATTTCCCACGATCTATGAACATCCAGCAGAGGGCGCCTCACCGCAAATGAAGCTAAATATAGCTCATTGATCTATATTTAGACTCATTCCCCGGGGTTTTGCAGCGAGGAGCAGCCTGCATTAGCAAAGCTCCTTGCTGCAAAATGTTTTAACCCCTTCAGAAGGATTTACATCGTTGGACGTTACAGATCTGCGGAGGGTAAGTATATTGTTGGTTTATTATGTTTTTGCTTTCACAGAACGAGGGTCTTCAGTGATTGGATTGGGCGTAGAATAAAATACTCCAACAACCATTGTTTTTATTTCATTAACCCTCCGTCACATACAACTGATCTGACAGGCGCTTCTTTTTTTACTTTCATTTCTCCTTCCTCACCAGATTGTGAGGAAACCCCCTCCCTCCAGGTAGTCTCCTGTCTCTTAAAGGTCTGTGAAACCTGATATCACAGTTGGATTTCAGAGCTTCAGGGGAGAGGATATAGCTGCACAGATCTCTCAGGCTCATTGTATGTGAATAAGTCACATTCAGTAAGGTTGGTATTTTATGTTTTTATTCATCACAATAGTTTATTTAGCTTGTTTTATGAATGTATAGCACAAAATGTGAGGATATTTCATAGAAATAAGTTAGATTTTATAAAAGAAAGTGTGCTGCTCAGGCATATACAGTAGTTTCCTAACTAGTGTTGAGCATTCCGATACCGCAAGTATCGGGTATCGGTCGATACTTGCGGTATCGGAATTCCGATACCGAGATCCGATACTTTTGTGGTATCGGGTATCGGTATCGGATACATAGAGATGTGTAAAATAAAGAATTAAAATAAAAAATATTGATATATTTACCTCTCCGGCGGCCCCTGGACTCAGCGCGGGTAACCGGCAGGCTTCGTTGTTCAAAATCAGCGCTTTTAGGACCTGAGAATCACGTCCCGGCTTCTGATTGGTCGTGGGCCGCCCATGTGACCGCCACGCGACCAATCACAAGCCGCTACGTCTTTGAAAGCCATTAACGCGCTCATTTTTAAAAATGAGCGCGTTAATAGCTTGCGGTGACGTCGCGGCTTGTGATTGGTCGCGTGGCCGCGACCAATCACAAGCCGCTACGTCTTTGAAAGCCATTAACGCGCTCATTTTTAAAAATGAGCGCGTTAATAGCTTGCGGTGACGTCGCGGCTTGTGATTGGTCGCGTGGCGGTCACATGGGCGGCCCGCGACCAATCAGAAGCCGGGACGTGATTCTCAGGTCCTAAAAGCGCTGATTTTGAACAAAGAAGCCTGCCGGTTACCCGCGCTGAGTTCAGGGGCCGCCGGAGAGGTAAATATATCAATATTTTTTATTTTAATTCTTTATTTTACACATCCCTATGGATCCCAGGGCCTGAAGGAGAGTTTCCTCTCCTTCAGACCCTGGGAACCATGAGAATACCTTCCGATACTTGATGTCCCATTGACTTGTATTGGTATCGGATATCGGTATCGGCGATATCCGATATTTTTCGGGTATCGGCCGATACTATCCGATACCGATACTTTCAAGTATCGGACGGTATCGCTCAACACTATTCCTAACATATTCCTTCTCTTGCTTCAGATTATCTGCTGAAATGGAGAGGAAAATGTACAATTTATCCAAACAACTTGATGTTGAGGAAGTAACAAACATGCTGTTAGATGATAGAGACCTCACACTGAATGAGGATTTAGGAGAGGAAAGTGAGATTGATTCTCATGATGAGGTGGAAGAATGTGTCCTGGATTCTGAAACAGAGCAAGATGGTGACAGTGGTGAGGATGAAGAAGTTGGATCATATTATATTGGAAAAGATAAAAATACTAAATGGAACAAGAAGCCATTCCAGAAAAAACGTAGGGAACCTTTAAACATTATTACTCACCTTCCTGCAGTAATAGGAACTGCACGTATTGCAAAAACTGCAGTTGAATGCTGGAACAGTATATTTACAGATGACATTCTGGACTCTATTGTCACATATACCAACCAATATATAGACATTATAAAGGACAAGTACATCTGCAACAGAACCATCAAGCCCACAGATGAAATAGAACTGCGTGCTTTTTTTGGATTACTGTACCTTGCAGGAGCTTATAGGGCAAATAGACAAAGTTTGGAGGAACTTTGGGGTAAAGATGGGGATGGAGTTGAAAAATTTAGCCTTGTTATGTCCATAAACAGATTCAAGATTCTAATTCGTTGCCTTCGGTTTGACGACAGAACTACCCGAACCGAACGCAAAACACATGACCGACTTGCTCCAATTCGTGATATATTTCAAAGATTTGTTGTAAACTGTAAACAAAGTTATTACCCTGGAGAGAATCTCACTATTGACGAAATGCTCCCTGGTTTTCGTGGTAGATGTGCCTTTCGTCAATATATTCCATCAAAGCCAAACAAATATGGAATAAAAATGTATGCCCTTGTTGATGCCAGTAAGACCTACACTTACAACCTGGAAGTTTATGCAGGAAAACAACCAGAAGGTCCTTACTGTGTGAGCAACAAACCCATTGATGTTGTAAAAAGACTGGCTGAACCCTTATTTGGATCGGGTCGCAATATTACAGCTGACAATTGGTTTACAAGTTGTGATCTGATTGATTATCTGAAAATTCAGAAGCTGTCATATGTGGGAACTGTAAGAAAAAACAAAAGGGAATTGCCGCCACAGTTTGTAAGTGTGAAAGAGAGAAAACAGTACAGCAGTATGTTTGCATTCCATAATGGAAAGGCTTTAGTTTCCTATGTACCACATGCCAAAAAAATCGTACTTCTTCTATCAACACTTCATGATGATGCTGCCATCGATCCTGGGACTGGGGCAGAAAAAAACCGGAGATAATTACATATTACAATGCCACCAAAGGGGGTGTGGATACAGCAGATCAGATGTGCTCCACTTTCAACGTCAGCAGAAACATCAAACGCTGGCCAATGGTCATATTTTTTGCTATGTTGAATTTGGGTGGTATAAATTCACAAGTAATTTATCTTGAAAACAAGCTTGAACCACTCCATAGACGATTGTATCTGAAAAAATTGGCCCATGAACTAGTACTTGGAGAGCAACGCAGGAGAAGCGTGAAAACAATCGGTATCCCCTCTCGCCTTCAAGTTCAGCTCAAAAGGTTCCGCCCAGAAGATGATGGTGAAAAGTCACCATCTGCACCACCTCACAAAAGAAGGCGATGCACCACCTGCCAAATGGAAAGCGGAACCAGAAGGCTTTCAAATTATGAATGTCTCAAATGTCATAAAGCAATTTGCCTGACACATGCAAAAATGGTGTGTAATTCTTGCTCTTTGCTCTGCAAGTGTGACTTTTCTGTGGAAACCTCAGCATCTACTTCTGATTGAATATGTTTTTAATAGTACTTAAGTTACCTTAAAATTAAGTTTGTGTTCAAAAATTTTCTTTGTACATTTTTTTGAGAGAGTCGAACTGGGGACTATTTGGCGGGAGTTTTGAAAAGTTTGTATTTCATAGTTATTAGTTTTATGTTAAGTAAATGTTTTTTTTTTGCAACTGATTATGTGTAGTCTCTTTTATTACATCCCTATGAAGGTCACTGATCACTTTTAGAGCACTGAAATTGCAAACATTAGATATTATAGGTATTTTTCCAGCAGGCGCCTGACAGGCACATTGTATGTGAACTCGTTAGTCCGAATATTGTATGTGACGGAGGGTTAAAATAATTTTAAATAATGTGTTTGTGTTTTATTTAACCCTTTCATTCAATTGGATTAATAATGGATAGGTGTCATAATTGACGCCTCTCCATTATTAATTAGGCTTAATGTCACCTTACAATAGCAAGGTGGCATTAACCCTTCATTACCCCATATCCCACCGCTACACGGGAATGGGAAGAGAGTGGCCAAGTGCCAGAATAGGCGCATCTTCCAGATGTGCCATTTCTGGGGTGGCTGGGGGCAGATATTTTTAGCCAGGGGGGGGCCAATAACCATGGACCCTCTCCAGGCTATTGATATCTGCCCTCAGTCACTGGCTTTACTACTCTGGCGGAGAAAATTGCGCGGGAGCCCACGCCAATTTTTTCCGCCATTTAACCCTTTATTTTAAGAGCTAGAACGGCCAAATTTTGCAGATACACTCTACTGACATTAGTAGTGTGGAATCTGCAAAAAAAATGGAGAGAAGACATGGTTTACTGTATGTAAACCATGTCTCAAATCATGTCGGCTTTTAGGAAGGAGAAAGAAAAAGCCGGTAATTGAATTACCGGCTTTCAAGCTGTATAGCGCTGGAATAAATATTAATATATATATACATATATGTGTCTAATGACATATATATATATATATATATATATATATATATATATATATATAGACAGTATATATATATATATTTTTTTCTTTTTGGGACACATGGATCATTTCTATAGCGGTATGTTGGTTTTGCAAGCCTGCGAGAAAACCACGCAGTACGGATGCCATACGGATTACATACGGAGGATGCCATGCGCAAAAAACGCTGACACACCCTGCCTACGGAGGAGCTACGGACCACTATTTTCGGGACATTTCAGCGTATTACGGCCGTAATATACGGACCGTATTTTCATACGCTGAGTGTGAAGCCGGCCTTAGAGGAAGAGATGTTTTCAAGGGCTTGGAACCGGTTAGAAAGACCAACCAGAGGGGAGTCGGTTTTTCCTTCCTTAGGTACCTTGGTCAGAGCGGGAGATTTTTTATCGCCCTTCTTTCTCTTCATTTTGGTGCCGAGCTTACACTTGTCCTCTAGCCACTGCCTATTATCCTCATCCATACTTTCATAATGGGAGGACTCTGAGGCAGTGGCACTTTCCTCCCTGTGGATCCTCCTGGCCTCCTCATCCAACTCATCATCCCTCGGGGCCTCAGCTGCAAGACTCGCGTCCAGAACAGGGGCCGCCCCAGTAGCCCGAGGCTCGCCCAGCTCCCTATCCTGTCTGCTCTTGTCTAGACATCTTAGCTGGGCAGGCGTCTTTTTATTGCTTCTCTTCCTTGGCCCCTCAGCTCCCTCTTCCCTGCTAGTCCCTTCCCCAGCAGAATCAGCCTCACGGCTTTCTCCCACCGGGGTCACGACTGCATTAGCGAAGGAGCGAGGACAACGGCTGAATGGGTGACCTAACTCACCACACAGGTGGCACCTAATCTCTACACAAGATGCAGCAAGATGGCCGATATCCCCACACAATGCACATTTCTGCACAGTGCAGTTTGCGCTGAAGTGTGTGGGGTCGCCGCACTTGTGACAGAGCTTTGGTTGCCCCTGGTAGAAGACCAGGATACGATCTCTACCCAGGAAGGCAGATGATGGTATGTGGGCAACCGTACCACCTGAACACTTAAGTTTTACCATAAACATCCAGGCCCCTGACCAGATACCAAACTCGTCACGGTTTTTCTTTGGCATTTCTACCACCTCTCCATACCGGCCAAGCCACGTCATGATGTCATAACAAGAAAGTGACTCATTACAAGTCATCACGGTCACTTTCTTGACTTGGTTTTGGCGAGACACTACCTGAACGGCAAAGTCTCGCCAGCCAGACTCATTTTTTGCCAACTCATAGTTCGACCAGAAGAGCTCAAGCCCCTCCGACCGAAAAAAAAGCTGACATCAAACTCAGGTGTGGAATAGGGATGTATCAAGGCACAGATGTCAATCGCCCTGAAGCCCCTCCTCAGCAGGAGCTCCACAACTTTAGACTTAGAGGACACGCATCATTGCCCCTACACCGAAGATGGACCACATTCCTACGCACACTACCCAGCCCAGTTGTTGGGAGGCACCGAGGCCATGCCTCTCTATCCAGAAGGATAGATCAACCTCTCGACCCTGTACCATTAGTGATCTCTCTCCCTTCTTTAGAGCCTCCAGGAGACGCCGTTGCAACATGCCGTCCCCAGAGCCCGGAGACGAGGAGGATGCCCCATTTCCCCCGGAGGTGTCAGCGGCAAAACTCCTGAATGTGCTGCCACCACAGGGGGGGCAACCGAACCAGTGACCACACCTATACCAACAGCATCACTATTACCCACCTCCATAACCCCCTCACCCTCTACCAAACCAGCAACCACACCACTAGCCAAAGAATTTTCCTCATCCATACCCATCACCACATTCACTCCTGCTGGACCTGTGACAACAGGGGGTGGCATTTTGACCTCCACATCATCAGGCTCAAGGGCCTGAGTCTCCTCCACAGAACTGGAGGCAACCTCACCCCTGGTTTTACGTGTGCCCTCCGCATCATCAGATGATATTTTCCGCTGCTTTACTGTTGATACCAGGCGCCGCTGATCCTTTATATCAGCATCTTGTTGACCAGCGATGCCAACACAGAACAGGACTTTGGTGGGAGGACCGAAACTCCCAGCCCCAGCAACCCCCTCACATTGGCGCCGCTTCTCAACTAAGTGATCAGCGGCAACAGCATTCAGGGGCACTGAGGCTACCGGAGCTGCCCCCGACACCGGGCCGCTCCCCCCTCCCACTGCGGAGCGCACCACAATACTGTGGCCTGACCTTTTGCCGTCGCCGGGCCGCCCTCACTGTCCAGCCTCTCGGCTGATGCACCTGCTGCTACATCTCCGCTACTGCAAGCAGAGATGGAGCTCTGCGCCTCATTACCATGCTCTGTAATCTCCCAACGCCTTTGCATCAGATCCACAGCAGAACCCGGGCTGGGCAACGGGGCTTATACAGCGAGCTCACCCTGCAGCCGACTCGGGGGGTACAGGGAGGGGGCATGTATATAGCTTACTGCTTCCTGCAGCTTAGGTTTGATTTTCTTTACCTTTTTCTTCTGGCCCCCAGGTGCCTCCTCTGGTAAATCATCACCAAGATGGAAGTTCTGAAGGCACACTGGGGACTCCAGGAGCTTGATCTCTGCCATTAGCGCCCCTCCCTGGCCGATGTTGTCACTGTCCTCCCCAGAGCCAGCAGAACTGCGACGAGATGTCATTGTCGCCTGTCCTGCAGGGAGCTCGCTGCACGTGGCCTGTGACTAAGCAGTCTGCCAGGTGGGGCTTTCTGCTGGTCATCCTCCTCATCATTATCATCATCATGCACCTGGCTCTCAGGCTGCAGCCCCATCTGCCTTTGCTCTCTGTTATCAGCCATTTCTCTGAATCGGTCTTTATTTTGCAATTTTTCTTTAAATGGTCCATTTTTTCCTTGAATAAACGCTTTTCTTACCTCCAGATCATTAATTTCAAGCTTCAGCCTCTTTACCTCCACCTGGAATTGCGTCTTCCTGGGTCTGGAGGCACCTGCAGCTTTAGCGCTTGTGCAGCGCAGCTCCTCCTGAAGCCTCCTCAGGGTCTTACTCGCCTCTTCATACTCACAGAGGTGGCTCATGGCCCGGGAGGCATAGGTGGACACAGACTCCCAGGGTCTCTGCAGTGCCCAACCCTCCTCAGTGAGGTCGGCCTCACCTCCGTGAGCACTCAGCTTTCCTCCGGGAGGGCCACCATCTTGCACGCTAGCAGGCTTCTCCTCCATGGAAGCCTTGCGGCTTCTCTGGGTCTCTACAGACCTGGGGGGAGTAGGAGCCACATTGCTGCGACTCCTGGTGGAGCATCTCACCCCTGAGTCCTCTGATGTGCAGGCTGGTTGCTGGTTCCTTCTGCCCCCCGCCAGCCTGGTCCGGGAAGCAGAAGCCTGGGACTTGGCTCCTTCACTCTTCCCAGGAAACCCACTCCCCTCCCTGGGCAAGAGAGAGAGCAGGTCCCCGGGTGGAGAGGTGGTGATTCTCAGGAGCACACAGCAGGATCAGCAGCGACCGCACCCACAATTAGCACAATGAGCAGAGCTGCACTCACTATTCTGCTGGTGCAGTCACTGTGCACATACATTACTGATCCTGCGTTACATCCTGTATTATACCCCAGAGCTGCACTCACTATTCTGCTGGTGCAGTCACTGTGCACATACATTACATTACTGATCCTGCGTTACATCCTGTATTATACCCCAGAGCTGCACTCACCATATTGAAATCTTCTGGTTGCAAGAAACCTGTGATGTTTTCATTATATGTTCTTGTAAGAAGGGGGACTGTGCCGCGGGCACCTTTCTTGTGCCAGGTCCGGAACTGTCGGGGCTGTCTCCTCTGTTGTCCAGGGGAAAGCTTAAGAGACCGGACCAATCATTGTAGGCGAAAACGGGGTGTGGCTAAGCACTTACAGACTCAGCGCACGCGGAAACGGGCAGACTTGGCGGTAAGAGGCAGTGCGCAGCAGGGGGACGTGAGTGCTCCGGCCTTCGAGCATCGATATAGCGCAGGCCCACACTCGAGCATCCCCGCCACCACTGACAGAGACTGTGAGGAAGGACGTACAGTGTGCGCATTGGTGACCGCAAAGTGCGGTGTTGAACGTTCTGCGCTAGTGAGTGCTGCGTGCGTGCTGCCAAAGAGAGACCGGGTGCATGACTGTCATCTGAGGCCTGATTCACCAGTGTACGTCTGCTGGGTGCCATCGGGCTCAGACTCACGTTCCTCCGGCCACATCAGTACATGGACTAGGGGCTCAGTGGAAGGTACCGAAGACCAACCGCTGCCGCCAGAAGACGGATCATTGCTACCTCCAGGACCATATTGTACAAGAGCCACGTCAGCCATTGTTGGCGCCATCACCTGCTCCGGGACTACCACGTCTTGACAAACGTCTGGCAGGATAAGTTAACCCCCAAGAACTGTTAATACCCAACCCCCCTAGTTAACCTTTAACCTCCCTGTGGAGTATCTTAGTGTGAATTAAAATTGTTAACCCTTGCTCTGCCTCCCGTCCGTCACTGCATCCCGCAACCTGCTCACATTCTGTTTCCATTCATCGCGGTTTTCTCTTTTTGTTGTCAGTAGAAGATATTCTGGTGTAGATTCAGTCCTGCTTCGGCTGTGTTCACATTCAGCATTTTTTCTACATTAAAACTTGCTTTTTTGGCACTCATAATACAGGCTTTTTTGACCAGTGTTTTTAGCTGCGGTTTTTGGTGCAGATGACGTGTGTGATTTTTCTACAGTTTAGGTTTATTCACCAGAAACGCAGGAAGAAATGCCACCCTGTTTTTTTTTGTGTTTTTGCAGTTTTTTTTTTCACTTTCTCATTTCTTTCTATGAGTGGAAAAACACTGGAAGAATTGACACGCTGCAGCTCTTAATTTTAGTCAGGAAACAAATGTGACAATTGTGTGCGGAGACTCCTGAGATCTCCAGGATTTTACTCGTCCTGTAAAAAGCAGCTTTTAATTTGCATAAAAGAAAAACTGCTAAACCCCCCCCCCCCCCAAACTTTGCATGTGGACACAGCCTTATACAGGTCAGGGTTGTCAGAGTGCAGCAATGCTGATAGGTTTCTACCTGCACTGATACATTGTAACGAATTCTGAGGACACCGGAAAGATTGCTGCTGCTCTTATGCCTGTGTGCAGACTTTTGAGTCTTTGCAGCAGATTTTTCTGCACCAAAATCCTGAGTGTTTGCAGGGAAAATGCAGCAATCATTTTAACCCCTTTTATACTTGTTCTACATCAGTCACTGCCTCCAACAGCAGCAATCAGAACTGGCTCCGATCGCTGCCGTTTTTACCCCCTGCCTGCTGCTGCCAGTCCCTGATTGAAGTAGTTGGGTTCCTTTTGTTTGACCGCAGCAATCCCCTAAGAGGACTAAAAAAAAAGAAATCCTACATGTGTGGTATCGCCGAAATCGTACTGACCGGGAGAATCACGTCACCGGTTCATTTTTACCAAACAATAAACGCTGTAAGAAAACTAAAATAATGGAGGAATGGCATTTTTTTCACATTTTCCAGAACATCTGTTCACCCAGCAGTTGTCTCCATTGAGTATCGGTGACCTGGGCCCTTTAAGGGGTATAATCCCAGTGTATATACCTGTCGGGGTAATGGTCGAACACCAAACGTCTTAGTAAGTAATAGAACTTGAGAAGTGTTCCAGAAAATGCATTAAAAAACAATCAGGGACGGAGGCGAAAATCTGCAATCAAGGGTTCAATGTAAGCCGACATAATAGGTCTTCATAACAGGATGAAAAAAAGCTGCAAAGAACCGAAAAATGAGCGGCAGTGACATAATGGTGTAAGACAGATGTAGCAGAGCCGAGTTTGTTATCTGTCACAATGCCTTATGTATGGTTTTATTACTGTACAATGAAGGAAAAGGTGAGTAACACATTCAGCTCTGCTACATCTCACACAGCTTTTATGTCAGTTTGCGAGACTGAAGTTGCAGTGAGAATATTGGCATCAGATCGTCAGATAATTGTCCATATTTTGTTGTATTATTTCTACTTTTATTTTCGTGCTTGAAACTTAATTTTTCTGATACTGAGACTCAGATCCTTTATATAATGCCAGGGTTATATGATAAAATTCTTACTACCTGTAGTCACCACCAGGGGGAGCTGGAGAGATGTATAACAATAGGTCAGACTGCTGTAAGCTCCTGAGCTCCCCCTAGTGGAGACTGCACACAGTCTTAAAATTGAAATGGTGTTAATAAGTGGACATTGCCTTTAAGGCGTTTCATTTGGGACCCTTTAAATAAATGTTGGGTTATTTTTTATTTTGTTTTATAATTCTATAGAATTGTCGCAAATCTGCAGTATCAGGGCAGTGATTTATTACCCAGTGCACTTCACAGAGTGATGACGGCACAGTCTGGGGGTCGTTTAGGCGCCAGACGGTTTAGGGACCAAATGATCGATGTTACGTGTCAGGTCAGGAGGCGCCAATTAGGTAATGCTACCCGGGGACAGTGACCAGAGCAGCGTCACCAGCTGGAGATATTAACACGTAACCTGCTGCAGGACTACAACTCCCAGTATACCCAGACAGCCAAAGCACATGCTGGGAGTAGTAGTCCTGCAGTGGCTGGAGAATCACACAGGGCGTCCGGTATTGACTTCCATGACGCACAGATGTAGCAGAGCTGAGTATATCGCTCCATCCGGCAGCAGAGAATAAAGCTTCATTATTTCCCTGTAACAGGCTGCACGGGGTTAAACTCTATTTCTCTGCGGATTACCGCCATATCTGCAGGGAAATGGCATTTTTTGGCTGACAAGTTTCCTGTAATTGTGATTTATTTAAATTTGGCTAAATAATGTGTTTGTTCTGTCGTGTGGATCAGTGCAGGTGATAATTAATAAAGGACAAAAGGGGAAAAAAGGCCATTTTTATCAGTATTTTACTTATCTATATTTTTTCTAAAACTTTTAAACTTTTATTTTTTAACCATTTTTGGTATTTCGGTATCTTATTTGCCACATCAGCAACAGGAGGAATAGAAGTACTACAAGTAGCATAATAATAACAGTATTAATAGTTACCAGTAGGACTAGTAATACTGCAGCAGTAACAGAATAAGTAGCAGTAATAACAGTAGCATTAATAGTACTAGCTTCAGGACTTGTAGTACTAATAGTCACAGTAGTGGAAGGCAGCACTAGTAGTAACAACACCAGGATTAATAGAAGACTTTGTAGCAGAAGCAGTATTAGTAAAAGTGGCAGTATTAGTAATAGCAGCAGTATTATTAGTAATAGGAGAAGTATTAGAAATAGCAGCAGAATTATTAGTAATAGCAGCATTAGTAATAGGAGCAGTATTAGTAATAGGAGAAATATTAGTAATAGCAGCAGTATTAGTAATAGGAGCAGTACTAGTAATAGGAGCAGTATTAGTAATAGGAGCAGTATTAGTAATAGCAGCAGTATTAATAATAGGAGCAGTATTAGTAAAAGTGGCAGTATTAGTAATAGCAACAGAATTATTAGAAATAGAAGCAGAATAATTTGTAATAGCAGCATTAGTAATTAGAGCAGTATTAGTAATAGCAGCAGTATTAGTAATTAGAGCAGTATTAGTAATAGCAGCAGTATTAGTAAAAATGGCAGTATTAGTAATAGGAGCAGAATTATTAGTAATAGCAGCAGTATTAGTAATAGGAGCAGTATTAGTAATAGGAGCAGTATTAGTAATAGGATTAATATTAGTAATAGCAGCAGTATTAGTAATAGGGGCAGTATTAGTAATAGCAGCAGTATTAGTAATAGCAGCAGTATTAGTAATAGGAGAAATATTAGTAATAGCAGCAGTATTAGTAATAGGAGCAGTACTAGTAATAGGAGCAGTATTAGTAATAGCAGCAGTATTAGTAATAGGAGCAGTATTAGTAATAGCAGCAGTATTAGTAATAGGAGAAATATTAGTAATAGCAGCAGTACTAGTAATAGCAGTATTAGTATTAGTAATAGCAGCAGAATTATTAGTAATAGCAGCAGTATTAGTAATAGGATCAGTATTAGTAATAGCAGCAGAATTATTAGTAATAGCAGCAGTATTAGTAATAGCAGCAGAATTATTAGTAATAGCAGCAGTATTAGTAATAGGAGCAGTATTAGTAATAGGAGCAGTATTAGTAATAGGAGCAGGATTATTAGTAATAGCAGCAGTATTAGTAATAGGAGCAGTAGCAGTAATACCAGCAGTATTAGTAATAGGAGCAGTATTAGTAATAGGAGCAGTATTAGTAATAGCTGCAGTATTAGTAATAGCAGCAGAATTATTAGTAATAGCAGCAGTATTAGCAATAGGAGCAGTATTAGTAATAGGAGCAGAATTATTAGTAATAGCAGCAGTATTAGTAATAGGAGCAGAATTATTAGTAATAGCAGCAGTATTAGTAATAGGAGCAGGATTATTAGTAATAGGAGCAGTATTAGTAATAGGAGCAGTATTAGTAATAGCAGCAGTATTAGTAATAGGAGCAGAATTATTAGTAATAGCAGCAGTATTAGAAATAGCAGCAGAATTATTAGTAATAGCAGCAGTATTAGTAATAGGAGCAGTATTAGTAAAAGTGGCAGTATTAGTAATAGCAACAGAATTATTAGAAATAGAAGCAGAATAATTTGTAATAGCAGCATTAGTAATTAGAGCAGTATTAGTAATAGCAGCAGTATTGGTAATAG
Source organism: Ranitomeya imitator (assembly GCF_032444005.1). Classification (NCBI taxonomy): domain Eukaryota; kingdom Metazoa; phylum Chordata; class Amphibia; order Anura; family Dendrobatidae; genus Ranitomeya; species Ranitomeya imitator. Next base: position 1,236,066,288 of record NC_091282.1, on the reverse strand, counting down.
GAGCAGAATTATTAGTAATAGCAGCAGTATTAGTAATAGCAGCAGAATTAGTAATAGGAGCAGTATTAGTAATAAGAGCAGTAATAGCAGCAGAATTATTAGTAATAGCAGCAGTGTTAGTAATAGGAGCAGTATTAGTAATAGAAGCAGTATTAGTATTAGTAATAGCAGCAGAATTATTAGTAATAGCAGCAGTATTAGTAATAGGAGCAGTATTAGTAATAGCAGCAGTATTAGTAATAGCAGCAGTATTAGTAATAGCAGCAGAATTAGTAATAGGAGCAGTATTAGTAATAGGAGCAGTAATAGCAGCAGAATTATTAGTAATAGCAGCAGTGTTCGAAATAGGAGCAGTATTAGTAATAGGAGCAGTATTAGTATTAGTAATAGCAGCAGAATTATTAGTAATAGCAGCAGTATTAGTAATAGGAGCAGTATTAGTAATAGCAGCAGTATTAGTAATAGCAGCAGTATTAGTAATAGCAGCAGTATTATTACTAATAGCAGCAGTATTAGTAATAGGAGCAGTATTAGTAATAGCAGCAGTATTATTAGTAATAGCAGCAGTATTAGTAATAGGAGCAGTATTAGTAATAGGAGCAGTATTAGTAAAAGTGGCAGTATTAGTAATAGCAACAGAATTATTAGAAATAGAAGCAGAATAATTTGTAGTAGCAGCATTAGTAATTAGAGCAGTATTAGTAATAGCAGCAGTATTAGTAATAGGAGCACAATTATTAGTAATAGCAGCAGTATTAGTAATTGCAGCAGAATTAGTAATAGGAGCAGAATTAGTAATAGGAGCAGTAATAGCAGCAGAATTATTAGTAATAGCAGCAGTGTTAGTAATAGGAGCAGTATTAGTAATAGGAGTAGTATTAGTATTAGTAATAGCAGAATTATTAGTAATAGCAGCAGTATTAGTAATAGGAGCAGTATTAGTAATAGGAGCAGTATTAGTAATAGCAGCAGAATTATTAGTAATAGCAGCAGTATTAGTAATAGCAGCAGAATTAGTAATAGGAGCAGTATTAGTAATAGGAGCAGTAATAGCAGCAGAATTATTAGTAATAGCAGCAGTGTTAGTAATAGGAGCAGTATTAGTAATAGCAGCAGAATTATTAGTAATAGCAGCAGTATTAGTAATAGCAGCAGAATTAGTAATAGGAGCAGTATTAGTAATAGGAGCAGTAATAGCAGCAGAATTATTAGTAATAGGAGCAGTATTAGTAATAGGAACAGTATTAGTAATAGGAGCAGGATTATTAGTAACTAGATTGTGGCCCGATTCTAACGCATGGGGTTTTCTAGAATATGCATGTTCCCGTAGTATATGGACAATGATGATTCCAGAATTCGCGGCAGACTGTGCCCGTCGCTGATTGGTCGAGGCAATAGGAGAAATATTAGTAATAGCAGCAGTATTAGTAATAGGAGCAGTATTAGTAATAGGAGCAGTATTAGTAATAGCAGCAGTATTAGTAATAGGAGCAGTATTAGTAATAGCAGCAGTATTAGTAATAGGAGAAATATTAGTAATAGCAGCAGTACTAGTAATAGCAGTATTAGTATTAGTAATAGCAGCAGAATTATTAGTAATAGCAGCAGTATTAGTAATAGGAGCAGTATTAGTAATAGCAGCAGTATTAGTAATAGGAGCAGTATTAGTAATAGCAGCAGTATTAGTAATAGAAGCAGAATTATTAGTAATAGCCGCAGTATTAGTAATAGCAGCAGAATTATTAGTAATAGCAGCAGTATTAGTAAAAGGAGAAGTATCAGTAATAGCAGCAGTATTAGTAATAGGAGCAGTATTAGTAATAGCAGCAGTATTAGTAATAGGAGCAGTATTAGTAATAGAAGCAGAATTATTAGTAATAGCAGCAGTATTAGTAATAGCAGCAGAATTATTAGTAATAGCAGCAGTATTAGTAAAAGGAGAAGTATCAGTAATAGCAGCAGTATTAGTAATAGGAGCAGTATTACTAATCGGAGCAGTATTAGTAATAGCAGCAGAATTATTAGTAATAGCAGCAGTATTAGTAATAGGAGCAGTATTAGTAATAGCAGCAGAATTATTAGTAATAGCAGCATTAGTAATAGGAGCAGTATTAGTAATAGCAGCAGTATTAGTAATAGCAGCATTATTAGTAATAGGAGCAGTATTAGTAATAGCAGCAGTATTAGTAATAGGAGCAGTATTAATAATAGCAGCAGTATTAGTAATAGCAGCAGAATTATTAGTAATAGCAGCAGTATTAGTAATAGGAGCAGTATCTATATATATAATTGCCTAAGGGTTTTTCCGTCTGTCTGTCTTTCTGTCTGTCTTTCTGTCTGTCTTTCTGTCTGTCTGTCTGTCTGTCCTGGAAATCCCGCCTCTCTGATTGGTTGAGGCCGCCAGGCCTCAACCAATCAGCAACGGGCACAGCGACGATGATGTCATAATGGTTGCCATGGCGACGATGATGTCATAAAGGTTGCCTCGACCAATCAGCAACGGGCACAGTCTGCCGCGAATTCTGGAATCATCATTGTCCATATACTACGGGGACATGCATATTCTAGAATACCCGATGCGTTAGAATCGGGCCACAATCTAGTTAGTAATAGGAGTAATGTTAGTAATAGCAGCAGTATTAGTAATAGGAGCAGTATTAGTAATAGGAGTAATATTAGTAATAGCAGCAGTATTAGTAATAGGAGCTGTATTAGTAATAGGAGCAGTATTAGTAATAGCAGCGGTATTAGTAAAAGGAGCAGTAATAGTAATAGGAGCAGTATTAGTAATAGGAGCAGTATTAGTAATAGGCGCAGTATTAGTAATAGCAGCAGTATTAGTAATAGGCGCAGTATTAGTAATAGGAGCAGTATTAGTAATAGGAGTAATATTAGTAATAGCAGCAGTATTAGTAATAGGAGCAGTATTAGTAATAGGAGCAGTATTAGTAATAGCAACAGTATTAGTAATAGGAGCAGTATTAGAAATAACAGTATTAGTAATAAGAGCAGTATTAGAAATAACAGTATTAGTAATAGCAGCAGTATTAGTAATAAGAGCAGTATTACTAATAGGAGCAGTATTAGTAGTAGCAGCAGTATGAGTAATAGCAGAATTAGTAGTAATAGCAGCAGCAGTATTAGTATTAGTAATAGCAGCAGTATTAGTAATAGCAGCAGTATTAGTAATAGCAGTAGTATTAGTATTAGCAGCAGTATTAGTAATAGGAGCAGTATTAGTAATAGCAGCAGTAATAGTATTAGTAATAGCAGCAGTATTATTACTAGTAATAGCAGCAGTATTAGTAATAGCAGCAAAATTTGTATTAGTAATAGCAGCAGTATTAGTAATAGCAGTAGTATTAGTAATTGCAGTAGTATTAGTATTAGCAGCAGTATTAGCAATAGGAGCAGTATTAGTAATAGCAGCAATATTAGTAATAGGAGCAGTATTAGTAATAGGAGCAGTATTAGTAATAGCAGCAGTAATAGTATTAGTAATAGAATATAAGCCCGCAAGGGCAGGGTCCTCGCCCCTCTGTATCAGTCTGTCATTGTTAGTTTGCTTACTGTAAGTGATATCTGTAACTTGTATGTAACCCCTTCTCATGTAAAGTACCATGGAATCAATGGTGCTATATAAATTAATAATAATAATAATAATAGCAGCAGTATTAGTAATAGCAGCAGTAATAGTATTAGTAATAGCAGCAGTATTAGTATTAGCAGCAGTATTAGTAATAGGAGCAGTATTAGTAATAGGAGCAGTATTAGTAATAGGAGCAGTATTAGTATTAGTAATAGCAATAGTATTAGTATTAGCAGCAGTATTAGTAATAGCAGCTGTAATAGTATTAGTAAAAGCAGCAGTATTAGTAATAGCAGCAGTATTAGTAATAGCAGCACTAATAGTAATAGGAGCAGTATTAGTAATAGGAGCAGTATTAGTAATAGCAGCAGTAATAGTATTAGTAATAGCAGCAGTATTAGTATTAGCAGCAGTATTAGTAATAGAAGCAGTATTAGTAATAGCAGTAATAGTATTAGTAATTGCAGTAGTATTAGTATTAGCAGCAGTATTAGTAATAGGAGCAGTATTAGTAATAACAGTGCAGCGCCCCAGAGATCTGGTCGTTGCAGTATGACGCTCTGCCACTAAGGGGAGTGATGGTACGTCTGATGGCACTGAAGGAATTCTCCTGACCAGGTATCACCAGAACACATTACACTTCACACTCCGGCCACTAGGGGGAGAAAAAGGCTTTATTTATTGGGCCACTCCTCACACTGGTAAAACTAGGGGTTGGGGAGGAAGTTAGTCAGAAGCTGACTGGGTTGGATTCAGGCAACATCCCGTGGCAGGGGGTGTTGCAGGGAGAAGACACAGGGGGGTCCCTGTCAGGCGTGGGAACCTGGCAGGTGCCTAGCGAACAGAACAGAACGTAACGGAACCGCGCCTGCACTACCTTGCGGCGGTATCCTAAGAAAGAGACACGAAGGGAAGGATATTGTGGAACAGTGTAAACGAAATCAAGCACAAAGGAGAGCCAGTAGGAGTCGTGCCGTGAGACCGAGGCAACATCCTACTGAGGCGCGTAGCCGGTGGCCGGAACACCGCGGGAGTAACTGACTCTAGGCCTTACTTCGAACTCAGCAGGACAGTTAATTATAGGTTGGCTGTCTACCTTACTACACCTACGAAGACATAGGGGGCAACAGTGGGAGAAGGGCGTCTCTAGGGTCCCGGAAGACCTCCAGGCCTTCCCGTCATACGGGTGGCGTCCTAGCCATAATATACCTGGGGGACGTTGAAACTAGTAACATCTGGAACCAAAGAACGAGAGAGCTGTAGAGAACGAACGAACGAGAACAGCAGTTGTGAGGACTATTCCGAATGCTCAGCAGGGTAGGACTACAACACACAGGCGCTAGTGGTAGGCAACGATTTCCATCTGCGAAGGAAACTCTGGATATGCCCATCAGACCGGCCGGTCTCAGATATCCCTGTTAAGCGTACTCTGGATTGTGGATCCTGAAGTCTTGAGTAAAGAGGTAAAGAGACTGCAACCCTGTGTCCTCATTATTGACTGCGCCTTACACCATCACCATCTACCTTACTGGGAAGCCCTGGGGACATACTTCACCTGTGGGAAGGTATACCATCCAGCTGCCATTCAATCACCCCAGCGGACCCCACAGCAGCGTCGGTCACCTTGACCGAACACCACAGGTGGCGTCACAAACACCTGACAGACTGCACCACCTTTATTGGACGCCCCTTAGCAGGGTCGCGGACCGGGTCTAGCCACCATGACCGCCTCAGAACCGAACCGGAGAGGCCCGGTACCGAGAACTCGTGGCCCTGTGTCTGGGGGTGCTTCAACTTGGCGTCACGAACAGGATCGTACTTAAGCCTGAGAAGCAGGTCATGTGTGCCTTGGAACTGTGATTGAATTGTGCATGAACTGTGATCTGTTTCAAAGACTGGGTATTGCTATTTGCCGCAAGATTCCCGGCAAAACCGCCGCCATTGCCGCGCCACGAGGAGCGCAGGAGAAGAAGAAGGGCGTGGAAGTGGGCGTGAGAAAGCTGAAGAGCGCGAAAAGTAATGGCCGCCCAGTCTAAATATTTCTGTACTTTGAGGACGTGTCCGTCAGCAGCCGAGATCCGCCTCCTGATCCTCAGTGGAGGGCGGAGACAAAGAAAATGAAACCGCCCATGAAGGAGAGTGCTGGAAAAGGACAAGGAGGGAGACGCCATGGCCAGCCGACCGGGATTAAAGTGTGGGGTCGGAGCAGAGGACTCCCCCGGCTACCCAGAGAGATACCGCGGCCAGGCGTCACCTGTTGGCCCCGACTTCCTGCAGGCCGAAGTGGACGAGCTCAGCGATCAACTCCGGCGGACACAGCTGAGCACTGAGGCCGGGTGGAAGGAAACCGTCATCAGGATCCTCACCAGACGTCTGTCGGCAGCCTCGTGTGGTCCGGAGCGAGAAAGAAGTTCCAGCGCTCCGAAGCCAGAAAGCAAGGCCCTGCCGGAAAGCGAGATACTGCAAATAGAGATGACAACGCCACAGCGCAAGGCCCCGCAGTCAGCGTTCCAGATCCCAGTGGAGACGGAGCAGGCCAGCACCGGAGGGACCGCATCTGAAGCAGGTATGAAGAACGACCCTGCCCCAGTGACAGAAGACCTACTGATAAGCTCCGTAGCAGCACCACCTGCTGCCATGACTAAGACTAACTCTGAACTGACAAATCCTAATACTACTACCACAGTGGGCATTATTGCCGCTACTGAACCTACTACCAAAATTGACATTCGAACCCAGATGAAACCTGAAAAACTGATTAGTGTTAAATATTAATTGAATTATTCTCAATCCTGTACTGAGCACATTGCTTATTGCTGACACTATCAAAAGCTATTTCTGTGTATGTAGCTCAGAGTATAAGTTAACGCCATATACAGAGGACACGTGGTCTGTGTTGGACATATATAAACGTCTCTTAGGAGGGTGTGGGGGCCTTTTGTCACGTGGGACGGTCACCTCCCTTCCTACACATCATTCTCCATGAACAACAGATGAAGAAGCAACAGCTGATAGCGGAAGCCATGATGACCTTCAAACTTCACACAGACAGACAGGTTTACCATTCAGGACCTTGGGAAAGATGAGTAACAAGACAAGCGCTGATATCTACACATGGACAATCTACTTTTATGTTTTCTGCAATTTGGTTTTTCTGTGGACAACTCAATAAACCACTATACTTTTTATCAGAATATCATGACATTTTTCTTTTAAGAATAACGCACCTGGTTAAGTCTTGATTAAATATTTTTGCGCAATAACCATTTTTAACACTGGCCAATATACTACGTAGATGGGCAGTATACTACGTGACTGGCCAATATACTACGTGGCTCTGTGCTGTATACTACTTCGCTGTGCAATATACTACGTGGCTTTGTGCTGTATACTACGTCACTGGGAAGTATACTACGTCACTGGGAAATATAAAACGTCACTGGGCAATATACTACGTGGACTGTGCAATATACTACGTGGACATGCATATTCTAGAATAACCGATGCTTTAGAATCGGGCCACCATCTAGTCTACTATATAATTGTCTAAGGGTCACTTCCCTCTGTCTGTCTGTGTGTCACGGAAATCCCAGGTCGCTGAGGAGATGAAGTCCCCTGCCTTCAGTGCCCGCTCCATACTCCCCTCCAGTCAGGGCTCACACAGGGTTAATGGCAGCGTTAACGGACCACGTTATGCCGCGGTGTAACGCACTCCGTTAGCGCTGCTATTGTATGAGTTGTGTGACCAACTTTTTACTATTGATGCTGCCTATTCAGCATCAATAGTAAAAAGATCTAATGTTAAAAATAATAAAAAAATCATTATATACTCAGCTTCTGTCGGCCCCCGGATCCAGCCCAGGACTTTCCCGCTCCTCGCGACGGTCCTCTCCATGCATTGCGGTCTCGCGAGATGATGACGTAGTGGTCTCGCGAGACCGCTACATCATCATCTCGCGAGACCGCAATGCACTCTTGGTACCGGAGCGTAGCGAGGAGCATCAGTAAACGCCTGGGCTGGATCCGGGGGCCGACGGAAGGTGAGTATATAACTATTTTTTATTTTAATTCTTTTTTTAACAGGGATATGGTGCCCACATTGCTATATACTGCGTGGGCTGTTATATACTACATCTCTGTGTTATATACTATGTGGCTGTGGTATATACTACGTGGCTGGGCAATATACTACATTGCTGTGCTCTATACTATGTGGCCTGGGTTATATACTGCATGGGCAGTTATATACTACGTCTCTGCTATATACTACGTGGCTGGGCTATATACTACGTGGCTGTGCAATATATGACGTGGCTGTGCAATATACTACGTGGCTGTGCAATATATTATGTGGCTGGGCAATATACTATGTGTCTGTGCTCTATATTACGTGTCTGTGCTATATACTACGTGGCTGGGCAATATACTGCATGGTTGGGCAATATACTATGTGGCTGGGCAATATACTAAGTGTCTGTGCTATATACTACGTGTCTGTGCTTTATACTATGTAACTGGGCAATATACTACGTGGCTGGGCAATATACTACGTGTCTGTGCTATTTACTACGTGGGCTGTGCTATATACTACGTGGCTGGGCAATATACTACATGGCTGTGCTATATACTACGTGGCTGGGCAATATACTACGTGTCTGTGCTATATACTACATGGCTGGCCAATATACTACGTGGCTGGGCAATATACTATGTGTCTGTGCTATTTACTACGTGGGCTGTGCTCTATACTACGTGGCTGGGCAATATACTACGTGGCTGTGCTATATACTACGTGGCTGTGCTATATACTACGTGGGCTGTGTTATACGCTACTTGGCTGTGCTATATTTCTCTGCTGTATCTGTGCATCATGAATCGTGGTATGTGTTAAAGAGGGGGGCCCACTGAGATTCTTTTGCCCGGGGCCCTCAAAAACCTGGAGCCGGCCCTGGCTTCACTGATTGGTCACGCTTGGCCGCAAACAATCAGCGACAGTCGCAGTCCGCCCGCGAATTGGCGCGGAATTAGAACCACGCTTCGCTAATTGGTCGTGGCCGGCCGAATCCTTTGTATAAATTGCATTATTCTGAAAACTTCATAAATAAGCTACATACATATTTTAGAATACCCAATGCGTTAGAATCGGGCCACCATCTAGTTAGTAATAGTAGCAGTCAGCAATAGCAGCAGTATTAGTAATAGGAGCAGTATCAGTAATAGCGACAGTATTAGTAATAGTAGCAGTATTAGTAATAGCAGCAGTCTCAGTAATAGTAGCAGTCTCAGTAATAGCAGCAGTATTAGTAATAGTAGCAGTATTAGTATTAGTATTGGTAATAGCAGCAGTATTAGTAATAGCAGCAGTATTACTAATCGGAGCAGTATTAGTAATAGGAGCAGTATTAGTAATAGGAGCAGTATTAGTAATAGCAGCAGTATTAGTAATAGGAACAGAATTATTAGTAATAGGAGCAGTATTAGTAATAGCAGCAGAATTATTAGTAATAGCAGCAGTATTAGTAATAGGAGCAGTATTAGTAATAGCAGCAGAATTATTAGTAATAGCAGCATTAGTAATAGGAGCAGTATTAGTAATAGCAGCAGTATTAGTAATAGCAGCATTATTAGTAATAGGAGCAGTATTAGTAATAGCAGCAGTATTAGTAATAGGAGCAGTATTAATAATAGCAGCAGTATTAGTAATAGCAGCAGAATTATTAGTAATAGCAGCAGTATTAGTAATAGGAGCAGTATCTATATATATAATTGCCTAAGGGTTTTTCCGTCTGTCTGTCTGTCTGTCTTTCTGTCTGTCTGTCCAGGAAATCCCACGTCTCTGCCTCGACCAATCAGCGACGGGCACAGCATCGACGTAGAAATCCTGCGTGTCTGATTGGTCGAGGCCGCCAGGCCTCGACCAATCAGCGACGGGCACAGCGACGATGATGTCATAAAGGACGTAGACATCCCGCGTCTCTGATTGGTCGAGGCTGCCAGGCCTCGACCAATCAGCAACGGGCACAGCGACAATGATGTCATAAAGGACGTAGAAATCCCATGTTTCTGATTCAGCGACGGGCACAGTATCGACGTAGATGTCATAATGGTTGCCATGGTGACGATGATGTCATAAAGGTTGCCTCGACCAATCAGCGACGGGCACAGTCTGCCGCGAATTCTGGAATCATCATTGTCCATATACTATGGAGACATGCATATTCTAGAATACCCGATGCGTTAGAATCGGGCCACAATCTAGTCTATACAATCTAGTCTATATATATAATTGTCTAAGGGTTTTTCCGTCTGTCTGTCTTTCTGTCTGTCTGTCTTTCTGTCTGTCTGTCTGTCTGTCCTGGAAATCCCGCTTCTCTGATTGGTTGAGGCCGCCAGGCGTCAACCAATCAGCAACGGGCACAGCGACGATGATGTTATAATGGTTGCCATGGCGACGATGATGTCATAAAGGTTGCCTCGACCAATCAGCGACGGGCACAGTCTGCCGCGAATTCTGGAATCATCATTGTCCATATACTACGGGGACATGCATATTCTAGAATACCCGATGCGTTAGAATCGGGCCACAATCTAGTTAGTAATAGGAGTAATGTTAGTAATAGCAGCAGTATTAGTAATAGGAGCAGTATTAGTAATAGGAGTAATATTAGTAATAGCAGCAGTATTAGTAATAGGGGCTGTATTAGTAATAGGAGCAGTATTAGTAATAGCAGCAGTATTAGTAAAAGGAGCAGTAATAGTAATAGGAGCAGTATTAGTAATAGGAGCAGTATTAGTAATAGGCGCAGTATTAGTAATAGCAGCAGTATTAGTAATAGGCGCAGTATTAGTAATAGCAGCAGTATTAGTAATAGGCGCAGTATTAGTAATAGGAGCAGTATTAGTAATAGGAGTAATATTAGTAATAGCAGCAGTATTAGTAATAGGAGCAGTATTAGTAATAGGAGCAGTATTAGTAATAGCAACAGTATTAGTAATAGGAGCAGTATTAGAAATAACAGTATTAGTAATAAGAGCAGTATTAGAAATAACAGTATTAGTAATAGCAGCAGTATTAGTAATAAGAGCAGTATTACTAATAGGAGCAGTATTAGTAGTAGCAGCAGTATGAGTAATAGCAGAATTAGTAGTAATAGCAGCAGCAGTATTAGTATTAGTAATAGCAGCAGTATTAGTAATAGCAGCAGTATTAGTAATAGCAGTAGTATTAGTATTAGCAGCAGTATTAGTAATAGGAACAGTATTATTAATAGCAGCAGTAATAGTATTAGTAATAGCAGCAGTATTATTACTAGTAATAGCAGCAGTATTAGTAATAGCAGCAAAATTAGTATTAGTAATAGCAGCAGTATTAGTAATAGCAGCAGTATTAGTAATAGCAGTAGTATTAGTAATTGCAGTAGTATTAGTATTAGCAGCAGTATTAGCAATAGGAGCAGTATTAGTAATAGCAGCAATATTAGTAATAGGAGCAGTATTAGTAATAGAAGCAGTATTAGTAATAGCAGCAGTAATAGTATTAGTAATAGAATATAAGCCCGCAAGGGCAGGGTCCTCGCCCCTCTGTATCAGTCTGTCATTGTTAGTTTGCTTACTGTAAGTGATATCTGTAACTTGTATGTAACCCCTTCTCATGTAAAGTACCATGGAATCAATGGTGCTATATAAATTAATAATAATAATAATAGCAGCAGTATTAGTAATAGCAGCAGTAATAGTATTAGTAATAGCAGCAGTATTAGTATTAGCAGCAGTATTAGTAATAGGAGCAGTATTAGTAATAGGAGCAGTATTAGTAATAGGAGCAGTATTAGTATTAGTAATAGCAATAGTATTAGTATTAGCAGCAGTATTAGTAATAGCAGCTGTAATAGTATTAGTAAAAGCAGCAGTATTAGTAATAGGAGCAGTATTAGTAATAGCAGCAGTATTAGTAATAGCAGCACTAATAGTAATAGGAGCAGTATTAGTAATAGGAGCAGTATTAGTAATAGCAGCAGTAATAGTATTAGTAATAGCAGCAGTATTAGTATTAGCAGCAGTATTAGTAATAGAAGCAGTATTAGTAATAGCAGTAATAGTATTAGTAATTGCAGTAGTATTAGTATTAGCAGCAGTATTAGTAATAGGAGCAGTATTAGTAATAGCAGTGCAGCGCCCCAGAGATCTGGTCGTTGCAGTATGATGCTCTGCCACTAAGGGGAGTGATGGTACGTCTGATGGCACTGAAGGAATTCTCCTGACCAGGTATCACCAGAACACATTACACTTCACACTCCGGCCACTAGGGGGAGAAAAAGGCTTTATTTATTGGGCCACTCCTCACACTGGTAAAACTAGGGGTTGGGGAGGAAGTTAGTCAGAAGCTGACTGGGTTGGATTCAGGCAACATCCCGTGGCAGGGGGTGTTGCAGGGAGAAGACACAGGGGGGTCCCTGTCAGGCGTGGGAACCTGGCAGGTGCCTAGCGAACAGAACAGAACGTAACGGAACCGCGCCTGCACTACCTTGCGGCGGTATCCTAAGAAAGAGACACGAAGGGAAGGATATTGTGGAACAGTGTAAACGAAATCAAGCACAAAGGAGAGCCAGTAGGAGTCGTGCCGTGAGACCGAGGCAACATCCTACTGAGGCGCGTAGCCGGTGGCCGGAACACCGCGGGAGTAACTGACTCTAGGCCTTACTTCGAACTCAGCAGGACAGTTAATTATAGGTTGGCTGTCTACCTTACTACACCTACGAAGACATAGGGGGCAACAGTGGGAGAAGGGCGTCTCTAGGGTCCCGGAAGACCTCCAGGCCTTCCCGTCATACGGGTGGCGTCCTAGCCATAATATACCTGGGGGACGTTGAAACTAGTAACATCTGGAACCAAAGAACGAGAGAGCTGTAGAGAACGAACGAACGAGAACAGCAGTTGTGAGGACTATTCCGAATGCTCAGCAGGGTAGGACTACAACACACAGGCGCTAGTGGTAGGCAACGATTTCCATCTGCGAAGGAAACTCTGGATATGCCCATCAGACCGGCCGGTCTCAGATATCCCTGTTAAGCGTACTCTGGATTGTGGATCCTGAAGTCTTGAGTAAAGAGGTAAAGAGACTGCAACCCTGTGTCCTCATTATTGACTGCGCCTTACACCATCACCATCTACCTTACTGGGAAGCCCTGGGGACATACTTCACCTGTGGGAAGGTATACCATCCAGCTGCCATTCAATCACCCCAGCGGACCCCACAGCAGCGTCGGTCACCTTGACCGAACACCACAGGTGGCGTCACAAACACCTGACAGACTGCACCACCTTTATTGGACGCCCCTTAGCAGGGTCGCGGACCGGGTCTAGCCACCATGACCGCCTCAGAACCGAACCGGAGAGGCCCGGTACCGAGAACTCGTGGCCCTGTGTCTGGGGGTGCTTCAACTTGGCGTCATGAACAGGATCGTACTTAAGCCTGAGAAGCAGGTCATGTGTGCCTTGGAACTGTGATTGAATTGTGCATGAACTGTGATCTGTTTCAAAGACTGGGTATTGCTATTTGCCGCAAGATTCCCGGCAAAACCGCCGCCATTGCCGCGCCACGAGGAGCGCAGGAGAAGAAGAAGGGCGTGGAAGTGGGCGTGAGCAAGCTGAAGAGCGCGAAAAGTAATGGCCGCCCAGTCTAAATATTTCTGTACTTTGAGGACGTGTCCGTCAGCAGCCGAGATCCGCCTCCTGATCCTCAGTGGAGGGCGGAGACAAAGAAAATGAAACCGCCCATGAAGGAGAGTGCTGGAAAAGGACAAGGAGGGAGACGCCATGGCCAGCCGACCGGGATTAAAGTGTGGGGTCGGAGCAGAGGACTCCCCCGGCTACCCAGAGAGATACCGCGGCCAGGCGTCACCTGTTGGCCCCGACTTCCTGCAGGCCGAAGTGGACGAGCTCAGCGATCAACTCCGGCGGACACAGCTGAGCACTGAGGCCGGGTGGAAGGAAACCGTCATCAGGATCCTCACCAGACGTCTGTCGGCAGCCTCGTGTGGTCCGGAGCGAGAAAGAAGTTCCAGCGCTCCGAAGCCAGAAAGCAAGGCCCTGCCGGAAAGCGAGATACTGCAAACAGAGATGACAACGCCACAGCGCAAGGCCCCGCAGTCAGCGTTCCAGATCCCAGTGGAGACGGAGCAGGCCAGCACCGGAGGGACCGCATCTGAAGCAGGTATGAAGAACGACCCTGCCCCAGTGACAGAAGACCTACTGATAAGCTCCGTAGCAGCACCACCTGCTGCCATGACTAAGACTAACTCTGAACTGACAAATCCTAATACTACTACCACAGTGGGCATTATTGCCGCTACTGAACCTACTACCAAAATTGACATTCGAACCCAGATGAAACCTGAAAAACTGATTAGTGTTAAATATTAATTGAATTATTCTCAATCCTGTACTGAGCACATTGCTTATTGCTGACACTATCAAAAGCTATTTCTGTGTATGTAGCTCAGAGTATAAGTTAACGCCATATACAGAGGACACGTGGTCTGTGTTGGACATATATAAACGTCTCTTAGGAGGGTGTGGGGGCCTTTTGTCACGTGGGACGGTCACCTCCCTTCCTACACATCATTCTCCATGAACAACAGATGAAGAAGCAACAGCTGATAGCGGAAGCCATGATGACCTTCAAACTTCACACAGACAGACAGGTTTACCATTCAGGACCTTGGGAAAGATGAGTAACAAGACAAGCGCTGATATCTACACATGGACAATCTACTTTTATGTTTTCTGCAATTTGGTTTTTCTGTGGACAACTCAATAAACCACTATACTTTTTATCAGAATATCATGACATTTTTCTTTTAAGAATAACGCACCTGGTTAAGTCTTGATTAAATATTTTTGCGCAATAACCATTTTTAACACTGGCCAATATACTACGTAGATGGGCAGTATACTACGTGACTGGCCAATATACTACGTGGCTCTGTGCTGTATACTACTTCGCTGTGCAATATACTACGTGGCTTTGTGCTGTATACTACGTCACTGGGAAGTATACTACATCACTGGGAAATATAAAACGTCACTGGGCAATATACTACGTGGACTGTGCAATATACTACGTGGACATGTATATTCTAGAATACCCGATGCTTTAGAATCGGGCCACCATCTAGTCTACTATATAATTGTCTAAGGGTCACTTCCCCCTGTCTGTCTGTGTGTCACGGAAATCCCAGGTCGCTGAGGAGATGAAGTCCCCTGCCTTCAGTGCCCGCTCCATACTCCCCTCCAGTCAGGGCTCACACAGGGTTAATGGCAGCGTTAACGGACCACGTTATGCCGCGGTGTAACGCACTCCGTTAGCGCTGCTATTGTATGAGTTGTGTGACCAACTTTTTACTATTGATGCTGCCTATTCAGCATCAATAGTAAAAAGATCTAATGTTAAAAATAATAAAAAAATCATTATATACTCAGCTTCTGTCAGCCCCCGGATCCAGCCCAGGACTTTCCCGCTCCTCGCGACGGTCCTCTCCATGCATTGCGGTCTCGCGAGATGATGACGTAGTGGTCTCGCGAGACCGCTACATCATCATCTCGCGAGACCGCAATGCACTCTTGGTACCGGAGCGTAGCGAGGAGCATCAGTAAATGCCTGGGCTGGATCCGGGGGCCGACGGAAGGTGAGTATATAACTATTTTTTATTTTAATTCTTTTTTTAACAGGGATATGGTGCCCACATTGCTATATACTGCGTGGGCTGTTATATACTACATCTCTGTGTTACATACTATGTGGCTGTGGTATATACTACGTGGCTGGGCAATATACTACATTGCTGTGCTCTATACTATGTGGCCTGGGTTATATACTGCATGGGCAGTTATATACTACGTCTCTGCTATATACTACGTGGCTGTGCTATATACTACGTGGCTGTGCAATATATGACGTGGCTGTGCAATATACTACGTGGCTGTGCAATATATTATGTGGCTGGGCAATATACTATGTGTCTGTGCTCTATACTACGTGTCTGTGCTATATACTACGTGGCTGGGCAATATACTGCATGGTTGGGCAATATACTATGTGGCTGGGCAATATACTAAGTGTCTGTGCTATGTACTACGTGTCTGTGCTTTATACTACGTCACTGGGCAATATACTACGTGGCTGGGCAATATACTACGTGTCTGTGCTATTTACTACGTGGGCTGTGCTATATACTACGTGGCTGGGCAATATACTACATGGCTGTGCTATATACTACGTGGCTGGGCAATATACTACGTGTCTGTGCTATATACTACATGGCTGGCCAATATACTACGTGGCTGGGCAATATACTACGTGGCTGTGCTATATACTACGTGGCTGTGCTATATACTACGTGGGCTGTGTTATACGCTACTTGGCTGTGCTATATTTCTCTGCTGTATCTGTGCATCATGAATCGTGGTATGTGTTAAAGAGGGGGGCCCACTGAGATTCTTTTGCCCGGGGCCCTCAAAAACCTGGAGCCGGCCCTGGCTTCACTGATTGGTCACGCTTGGCCGCAAACAATCAGCGACAGTCGCAGTCCGCCCGTGAATTGGCGCGGAATTAGAACCACGCTTCGCTAATTGGTCGTGGCCGGCTGAATCCTTTGTATAAATTGCATTATTCTGAAAACTTCATAAATAAGCTACATACATATTTTAGAATACCCGATGCGTTAGAATCGGGCCACCATCTAGTTAGTAATAGTAGCAGTCAGCAATAGCAGCAGTATTAGTAATAGGAGCAGTATCAGTAATAGCGACAGTATTAGTAATAGTAGCAGTATTAGTAATAGCAGCAGTCTCAGTAATAGTAGCAGTCTCAGTAATAGCAGCAGTATTAGTAATAGTAGCAGTATTAGTATTAGTATTGGTAATAGCAGCAGTATTAGTAATAGCAGCAGTATTAGTAATAGCAGCAGTATTATTAGTAATAGGAGCAGTATTAGTAATAGGAGCAGTATTAGTAATAGCAGCAGTATTAGTAATAGGAGTAGTATTAGTAGTAATAGGAGCAGTATTAGTAATAGCAGCAGTCTCAGTAATAGCAGCAGTATTAGTAATAGCAGCAGTATTATTAGTAATAGCAGCAGTATTAGTAATAGCAGCAGTCTCAGTAATAGCAGCAGTATTAGTAATAGTAGCAGAATTAGTAATAGCAGCAGTATTATTAGTAATAGGAGCAGTATTAGTAATAGCAGCAGTCTCAGTAATAGCAGCAGTATTAGTAATAGTAGCAGTATTAGTAATAGCAGCAGTCTCAGTAATAGCAGCAGTATTAGTAATAGTAGCAGTATTAGTAATAGCAGCAGTCTCAGTAATAGCAGCAGTATTAGTAGTAGCAGCAGTCTTAGTAATAGTAGCAGTCTCAGTAATAGCAGTATTAGTATTAGTAATAGTAGCAGTATTAGTAATAGCAGCAGACTCAGTAATAGCAGCAGTATTAGTAATAGGAGCAGTATTAGTATTAGTAATAGCAGCAGTATTATTAATAGCAGCAGTATTAGTAATAGTAGCAGTATTAGTATTAGCAGCAGTATTATGAATAGCAGCAGTATTAGTAATAGTAGCAGTATTAGTATTAGTAATAGCAGCAGTATTATTAATAGCAGCAGTATTAGTATTAGTAGCAGTATTAGTAGCAGGGTCCTCCCTCCTTATGTACCTGTGTGCCTTGTTTTTGCTCATGTTTAGTTGTATTTGTCTATATTTTCCCCTTTTCCCATGTAAAGCACCATGGAATAAATTGCACTATAAAAATGTACAATAATAATAATAGCAGCAGCAGTATTAGTAATAGTAGCAGTATTAGTAGTAATAGCAGCAGCAATATTAGTAATAGTAGCAGTGTTAGTAGTTGTAATAGCAGCAATGTTAGTAGTTGTAATAGCAGCAGTGTTGGTAATATTAGCAGTATTAATATTAGTGATAGTAGCAGTATTAGTAATAGTAGCAGTATTAGTGGTAGTAATAGCAGCAGTATTAGTAGTTGTAATAGCAGCAGTGTTAGTAATAGGAGCAGTATTAGTAATAGTAGTAGCAGTAGTAATAGCAGCAGTATTAGTAATAGTAATAGCAGCAGTATTAGTAGTAGTAATAGCAGCCGCATTAGTAATAATAGCAGCAGTATTAGTAATAGCAGCAGTATTTGTAATAGTAGTAGCAGTAGTAATAGAAGCAGTATTAGTAATAGCAGCAGTATTAGTAATAGTAGTAGCAGCAGTAGTAATAGAAGCAGTATTAGTAGTTGTAATAGCAGCATTGTTAGTAATAGTAGCAGTATTAGTAATAGCAGCAGTATTAGTAATAGCAGCAGTATTAGTATTAGTAATAGCAGCAGTATTAGTAACAGCAGCAGTATTAGTAATAGTAGCTGTATTAGTAGTTGTAATAGCAGCAGTGTTAGTAATAGTAGCAGTATTAGTATTAGTAATAGCAGCATTAGTAGTAGTAATAGCAGCAGTATTAGTAATAGTAGCCGTATTAGTAGTTGTAATAGCAGCAGTGTTAGTAATAGTAGCAGTATTAGTAATAACAGCAGCATTAGTAGTAGTAATAGCAGTAGTATTAGTAGTAATAGCAGCAGTATTAGTAATAATAGCAGCAGTATTAGTAATAGCAGCAGTATTATTAGTAGTAATAGCAGCAGTATTAGTAATAACAGCAATATTAGTAGTAGTAATAGCAGCAGTATTAGTAGTAGTAATAGCAGCAGTATTAGTAGTAATAGTAGCAGTATTAGTAGTAGTAATAGCAGCAGTATTAGTAATAGCAGCAGTATTAGTAGTAGTAGTAATAGCAGCAGTATTAGTAGTAGTAATATCAGCAGTATTAGTAACAGTAGTACCAGGAGCAGAACTAATGGAACTATTTCCATATTTGCTTCATGCATTGTGTCCGCCATCTTTACTATGTAACATGAGAACATCTTCATCATTTTATTTCTTCCCAGACCCAGTTCTGTGAACTGCGACCATAACCAGACCCATGGCCTTCCAGAGTCACCTGGTCCTCCTCCTCCTCGTCCTGATAGCAGTCAGTACACAGCTGTCACATGGCCAGCACTGGTCTCATGGCTGGTACCCAGGAGGCAAGAGGGAGCTGGACATACCCGCTTCACCAGAGGTACGTCCCATGTGCCTCACCCCCAGCAACGTCCTACCTGCCGCACCCATGGCAATGTCCTACATGCCGCCCCCCGAGCTACGTCCTACATGCCGCACCCAGAGCAACGTCCTATATGCCGCACCCCGGGAAATGTCCTATATGCCGCACCCCGGGTAATGTTCTACATGCCGCCCCCCAAGCAATGTCCTACATGCCGCACCCAGAGCAACGTCCTATATGCCACACCCTGAGCATTGTCCGGCATGCCGCATCCTGACCAACATCCTATATATTGCACCCCGAGCAACATCCTATATGCGGCACCCTGAGCAGCGTTCTATATACCACACCCCAAATAATGTCTTATATGTCACACCCCGAGCAATGTCCTACATACCGCACTTCGAGCAATGTCCTACATGCCGCACCTTGAAAAATGCCCTACATGTCGCACCCCAAGCAACATCCTATATACCGCACCCAAGAAACTAATATATCAACTATCTATGACCAGTAATATATGTGACTAGTATTATCTGTATACAGTAACTAGAGTTTGCTGGGCTCTGATGCAAATTTGGATTTGGGCAACCACCTGCATATTGGTCAGATTTGTGGGCCCTTGTAAGGTTCTCGATTATATAAAGACATGCGTGTTCACCCTCCACATAATAATGTTTCCCGTTATGTCCCCTTTCTATAAGAATATACCACATCCTGGTGCACTCTGGCACCGCTCCAATCCATCCTACACTCTGCTGCCCGACTAATCTACCTGTCTCCCCGCTATTCCCCAGCCTCTCCCCTATGTCAAGCCCTTCACTGGCTTCCTGTCGCCCAGAGACTCCAGTTCAAAACCCTCACAATGACATACAAAGCCATCCACAACCTTTCTCCTCCATACATCTGTGACATGGTCTCCCGGTACCTACCTACACGCAACCTCCAATCCTCTCAAGACCTCCTTCTCTACTCCCCTCTCATCTCTTCTTCCCACAACCGCATCCAAGACTTCTCCCGTGCCTGCCCCATACTCTGGAACTCTCTACCCCAACACATCAGACTCTCGCCTACCATAGAAACCTTCAAAAAGAACCTGAAGACCCACCTCTTCCGACAAGCCTACAGCCTGTAGTGATCCTGAAGTTACTGAACCGCCGCGCAACCTGCCCTACCCTCTCCTAGTGTTTCATCACCCATCCCCTGCAGACTGTGAGCCCTCGCGGGCAGGGTCCTCCCTCCTTATGTACCCGTGTGCCTGTTATCTGCTCATGTTTAATGTATTTGTCTATATTTGCCTCGTATTCACATGTAAAGCGCCATGGAATAAATGGCGCTATAAAAATGTATAATAATAATAATAATTATAACCTTCATCCTGGTATAATGACTCCCATACTTGTATAATTATGCCCATCCTGGTATAAAGACTCCCATCTTGGTATGACTACCATCCTGGGCCCCGTCATGGTATAATGACCTTCATTCTGGTATAATGACCCCCATCCTGGTATAATCACCTTCATTCTCATATAATGACCCCATCCTGGTATAATGACTCCCATCCTGATATAATGACGCCCATCCTGGTATAAAGACCCAGCAGGGATCTGTGCTGCAACACATTTCAGCTCAGGCCGGTTTCACATTTGCGGTAGTGTCCGCAGCGTTTCTTCCGCATATATCCGCATGCGTTGTGTATTCCTATATTTAACATTAGGGACGCAAGCGTCTGTGATTGGTTGCGTTTGGTCACGTTTGACGACGCATGCGTCGTTTCGTCATCTGCGGTTTGGCGCGGTAAACGCTACATTGTAGTAATTTTAGAGGCGTCAATTTGCCGCCTAGAAACGTATGCGGTCGATTGCGTAAGGAATGCGCCAAAAAAACGCATTGCTGTCTATGTGAACGCATGCGTTGTATCCCAGGAAAACATGTCTAGACACTGATAAGCCAACCCCCACATACAAGGTGATAAAGGGAGGGAGTGGACATTTGCAGGTCACTACTCAGCAGACTGGAAACCAGACGAGACGCAGGCTACAACCTTGGAGGACAACAAGACACTGAGCAATGTGAGTATATCCTAGCCAATGCCTTTATTTTCTGTTTTTTGTTTCTACATGTCCTAATTTCTGCCATTTCTTTCTTTCTGCATGCATCAAAATGTCATCTTCTTCTGATGAAGATCAAATGCCTGGGCCTGCACAAGCAGAAAATGTCAGCGAAGTGAATATTCACCTCCTCAGATTGGTAAGTATTCACTGTCACATCAACACATATGACATTTTTTTTGTATGTTTTTTTAGACCCTACTCGGGTCCGAAATGCATTTGATAAGTATTGCAATGCAGTGTGAAACAGCAGAGACCTTGGCCGTGCTCACACAACTGTGTGTGATGAGAGAAACTCCTGACCATTGTATAACCATTATGGTTTTTTTTTTTCAACAGTGCTCAAAGTCCAAATACGTTGGCATTCGATGAAGGACCGCTTCAACAAGGACCTGTGTCAAGAGAGCCGGCTTCCTAGTGGTTCCGGAGCAAGGATTAGAAAATACAAATATCACCGCCTTCTTGCATTTTTGAGACCGGTCCTTGCGCCCAGAGAACGTAAGTATATTTTTGGTTAAAAAAAAATATGTTTTGTATTGCATTAGGCTGCCATCACACTAGCAGTATTTGGTCAGTATTTTACATCAGTATTTGTAGCCAAAACCAGGAGTGGGTGATAAATGCAGAAGTGGTGCACATGTTTCTATTATACTTTTCCTCACATTGTTTCACTCCTGGTTTTGGCTTACAAATACTGCTGTAAAATACTGACCAAATACTGCTAGTGTGACGGCAGCCTACAAAACAGATCTATAGTCATCAAGTCAGGTGTTAGAAATAATGAATTCATGATGCACAAATAAATGCCTCATGAATACATTATTTCTGACACATGTCCTGGTGAGTATAGATACGCTTTGTATGACCTCCGTCATCCGTTCATATTTTACATCAGTATTTGTAAGTCAAAAACAGGGTTGGGTGATTAATGCAGAAGTGGTGCATCTGTTTCGATTTTCCTCATACTGTTGTACTCCTGGTTTTGGCTTCCAAAGTCTGATGTAAAACTCTGACCAAATACTGCCAGTGTGACCTCAGCCTTAATCTGTATGCTTATATTCCACAGGAGTTTGTGTTTTGTAAATGTTTGGTATTAATTTTTTTTCTTTTTTCACAGCACATGGAGCAGCACTGTTGGCCCAGGTTCTGGAGCGGTCCTTCATCAGACAGCCACGGACCCGTCCCAGCCATCCTCCAGCGCTGCAGCAAGTGGGCCTGCCACACTGACTGGAGATCAGGAAGCTGGTCCATCAGGTGTTCCCCTTTCCCAGTCCTCTGCCCCGTTTTTTTGGGGCTCCTCCCGGCAGCGGACAGGTCCCTCATGCCCGAGTTTTTGCACTTGAGCTCGGTTTTCCACGAGGGACTCAAGGCGATGGGTGACCAACTGGATACTGCTATTAGCCATATGAGTACACGTATCCAGGCGGTTACCACAGCCCTTGCCCAAGTGAAAGCCGACCTCCAGAGGCCAGCACATCATTTTTTTTAATCAAATTGAACAGGGCATGTCGGAACACCTTACTCCCGATCTCCAGATTAGTGTTATGCAGGCCTGCAATGCTGCTTACGTGCAGGCTATGCAGCAGAGTCGGTATATTCAGCAAACAGTGGGGGCATTTCCACCTGTGCCCACACTGTCACGCTTTACATCAATGCCGACCTCTGCTGCATACCACTGCATGGCCACCTCCATTCCAAGCACTGCCGGACACCACTATAGCACCATCACCATGCCGAGTGCTGTTGGACAGCCCACAGCCACCACCTTCACAACTGCTGCTCCTGCTTGGACCTCCTCCACTGCCACCACCATGTGGCAACCGCAGGACCCTGGCATGGCCTTCCGCAGGACCACTAACATGCAGCAGCTGCCGGACCTTGGCCTGGCCTTCCCCCCCACCACAACAATGCCATTGCCGGACCCTGGCCTGGCCTTACCCGCCACCACAACAATGCCGCTGCCGGACCCTGGCCTGTCGTTCCCTGCCACCACAACAATGCCGCTGCAAAGGCACACGGACCGTGACAGGTCGGCCACCACGGCCAGGCCGATACCAATGAGCCCAACGAGGCTCCCCGGAAAGCAGCGCCAATCACAGAAAGGGAAAGGCAAAAAAACAAAAGATAGCTATCCCTCCCCCCTCAACGAAAAAATGTGTCTGTAATGTCTGGTTTGTCTCACCCTTCCAGTGTGTCTCTGCCCTCTCATGTGTCTAGCCCAATCCCTGAATTTCCAGACCCCAGTAATTTTATTGCACCTTCTCCAGCCACCCCTGCGTCGTCCACAGTTAGCCAGTCCTCACAGCTCCACACCCCCCATTTCCGTCAATCAACCCCAAGCAGGCGCAGTTAATTTTATTTTTTGGTTGTTTTGTTAAAATAAATGATCATTTTTTTGCCCCCAATAAGGTTTGGTTTATTGTGTATATCACCGCCGGCAACACACACCGTGCGCCAAATAAAAAAATGCGCCGCACACTTTATTTTTTTGCCACCTCCTAGCTCCTAAAGTTAGTAAGTACAACACTGCAGCTTTGTGTGTGTTTGGTATAGAGCAGTGTTCCCCAGCTCCGGTCCTCAAGAGCCACCAACAGGTCATGTTTTCAGTATTACCTTAGTATTGCACAGGTGATAGTTGCATCACATGCACAGGCATTAATTCCATCACCTGTGCAATAGTAAGGAAATCCTGAAAACATGACCTGTTGGTGGCTCTTGAGGACCGGAGTTGGAGAACACTGGTATAGAGATATGAGGTGGCCCAAAAAAATAATACTTGTATTTTCTCCATAATCTTTTCTTTCTGTTTACTCTGTGACTTTGTGTCTCTGACTGAAGAGAAAATTGTAGTAATACACAGCAGAATACACAGCAGAACTATACTCAACAGGTCATGTGTTCAAAAAATCATTAGTTATGACACCTGACCTGGTGAGTAGAGAAATGCCTTATATTACCTCAATTTTTTCTTCTGTGTACATAAAATGTATTTCACACAAAGTGAAGGGACGATGGAGGTCATACAAGGCATATCTATAGTCACCAGGACATGTGTCAGAAATAATGAATTCATGAGGCATTTACTTGTGCATCATGAATTCATTATTTCTGACACCTGACTTGAGGACTATAGATCTGTTTTGTAGGCTGCCGTCATACTAGCAGTATTTGGTCAGTATTTTACATCACTATTGGTAAGCCAAAACCACGACTGGAACAATGTGAGAAAAAGTATAATAAAAACATATGCACCACTTCTGCATTTATCACCCACTCATGGTTTTGGCTTACAAATACAGATGTAAAGTACAGAACAAATACTGCTAATGTGACAGCACCAAACAGCCATCGTCTCTTCAGTCTGCATCAAATAGCTACTGTTGAACCGAGGCAGGACGCAATGACGTCAACAACCTAAGCCCAAAAAACCAAAGTGGTTTTGATAGGAAATACATAGGAGACATAGTCAACATAATAAAACACGTATTTTATTAACAACAAACATTAGTAACATTTAAAACATAACTGGTACAGACCCAAAGTCAACAGGACATTTTACATATTATTGTCCTGCCATGCCACACGTCCTATCTCAGAATCAAAAAAGGCAGCAAATTGGTCCCGCATGTGGCCAACTTCAACAGTTGACTGCAGCGGGTGATGCCGGTAATCAGGCAAAGGGTTTGCAGCTTGTTCATCAAGTTCAATGTTGGGTCGCTCCTTAGCCAGAATGTAATTGTGGAGAACCATACAGGCTTTTACCACCTCATCCACTGTCTCCATTTTTAGATTTATGGCTGTTGCAAGAATGTGCCATTTTGAGACCATAATCCCAAAGGCACACTCTACTGTTCTCCGGGCCCTGGTGAGTCTGTAGTTATAGATCCGTTTTGTGCGGTTCAAGTCCTGACTGGAATATGGTTTCAGTAGGTTTTCACACATCTGAAAGGCCTCATCCCCAACCATAACAAATGGCATCGGTGGGCCTTGAGTGTTGGGGAGAGGTCGTGGCTGTGGAAAATTAAAATTTTTGCCATAAACACGTCGGCCCATATCCGAGTTTTTGAAAGTCTGGGAATCGTTGCCATGGCCAAAAGCTCAAATGTCAACGGCGATAAAGCGAGAGTCCGCATCAGCTATTGCCATGAGAACTACTGAAAAATATTTTTTATAGTTGAAGAACTCTGATCCCGTTCTGGCTGGTTTGATAATCCGGATGTGCTTTCCATCCACCGCACCCAAACAGTTGGGGAAATCACACACAGTCCAGAATTTATCAGCAATTGCCATTCACATGTCCTCGGTCTTTATGGGTATAAATTCTTGACGGAGAACGTTCCACAAAGCCCGGCAGGTGTCCAAAACTATTCTGGACAGGGTGGAAATTCCAAACTGGTACTGGAAGTGGAGGGATGACAAGCTCTCTCTGGTTGCCAGAAATATGTAATAAAATAAACAAAAAATAAATTACAATCAATTCTATTTATGGTGTTATTCTGCTAAAGACATAAAGGAAAATACAAAGAATACATGTCAGACCAACGATAATTATGACTGGCATTTGGCATTAGGTGTCATACGCTTAGCAGATTCCAAACATAAAAGATTTTTATTATCGATAATTACCATGACCGGATGTACTGCCCCCTCCAAAAGATGTTGCCACTCTTCAAAAGCCCACTTCATTGCTAAGAGTTCCCTGTTACCAATGTCAATTTTTCTCAGCGGACAACAGTTTATTTGAAAAGTAAACACACAGACGCCATTTACTTGGAGATGCGACAATACAACCCCTCCACTTCAGACGTGTCAACGTCTACAATGAATGGTTGAGCTGCATCAGGCTGTATAAGAATCGGCATGGAAGCAAAACATTTCTTTGAAGTAATAAAATGCCTTACTGGCCGGACTGGACCACTTGGAAAAGTCCATCACTTTCCTGGTCATATCTGTCAGAACTTACGGTAGTTGGCGAAACCCAAAAACCTTTGTAAAGCCTTTAAGTTTTCAGGACGATCCCAATCCAGTACCGCCCTGACTTTCGTCGGACCTATGTGACCACTGGTGGACGATAAGTAATAACCCAGAAAAGGGATCTGATGGTTTGATAAACAATTTATTGTCACTGAGTATCTGTAAGATCTGCCTGACATGTACCTGGTGTAACTCGTGGTCAGGCAAATAAATTAATATATCATCAAGATAGACCACCACAAATCTACCTACCAGGTGATAAAAAATGTAATTTATCAAGTGCTGGAAGATGGCCGGAGCATTCGTCAACACAAATGGCATCACAAGGTTTTCATAGTATCCCTCAGGTGTATTAAAAGCTGTCTTCCACTCATTCTCTCCTTAATTTGAATGTGATTACATCCATCCCAGCTGTCCAGTTTAGAAAAACATTTTGACTCGATGATCTGGTTAAGGAGGTACCTCCAGAGGCGTAGCTAGAGCTTTTGCCGCCCGGGGCTGTTCCCGAGTTTGGCGCCCTTCCCCCCCCCCCCGGCTCAATACACACAAAGGTTACCAAAAATGGTTTTCCTGTTTTGTAGAACTTAAACTGGGCCTAATGGTGTCACCCCCACATGCCACACCTGTGACTTAATACCACCACACCATGACCAGGCCACATAGTGACCGAATAATACTACATACAAGGGACAAATACCACCGCACCATTTCCAGACCACATATTACCACCACATAGTGACTGAATACTACAATACTGATCAGTAATAAAAAAAAACCCACAATACTATCACCATAAGTGCCAGTATTCACAGGAGATCTGTACTTAGTATGCAGTGTCTGTGTAGAGGTAATACAGAGATCACTGGTGACATTATACACAGGACCTCTATATAGTATACAGTGTATAGTGTCAGTGTATAGGTAACACTGACTCACCAGTGACGTCTCTAGGTGAAGTCCTTCATCTTTCATCCAGCACAGACCGCCATCATTCCTTCCAGCCAGGACTCGTTTCTGCAGGAAATAACACAGTTATCTCGAGCTCCGCTTGCAGAACACATTACTTAATTTTTCACAACTTCTACATTACATCACATGAAGAAAAAAAGGTGATATAGTGTCACTCTGCACAGTAACAGGCCTGCCCCTCATTTAAAACAGTATACTCAAAAAATAAAATAAACACATCACTGCAGTAATAATATCCCTTAATTATCCCCTATGGTAACACTATTCCCCACCCTGGCCCCGTTTATCTCATTCCTGGCTCCAGCCATATGTTCTCGCATCCTGCCCTCATGAGTATCCATTCTACCCCATATGATCTCCCCATCCTGCCCCACCAGCCTCCATCGTATCCGTCCTGCCCCATGATCCAATCCTGCCCCGTATCTACATTCTGCCCATGCCTCAAGTACTGCCACCAGTGTGTCCAGCATATTACCCCCATGTTGTCCAGCAATCTGCCCCAGTGTGTCCAGCATATTACCCCCATGTTGTCCAGCAATCTGCCCCAGTGTGTCCAGCATATTACCCCCAGTGTGTCCAGCAATCTGCCCCAGTATGTCCAGCACTGCCCCCAGTGTGTCCAGCAATCTGCCCCAGTGTCCAGCCTTTCCCCAGTGTGTCCAGCAGTCTGCCCCAGTGTGTCCAGCATATTACCCCCAGTGTCCAGCATTGCCCCAGTGTGTCCAGCATATTACCCCCAGTGTGTCCAGCAATCTGCCCCAGTGTCCAGCATTGCCCCAGTGTGTCCAGAAGTCTGCCCCAGGGTCTCCAGCATTGCCTCAATGTGTCCAGAAATCTGCCCCAGGGTCTCCAGTATTGCCCCAGTGTGTCCAGCAATCTGCCCCATGGTCTCCTATATTGGCCCAGTGTGTCCAGCATTCTGCCCCATGGTCTCCAGTATTGCCCCGGTGTGTCCAGCAATCTGCCCCATGGTCTCCAGTATTGCCCCGGTGTGTCCAGCAATCTGCCCCATGGTCTCCAGTATTGCCCCAGTATGTCCAGAAGTCTGCCCCAGGGTCTCCAGCATTGCCTCAATGTGTCCTGAAATCTGCCCCATGGTCTCCAGTATTCAGTGTGTCCAGCAATCTGCCCCATAGTCTCCTGTATTGCCCCAGTGTGTCCAGCATTCTGCCCCATGGTCTCCAGTATTGCCCCAGTGTGTCCAGCATTCTGCCCCATGGTCTCCAGTATTGCCCCAGTGTGTCCAGCAATCTGCCCCATGGTCTCCAGTATTGCCCCAGTATGTCCAGAAGTCTGCCCCAGGGTCTCCAGCATTGCCTCAATGTGTCCTGAAATCTGCCCCATGGTCTCCAGTATTCAGTGTGTCCAGCAATCTGCCCCATAGTCTCCTGTACTGCCCCAGTGTGTCCAGCATTCTGCCCCATGGTCTCCAGTATTGCCCCAGTGTGTCCAGCAATCTGCCCCATAGTCTCCTGTATTGCCCCAGTGTGTCCAGCAATCTGCCCCATGGTCTCCTGTATTGCCCCAGTGTGTCCAGCAATCTGCCCCATGGTCTCCTGTATTGCCCCAGTGTGTCCAGCATTCTGCCACATGGTCTCCTGTATTGCCCCAGTGTGTCCAGCATTCTGCCCCATGGTCTCCAGTATTGCCCCAGCGTGTCCAGCAATCTGCCCCATAGTCTCCTGTATTGCCCCAGTGTGTCCAGCATTCTGCCCCATGGTCTCCAGTATTGCCCCAGTGTGTCCAGCAATCTGCCCCATAGTCTCCTGTATTGCCCCAGTGTGTCCAGCAATCTGCCCCATGGTCTCCTGTATTGCCCCAGTGTGTCCAGCAATCTGCCCCATAGTCTCCTGTACTGCCCCAGTGTGTCCAGCATTCTGCCCCATGGTCTCCAGTACTGCCCCAGTGTGTCCAGCAATCTGCCCCATGGTCTCCAGTATTGCCCCAGTGTGTCCAGCATTCTGCCCCAGCCCCAGACAGTCAGACATAAAGAGAAAAAAAAAAAGTAAAATCCTCACCTCT
Organism: Ranitomeya imitator; assembly: GCF_032444005.1. Lineage (NCBI taxonomy): Eukaryota > Metazoa > Chordata > Amphibia > Anura > Dendrobatidae > Ranitomeya > Ranitomeya imitator. The sequence goes on along the minus strand of NC_091282.1, from coordinate 1,236,037,467 downwards.
CCCATTCCTAGCGCAGGTCCGGTGCGGTGCAGCCAGTCAGCGTCTCTCCGGCTCTGCGACGCTCAGGACAGAGAGGCAGAGCGGCGCGCACAGTAGTGACGTCATCGCGCCCTCTGCCCTGAGACGTCGCAGAGTCAGAGGACGCTGAAGCCGCAGGAACCAGGAGAGGTGAGTATTAGAGCGGGGGGCGGAGGCGGGGGCGGGGCCCGGTGGTGGGGGGAGATGGCCGAAGAATTAAAGGGGCGTCTTTTTTTTTTTTTTTTCTTCTTCTCCTGCAGCGCCGGCCGCCCCCCGCATTGTGCCGCCCGGGGCGGACCGCCCCCCCCGCACCCTCCTTCCTACGCCACTGGGCACCTCTATTTTGAGAACACATCCTCAAAGTATTTCGGCAAAGACCAGTTATCCACCCTGGCAACTGGGTTCCCAAGTAGTGTCCTTGACAGTACTCACTCCACCTTAGCATCTCTCAAGTCTTTCAGACGACTACAGGTCCTTCTCAAAAAATTAGCATATAGTGTTAAATTTCATTATTTACCATAATGTAATGATTACAATTAAACTTTCATATATTATAGATTCATTATCCACCAACTGAAATTTGTCAGGTCTTTTATTGTTTTAATACTGATGATTTGAACCCCATAGAGAATCTGTGGGATATTGTGAAGAGAAAGTTGAGAGACGCAAGACCCAACACTCTGGATGAGCTTAAGGCCGCTATTGAAGCATCCTGGGCCTCCATAACATCTCAGCAGTGTCACAGGCTGATTGCCTCCATGCCACGCCGCATTGAAGCAGTCATTTCTGCCAAAGGATTCCCCACCAAGTATTGAGTGCATAACTGAACATTATTATTTGTTGTTTTTTTTGTTTGTTATTAAAAAACACTTTTATTTGATTGGATGGGTGAAATATGCTAATTTATTGAGACAGGTTTTTTGGGTTATCAGGAGTTGTATGCCAAAATCATCAGTATTAAAACAATAAAAGACCTGACAAATTTCAGTTGGTGGATAATGAATCTATAATATATGAAAGTTTAATTGTAATCATTACATTATGGTAAATAATGAAATTTAACACTATATGCTATTTTTTTTAAGAAGGACCTGTACATTATTATGCAATGTCAGCCATGGTAGTCCAATAACCACAGGACAAGGCAAGCCCCCTAGCACATAACAATGAATAAATTCCAAGAACATGGCCCCTACCTACACATGTATCCCTCGGACGACCGGAGTAAAATACCCCTGGCTCAAAGGTGTGGAGTCAATGGCGATTGTGGATATTGGTCTGGGTAGTTTACATGTCTTTAGACCCTGGTCCTGGATGAACCTGTGAGTCAAATTAAACTCAGCCCATCTGCCCAAAAAGGCTGAAAAAAAAACCTTACTTTTGTCAATATGGATCTCAGCCAGTAAAAAAAAATTGTGCCCACTGAGGAAATATGTACACCTTAGAACCAGGCAGTAAGAACTAACACTGGTAAACCCTACAGTGAAGGAAATAATTATTTGATCCCTTGCTCATTTTGTAAGTTTGCTCACTGACAAAGACATGAACAGTCTATAATTTTAAGGGTAGGTTAATTTTAACATTGACAGATAGAATATCAAAAATATAATCCAGAAAATCACATTGTATAAATTATATACATTTATTTGTATTTTGCAGTGATCCAAGAAGTATCGTTTCTCCCTGCGGAGAGTGACATGTTAAGGATGTCGAGGTGAGGAGACTTAAAGCCGCAATGCTCCTCTGGGAAATATGCAAGTTGCATTGCGGCTTTAAGTCTCCTCACCTCGACATGCTTAACATGTCACTCTCCGCAAAGAGAAACGATACTTCTTGGATCCCGGTCAGACACCTCTCACTCAGCCAAACTAGATCTCCACTTTGCACTGACAAGGAGCAGTAACACAGTGTCTGCAAATTGAGATTCTGGTTTGGCTTTTATCCTAAGTCATGCGACAAGGCTCGTTAAAGGGTCGACATTGACTGTTAGGATTGCTACTTCCAATAAAGTGGCACTAGAGTTCTAGTCATCTTCCTCTCTGAAGAGACAATTTGCATATTTCCCAGAGGAGCATTGCGGCTTTAAGTCTCCTCACCTCGACATCCTTAACATGTCACTATCCACAAGGAGAAATGATACTTCTTGGATCCCGGTCAGACGCCTCTCCACTTTGCACTGACGAGGGGCAGTACCCCGAAACACAGTGTCTGCAAATTGAGATTCTGGTTTGGTATTTGATCCCCTACCAACCATTAAGAGTTCTGGCTCCTGCAGACCAGTTAGATGCTCTTAATCAACTCATCACCTGCATTAAAGACAGCTGTCTTACATAGTCACCTTTATAGAAGACTGCTGACTCAATTAATCAGTTTTAACCTCTACAACATGGGCAATACCAAAGGGCTTTATGAGGATATCAGGGACAAGATCATAGACCTGCACAAAGCTGGAATGGGCTTCAAAACCATAAGTAAGATGCTGGGTGAGAAGGAGACAACTGTTGGTGCAATAGTAAGAAAATGGAAGAAATACAAAATGACTGTCATTCGACATCGATCTGGGGCACTATGCAAAATATCACCTCGTGGTGTATTCTTGATCATGCGGAAGGTGAGAGATCAGCTAAAACTACACAGGGGAACTTGTTAATGATCTCAAGACAGCTGGGACCACAGTCACCAAGAAAACCATTGGTAACACATCACGCCGTAAAGGTGTAAAGTCCTGCAGTGCCCACAAGGTCCCCCTGCTCAAGAAGGCACATGTGTAGGCCCGTCTGAAGTTTGCCAATGAACACCTGGATGATTCTGTGAGTGATTGGTGCGAAGGTGCTGGGGTCAGATGAGACAAAAATTAGGTCTTTGGCATTAATTCAACTCGCCATGTTTGGAGAAAGAGAAATGTCGCCTATAACCCAAAGAACACCGTCCCCACTGTCAAGCATAGAGGTGGAAACATTATGTTTTGGGGGTGTTTCTCTGCAAAGGCTACTTCAATGCATTAATGGGAGAATGGATGGAGTCATGTACTGTAAAATCCTGAGTGACAACCTCCTTCCCTCCGCCAGGACATTAAAAATGGGTTGTGGCTGAGTCTTCCAGCAAGACAATGACCCAAAACATACAGCCATGGCAACAAAGGAGTGGCTCAAAAAGAAGCACATTAAGGTCATGGAGTGGCCTAACCAGTCTCCAGAGCTTAATCCCTTAAAAAACTTATGAAGGGAATTGAAGCTCCAAGTTACCAAGCGACAGCCTCAAAATCTTAACCCCTATCTGACCTCGGACGGTATAGTACGTCCGAGGTCAGATCCCCTGCTTTGATGCAGGGCTCCGCGATCTGCCCGCACCTATTAACTAGTTAAATGCCGCTGTCAATCGCAGACAGCGGCATTTAACTACCGCCGGAAATGACGTCATCGCCGACCCCCATCACATGATCGGTGGTCGGCGATGCATCTGGATGGTAACCATAGAGGTCCTAGAGACCTCTATGATTACTGATGACCGGTGGCTGTGAGCGCCACCCTGTGGTCGGCGCTCACAGCACACCTCCATTTCTGCTACATAGCAGCGATCAGCAGATCGCTGCTATGTAGCAGAGCCGATCGAGTTGTGCCTGCTTCTAGCCTCCCATGGAGGCTATTGAAGCATGGCAAAAGTAAAAAAAAAAAGTAAAAAAAAATGTGAAAAAAAAAAAATATATATAAAAGTTTAAATCACCCCCCTTTCGCCCCAATCAAAATAAATCAATAAAAAAAAATCAAATCTACACATATTTGGTATCGCCGTGCTCAGAATCGCCCGATCTATCAATTAAAAAAAAGCATTAACCTGATCGCTAAACGGCGTAGCGAGAAAAAAATTCGAAATGCCAGAATTACGTTTTTTAGGTCGCCGCAACATTGCATTAAAATGCAATAACGGGAGATCAAAAGAACGTATCTGCACCAAAATGCTATAATTAAAAACGTCATCTCGGCACGCAAAAAATAAGCCCTCAACCGACCCCAGATCACGAAAAATGGAGACGCTACGAATATCGGAAAATGGCGCAATTTTTTTTTTTTTTTAGCAAAGTTTGGAAATTTGTTTTCACCACTTAGATAAAAAATAACCTAGTCATGTTAGGTGTCTATGAACTCGTACTGACCTGGAGAATCATAATGTTAAGTCGGTTTTAGCATTTAGTGAACCTAGCAAAAAAGCCAAACAAAAAACAAGTGTGGGATTGCAATTTCACCGCACTTGGAATTTTTTTCCCGTTTTCTAGTACATGACATGCTAAAACCAATGATGTCGTTCAAAAGTACAACTCGTCCCGCAAAAAATAAGCCCTCATATGGCCAAATTCACGGAAAAATAAAAAAGTTATGGCTCTGGGAAGGAGGGGAGTGAAAAACGAACACGGAAAAATGAAAAATCCCAAGGTCATGAAGGGGTTAATGATGTAGAGATGATCTGCAAAGAGGAATGGACCAAAATTCCTCCTGATAGGTGCGCAAACCTCATCATCAACTACAAAAAACGTCTGACTGTTGTGCTTGCCAACAAGTGTTTTACCACCAAGTATTAAGTCTTCTTTGCCAGAGGGACCAAATACTTATTATTTCTCACTGCAAAATGCAAATGAATGTATATAATTTATACAATGTGATTTTCTGGATTTTATTCTTGATATTCTATCTCTCAATATTAAAATTAACCTACCCTTAAAGGGAACCTGTCACCCCCAAAATCAAAGGTGAGCTAAGCCCACCGGCATCAGGGGCTTGTCTACAGCATTCTGGAATGCTGTAGATATGCCCTCGATGTAACCTGAAAGATGAGAAAAACAGGTTAGATCATACTCACCTGGGCGGGCAGGTGGTCCGATCCGATGGGCGTCGCGGTCTGGGCCTCCTATCTTCATAGGATGACGTCCTCTTCTTGTCTTCATGCTGCGGCTCCGGTGCAGGCGTACTTTGTCTGCCCCGGAGGACAGAGCAAAATACTGCAGTGCGCAGGCGCCGGGCCTCTCTGACCTTTCCCGGTGCCTGTGCACTGCAGTACTTTGCTCTGCCCTCAACAGGGCAAAGTACGCTTGTGCCGGAGCCGCAGCGTGAAGACAAGAAGAGGACATGATCGTAAGAAGATGGGAGGCGCTGGACCGGACCGCGACACCCATCGGATCGGACCGCAGCAGGAACCCCCCTGGGTGAGTATAATATAACCTCTTTTTCTCATCTTTCAGGATACATCGGGGGCTTATCTACAGCATTCCAGAATGCTGTAGATAAGCCCCTGATGCAGGTGGGCTTAGCTCACGTTCGATTTTGGGGGTGACAGGTTCCCTTTAAAATTATAGACTGTTCATGTCTTTGTCAGTGGGCAAACTTACAAAATCAGCAAGGGATCAAATAAATAATTATTTCCTTCACTGTAAGTGCCAGAGGAGAGCATATATAGTATTGCAGAGGGGAGTGGCCAACACTGAACAGCTCAGATCATCCAAGTAAGAAAGCTCCAGGAGCATCAACTGAACAGATTAACCCTTGCACTGCTAGCAAGGAAAAAAACTTGCACATCATACAATGGTGAAGTACTTCTAATCAGTGCAGGAGTACGTGAAACCAAACACTCCAGAGGAGAGCATATATACTGTAGTATAGCAGAGGGGAGTGGCCAACACTGAACAGCTCAGATCATCCATGTAGGAAAGCTCCAGGAGCATCAACTGAACAGATTAACCCTTGCACTGATAGCAAGGAAAAATCTTGCACAGTTTAATGTGATGGTGAAGTACTTCTAATCAGTGCAGGAGTACGTGAAACCAACACTCCATCATGGCATCGCTACGACCAGTACAGGGAGAGTCAGGTGGAAGTGCTCTATAAAGGGATTTTGTGGTGTAAATAAATAATCCCCTCTACACTGGATACATGAAACTATTACATTGGTGTGTGTCCCACGGCTAGGACCCTCCACCAGTGACTAGAATGGGGTGGTGACTTGTGTTCGCCATTCTCCTTGGCTGGAAGACCTCAGCCAAGAGGAGCTGAATGAACGAGAGCCGATGTAAGAATGATCATATATCCAGTGAATTGGTGATAAATAGACTAGATTGGAATATTCCTTTCAAATGTAAGATGTAACTCTTCAGAACAAGCTGTTGTATGTACTATACATGAGGAATAACACTACTTCTGCCCATTATATCACTTTTATCCTAAATTTGTAGCCTCGTTTTCCTTCTGAAGGCTCGATTCCTAATTCTCACTCGTCTCTGAGCTGGTGGGGGAAGACTCGCTGCTATGATGTCTTCCATACACAGAACACACAGGCATGAGGGATTCCTGCTCTCCTACCTCTATGTTGCACATGCCCAGAAGCAACAGCAGGGTGGAGGATATTATATATCAGTACTGAGCAGTGTATCTGTGAATCCAGGAATGGAGTGAAACAAACAAGCAGCTCCACCAACTGTGTGTCAGTTCTTCTCTGATTCTGCTGGCTCACAAGTGGAGAAAGAAGAAGACTTCTCTAATAAGATATATGAGTTATTAGGATAAATGTAAGCAGGTTTTGCTTTTTGTCACAATCTCCATTTTGTCCTCAGATCTCAGAAGAAATTAAGTTGTGTGAAGGAGAGGAGTGCGCTTATCTCAGGAACTCCAGGAAAAACCTGCTAAAGAACATATTGGTGAGAATCTACTGTATGGAATACAAGAGACGCTGTCAGATTATTTTAACTCCTTCCCGCTTGCGGCTTTTTTTTTCATGTTTGGCCTTTCATTTTTTTCCTCCCCTTTTTCTAAGAGCCACAACTTTTTAATTTTTCCAAGGACTAAACGACTTCATTCATTTTACCATATAGGATAAGTTCACACTAGGCATTTTTTCATTTTTTTTTTATTTTCTTTCAACAAAACCTGATCTCTTGGCAGGAAAGAAGCTGCAGAAAAAGGCATGTTTTTTTCTTGTTTTTTTTCACAGCTTTTTTGCTACAGTTTTGGCATACTAGATTTGTCTCTTGTATATGCCGATAATCTTTAGTGTTAACAAAATAATGTTCTATTCCTATCAATCAGGTTTTGGCAGAACATAACATGATACCTGCGTTTTTTCAGTGTTTTTTCACCGCCCATTCAAGTCAATGGGTGAGAAACGCTGAAAAAACTCTGAAAAAAGTGACATGCTCCATTGTGCTAAAAACCAGGCAAAGCACAAAATACTGATGACACAAAAAACCAATGTGTGTGCATGAGATTTCTGAAATCTCACTGGCTTTACTGGTACTGTAAGAAGCAGCTGAAAATTTGCATAAAAAAACGCATAAAAAAGTAGCAAAAATGACTAGTGTGAACTGAAAAATGAAAACAAAAATTTCCAAGTGTGAAAAAGAAATCTCCATTCCGCCATTGTTTTTCTGTTTTTTTTTTCTCCATTCATTGTGTGGTAAAAGTACTAAACTTGAATTGTTTTGGGGTTTTTTAAGTGGTGAAATTTTTTTTCAAAATTTTTACAATTTTCTGAGACTCGTTACATTTTCATTTTTCCATCAGCGGACCTGTGCGAGCGATTGCATCTTGCGTGGCAAGATGTCATTTTTATTGATACCATTTTGGGTTACATATGATGTTATTGTATTTTTCATTGCTTTTTTTTAGGGAATTGCGGAAACTGAAAAACCGCCATTCTGGAGTTTTAATTTTTTTTCTTTTTACAGTATTTACAGTTCGGTCTGATTAATTTTATGTTTTCATAGATCTGACTTTACCACATGTGTAATTTTTTTCTTTTTCTAAAGGGAATGCTCCAAATGTTATTATTTAAAAAAAAATGTGTTAAATATGTATATACAGTATATATATATATATATATATATATACATACACACACCCATATGTATATATATACACACACACACACACACACACACGTATATATTTGTAAGGGAACAGCTGGCAAGATCCTGGATGGGAGATATGTATGCTGAGAAGATTTTTTTTAATGGGCCCGGATTTTAGGAACGACTGGAATAGCTGGGCGGGACTGGTCATTCCAATCGTCCAACCCAGGAGGGGCAGCTGATGTAAAAGGGCGGCTGAGCTGCTCCATAATGGTCTGGTGGGAGTGAAGGTGGAAAGACCTATAGTTTGCTGTTCAGTTTTGTGTGGAAGCTGACTAGGTATGAGCCTAATTATAACACAGGTGAGCCCTCATTGATGGACACTGCATATATAGTGTAGAACAGCGGCTTTCTCATCCGTGCAGTAATATATATATATATATATATATATACAGGCACGCACATAGACACACATAAATACACTGTAGGGATTCACGCTCTCAGGTAGGCAGTGTTCACAAGGACACTGGGTTCTTTTGTCAAAACAATGTGAATTATATCCACAGCACCAGAACAAAACCATAAATATAAATCCCGACTTTGTCCAGGGACTAAATAAACAACACAAACCCTGGCTACTCATAGATGGCTGAGCTAGTCCCAATATGGCCAAACACAACAGCTATCGTCCATAGCAACCACTGACACTTGCAGTTAGGAGCACAGGGCTTGTATAGTCTTTTCTCACGGAGAGATTCCGGCTTGTCCCTATCTTCAGCTCCATCACACATTTACTCTGGTCAGCTTCCACCAGTTGACTGATTTAGATGAACACGGAGCCTACCTGGCATTGCTACATACCCTCCCCCTTTGCCCACAGCGGGGGGGCTCTGCACCATCTGCCAACAGATGCTTGATGACATGAGGATGACCTAGTAACTCTAAGAACCTGTCCCTATTTTGGGTACCGGTTTTCGGTCATGACAATTTTTAGACTGTGGCAAAGTTCTTGCCCCTTTAACACCTGAAATTTTGGCTTCTGACTAGGCCAACCAACAAGGGGTTTCAAGCGGTTTCATACCCTTCCAGGGTTTTAGTAGGTGGCATTTCTTTTCACTGGTCGATATGCTTTATAGTTGACCTCTACCACTTTTTCCACCACCCTATAGGGTCTCTGACGCTGGGTAAAGAACCTGCTTTTTCCCTTAGGCACTAACACAATTAACCGATACTCAGGCATTAATTGTCTCACTCGAGTCAACTTATTATACCCCCTGGATTTTTCCTCTCGAGCAGGCTCTCTTTTACCTGTCCCTTCACTTTGCTCCCATGACACAAAAAAATCACCATGCCTGGCCCCTTGCAGAAACCGACTATTGGCTCCCGCCTCCTGTTGAACACCATTTACATTTTCCAAAGAGCCTTTTACTGTTAAGTCCCTCAGCTCTGCAGTCCCAAAGTTGTCCTGGGACTCCTCCTGCTCAGGGATATTGGCTTCAGGGAATGCTCCCTCATCCTCCTTTCTAACCAGTACAGTGAATGGAAATTCACCGTATACATCATGCGACCTTCTTACCATAGCTGACTCCTGGCGACATACCGGACTACTGGGTGCTACAACTTTAGCCAAGAAGTCCCAGAAGAATGGAAAAACTTGTCCGATAGTAGCATGCAACAAGTCCTTGACTACTCCCACTAGGTGGGACACAGAATCCCACTCTGTGTGTACTTCGTGGTCCACTACCACTCTTTCCATCTGTGCTGGAGAGCAGGTGTAACAGGTCGAACATCTGGGTCTGATGAGATTTGTCCTTTTGGTAGCTCCAGAGTTGCACCCGTTGGGCCCGGACTACCAGGGTGATGCTAAAACGTGCTATAATCTTCGGCTTGTTGTACTTCTTGGCTTCCTGCAGGGCAAGGTAATAGAATGCTTTCTGGGGTTCCAATGTCAGGTATGGAGCAAGGACCTCTTCCTATTACTACAGAAGCAGTTTCTCTGTCTGCCACCCTCTCAAAGACAATCCGGAAAGCCTCAACGTCATTCTCCAGAGTCCTTTTCTGTAAGGCCTCCCGTACCGTTCGCTTCACCTGACTGTCCTGTGCCCGGACATTTTCTGGTAGGAGAGCTATCTGCTGCTGCTGCTGAACTTGCTAGATCAGTAGTGTGTCGGTTTCCTGTTGGGTCTGCTGCTGCTGTATCTGCTGCACTTGGACCAGTTGCTTAAGAAGCTCCTCCATGCTTCAGGCTGTATCTTCAGCGCTGTAAGTGCCTTTACCTGGGACATTCAATCTTTACACTGCAATCGCCTGTGCTCTCTGAGACCTCACAAACTCATTTCATCCACCAATTGTAGTGATCCACGCTCTCAGGTGGGCAGTAGGCAGCGTTCACACAGGCACTGGGTCTTGCATCAAAACAATGTGACGTTTATTTCCACAGGTTGCACAGTACCAAACAGGAGCTGCGTGCGCTCCATACAGGGTGCGGTGATTGGTGCGGGCTCAGGAGCTGCGTGCGCTCCATACAGGGTGCGGTGATTGGTGCGGGCTCAGGAGCTGCGTGCGATCTATACAGGGTGCTGGTGATTGGTGCGGGCTCAGGAGCTGCGTGCGCTCCATACAGGGTGCTGGTGATTGGTGCAGGCTCAGGAGCTGCGTGCGATCTATACAGGGTGCTGGTGATTGGTGGGGGCTCAGGAGCTGCGTGCGCTCCATACAGGGTGCTGGTGATTGGTGCAGGCTCAGGAGCTGCGTGCGATCCATACAGGGTGCTGGTGATTGGTGCGGGCTCAGGAGCTGCGTGCGATCTATACAGGGTGCTGGTGATTGGTGCGGGCTCAGGAGCTGCGTGCGCTCCATACAGGGTGCTGGTGATTGGTGCAGGCTCAGGAGCTGCGTGCGATCTATACAGGGTGCTGGTGATTGGTGGGGGCTCAGGAGCTGCGTGCGCTCCATACAGGGTGCGGTGATTGGTGCGGGCTCAGGAGCTGCGTGCGATCTATACAGGGTGCTGGTGATTGGTGCGGGCTCAGGAGCTGGGAGCGCTCCATACAGGGTGCAGTGATTGGTGCGGGCTCAGGAGCTGCGTGCGCTCCATACAGGGTGCTGGTGATTGGTGCAGGCTCAGGAGCTGCGTGCGATCTATACAGGGTGCGGTGATTGGTGCGGGCTCAGGAGCTGCGTGCGATCTATACAGGGTGCTGGTGATTGGTGCGGGCTCAGGAGCTGCGTGCGCTCCATACAGGGTGCTGGTGATTGGTGCGGGCTCAGGAGCTGCGTGCGATCTATACAGGGTGCTGGTGATTGGTGCGGGCTCAGGAGCTGCGTGCGCTCCATACAGGGTGCTGGTGATTGGTGCAGGCTCAGGAGCTGCGTGCGCTCCATACAGGGTGCGGTGATTGGTGCGGGCTCAGGAGCTGCGTGCGATCTATACAGGGTGCTGGTGATTGGTGCGGGCTCAGGAGCTGCGTGCGCTCCATACAGGGTGCTGGTGATTGGTGCAGGCTCAGGAGCTGCGTGCGCTCCATACAGGGTGCGGTGATTGGTGCGGGCTCAGGAGCTGTGTGCGATCTATACAGGGTGCGGTGATTGGTGCGGGCTCAGGAGCTGCGTGCGCTCCATACAGGGTGCTGGTGATTGGTGCAGGCTCAGGAGCTGCGTGCGATCTATACAGGGTGCGGTGATTGGTGCGGGCTCAGGAGCTGCGTGCGATCTATACAGGGTGCTGGTGATTGGTGCGGGCTCAGGAGCTGCGTGCAATCTATACAGGGTGCTGGTGATTGGTGCAGGTTCAGGAGCTGCGTGCGCTCCATACAGGGTGCGGTGATTGGTGGGGGCTCAGGAGCTGCGTGCGCTCCATACAGGGTGCGGTGATTGGTGCAGGCTCAGGAGCTGCGTGCGCTCCATACAGGGTGCGGTGATTGGTGCGGGCTCAGGAGCTGCGTGCGCTCCATACAGGGTGCGGTGATTGGTGCGGGCTCAGGAGCTGCGTGTGCTCCATACAGGGTGCTGGTGATTGGTGGGGGCTCAGGAGCTGCGTGCGCTCCATACAGGGTGCGGTGATTGGTGCAGGCTTATGAGCTGCGTGTGCTCCATACAGGGTGCTGGTGATTGGTGCGGGCTCAGGAGCTGCGTGCGATCTATACAGGGTGCTGGTGATTGGTGGGGGCTCAGGAGCTGCGTGCGCTCCATACAGGGTGCGGTGATTGGTGCAGGCTCAGGAGCTTCGTGTGCTCCATACAGGGTGCTGGTGATTGGTGCGGGCTCAGGAGCTGCGTGCAATCTATACAGGGTGCTGGTGATTGGTGGGGGCTCAGGAGCTGCGTGCGCTCCATACAGGGTGCGGTGATTGGTGCAGGCTCAGGAGCTTCATGTGCTCCATACAGGGTGCTGGTGATTGGTGCGGGCTCAGGAGCTGCGTGCGCTCCATACAGGGTGCGGTGATTGGTGCGGGCTCAGGAGCTGCGTGCGCTCCATACAGGGTGCGGTGATTGGTGCAGGCTCAGGAGCTGCGTGCGATCTATACAGGGTGCTGGTGATTGGTGGGGGCTCAGGAGCTGCGTGCGCTCCATACAGGGTGCGGTGATTGGTGCGGGCTCAGGAGCTGCGTGCGCTCCATACAGGGTGCGTGTGATTGGTGCAGGCTCATGAGCTGCGTGTGCTCCATACAGGGTGCTGGTGATTGGTGCGGGCTCAGGAGCTGCGTGCGATCTATACAGGGTGCGGTGATTGGTGCGGGCTCAGGAGCTGCGTGTGCTCCATACAGGGTGCTGGTGATTGGTGGGGGCTCAGGAGCTGCGTGCGCTCCATACAGGGTGCGGTGATTGGTGCAGGCTTATGAGCTGCGTGTGCTCCATACAGGGTGCTGGTGATTGGTGCGGGCTCAGGAGCTGCGTGTGCTCCATACAGGGTGCTGGTGATTGGTGAGGGCTCAGGAGCTGCGTGCGCTCCATACAGGGTGCGGTGATTGGTGCAGGCTTATGAGCTGCGTGTGCTCCATACAGGGTGCTGGTGATTGGTGCGGGCTCAGGAGCTGCGTGCGATCTATACAGGGTGCTGGTGATTGGTGGGGGCTCAGGAGCTGCGTGCGCTCCATACAGGGTGCGGTGATTGGTGCAGGCTCAGGAGCTTCGTGTGCTCCATACAGGGTGCTGGTGATTGGTGCGGGCTCAGGAGCTGCGTGCAATCTATACAGGGTGCTGGTGATTGGTGGGGGCTCAGGAGCTGCGTGCGCTCCATACAGGGTGCGGTGATTGGTGCAGGCTCAGGAGCTTCATGTGCTCCATACAGGGTGCTGGTGATTGGTGCGGGCTCAGGAGCTGCGTGCGCTCCATACAGGGTGCGGTGATTGGTGCGGGCTCAGGAGCTGCGTGCGCTCCATACAGGGTGCGGTGATTGGTGCAGGCTCAGGAGCTGCGTGCGATCTATACAGGGTGCTGGTGATTGGTGGGGGCTCAGGAGCTGCGTGCGCTCCATACAGGGTGCGGTGATTGGTGCGGGCTCAGGAGCTGCGTGCGCTCCATACAGGGTGCGTGTGATTGGTGCAGGCTCATGAGCTGCGTGCGATCTATACAGGGTGCTGGTGATTGGTGCAGGCTCATGAGCTGCGTGTGCTCCATACAGGGTGCTGGTGATTGGTGCGGGCTCAGGAGCTGCGTGCGATCTATACAGGGTGCGGTGATTGGTGCGGGCTCAGGAGCTGCGTGCGATCTATACAGGGTGCTGGTGATTGGTGCAGGCTCAGGAGCTGCGTGCGCTCCATACAGGGTGCGGTGATTGGTGCGGGCTCAGGAGCTGCGTGCGCTCCATACAGGGTGCGGTGATTGGTGCAGGCTCAGGAGCTGCGTGCGATCTATACAGGGTGCTGGTGATTGGTGGGGGCTCAGGAGCTGCGTGCGCTCCATACAGGGTGCGGTGATTGGTGCGGGCTCAGGAGCTGCGTGCGCTCCATACAGGGTGCGGTGATTGGTGCGGGCTCAGGAGCTGCGTGCGATCCATACAGGGTGCTGGTGATTGGTGCGGGCTCAGGAGCTGCGTGCGATCTATACAGGGTGCTGGTGATTGGTGGGGGCTCAGGAGCTGCGTGCGCTCCATACAGGGTGCGGTGATTGGTGCGGGCTCAGGAGCTGCGTGCGATCTATACAGGGTGCTGGTGATTGGTGCGGGCTCAGGAGCTGCGTGCGATCCATACAGGGTGCTGGTGATTGGTGCGGGCTCAGGAGCTGCGTGCGATCTATACAGGGTGCGGTGATTGGTGCGGGCTCAGGAGCTGCGTGCGCTCCATACAGGGTGCGGTGATTGGTGCGGGCTCAGGAGCTGCGTGCGCTCCATACAGGGTGCGGTGATTGGTGCGGGCTCAGGAGCTGCGTGCGCTCCATACAGGGTGCGGTGATTGGTGCGGGCTCAGGAGCTGCGTGCGATCTATACAGGGTGCTGGTGATTGGTGCGGGCTCAGGAGCTGCGTGCGATCTATACAGGGTGCTGGTGATTGGTGCGGGCTCAGGAGCTGCGTGCGCTCCATACAGGGTGCGGTGATTGGTGGGGGCTCAGGAGCTGCGTGCGATCTATACAGGGTGCTGGTGATTGGTGCGGGCTCAGGAGCTAAGTGCGATCTATACAGGGTGCGGTGATTGGTGCGGGCTCAGGAGCTGCGTGCGATCCATACAGGGTGCGGTGATTGGTGCGGGCTCAGGAGCTGAGTGCGATCTATACAGGGTGCTGGTGATTGGTGCGGGCTCAGGAGCTGCGTGCGATCTATATAGGGTGCTGGTGATTGGTGCGGGCTCAGGAGCTGCGTGCGATCCATACAGGGTGCTGGTGATTGGTGCGGGCTCAGGAGCTGCGTGCGATCTATACAGGGTGCTGGTGATTGGTGCGGGCTCAGGAGCTGGGAGCGCTCCATACAGGGTGCGGTGATTGGTGCGGGCTCAGGAGCTGCGTGCGATCTATACAGGGTGCGAGTGATTGGTGCGGGCTCAGGAGCTGGGAGCGCTCCATACAGGGTGCTGGTGATTGGTGCGGGCTCAGGAGCTGCGTGCGATCTATACAGGGTGCTGGTGATTGGTGCGGGCTCAGGAGCTGGGACCGCTCCATACAGGGTGCTGGTGATTGGTGCGGGCTCAGGAGCTGCGTGCGATCTATACAGGGTGCTGGTGATTGGTGCGGGCTCAGGAGCTGGGAGCGCTCCATACAGGGTGCGGTGATTGGTGCGGGCACAGGAGCTGTGTGCGATCTATACAGGGTGCTGGTGATTGGTGCGGGCTCAGGAGCTGGGACCGCTCCATACAGGGTGCTGGTGATTGGTGCGGGCTCAGGAGCTGCGTGCGATCTATACAGGGTGCTGGTGATTGGTGCGGGCTCAGGAGCTGGGAGCGCTCCATACAGGGTGCGGTGATTGGTGCGGGCTCAGGAGCTGCGTGCGATCTATACAGGGTGCTGGTGATTGGTGCGGGCTCAGGAGCTGGGAGCGCTCCATACAGGGTGCTGGTGATTGGTGCGGGCTCAGGAGCTGGGAGCGCTCCATACAGGGTGCTGGTGATTGGTGCGGGCTCAGGAGCTGCGTGCGATCTATACAGGGTGCTGGTGATTGGTGCGGGCTCAGGAGCTGGGACCGCTCCATACAGGGTGCTGGTGATTGGTGCGGGCTCAGGAGCTGCGTGCGATCTATACAGGGTGCTGGTGATTGGTGCGGGCTCAGGAGCTGCGTGCGCTCCATACAGGGTGCGGTGAATGGTGCGGGCTCAGGAGCTGCGTGCGATCTATACAGGGTGCTGGTTATTGGTGCGGGCTCAGGAGCTGGGACCGCTCCATACAGGGTGCTGGTGATTGGTGCGGGCTCAGGAGCTGCGTGCGATCTATACAGGGTGCTGGTGATTGGTGCGGGCTCAGGAGCTGGGAGTGCTCCATACAGGGTGCGGTGATTGGTGCGGGCTCAGGAGCTGCGTGCGATCTATACAGGGTGCTGGTGATTGGTGCGGGCTCAGGAGCTGGGAGCGCTCCATACAGGGTGCTGGTGATTGGTGCGGGCTCAGGAGCTGGGAGCGCTCCATACAGGGTGCTGGTGATTGGTGCGGGCTCAGGAGCTGCGTGCGATCTATACAGGGTGCTGGTGATTGGTGCGGGCTCAGGAGCTGCGTGTGATCCATACAGGGTGCTGGTGATTGGTGCAGGCTCAGGAGCTGCGTGTGATCCATACAGGGTGCTGGTGATTGGTGCGGGCTCAGGAGCTGCGTGCGATCCATACAGGGTGCTGGTGATTGGTGCGGGCTCAGGAGCTGCGTGCGATCTATACAGGGTGCTGGTGATTGGTGCGGGCTCAGGAGCTGGGAGCGCTCCATACAGGGTGCTGGTGATTGGTGCGGGCTCAGGAGCTGCGTGCGATCTATACAGGGTGCTGGTGATTGGTGCGGGCTCAGGAGCTGCGTGTGATCCATACAGGGTGCTGGTGATTGGTGCAGGCTCAGGAGCTGCGTGTGATCCATAAAGGGTGCTGGTGATTGGTGCGGGCTCAGGAGCTGCGTGCGATCCATACAGGGTGCTGGTGATTGGTGCGGGCTCAGGAGCTGCGTGCGATCTATACAGGGTGCTGGTGATTGGTGCGGGCTCAGGAGCTGCGTGCGATCCATACAGGGTGCTGGTGATTGGTGCGGGCTCAGGAGCTGCGTGCGATCCATACAGGGTGCTGGTGATTGGTGCGGGCTCAGGAGCTGCGTGCGATCCATACAGGGTGCTGGTGATTGGTGCGGGCTCAGGAGCTGCGTGCGATCCATACAGGGTGCTGGTGATTGGTGCGGGCTCAGGAGCTGCGTGTGATCCATACAGGGTGCTTGTGATTGGTGCGGGCTCAGGAGCTGCGTGTGCGCTCCATACAGGGTGCTGGTGATTGGTGCGGGCTCAGGAGCTGCGTGCGATCCATACAGGGTGCTGGTGATTGGTGCGGGCTCAGGAGCTGCGTGCGATCCATACAGGGTGCTGGTGATTGGTGCGGGCTCAGGAGCTGCGTGTGATCCATACAGGGTGCTTGTGATTGGTGCGGGCTCAGGAGCTGCGTGTGATCCATACAGGGTGCTGGTGATTGGTGCGGGCTCAGGAGCTGCGTGTGATCCATACAGGGTGCTGTTGATTGGTGCGGGCTCAGGAGCTGCGTGCGCTCCATATAGGGTGCTGGTGATTGGTGCAGGCTCAGGAGCTGCGTGCGATCCATACAGGGTGCTGGTGATTGGTGCGGGCTCAGGAGCTGCGTGTGATCCATACAGGGTGCTGTTGATTGGTGCGGGCTCAGGAGCTGCGTGTGATCCATACAGGGTGCTGGTGATTGGTGCAGGCTCAGGAGCTGCGTGTGATCCATACAGGGTGCTGGTGATTGGTGCGGGCTCAGGAGCTGCGTGCGCTCCATACAGGGTGCTGCTAACTGGTGGCGGCTCAGGAGCTGCGTGCGCTCCATACAGGGTGCTGGTGATTGGTGCGGGCTCAGGAGCTGCGTGCGCTCCATACAGGGTGCTGCTAACTGGTGGCGGCTCAGGAGCTGCGTGCGCTCCATACAGGGTGCTGGTGATTGGTGCGGGCTCAGGAGCTGCGTGCGCTCCATACAGGGTGCTGGTGATTGGTGCGGGCTCAGGAGCTGCGTGCGCTCCATACAGGGTGCTGCTAACTGGTGGCGGCTCAGGAGCTGCGTGCGCTCCATACAGGGTGCTGGTGATTGGTGCGGGCTCAGGAGCTGCGTGTGATCCATAAAGGGTGCTGGTGATTGGTGCGGGCTCAGGAGCTGCATGCGATCCATACAGGGTGCACAAACAAAATTACAAAAAATCAAACTTCTCCTCCACTCAGTATTCTGTTCTGACTCTCCATTTTGCTTTCTTGCAGGCGGATGTGCTGGCGAGACAGCTGCAGAAGAAGTGACACGTTATCATGAAATTACTCTCCACGTTTCGCCCCGGACCCCCGCCGTGCCACTCTACCATCCCCTCACCCGGGCACGGATCGCCACGTTTGGTTTCTGTCTGGGATTTACAGGACATTCCTCATCCGCCGTCCTCTAGGATCCAGCATTCGTCGCACATGAAGGCGCAGACCTCCGGGGTTTCCTCACTCGTCGCCTTCTCCATTTTCCTGAGATTTTCATAAATAATTTCCGTGTGTTTTCACTGTAGATGGCGCTGAGGGGGTTAATAATGGGACAGGAAATAAAATCCACATCTGGTAATAAAGGTGTCTGGGCCTGTATGTGTGCGTCTGCTGCCCGCCACCAGGGGGCGCCCACTGCACATGGGGGGCGACCTGCTACATTATGGGGTCTACAGGAGGACCGCACATTACCAAATTACCAAAAACAGTCCCAATTGGGAAAATATATTGACGTCTATAAAAATAATCAGATTATGGTGGTCACCTACGGTCTCTTCGCCCCCAGTGATAAAGTTAATGCCCCTCCATCTGTTCTGCTGCGCGGTGCTGCCACCTGCCGGACACATGGGCTGTGTGAAAGCTGAGCACTGGGCGGAGCCGGAGGTGCAGGGACCGCCCCTGCAGGTCACTGGTACAAGCAGCGCCACCTAGTGGTAGTCGTGGGCACCGTTTACACAATATATGATAGCTCCACCCACACATTGGTAAATAGCTCCGCCCACATACCTACCATTGCCGGGTTACTACGAGCACTGCCCACGCACTTTGGACTTGGTAAGTACTGACTCCGCCCACACATCTCTGGATTGGATCATAGCTAGCCTCTGGACACGCCTATATTAGATTGACAACCTCTCCTGGCTCCG
The DNA here is from genome assembly GCF_032444005.1 of Ranitomeya imitator. NCBI lineage: Eukaryota > Metazoa > Chordata > Amphibia > Anura > Dendrobatidae > Ranitomeya > Ranitomeya imitator. The sequence continues at coordinate 1,236,018,846 of NC_091282.1, read as the reverse complement.
CCTCCACATTCTACACTTACATTGCGTTTGCGTCAAGCTCCGCCCATTTACTGGCATTTTTACAGCCACCCACTTACTGGCAAGGCGCCGAACTTGTGACGTCACCCCAAGAGTTAGCCACGCCTTGCAGCCCGGCAGAGCTGTGACATTGGGCGCGTCATCGTTGTGCGCCTCTGGATTGCGTCTCTTCCCAGTGCATGGACAGGCGGTGATCAGAGGAGAGCGGAGCGGGTATGTCACCAGCGCCACGGCGGACCGGTGTAGACGGGGAGAGGGGCACGGATGCGGCTCCGGTGTAGTCATAGACTGGTGACGATCTGAAGTCATGTAACGGCGACCAATGAGAGCTCAGCTTTGAGTTTCCCAGAGCGGATTTGGAGATGAGAGCTGCTCTCTGATTGGTTGTCTAGAGCTGTGGGGTCAGTGACACTTGTGGCCCCCTGTCCTTCCTCACAGACCCGGTCACTATAGAAACCGATGGTTACTGACATTGTGTTTGATTTTCACCCTGATTAGCGCTGGGTGACGGGCGGTGAGAACAGAGCAGAGCGCTATCAGTGATGCATAAAGCCACATTTATAATTTCCCTGCTGGTCAGTCATCGGTCACCCCCGCTCCCGGTGTCCGGCAGCCATGTGTAGCCCCCCGTCACCCAGCGTCATTCTTGATGGGCGATGCTTTATCATCGCCCCATTTGTTTGATCACAGGGTCCGTGATATTAGAGGGGGTTTCCACATCAGATTGATTTTGTCAGGGTTCAGAACAAAAGACGAAAAAATTTGATTCTCTCTTCCCCGTCCCTTTCTTGGCGCCTTCGTGTGTTCCCCCTTCACCGGTTTCCACTTCCTGTTCTCTCTGACTGCTCGGCCAATCAGTAGTGAGCTGTGTGATTGGCTGCAGTGGTCACGTGAACCTGTGTCGGAACTTCTACGCTGCAGTGGTATTTATAGACCGACCGGGCAGTGTTGGTACCAGGAGCGCTGAGGGGTGTCGATTTACAGAAAGAAGTGCTAAAAAGAACGACCTCTCCCTTACTGTTCACATCTGATGCCTTCACCAGGGTGAGCAGACCACCGCCGAGTGCCTGCGGGGGCGCCGAGTGCCTGCGGGGGCGCCGAGTGCCTGCGGGGGCGCCGAGTGCCTGCGGGGGCGCCGAGTGCCTGTGGTCGCCGAGTGCCTGCGGTCGCCGTCATCCTTCCCCACTTGTTTCACATCTATCTCTATGAAGCCAGAGCTGTCAATCAAATAAAAGGGGGTGGAGACTGAGGGAAAACAAGCAGTGAAGGGGTGTTTATATATTTGGAGCACCGAGTGGTGGGTCATTCTGTGCTGAAAGAGTCCCTTTAATATAATTTTTGGTCCTTCTCCTGTATATGTGGCTTCCTTCACCCGTCAGGTGGTGATTGTTTGCAGCGGTGGTTGTTGTTTCCAGTCAATGGTGGAGAATGCCCGTCCCACTTAGAGGTATGGTTTTAGTTGGAGGGCAAATCTGGGGGGTTTCCAGAACTCCGATATAGGACAGGTCATCCATATCAGACTGGTGGGGGTGACTGGTGCTGGATCTCCACCAATCAGCTGTACAGCACAGCTCCTTATAGCACATAGTGGCCGTTCTCAGGTACTGCACCTTGGCTCCCATTGAAGTGACTGTAATCAGGGCTGCAGTACTGATAGCGGCCACTAGACAGTGGACTGAGCTGCAGTTTTCCATCTCTGTATACATTGGGCCGGTGCTTATTCCAGCTGATCGGTGGAGGTATCGGACGCCCATGATGTGATGGTGGTGACTTGTCCTCCGTTATGTTGTCCAAGGTACAATATTTTTTTCTTTCCCTTGGGTGTTTTCTTCTTACAATACTTTTCTTGGGCGTTTCATTGACTCCTTTCATGCCTGCTATCGTGAGATGAATGGACGCGAGCCGCCTGGAGTGTCTTTCCATCGCGCCGCCTGTCCACGCACTGCCCGGCCTCTTATCTCTTGTGGATGTTTCTTCCATCTGATTGCTTTTCTGTGCATCATTGTATATCAGGAAGACACTTATCTTCATTCTCCGTCTACCCCTTTTTTCAGTACTCTTCCAATTCGGTTCCTCAAGACCCATGGCCACTGCACTACGTCGAGGATTTCAAGGAGGCGTTTTCCGCACGACTTCATTTTCATCTTTCACTCGATGGACAAGCGTTAAAAGTACAGATCCACTTGGAAGAATCGCTGATCAGCCCGCTTCCCATTACAAGAAAGTGTGCGGCAATGCTGGAGACCTTCCCGATCCCAAAAGACCTTCAGACTACCCCACAGTGGCCAAGAAGGGGCGACCGCAACGTCTCTACCAGCAGCATAAAAATGCAACCGGTTCGCCGAGAATTAAAAAGTTGGACTTGCCGTCACGTACCCGAGAAAACCTGTCAGAGAAATTTTCAAAGACGTATAGGAAAAGCCGAAATGAGGACATGTACGATGATGTGGAATCGTACAATAGCATGGCCGATCCGAGGGGCTTCCAACAGAGTAGAGCAGAGTACAAGTCTCTGTGCTACGGCTTTGGACAGACTGTGCACACATCCAAGGAAGAAGGCGAAACCCTTCTACACAAAGCGGCTTGTAACGACCTCTCTCCTGCAGAAATTTCAGATTTTTGGGAAAAACTAAGTTGCGTCCCTGAAGACCATATGGGAGACCTAAAATCCAATAAACTTTTTGAGAAATTATGTGGCCACAGCGTTGAAGCCTTACAGCTCTACAGTCATCAAGAACTCATCCGTATCCTCAGAGCCTTCGTCCAACTCAAAATTCCCACGAATCACCCCATTCTGAAGGCCTACGAAAAAGAGTTTAGTGGCCGGGTTTGGTACCTGTCTACCAATGAGTTACTTTTGGTGGCAGATATGTGGAGATGCCTCTCGTTCAGCGTCCCGAAGTTTTTGGACATAATGTACAGTTATATGCACTTGCGTTCTATAAACCTAACTTTAGCCCAGGCCATCCAGCTAATATACATCATCGGTGAAGGGAGACGAGCCCCTGAAGAGTTGATGGAGAAACTCGAGGCAGTGGTCTTAAGATATCTTCAAACCATCAACCTAGAAGAAATCGGGACAGTTTGTCTAGGCTTTTTTAAGACCGGTCATGGCTTATCTGAGTATCTGATGAGAAAATTTGGTGATCTGATCGTAGAAAACATCAATGACATAAGCAACTATTCTTTAGTCAACGTCCTTAAAATGTTCCGCTTCACCCGCGTCGACCATGTGGAGTTTTTTAGGCAAGTTGGAAAGGTGGCCGGTCAACGTATACCCAACATGGGCATTCAGGGCATCATGCATGTTACCCTGTCTTTCGCCTCAATGCATATTCTTGATGAAGATCTCATGAATACAGTCGCCTCGGTCATTCCGGATCGAGTAGTCTACTGTAGGAGCAAAGACATTGCCAAGTTGCTCTGGTCTTTTGGCATCTTGACCTATAATCCACCCAACGCTGACATTTTCTACTCCGTTTTAATTCAAGAAATCTACAAAAATCTTGAAGAATTTCAGAGCTTTCCTGAACACTTCTTGACTTGCCTGATGGCCCTTGCTTTTTGTCAGAGGTTCCCGCTGGATTTAATCAAGGTTGCCCTAAGCGAAGCGTTCATCATTCAGTCATCTAAAATAAGCCTGTTCGAACTGAAGAAGGATCTCTTCACCATAGCCGGTAGTGTAGAGATTGAATGCCCAGAATACACCGGAGAAACCATCTCCCCTGAGCTACGCCAAGACGTTACCCAAATGCTTCTAAATTTCTCCAATCTGGACATCTACGTGAAGGAAGAGGCTCTGGTAGCGGCCTCAATGTTAGAAACCTTGTTGGGAGGTCCTGAGTTCGTAAAGCACCACATGATCTTGCCTCATACTCGATCAAAAGATTTGGAGGTCCACTTTGATATCAACAACAAGCCCATCCCGATAAATGCAAGTATTGTCAAAGCTGAGCGATCGAAGAAGAAACCCATTGGCATCCAAGTCACCGATGACCTCATAAGCCAATTACTGAATAAAAATCTGAACCCTTTTCCTGACGATACTCGGGACGGTCCAAAAAATAAAGATTCTGCCAGAATCACTGAAGACCTCTTGTCCCAGTTGACCACACGAAGGAAACTTGATAAGAAACCTGTTGCTGAGGTTATTAAGCTGGCCCTTCAGGTCAGCAACCGGAATCACTATTGCTATGGTCAGAAACGGCTCTTGGGTCTCCATAACATGAAAAGGAGGCAGCTGCAGAAGTTGGGTTACGTGGTGGTGGAGCTGCCGTACTGGGAGTGGTATCCTCTAACCAAATGCTCCCAGTCGGAAAAACTATCATATCTACATTACAAAGTGTTCGAATCACTGGACCAAGCGAGGTGACGGATGGCTGGGTCTGTAGTGCTGACCACTGATCATCACAATCCAAAGGACAAAGTCATCAATGACCGACCAACACGGAACTGATCCAATCGGTTTATTCATTCACGAGAAGTAATAGTCGTGACACAAGAAAATGATATCTCCAGCCCTCTCCTCCATGCTATTTACTGTGAATAAAAAAAGATGGTTGGATTTATTTTTGTCTGTGTAGTGTCAGATTTATTGTTTTCTGCCGATTTGAATTCGTGTTTGGTGCATTTAAATCGCAAAGTAAAAAAAAAATTCTTTGGGGAGGGATAAGTGAAAATAGCAAATATTATATAAGCATATTATACTCCTCCTCTTTCCCCCCGCCTTCCCTCTTTCCCCCCGCCTTCCCTCTTTCACCCCGCCTTCCCTCTTTCACCCCGCCTTCCCTCTTTCACCCCGCCTTCCCTCTTTCACCCCGCCTTCCCTCTTTCACCCCGCCTTCCCTCTTTCACCCCGCCTTCCCTCTTTCACCCCGCCTTCCCTCTTTCACCCCGCCTTCCCTCTTTCACCCCGCCTTCCCTCTTTCACCCCGCCTTCCCTCTTTCACCCCGCCTTCCCTCTTTCACCCCGCCTTCCCTCTTTCACCCCGCCTTCCCTCTTTCACCCCGCCTTCCCTCTTTCACCCCGCCTTCCCTCTTTCACCCCGCCTTCCCTCTTTCACCCCGCCTTCCCTCTTTCACCCCGCCTTCCCTCTTTCACCCCGCCTTCCCTCTTTCACCCCGCCTTCCCTCTTTCACCCCGCCTTCCCTCTTTCACCCCGCCTTCCCTCTTTCACCCCGCCTTCCCTCTTTCACCCCGCCTTCCCTCTTTCACCCCGCCTTCCCTCTTTCACCCCGCCTTCCCTCTTTCACCCCGCCTTCCCTCTTTCACCCCGCCTTCCCTCTTTCACCCCGCCTTCCCTCTTTCACCCCGCCTTCCCTCTTTCACCCCGCCTTCCCTCTTTCACCCCGCCTTCCCTCTTTCACCCCGCCTTCCCTCTTTCACCCCGCCTTCCCTCTTTCACCCCGCCTTCCCTCTTTCACCCCGCCTTCCCTCTTTCACCCCGCCTTCCCTCTTTCACCCCCGCTTTGCCCCTCTGCTTTCCCCTGGCCTCCCTCTTTTCCCTGCCTTCCCGCTTTCCCCTCCGCTTTCCCCCTGCCTTCCTCTTTCCCCCTGCCTTCCTTCTTTCCCCCTGCCTTCCTTCTTTCCCCCTGCCTTCCTTCTTTCCCCCTGCCTTCCTTCTTTCCCCCTGCCTTCCTTCTTTCCCCCTGCCTTCCTTCTTTCCCCCTGCCTTCCCTCTTTCCCCCTGCCTTCCCTCTTTCCCCCTGCCTTCCCTCTTTCCCCCTGCCTTCCCTCTTTCCCCCGCCTTCCCTCTTTCCCCCTGCCTTCCCTCTTTCCCCCTGCCTTCCCTCTTTCCCCCTGCCTTCCCTCTTTCCCCCTGCCTTCCCTCTTTCCCCCTGCCTTCCCTCTTTCCCCCGCCTTCCCTCTTTCCCCCTGCCTTCCCTCTTTCCCCTCCGCTTTCCCCTGGCCTCCCTCTTTCCCCTCTGCCTTCCCTCTTTCCCCCCGCCTTCCCTCTTTCCCCTCCGCTTTCCCCCGCCTTCCCTCTTTCCCCCGCCTTCCCTCTTTCCCCCCGCCTTCCCTCTTTCCCCCCGCCTTCCCTCTTTCCCCCTGCCTTCCCTCTTTCCCCCTGCCTTCCCTCTTTCCCCCTGCCTTCCCTCTTTCCCCCGCCTTCCCTCTTTCCCCCTGCCTTCCCTCTTTCCCCTCCGCTTTCCCCTGGCCTCCCTCTTTCCCCTCTGCCTTCCCTCTTTCCCCCCGCCTTCCCTCTTTCCCCTCCGCTTTCCCCCGCCTTCCCTCTTTCCCCCGCCTTCCCTCTTTCCCCCTGCCTTCCCTCTTTCCCCCTGCCTTCCCTCTTTCCCTCTTTCCCCCTGCCTTCCCTCTTTCCCCCCGCCTTCCCTCTTTCCCCCCGCCTTCCCTCTTTCCCCCCGCCTTCCCTCTTTCCCCCCGCCTTCCCTCTTTCCCCCCGCCTTCCCTCTTTCCCCCGCCTTCCCTCTTTCCCCCTGCCTTCCCTGTTTCCCCCTGCCTTCCCTCTTTCCCCCTGCCTTCCCTCTTTCCCCCTGCCTTCCCTCTTTCCCCCTGCCTTCCCTCTTTCCCCCTGCCTTCCCTCTTTCCCCCTGCCTTCCCTCTTTCCCCCGCCTTCCCTCTTTCCCCCTGCCTTCCCTCTTTCCCCTCCGCTTTCCCCTGGCCTCCCTCTTTCCCCTCTGCCTTCCCTCTTTCCCCCCGCCTTCCCTCTTTCCCCTCCGCTTTCCCCCGCCTTCCCTCTTTCCCCCGCCTTCCCTCTTTCCCCCTGCCTTCCCTCTTTCCCCTCCGCTTTCCCCTGGCCTCCCTCTTTCCCCCCTGCCTTCCCTCTTTCCCCCCGCCTTCCCTCTTTCCCCTCCGCTTTCCCCCGGCCTCCCTCTTTCCCCCTGCCTTCTTTCCCCCTGCCTTCTTTCCCCCCGCCTTCCCGCTTTACCCTCCGCCTTTCTCCCGCCTTCCCTCTTTCCCCCCGCCTTCCCTCTTTCCCCCCGCCTTCCCTCTTTCCCCCCGCCTTCCCTCTTTCCCCCTGCCTTCCCTCTTTCCCCCTGCCTTCCCTCTTTCCCCCTGCCTTCCCTCTTTCCCCCTGCCTTCCCTCTTTCCCCTGCCTTCCCTCTTTCCCCTGCCTTCCCTCTTTCCCCTGCCTTCCCTCTTTCCCCTCCGCTTTGCCCCTCCGCTTTCCCCCGGCCTCCCTCTTTCCCCCCTGCCTTCCCTCTTTCCCCCTGCCTTCCCTCTTTCCCCTCCGCTTTCCCCCGGCCTCCCTCTTTCCCCCTGCCTTCTTCTTTCCCCCTGCCTTCTTCTTTTCCCCCCGCCTTTCCTCTTCCCCCCCGCCTTTCCTCTTTCCCCCCCGCCTTTCCTCTTCCCCCCCGCCTTTCCTCTTTCCCCCCCGCCTTTCCTCTTTCCCCCCCGCCTTTCCTCTTTCCCCCCCGCCTTTCCTCTTCCCCCCCCCCCCCGCCTTTCCTCTTTCCCCCCCGCCTTTCCTCTTTCCCCCCGCCTTTCCTCTTTCCCCCCCGCCTTTCCTCTTTCCCCCCCGCCTTTCCTCTTTCCCCCCCGCCTTTCCTCTTTCCCCCCCGCCTTTCCTCTTTCCCCCCCGCCTTTCCTCTTTCCCCCCCCCCGCCTTTCCTCTTCCCCCCCCCCCCGCCTTTCCTCTTCCCCCCCCCCCCGCCTTTCCTCTTTCCCCCCCCGCCTTTCCTCTTTCCCCCCCGCCTTTCCTCTTTCCCCCCCGCCTTTCCTCTTTCCCCCCCGCCTTTACTCTTTTCCCCTCCTCTGTTGTTTGCTAGTATTATCATTATTCCTGAAAATCCCTTTAGACTGACATTTAAGGGACCTGAATATTAATATAAAATTTTCTGGTTTATTGGGCTTCAGGAAGAAATATTATTAATAATAATAAAGCTGAATATTTTTGCTGTTTCCATGGAGGTTAGTCCCATGTGTCAGATAGGAAGGTCCAGCCCCCACACCGCTAATCAGGAGACGCCCCGCCGACCCTGTGAATTTCACCCACAAAATCAGATCAGACACATGCGGCTCCTTTCTAAAAAAAAATGTCACATTTTGGTTCTATGGTCATGTGACCGCAGCTGCCCCTCACCATGAAACTCCCTCTGGGGGTTTGGGGGTTAGCAGAGCCCGATCAGTTCTTCCAGTGATCGTCTGTTTTCACCCCTCATTTTATTCTATGGTCCTGCAGGTAATGTGTGCGCCCCTGGGATCATGTCTATGTAGATGGGTTGTTGCCATTACCGCTGTTGTCGGTGGTCTCCTGGGGGCGATATTGGGGGACCGTAGGGAACGCATGGATAATAAAGATAAATATCTATAGTAAACGTTGGACAAAAAATACCTGTATCTTGTTTTGTGTTTTGACCATTTAAGTTTAAATGTTTGCAATTAATTGACATCTGCTCTAATTTTAAGTAACAATAAAGATGCAAAAAAACAAAATAAAAAAACCACATAACCAAAAAGTATCAATGTTACCAGGAATCGCAAAAGAATAAAAAAAGATCTACAGATTTCTCGGTTTTAAAATTTGGGATTTGGGTCTTGCTGTAGCCATCAATGACCAGCCGGTGGCGATGTCGGTCTTCATAAGGGATCCCGGCTTGTTAGCTGATTACATGTCTGTCTGTAAGGAAGGAGCAAGAGTGGCGCTTCTGTCGCTCCCTGTGATGTCCGGTCCGTGTGATGACTTGATGACACTATAGTAAATTATGGGATGGCTGCACTGCACTAGTTCAGCAGAGCGGTGCCGTTGTGGAAATATAGAAAGCTTTGTGTCGACCTTTATGGCGACGTCTTGCGTATGCTGCATAGGGACATCAGCGTTGCCGTACACAATATTTTGTGCCACTTTCTTAATTGAAATCTCCCTTTTTAATGAATCCAGTGTCCACCGTCCATCGCTGATCCCAACCATCGTCACAGTACGCTAACCCGCAGCCTGTGATTGAACGTTAACCATCTGATCTCCTAGGTGTTGCTGCGCGGAGACCTGACACTATATTGCGCCAAGATGGTCGTAAATCTCTGCCTTCCTCAGTTCAAGCCACGGGTATATTGCAACAAGGTAACGTTTGCTAATTTATTAAGCGCTAAAGATAAATGAATCGATGGCTTTACATTTCCTAGCGAAAGAACAAGTTTTTCAGTACACGACTAGGTGTCTCGTGCCTCCTAGTCCGACCACGACCCCAGCACTGATTGGCAGCTTTCTGCCAATGTACACAGAGAGCTGGAGTGGGCGGAGTTATACAGAGCTCCGCATTCTGAGCACTGCTAGATCTGTAGCGAAGAAAACTGTGATTGTATCAAACTGACAGCAAACAGCCCAGTAAGTGATACATCGCTGGAATCGAGGTCTATGCCTCTACATCGTGCTGCTATTGGATTACATAGCAAAAACCCGGCGATAAATTGAATCCCAGACTCTAGCGATGTGCTGCTTGCTGTCATTTTGATACAATCACAGTTTTCTATTCTGCAGAGCTCAAATGTAGAGCTCTGTATAACCTTGCCCCCATCACTGATTGGTAACTGTCTGAGTACACTGTGCATAGGCAGCAAGCTTCCAATCAGTAAAGTTACACTTCTCAGGAGGACAACATGGCACGAGACGCCTAGTCCTGTAGTGATAATCTCCTGCTGATAAAACGCTGATGTTATAGAATCAACAGCACAAATCCTAGTAAGTGACACATCACTATGATCAGGGTCTCTGCCCCTACAGTATGCTGCCCTCAGACATGTTCAGATAATGCTTTGAAAGAAAATATGCAGCTATAATTTGATTTGCCGCCTGTCTGCACACAGTCCATGGAGATTCCACATAGGTTCCAAACAGAATCCGCCTTAAGAATATATACGTCGCTTCCTTTTTTTTTTCCCCCAAAGTTCAGATTTCAAATCCAATTATGGAAAAATCCACATTTATAGGTTTAGAAATGGCAGTCCGGTACAAAGAATAGACCATAACATGTCTCCTCTGTTCTTAGATCAGCGCTGATGGATACGAAGTGGAGAATCTGGTCTCCGAAGATCTGGCAAAAAGGAACCGAGGCTTTCGCTGTGAATATTTCATTAAGCCTCCGATACACATCACCTTCTCCTTCCCCTTTAACCTAGATATATGTAGGATTAATATTGACACCTCCTCAGGGGGGCACCAGCACTTTTCAGGAATGGACATATATACAGCTACCTCCACCAACAAAATGTCTAGTACTAACCACGAGGTGAACCAGCCGGCTTCGGTCGGCCAGGCACCGGACAAAGAAGTCTTTGCTTTGGTGGGAAAAGTTGTGCTAAAAAATCAAAGCAAGGCTACTTTCAATAACCGGGGCTTCAAGCCTAGACACCCGTTCCATCAGACCGATAACGTGATGTCCTACCATGGCTCGTCTTGCCAAGATCTGTGGAACAAGGGGCTGCACTCACTAAGTAATGTTGGCCACCTGAAGATCTGCATAACGCATGTGGCCGGGGGGACGCCTTGTAGTATAAAGAGGGTGGAGGTGTGGGGGCAGCCGGCAAAGACTTGCCCCAAGGAACTGGTGGAGAGTGTCTACCAAATCGCTTGCCTGAGTCTTCCCCATGGCTTTGGGCAGCAACGTCCGGCGTCGCCAATGGAAAGCAACTCAGAAAACACACAGCACAGCATGAGCGAGCTCGCCAATATTCTCCAAGATGTCCCCGAGGAGTTTCTGGACCCAATCACACTGGAGATCATGACTTTCCCCATAGTCCTTCCATCGGGGAAAGTCATCGACCAAAGCACACTTGACAAATGCAACCAAAGTGAAGCATCATGGGGCAGGATACCAAGTGACCCGTTTACGGGTGTGCCGTACACCGCACACTCCCAGCCTCTCCCGCATCCTTCACTCAAAGCTAGGATAGACTACTTCCTCCTACAGCACAATATTCCCGGCTCCAACCTCCTGGGAAGAGCGCGAGTCGGCGCCCCAGTGACTGCTTCCGCCATCGCTTTGTCCTCCATGAAGAGGAAAGTGGAGTGGATGGAGGATTCGGCCAACGATGGCGATAAGGTAGACACCTACTTTTCGGCAGTGAATGGCCTCTCTTCTACCTCAGCGATTGGCATGAAAAAGATGAAGATGGAGACTGACAGTCACACGTCACAGATGGATTGCTCCAATTCAGGTACTCCTAACGCTGGCTATTTCTAAAGGGTAAAGTAGGAATCAGTCGTCAATACCTGATTGGGGGAGGTGCGATACTCGTCATCCTCACCGATCAGCTGTTTTCCGATGCTGGAGACTCCTGTCAACTGTGTAGTGGCCACAGCGCCGTGCTGCAGATCCACCGTTATTCATTGTGCAGGACCTGGCCACAGCCACTATACAGCTTACGGAGCTGTGCTGATCCCACCAAGGCTGATCTTCAGGGGTGCTGGGTTTCGTACTCCCACCAATTTGATGTCCTAGACCCTCTGGACAGCCCCTTTAAGAAAACTGCCAAACTGGAAACTCATAGTACATGCAGTGCTCCGTGGGAAATAAAATATGCAAATAGGAAGAGAACAAGCACTCTAGCGACACCGATTGGAAGTGGAAATCCTAGAAGACAATATTCACTGTTTTAAAGAAACTTTGTCACATGACGTGTAGATATAAAGCCAAACCAGAACCTCCACTTGTATATAGGTTTTACATCGTTCTTACCTGTCAGTATAAAGTGGTTGTGTGAAGGAGAGGACGTTAATGGGGATCTAAAAGGCAATGGCCAAGACTAAGGCACCAGCAACCCATGCTATCAAAATTACGGCAGTGAAGACCCTGGTAGACTTATCCAGGCTTGCACAAGATCGATCTTCCTACAGATCGTTCATCCATCAAGTCACCATGACTTGTGGCCAAGCTGAATGCCAATAAATAATAGGGAATGTTTCTCCTGATGGAGACCACCGTACTAGTGTAGGAAGACCTATAAGCCTCACAATGTCCCCTGGGAAATACAGTATGCAAATAGTCTCTACATATAGGACAAAAACAGAGGCTTGACTGGGAAGTGGCAATTCAATTTGGGGACCTCTTAGTGGACGTATCATCGGATCAATCGTGGCCAGTTTTTTGCTCTTATTTTATTCCTGATACTTTCCTGAGTAGTTTTTTTTTTTTTACTTCACCATACAGTTCCAGAGATCAAGACCTTTTATATTTAGTGCTAATTTTTATGGTCACCGGCTCCTCAGGGGCGTGTCAATCGGCTGCTCTGTATTATTATCCAGTGAGCCCTTTTGTTAAGAGCATATAAAGTAGCAATAAATTAAAATCTCTGGACCTATGTGGAATTTAACAAAAAATGTGCAGAATACTCGGGGTCAGCCGGAATAAAAAAAAGCAAAAATGGCCACTTCCGACCAGTGATAGGTCCCAAACTTTGACCCTTCTATCTGTCGAAGGCCTCTCACACAGCCAACCATACTCCTACATTGCACTGATGAGACAGCTGTCTGAAGATGGCGGACTGCTTGTTCTGGAGAAAATTCTGGTCTGGTTTTACTTCCTTATTCATGTGAAATGAAGGATCTTTTAAATAGTGGATAAGTGGCACTAGAGACCCTTTTCCTCTGTGAGGAGGCTTCTCGACACTGGAGAAAGTTGGCCAGTGTCCAGCGCTGAGAGAGAAGGGGACTAGCTGCTCATTTCGGTAGCGAAGGATGATCCTTTGTCAACACTGGAACGTGCTGTTACAGAAAACTTTCTCCTGTGTCGAGAAGAAGCTGAAAATGGCCCAGCCCCAAGCTGGGACCACCATTAAATCTGACCATTGGAGCAGCTTCATCAGTTAATACAGCATCTAAACTTTATTTTTTCAACTGGATAACCCTGTTGAGGTTCACAAAAGTATTGATGGTCTCATCAGCCAGGTAAGATAAGCAGGCTCTCCTGGATCCTTATGAGTGATTCCTAGGAGTGATATTGCCCTGTTTGTTCAGCCACAACGTCCTCATAGGTGATCAGTGTAGACAACGTCTCCATACTGACAGATTTTAGGAATGGGCATGTTATCCTTATGATGCTCAGTAGGTGTCTCAGGCTTTGGGCCTGAATTGTCAAGGCTTAGGAAAAGTTTTTAATCTAAACTCAAGAGGCTCACAGTGGGAGGGGAAATGGGACATCGAGGATGTTGGGCTGGAATATTATTGTTGGGGTTTGGGATTTGTTTTAAGATTTTGGTTTGCCCACAGAGTCAATATCCCATGAGCAGAGACTAACACAAAGCTTGGACCAAGCTCTCACCTCAGCCCTGGGCTCCATGCCGTCGTACACAGCAAGGTTTATGAAGAGTCAACAGCCAGGATTTCACATGGAGAGCGCTGGGAGCCCACCCTGGACCACAGCCTCAACCTTCACCGGTATTGTCCTAGAGAAGATCACTACTGGCAATGATCCGTATATTGAGCAATGCAGGGATGATCCGCACCGTGTCTATCCTGCATCTCCTGCCCCTCATGTCATATGGTCCTCCCTATATCCATGGGGCCCTAATGGATAGCTATGGCAGTGGGGGCACCCATTACCACCACCTTGGTACTCCTGTGAGGCTCAGCCACAGGATGGTCTTCTTTAGAGATCTTAATTTTTTTTTTTACTGTATTCAATACTAGCAGTACCAAGTATTGTAACATAGAGCAAGAGAACAAACAATGACAAGTTCAAGACAAAAAAAAGTTAACTTTTAAAAATGTTAAACAGAAATATAAAACTTTTAATTCTCCTTCAGCTTCCAAAATAAAAAATTACATATAAAAAATAATTACAAACAAGAAGATACGGTAGTCACTATTGCTGTGGCTGTAAAAGTCCGATATATGAAAGTATAACAAAAATGTAATCCATAGAATATATGCTGGGGGAAAAAAAGCAAAACGCCAGAACTTCCTTTTTTTTTTTTTGTAAACTGCATGTCGTTTAAAAATGCAATACAAATTACTTACCCCAAAATGGTAGTAATATAAAAAACAAACTTATACAGGTCTATCCACTGGGTAAAAAATAAAATTTATAGGTTTCAAAATGAAAGTACTCAAGCAAATTTTTTATTTTTTTATTTTACAAATGTAAGTTCTTATTTTTTTTAAGCCAATAAAATATAAAAAAGTCTTCACAAGTCTAGGAGTCATCGTAACCGTATTGACCATCCCGTCACCTCGTCACACAAATTGCTATGAAAACGAAACCCCAAAGACCGTTGAAAATGCATTTTATTTGGGCCATTTAACCAAATTTCAGGGTTTTCTTTCTAGTTTTTCACTTATGTAATGAAATGTCAAAACTACAACTCGATCTCCAAAAATCAAGTCTTCGTGCAGCTATGTGCATCTCTCTGCCTCACCCTCTCTCCTCCACTGATTCTCCTCTTCTCCCCTTCACTTACGACGTGCTTCCTCCAGACTATTGAACGGGCTTCCCCCGGAACTACAGACTATGCGACGGGCTTCCCCCGTAACTCCGGACTATGGGACTATGCGACGGGCTTCCCCCGGAACTCTGGACTATGCGATACGACGGGCTTCTCTCAGAACTCCTGACTATGCGACGGGCTTCCACCGGACCTGTGGACTGTGTGACGGGCTTCCCCTGGAACTCTGGACTGTGCGACGGGCTTCCCCCGGAACTCTGCACTGTGCGACGGGCTTACCCAGGAACTCTAGACTGTGCGACGGGCTTCCCCAGGAACTCTGGACTGTGCGACGGGCTTCCCCAGGAACTCTGGACTTTGCGACGGGCTTCCCCCCGAACTCTGGACTGTGCGACGGGCTTCCCCCGGAACTTTGGACTGTGCGACGGGCTTCCCCCGGAACTCTGGACTGTGTGACTGGCTTCCCCCGGAACTCTGGACTGTGCGACGGGCTTCCCCCGGAACTCTGGACTGTGCGACGGGCTTCCCCTGGAACTCTGGACTGCGCGACGGGCTTCCCCCGGAACTCTGGACTGCGCGACGGGCTTCCCCGTACAAATCCAGAACTTTTAAGTTGTTTCTCTCATCTCTAAATAAATGAAGTTGTGACTTGTGGGGGAAAAAGCAAAGAAAAAACATCGCAAAGACTGAAGTTTATGATTGGAATCACTAATGAAGACCTAAGAGTCAGTTCAACCCATTTACCCCCATAACGAGAAAAGACTAATACGTGTGAATGACGTCCTAGTTGGCGGGTTGTTCCCGCAAATTGTTAAAATACAAAGCTCGGTAATGAGTGATATCCCGGCCCCTTCTCTAACAGCATTTTTCTGGCAGTGACCCCCTTAGATGTCACAGTTATGTTATTGCCACAAGACCCCCTTTCTCCCCCCTCTTCAGTTTGATCCAAGAACCTAATAAAGATGCATATCAGTGTTATGCCGACCAATTTACCATACAGTATGGTTTTGAATGAACAACTTCATAGAAGTCAGGTCTAAAATATATATTTTTTTTATAGAGCTGTAACGATATTAAAAGCACAAAATTCTTCTTTTTTACATTAGAAAAAAATTTAAAGATAAATATTGCTGGGTCCACAAAGATCCAAAAATATGTTATCGGAAAGCAGTAAAAAAGAAAAATATTTTATACATAAAAAGACTAAAGTTTCCAGAATGTTACTAATATAAAATGACAACACTTTACTCTCCCCCACCCCCTAAAAAACACAAAAACTAAGTCCTGTCACCGTTTTGATTAAGGCCGGGATCACACATGCGAGAAACACGTCCGTGTCTCGCTTGTGAAATCCAAGCTCTGGCGCCGGCACTTGGGAGCGGAGCGTGCGGCTCCATGTGTTGCTATGCAGTCGCACGCTCCACTCCACAGTGCCGGCGCCACATCTTGGATCCCGGCCTAAGAAGAAAAGTCACTAACAAGGGTTTTTTGTGCTAAAGACAGACTGGCTATGTGCACACGTCAGGATTTCTTGCAGAAATTTCCTGAACAAAACCGGACATTTTCTGCATTTTTTTTTCTTCCTGCTGATTTTTTGTTGATTTTTTTGTTGTTTTTTTTTTTTTCCGGAGGTTCTGGGATGCAATAATATAGTGGGAAATCCGCAAAACATCTGCAAAATTAATGAACATGCTGTTTTTTTTTCCACGGGAAAAAACGCAACATATGCACAAAAATTGTGGAATTCATTCTAAATGATGGGATGCATATGTATGTGTATTTTAAGCGTTTTTATCGCGTTTTTATAGCGAAAAAACGCAAAAAAAAAAACCTCAAAAAATCCGCAACGTGTGCACACAGCCTAAGCAAATTAATTGGTGAAAAACAAAGACAGTATCCACTTCCTGAAGGCCCACAGTAGGCCATGGATTTATCACTCCTGATGTTACCGCCGCACCATCTTTCGCAGGTACTGCTGACATTGCAGGATCAGGGGGTGTGCAGGAGGGGTCCCCATTATTGATGACTGTATTAATTGTCTTTACATAATGGGGGGGTTCTACTTTCAGACTTCATCGTTGTGTATTTGCCTTTTGACGTCAGGTTTTAGTAACGATTTTGTGTGTGGGATCTCTTCTGCAGAGCACGCGAGGAGCGGCGCGGATCAAGGCTGCGCGTCTTGTCTGAGGACATTTTCAGCTTATTCTAAGACTGAACCCATTTACCAGCTTTCCTGCAGCCACCTGATGTGTCGCCCTTGCCTGGCCGAAACGCAAAAGGCGCTCTCCGTCGTCTGCAGGAATTGCAATCGGACCGTTGCCACCCGTGACGTGCTGAGGGTCCACCTGTAGACGGCGCCAAGACCAGAGGAGCCAATCACGTTCAGCTTCCTTCCGGGGTGTAACGCTTAGACGGGACACAACCTTTGCTGCTAATCTCTACAGACTTGTGCATATTTATTTAAAAAGGTCATATTAGGATGTTTAGCCGGCGCCGGAGCCTCGGCCTCTCCGCTCGCTCATAGCTGTGCTAGCCAAAAAAAAAAATCTAGTTTTTGTGTTTACAATGGGATTCCACAACGGACGCCTGATGGAAACCTGATTTTGGAATTAAGTGCAATTGTGTATCGTGATCCTCATGCTTTCCTTCCTTGGTGCCTGGTATGTTCCCCGCGTGGTTCCAGTAATAACAGGCCTCGTACCGCCATCTGTTGTGCCCTGTTGGTCTCTTGAGCATTTCCATAGTAATAAAATGGCCTTACTTGGGCACCCCCTTTGCACAGACCACCCCCGTCTTCCTTCAGTTATCTAATGTGGTTATTAAATTGGCGCCAAATGTGTCAAAGGATCGGCGCTCCCTCCATATATGTGCACTTCCTGTCACATGACATAAGTACAATTTGCAATATGGCCGTCTTCAGTCTAGAATTATTCATCTCAGGTACCTGTTTGAAGGTTTCAGATCCAATCTGTCTACATCCTAGCAACCATCTTAGAGGTGTTCTCTAACGTCGGTAGGATGACCATCTTTGTGGTCGATGCGGAGCAGCGATGTAGAATGTTTTCTTAAATGGTTATCGTCAATGTCTTCAGGAGATATCACTCCTGACCTAAGGCTTCCTGATCGCTAGGAGCAATGCGCTTCTCAGTGATTGACGGTCCGGACCAGCGGCTTTGCCTCCACAGCACCGGAGGAGTTATGAATCTCCAGAGCAGCACTTGCAGTCTCCATAGCAAAGAGCTTATGAGCGCTGCATTCCTTGCCGAGAAGACCACTTCTCTGCAGCAGTGGCCTGTAGTCCTGGCAACAAGATGTATACAAAAGTAGATTATTAATAAGTAAATTGCAAAACTACCCATTTATGATGACGTGACATCCCTCTCAATAGTAGAGTCATATACGAATAGTGTAGATGCTATATCATAGCGGAGCTTGACTTGGCCATTCTTATTGTCCATGCATCCAGTAGATTATTCCCCTTTTCCTTATAAATCGATAGATAGGTTGTTTTTTAAATAACTAAACTCAACCCCGGTTGGGGAAAAATGCCGAAATTTGTACAATTTTTAAAATAGGGAATCAAAAATTCCATTCTACACCGTTGATTTACTGGAGGCCATCAGTGCAAAAATGACATAACTGGTTACGGTCCTTTTCATTGCAGAAAGGGGACTTGCAATTTCTTCAGAGACCTTCGAACACTTGTACATGACCCTCACTGTGCTGTAATTCTGAGACGGTGGCTGTGAATGTGCGACAATTCTAACCTTTACGTGAAGTGTTCTTGCAGTACGTCCGTTTCATTCCGTAAGTTTAGGTCCTCATTGCTGACTGTGGTACCACTGTGCAGATTGATGTTTTGTGACATGATTTACTCTTTAGCCAAAGTATTATAGATGCCCACCTTAAGGAAAAGATCTATTTCTTAGGCTTTTGTTTATTTTTTCAAAACTTGACTGAAGCTTGGTAAAATGACACATTGTCGTAACCCATCTTGGAGAGAAATGTTTCTTACTATCATACAATTAATGCAGAGAGAAAACATTAGAAAAAAAATAATCTCTTTCTGTACAGACTGTCAGATCATCAGAGCATCCATTTTTTGGTGAAGTGGGAATCGTTGTCAAGTCTTCTTCATTTATATATTCACGTTCTGGTAAGATGAGCTTGGCCAGGTTCAGATCACGTTTTGGGACCTGATTGTGACTCCGTTGGCTTCGGTCTGTATATCTGAAAAGCAGGGTTTTGCTGTGCCCCCGTTTAAAGCCATTCAGTGGAATAAGACAAATGGAACCCAAATTATGAAACGTTTGACCACTGTTTTCCAGCTATGTCCAATTCAGCAGAAAAGAATAATGTAGACTACTCCGTTATTGTCACCAGCTAAACAGATTCGGACCCCATTTGTCTTATTGAATTGATTGGCTCTGATGGAGGGAAAGAAGAAGCCATGAAAGGGCAGCCACGTGCGTTGGTAAAGAAGAAGCCATGAAAGGGCAGCCACGTGCGTTGGTAAAGAAGAAGCCATGAAAGGGCAGCCATGTGCGTTGTGAGCTGATCCTTGGGATGAATTCTATTTTTGTTGCAGTGTTCTTCAAAAATGTGCTCTACTAAATTGCTTTTTTTTTGGTGCCAAACACATGGATTTCTACAAACCCTAAACCAATGAATTAGAAGAGTTGTGTAAAATCTGCGCCATGTTAACTATACTCTTTGTTGGAGAAAATTTTGCTATTTTTGTCCATTGCCAACTCTACTCCCTAAGATTACATGCAGTTTTGACTATCCCTTGTAATGTGAATGTTTACAGATCTCTCCATGTTCTGATTGTCTTTTTAGAAACATAAGGTCAAGCTCATCGATTTTTATATGGCTATAAGCTTGCTGGGTCTTAAGTAAAGTTCCATATGTGTTTTTCAGGATATGTGATGGAACCGAAATTGACTGTTTCTTGTGCCTTTGTGTAAGTTAAACTGTAAAATTTCAAGCCAATGTCAACACGGGCCAAATACTTTCACAAGCACCTTCTCGTCTTGCCACAATCTAAATAATCTTACGGACGAGTGAATAATCTGTGTAAGAACATGTAGAACGTTCTTTGGATAACAACTGCTCAATGTAATGTATGGCGCATTAAAGATATGCTAAAATTTTGTTATTGTGGTTTGCTTTCTGTGCTGTAAAATACTTATTTTTTTTTGTTTGGAGGAAGGGCATGTGCCACCGCCTGCCTTATTTTAGTCTACTAAACCAGTCCTTCGCTTGTGGTTCACCTAAGCCTTTCGAACCAACTTCTGAAAGTTTTTGCTTCCAAACTTTAGCTATGCTGCAGTAAATCCAGACTGGACAATACGGCCTTGTTTTTTTAGCTTTTTATTTCTTTATTATTTTAAATAGAAAATACCATGCAAATGCAACAAATGACAGAGGAAAATTGCAACCTGATCTAAACCCTTCATCCCAACTCTGACAATCTCTGATTGTCGTAAAGAAAAAAAAAAGTCTTTCATAGTAATTGACAAGTTAAGAGCCTAAATCATTCTATACTTAGGAGGATAACATAATGTCATCCCCAATCTTCCAAAAATGACTCTACTTTTGGCCTTAGTGTTGACAGCTTGGGGGGGCGTGGCCTGAGAGTCCATGTGAGCGGACGTGTGGCTGTGAGCTCCCGCCGCTGTATATCTAAAAATCCTGCAGAGCCGCTGCTGTTTGGTCCCTGAGGGGGCTTACCGGCTGCGGGGAGACTTGTGGAGCCCGGTGGCGCTGAGCGGTAGCGCTGGAACCGGCGAACATGACAAGGAGACGGCAGAAGGACGCAGGAGCCGGGGATGCAGGTGCAATCCAAGATGGCGCCGACACAAGGGAGAAGGCGGATAAGGAGAACGCCGCATGCAGAAAGCGTATGGTGGTAGCGGCAAAGCTCCAGCAGTTCGCGAGAGCGGAGGCCGCAGAGGAGGGAGCCGGAGCTGATACCGAAGAGGAGGAGAGCCAAGCAGGAGAATATGAGGTACAACAGGGGAGAAAGGAGAGTAAAATGGCGGTGGCAGAAGGGGGACCCGAGGAAATGGCGCCAGAAGCTGAGCCTACCTTAAGAGACGTTTTTGCGCTAGTTTCTTCATGTAAACAGTCTCTGACCTTACAGATACAGGAGGTTAAGGGGGACACAGCCCAGATAAACGCAGCCATGCAGAAGATTGACAAACGTGTGGGGGAGGTGGAGGAGAGAGTGAGCACTGCAGAAGATCATATAGTGCAGCTGCAAAAAGCAAAGAAAAAGTTCACTCAAGCAATAGCTGAATTGGCGGCGAAAAATGAGGACCTTGAGAACAGGTCCAGAAGAAATAATATTCGCATAGTGGGCATCCCTGAAAAAGCTGAAGGGAGGAATCCAACGGAATATATTGAAAAATGGCTATTAGAGACTTTTGGAGATATGGCGCTAACAAAAGTGTTCGCGGTAGAGAGAGCGCATAGGGTCCCACCGAAACCACCTGTCCCTGGAGCGAATCCCCGTACCATGTTAGCAAAAATTCTAAATTATAGAGACAGAGACATTATCCTGAGGAAGGCCAGAGACATGACGGATCTGACAGTTGAAGGCCAAAAGATTGCTATATACCCAGACTATTCTACTTTGGTGCAGAGACAACGGATGATGTTCACGGGTATCAAGAGACGGCTGAGGGAGTTGGGAGTGCAGTACTCCATGATGTTTCCAGCAAGACTGAGGGTGGTGGCATTTGAGAAAATTCACTTTTTTCAGAAGCCGGTGGAAGCTACCCAGTGGATCAATATCAATGCTAAAAAGCTTAAAGGAAAAGGAGACTGAAACTGTGGGAAGAGTCTGATTTTGGTTATCTATTTGTCAGTGGGCATAGAGTCATGTGATTGACAAACTAGGGGGTATGGGTGGTGAAGAAGGGAGCTGGATTGTACTCAGTTAAAGGGAGAGTGTAATGGCTGCTGGGAAGGAGGGAGGAAGGGTAAGCGGCATATTTTAAGTGTATGCAGGTTTCTTGCGTATGTAAATAATTCTACGTTAAAATATTTTGAGACACGTTATTTTTCAAAATGTCTGAAATCCTGTTATGTACAGTGGTGGGAGGAGGGTTGGGAAGGTAATGCCAAACGGAGTGTTCGCTATGGGCGATGATGCCCCACTCTTGAAAAGAGGTGGAATGGTTAGTTGTGAGGGGGGATGGGTGGGAGGGGGAGTTGGGGGGGGGGAGGGAAGTTCGACAGCTCGTGCTCAAAAAA
Source organism: Ranitomeya imitator (assembly GCF_032444005.1). NCBI lineage: Eukaryota > Metazoa > Chordata > Amphibia > Anura > Dendrobatidae > Ranitomeya > Ranitomeya imitator. The sequence goes on along the minus strand of NC_091282.1, from coordinate 1,235,997,227 downwards.
GATGATCCTTTGAGTGAAGATGAGCCAAGTGATGGGGACCCGCTTTAAGATTTTGTGCTGGAATGTGAGAGGTCTAGGGGTAAAATCCAGACGTGCCGCGTGTTTGCAACATGTAAGAGACCAACGGGCCTCAATGATTTGCTTGCTGGAGACGCATTTGGTAAGGGAAAAGGTGGATGTCCTAAATAGACGTTGGATCCAGAAGGGATATCATTCTACCTTCTCCACGTATGCAAGAGGAGTCTCAATCTTGGTTCCAGCGGGAGTTCAGTATGAGGAGGTGAAGGTATATGTGGATGTGGATGGGCAGTATGTACTAATATGGTGTATATTGTATGGAGTGATGTTGTGTGTTGCCGCGATGTATATTCCGCCCCCCTACTCTAGCAGGGAAATTAGAGAAGTAATGGAGCGAGTGGAAAGATGGGGACCGACACCGTTAATAATTATCGGGGATCTAAACAACATCTGTGATGAATATTGGGAGAAAAATAAAAATACTCAGAATAGGTCGGAGGGACACATAACAACATTTGGCACCTATATACAGGAGATAGGTATGATTGATCTTTGGAGGGTCAGACATATTGGAGAGAGAGGGTACTCATGTTATTCACCAGCGCATGCCACGCTCTCTAGGATTGATATGGCTCTGGGTAACAGGATTATGGACACGTTGGTTGGGGAGGTGAGATATCTGCCAAGGGCCCTGTCAGACCATAGTCCAATTGAAGTAGAGGTTAGATTGGAGGGGGCACGTTCGACAAGTGGGAGAGAATGGAAGATTCATCCCAATTGGTTACAGAGTATTGAGTTGGAAAGTATAGGACGGGAGGTGGCGGAATTCTTTCTCTTAAATGATGGAAGCACTGATGCTCTTACAATCTGGGATGCAATGAAGGCGTATCTGAGGGGACTACTGTTTAGGGACATTAGTAGGTGTAAGCGGAGGACGAGGGAGGCTGAAAAGGCGGCAGTTGAGGAGTTGAAGGAAGCAGAAGACGGGATGGCCACACTGGGAACCCCTGAGGCAGAGAGAAGGATGAAAAACGCACAAAATCATTTGGAAAAAATTCTGTTAGGCAAAGCTGAGAGGAAGCGGGATTTCCAAAGGGTATTGTTTTATCAGGAGGGAGAAACAGTGGGACATATGCTGTCGGTAGTGGCTGCTGCTCAGAGAGGGTCTTCATATATACACTCTTTGGAATCTGCAAGTGGAGGTAGAATAACGGAGACGCCTGAGATTTTGAGGGCCTTCGCGGACTTCTATGCAGATTTGTATTCCTCTCGGGTTGGTGAATCGGTCGAGGACACATTGACTTTCTTGGAGGGTCTGGATCTGCCGAGACTGAATGAGGCAGATAGGGAGAGCCTTGAGGCCCCTATCACTGAGGAGGAATTGAGTCGGGCATTGATGTCTATGACTAATGGGAAGGCGCCTGGGGTTGATGGGCTACCCGCTGAGATCTATAAAGGTTTGGCAGAAGTGTTGATTCCTAGATTAAAAATGGTACTGGAGGAAGCTAGGTCCCGAGGGTGCTTGCCAGCCTCTATGAGAGAGGCCATAATAGTGGTTATTCCAAAGGAGGATAAGGACTTGGGGAAACCGGAGTCGTACCGCCCAATTTCTTTACTAACTATTGATGTCAAGCTTCTGGCCAAGGTGTTGGCTCTCCGCCTCTCTAGTGTTCTTGCGAGTCTGGTGCATTCGGACCAGTCTGGCTTTATGCCTGATAGATCAACGGCGATCAACTTGCGGAGATTATATGTAAATTTGCAGGTAGAGTCTGATAACTGTGGTCGAAGAGTGATTGCATCGCTAGATGCGCATAAGGCGTTTGACAGTGTTGACTGGGGATACCTCTGGCAGGTGCTGGAATGTATGGGGTTTGGTCCGCAGTTTGTGGCCTGGATACAGCTGTTGTATTCATTACCGACGGCCAGAATTAGAGTGAACGGGGAGCTGTCTCAACCTATAGGGCTGGCTAGGGGTACTAGGCAGGGATGCCCGCTCTCACCCCTCCTGTTCGCGTTGGCTGTAGAACCTCTTGCTGCTAAGATTCGGCAGTCTGATAGGGTCCCTGGGTTTAGGTATGGGAAAGTAGAGGAAAAAATAGCGTTATACGCGGATGATGTTTTGCTGTTCCTGGCGGATCCAGACGAATCACTAAGAGGGGCCATTGAAATTGTTGAGAGATTTGGTAATGTGTCGGGACTAACAATTAATTGGGATAAGTCGGTTCTTTTTAGGGTGGATGACGTAGGAGAGAATGTGAGTGAGGATGTTGGGGATGAGAGGCTAAAGGTGGTTTCCCAATTTAAATACCTTGGAATATGGATTTCGGTGCCAATTGCGGAGTTCCTGCAAAGGAATTTGACTCCTGTTATGGGGGTACTCAAGGCGAAGGTAGATGCCTGGAATAAACTACATCTATCGGTCGTCGGTAGGGTAAACCTTATTAAAATGGTCCTGATGCCAAAAATTCTATATGTTCTACATAACGCACCAATTTGGATCCCTCGGGGGAAGTTCAGGCAGATTAATGCCCTTTTTAGAAGTTTGATATGGGGAAGACAATATCCACGTATTAGCCTGGAGACGCTTCAGCGACCCAAGGAAGATGGTGGTTTGGCTTTGCCCAACCCGGAAATATACTTCCTTGCGGCCCAGAGCCAGCATTTGAAGGGCTGGGCGCGAGGGGCGTCATCCAGTGCAGTACAACATCTAATGGAAGAGGTGACGAACCGACAACCGGTGGTCAGGTGTTTGGAGGATGGCTCCTTGGGCGCTTTGGGGAGAGTATACCCAACCCTGTTCCTGATTCGCAAATTATGGAATAGACTAAGGCAGATTCGCGGGGTTACAAGGCTGACTAGATTCACACCGATATGGTCTAATAACAATTTAAAGGAATTTGAGGCCTTGGGGGGACTGATGGAATGGCAGAATAAGGGAATTTGCTTTGTTCACCAGATAATCCAGCAGCAGGCATTGAAGTCCTTTTCCCAATTGCAGGTAGAATTTGGTCTGCGATCCGCAGGGGAATATCAGTATGCGCAGATGAGACATGCCTTTAGAGCTCAGAATAAGAAGGTTGATATCAGGGTTCAAGATGATATAGTGTTGGAGTATGTGTGTGGTGATGGGACTACAAGGGGAGTTATTTCCACTCTGTATAAGGACCTTATGCACACATTTTTGCTAGATTTCCCTATAAAGGCGAGAACTAAGTGGGAGAGGGACATAGGGCCGATGGAGAATGAAACTTAGGAGTCGGTGATGGAGTGGGTACCGCGACTATCCTTGAGTGAACCATATAGACTCTCGCAGCTATATATACTGCATAGAGTATATAAATCTCCGGAAGTGCTATACAAAGCGGGATTGCGTGCCAATTCTGAGTGCCCGAGGTGTGCGAGTGAGAATGCAGGAATATATCACATGATGTGGACGTGTCCTAGACTGGCTGCTTTTTGGGTGGTGGTTTTGAGCCGAGTTGAAGTAGCGAATAAGTGTAGAGTTCCAAGAGAGCCGATAATATGCGTGCTGGGATATGTGGAAGAAATTGGAGTTGACAATACTTGGAAGATTGCTATCGCTAGGCTACTATACATGGCCAGGAAAGTAATAGCACGTAATTGGATAAATGCGGAACCACCTGCGAGAAGGGAATTTCTCCAATATGTTCAACATGGACTAAAATTGGAAAAGGGGGTGTACAAAAAAAGGGGGAAAATAGAAATGTTTAATAAAATGTGGTCTCCTTGGCTTGAATTGGATTGAGGAGTATTGACGTCGAGTTTCTTAAGACCTGGATAAGGATAAATTGCACGAGGCAGAGAAGGCCTCAGTGGTGTGAAGATTGGGATTGAGCTGTCTTAGGGGGGAGGGGGGTAGTTGGGGTAATGTTGGGGTTTATTAAATAAGAAAATGTGTATGTGATATATTGCAATGTAAATGGCATTCTGATGTTCTTCTTTATATTGTTAATAAAAATCTATTTAAATCAAAAAAGTGTTGACAGCTTGCTCACTTTCTACATTCCAAATACTGGATTAAATAGAACATCATTGTGAAAGACCCGGCCAGAGGTCCAGGTTTTTTTCCAGAAGCCAAAAAAGTTGATCTTGAGCCATGATGACTTGATGGGTGAACGATCTGTAGGAAGATTGATCTTGTGCAAGCCTAGATAGGTCCACCAGGGTCTTGCCCGCCATTAACTTGATATTATCAAGCCATCCAGTTGCTGGACTTCTTCTTCGCCTTGTTCCTTCTATTTTTTCGACCGGTGTATGATATGTCAAAATAGGCAGGTCCAGATTAATTACACCCCAGAGTACTGAAGGAGATAGAAGAAATTTTTGAACCACTCTCCATAATCTTTGAAAATTCTTGGAGAACAGGAGAAGTCCCAGAAGACTGGAGAAGAGCAAATGTTGTTCCTATCTTCAAAAAGGGGAAGAAGGTGGACCCAGGGAACTATGGGCCGGTGATTCTGACTTCCATACCAGGCAAGATCTTTGAACAAATTATTAAACAACATGTATGTAAGTACCTGGATAAGAATGAACTGATTAACCAGACTCCGCATGGGTTTGTAACTAATAAGTCATGTCAGACTAACTTAATTTCCTTCTATGACAGAATCATTGACTGGGTGGATCAGGGAAATGCTGTATATATAGTATATCTTTACGTCAGCAAAGCATTTGACAAAGTATCTCACATCATCCTTATTGAAAAAATGACTAAGTATGGAATGCACAAGTCAACTGTTAGGTGGATTTATAACTGGCTTAGTGATCGGACCCAAAGAGTGGTCATAAATGGCTGCACATCCAGTTGGAAGAATGTCTCAAGTGGGGTACCACAGGTTTCTGTCCTGGGCCCTGTATTGTTCAACATCTTTATCAATGATTTGGATGAAGGAATTGAGGGTACACTGATTAAATTTGCTGATGACACAAAGCTAGGAGGGATAGCTAATACTAGAGAAGAGAGAGAGAGAGGATTCAAAAAGATATAAACTGGAGCAGTGGGCAGCAACTAACAATGTTTTTTAATAAGGAAAAATGCAATGAATGGGAGGAATAGGGCTAAGCAACAGCACACGTGAAAAAAGACTTGGGTATACTAATAGATCATAAACTGAACATGAGTCAACAGTGTGATGCAGCAGAAAAAAAAGGCAGATGTAATTCTGTGATGTATTAACAGAAACATACAGTCTAGATCACGCAAAGTCATTATTGCCCTCTGCTCCACTTTGGTCAGACCTCATCTTGAATACTGTGTCCAGTTTTGGGCACCACGTTTTAAAAAAAAGGCATCAACAAACTGGAGCAAATTCAGAGAAGAGCGACCAGAATGGTGACTGGTCTGCAAATCATGTCCTATGAGGAACGGTTACAGGATTTGGGAATGTTTAGCTTGCAAAAAAGAAGACTGAGAGGAGACTTAATAGCGGTCTGCAAATATCTCAAGGGCTGTCACAGTGTAGAAGGATCATCTTTATTCTCATTTGCACAAGGAAACACGAGAACCAATGGAATGAAACTGAATGGGAGGAGACACAGATTAGATATTAGAAAAAACTTTTTGACAGGGTGATCAATGAGTAGAGCAGGCTGCCACGAGAGGTGATGAGTTCTCCTTCCATGGAAGTTTTCAAACAGAGGCTGGACAGACATCTGTCTGGGATGATTTAGTGAATCCTGCTTTGAGCAGGGGGTTGGACCAGATGACCCAGGAGGTCCCTTCCAACTCTACCATTCTATGATAGCTTGATGATCCTTGCTTCAAGTGACATTGTCTGCCTTGATTTGTATTTATTTGTTCTTCTTTCTATCCATGGCATTGATAACATATTCTCCAGCTCCACATTTCAAAGGCGTAATTCTTCTGTCTTGTTCTTTTATTGTCCAGGTTTCGCATCCCTATGTTACCACAGAAAAGACCAAATTATAGACAAGCTGTGCATAAAAAAGTTTAGGACAATGCTAATGATGATTACGTGTTTCTTGGTTAATGTGGCGGTATTGTTTTTGTGTTCACGAACACTGGATAAATAGATCGACTGCGTTTTGTAACATAGTAACATAGTAACATAGTTAGTAAGGCCGAAAAAAGACATTTGTCCATCCAGTTCAGCCTATATTCCATCATAATAAATCCCCAGATCTACGTCCTTCTACAGAACCTAATTGTATGATACAATATTGTTCTGCTCCAGGAAGACATCCAGGCCTCTCTTGAACCCCTCGACTGAGTTCGCCATCACCACCGCCTCAGGCAAGCAATTCCAGATTCTCACTGCCCTAACAGTAAAGAATCCTCTTCTATGTTGGTGGAAAAACCTTCTCTCCTCCAGACGCAAAGAATGCCCCCTTGTGCCCGTCACCTTCCTTGGTATAAACAGATCCTCAGCGAGATATTTGTATTGTCCCCTTATATACTTATACATGGTTATTAGATCGCCCCTCAGTCGTCTTTTTTCTAGACTAAATAATCCTAATTTCGCTAATCTATCTGGGTATTGTAGTTCTCCCATCCCCTTTATTAATTTTGTTGCCCTCCTTTGTACTCTCTCTAATTCCATTATATCCTTCATGAGCACCGGTGCCCAAAACTGGACACAGTACTCCATGTGCGGTCTAACTAGGGATTTGTACAGAGGCAGTATAATGCTCTCATCATGTGTATCCAGACCTCTTTTAATGCACCCCATGATCCTGTTTGCCTTGGCAGCTGCTGCCTGGCACTGGCTGCTCCAGGTAAGTTTATCATTAACTAGGATCCCCAAGTCCTTCTCCCTGTCAGATTTACCCAGTGGTTTCCCATTCAGACTGGGACACATTTTGACCTGTAGTTACATTATGACGAGACCCTACTGATGGATACTCGTCTGGACCTACGATTATAACCAGTGCACGAGGTTTCATTTAACCAAGTATATGCGGTTTTTATAAAAACACCAAGAGCTTGCATAAAGGCGTCCATATGTGGATAGTACATGCTGGAATATGGGGTTTATAAGTTGCAAATTGAGATACAAATTAGAACACCAGAAAGTTTATTAACCTGTGAGGAGGTGCCAAGAAAGATACCGATCATTCTCTCCCAAATCACAATTGCTTGTACTTTGTGTCCAAACAGCATTTTTCTATTTTTTTTATATATTTCTGTTATGTGAAAAATAAAAGCATTAATGGCATCATATTAAGAGTTGAGACTAGAATTGACAAATAGCTTAAAAAATACCCACAGTAGACTGATACAACAATAGAGCACAGGAGAACATTGGTCGTGCAAAGGCTTGATGGCCAGGTCCAAGTTTACACAAACTTGTGAACTCCAAAACATGTAGGCCGGACTGCAACCACCATGTTGAGGTCTTTATTGCTACTCCATTCTTGGTATAAGGCTACTTTCACATTAGTGTCGGCACGGGCCCGTCGCAGTGCGTCGGGCCGACGTACCGACGCATGCTGTGAAGTAAAATCACAACGGGGGCAGCGGATGCAGTTTTACAATGCATCCGCTGCCCCATTGTAAGGTCCGGGGAGGAGGGGGCGGAGTTCCGGCCGCGCATGCGTGGTCGGAAAAAGCTGACCCGATGGACAAAAAAACGTTGCAAGCAACACATTTTTTTGTCCTGACGGACAAAAAAAACATCGCATCCGTCGCACGACGGATGCAACGTGTGGCAATCCGTCGCAATGCGTCGCTAATGAAAGTCTATGGAGAAAAAACGCTTTTTTTCAAAACGACGCATTGTGACGTGCGTCGAACGACGCTAGTGTGAAAGTAGCCTAATTATTCATTTTTATAACAACATTTATTCCATGGCATTTTACACGTGGAAGGGGCAATTATAGACAAGTACTATAAACATGAACAAAACAAGGCACACATAAGTACAGAGGGAGGGTGGACCCTGCCCGTGAGGGCTCACAGTTTACAGGGGATGGGTAAGGATACTCTAGGAGAGGGTAGAGCTAATTGTGCGGCGGTTCAGCAGACTAAGGATCACTGCAGTTTGTAGGCTTGTCGGAAGAGGTGGGTCTTCAGGTTCTCTTTGAAGGTTTCTGTGGTAGGCGAGAGTCTGATGTGTTGGGGTAGAATGGTGGTCATGAATGGTACTTCGGCTGGTTCTGTCCATGGACTTCCTCTGGTGGGTGTTTCTGAGTTTCCTTTCACAGGTGACGAGGTTAATTCGTTAGCTGCTGCTCTATTTAACTCCACTTAGATCTTTGCTCCACGCCACCTGTCAATGTTTCAGTATTGGTCTAGTTCACTCCTGGATCGTTCTTGTGACCTGCCTTCCCATCAGAAGCTAAGTTCCAGCTTGTATTTCTTTGGTTTGCTATTTTTCTGTCCAGCTTGCTATTTAATTTGTTGTCTTGCTTGCTGGAAGCTCTGGGACGCAGAGGGAGCGCCTCCGCTCGGTGATGAAGCCATGTGCTTTCTTTTCTAGAAAGTTTTCGCCTGCTGAGCATAACTATGATGTTGGTAATCGTGAATTGTTGGCCATGAAGTGGGCATTCGAGGAGTGGCGTCATTGGCTGGAAGGAGCCAAGCATCGCGTGGTGGTCTTGACAGATGACAAGAATTTGACATATCTTGAGTCTGCCAAACGGTTGATGGTCGTTATTTTTCTCCCGTTTTGATTTTGTGGTTTCGTACCTTCCGGGCTCTAAGAATGTGAAGGCTGATGCCCTGTCAAGGAGTTTTGTGCCTGACTCTCCGGGTGTTCCTGAGCCGGCGGGTATTCTCAAAGAGGGGGTAATTTTGTCCGCTATCTCCCCTGATTTGCGGCGGGTGCTGCAAAAATTTCAGGCTGATAGACCTGACCGTTGCCCAGCGGAGAAACTGTTTGTCCCTGATAGATGGACTAGTAGAGTTATCTCTGAGATTCATTGTTCTGTGTTGGCTGGGCATCCTGGAATCTTTGGTACCAGAGATTTGGTGGCTAGATCCTTCTGGTGGCCGTCTTTGTCACGGGATGTGCGTTTTTTTGTGCAGTCCTGTGGGACTTGTGCTCGGGCTAAGCCCTGCTGTTCTCGTGCCAGTGGGTTGCTTTTGCCCTTGCCGGTCCTGAAGAGGCCCTGGACGCATATTTCTATGGATTTTATTTCGGATCTCCCCGTCTCTCAAAAGATGTCGGTCATTTGGGTGGTTTGTGATCGCTTTTCTAAGATGGTCCATTTTGTACCTTTGTCTAAATTGCCTTCCTCCTCTGATTTGGTGCCATTATTTTTCCAGCATGTGGTTCATTTACATGGTATCCCGGAGAACATCGTTTCTGACAGAGGTTCCCAGTTTGTTTCAAGGTTTTGGCGATCCTTTTGTGCTAGGATGGGCATTGATTTGTCTTTTTCCTCGGCTTTCCATCCTCAGACAAATGGCCAAACCGAACGAACTAATCAAACTTTGGAAACATATCTGAGATGCTTTGTTTCTGCTGATCAGAATGATTGGGTGTCCTTTTTGCCTTTGGCTGAGTTCGCCCTTAATAATCGGGCCAGCTCGGCTACTTTGGTTTCGCCGTTTTTCTGCAATTCTGTTTTCCATCCTCGTTTCTCTTCAGGGCAGGTTGAGTCTTCAGACTGTCCTGGTGTAGATACTGTGGTGGATAGGTTGCAGCAGATTTGGGCTCATGTGGTGGACAATTTGACATTGTCCCAGGAGAAGGCTCAACGTTTCGCTAACCGCCGGCGCTGTGTGGGTCCCCGACTTCGTGTTGGGGATTTGGTTTGGTTGTCGTCTCGTTATGTTCCTATGAAGGTTTCCTCTCCTAAGTTTAAGCCTCGTTTCATTGGTCCGTATAAGATTTCTGAGGTTATCAATCCTGTGTCATTTCGTTTGGCCCTTCCTGCTTCTTTTGCCATCCATAATGTGTTCCATAGGTCGTTATTGCGGAGATACGTGGCGCCTGTGGTTCCATTTGTTGATCCTCCTGCCCCGGTGTTGGTTGGGGGGGGGAGTTGGAGTATGTGGTGGAGAAGATTTTGGATTCTCGTGTTTCGAGACGGAAACTCCAGTACCTGGTCAAGTGGAAGGGTTATGGTCAGGAAGATAATTCCTGGGTTTTTGCCTCTGATGTTCATGCTGCCGATCTGGTTCGTGCCTTTCATTTGGCTCATCCTGGTCGGCCTGGGGGCTCTGGTGAGGGTTCGGTGACCCCTCCTCAAGGGGGGGGGGTACTGTTGTGAATTCTGTTGTCGGGCTCCCTCCTGTGGTCATGAATGGTACTTCGGCTGGTTCTGTCCATGGACTTCCTCTGGTGGGTGTTTCTGAGTTTCCTTTCACAGGTGACGAGGTTAATTCGTTAGCTGCTGCTCTATTGAACTCCACTTAGATCTTTGCTCCACGCCACCTGTCAATGTTTCAGTATTGGTCTAGTTCACTCCTGGATCGTTCTTGTGACCTGTCTTCCCATCAGAAGCTAAGTTCCAGCTTGTATTTCTTTGGTTTGCTATTTTTCTGTCCAGCTTGCTATTTAATTTGTTGTCTTGCTTGCTGGAAGCTCTGGGACGCAGAGGGAGCGCCTCCGCACCGTTTGACGGTGCGGAGGGTCTTTTTGCGCCCTCTGCATGGTCTTTTTGTAGGTTTTTGTGCTGACCGCAAAGTAACCTTTCCTATCCTCGGTCTGTTCAGTAAGCCGGGCCTCACTTTGCTTAATCTATTTCATCTCTGTGTTTGTATTTTCATCTTTACTCACAGTCATTATATGTGGGGGGCTGCCTTTTCCTTTGGGGAATTTCTCTGAGGCAAGGTAGGCTTTATTTTCCTATCTTCAGGGCTAGCTAGTTTCTTAGGCTGTGCCGAGTTGCATAGGGAGCGTTAGGCGCAATCCACGGCTATTTCTAGTGTGGTTGATAGGTTTAGGGATTGCGGTCAGCAGAGTTCCCACGTCCCAGAGCTTGTCCTTTATTATCAGTCACTATCAGGTCATTCCGTGTGCTCTTAACCACCAGGTCCATTATTGTCTTGACCACCAGGTCATAATACATGTGCTAGTCCTTTTGTGGTTTCATGGTCAAGGAATGCACGGATGCTGGAAATATTTTTGAGTTTGAGTTGGCAGAAGGAGGCAAGGGCTTAGATATGTGGCTTGAAAGGGAGTGCAGAGTCGAGGTTCACCCTAAGGCACCAGCAGAGGCGTAGCTAGAGCTTTTTCCGCCCGGGGCTGTTCCCGAGTTTGGCGCCCCCCCCCCCCCCCCCCCGGCTCAATACACACAAAGGTTACCAAAAACGGTTTTCCTGTTTTGTAGAACTTAAACTGGGCCTAATGGTGTCACCCCCACATGCCACACCTGTGACTTAATACCACCACACCATGACCAGGCCACATAGTGACCGAATAATACTACATACAAGGGACAAATACCACAACACCATTTCCAGACCACATATTACCACCACATAGTGACTGAATACTACAATACTGATCAGTAATAAAAAAAAACCCACAATACTATCACCATAAGTGCCAGTATTCACAGGAGATCTGTACTTAGTATGCAGTGTCTGTGTAGAGGTAATACAGAGATCACTGGTGACATTATACACAGGACCTCTATATAGTATACAGTGTATAGTGTCAGTGTATAGGTAACACTGACTCACCAGTGACGTCTCTAGGTGAAGTCCTTCATCTTTCATCCAGCACAGACCGCCATCATTCCTTCCAGCCAGGACTCGTTTCTGCAGGAAATAACACAGTTATCTCGAGCTCCGCTTGCAGAACACATTACTTAATTTTTCACAACTTCTACATTACATCACATGAAGAAAAAAAGGTGATATAGTGTCACTCTGCACAGTAACAGGACCGCCCCCCCATTTAAAACAGTATACTCAAAAAATAAAATAAATACATCACTGCAGTAATAATATCCCTTAATTAGCCCCTATGGTAACACTATTCCCCACCCTGGCCCCGTTTCTCATTCCTGGCTCCAGCCATATGTTCTCGCATCCTGCCCTCATGAGTATCCATTCTACCCCATATGATCTCCACATCCTGCCCCACCAGCCTCCATCGTATCCGTCCTGCCCCATGATCCAATCCTGCCCCGTGTCTCCAATCATGCCCCGTATCTACATTCTGCCCATGCCTCAAGTCCTGCCCCCAGTGTGTCCAGCATATTACCCCCATGTTGTCCAGCAATCTGCCCCAGTGTGTCCAGCATATTACCCTCATGTTGTCCAGCAATCTGCCCCAGTGTGTCCAGCATATTACCCCCAGTGTGTCCAGCAATCTGCCCCAGTGTGTCCAGCATATTACCCCCAGTGTGTCCAGCAATCTGCCCCAGTATGTCCAGCACTGCCCCCAGTGTGTCCAGCAATCTGCCCCAGTGTCCAGCCTTTCCCCAGTGTGTCCAGCAGTCTGCCCCAGTGTGTCCAGCATATTACCCCCAGTGTCCAGCATTGCCCCAGTGTGTCCAGCATATTACCCCCAGTGTGTCCAGCAATCTGCCCCAGTGTCCAGCATTGCCCCAGTGTGTCCAGAAGTCTGCCCCAGGGTCTCCAGCATTGCCTCAATGTGTCCAGAAATCTGCCCCAGGGTCTCCAGTATTGCCCCAGTGTGTCTAGCAATCTGCCCCATGGTCTCCTGTATTGCCCCAGTGTGTCCAGCATTCTGCCCCATGGTCTCCAGTATTGCCCCGGTGTATCCAGCAATCTGCCCCATGGTCTCCTGTATTGCCCCAGTGTGTCCAGCATTCTGCCCCATGGTCTCCAGTATTGCCCCGGTGTGTCCAGCAATCTGCCCCATGGTCTCCAGTATTGCCCCAGTATGTCCAGAAGTCTGCCCAGGGTCTCCAGCATTGCCTCAATGTGTCCTGAAATCTGCCCCATGGTCTCCAGTATTCAGTGTGTCCAGCAATCTGCCCCATAGTCTCCTGTATTGCCCCAGTGTGTCCAGCATTCTGCCCCATGGTCTCCAGTATTTCCCCAGTGTGTCCAGCATTCTGCCACATGGTCTCCAGTATTGCCCCAGTGTGTCCAGCAATTTGCCCCATGGTCTCCTGTATTGCCCCAGTGTGTCCAGCATTCTGCCACATGGTCTCCTGTATTGCCCCAGTGTGTCCAGCATTCTGCCCCATGGTCTCCAGTATTGCCCCAGTGTGTCCAGCAATCTGCCCCATGGTCTCCTGTATTGCCCCAGTGTGTCCAGCAATCTGCCCCATGGTCTCCTGTATTGCCCCAGTGTGTCCAGCAATCTGCCCCATGGTCTCCTGTATTGCCCCAGTGTGTCCAGCATTCTGCCACATGGTCTCCTGTATTGCCCCAGTGTGTCCAGCATTCTGCCCCATGGTCTCCAGTATTGCCCCAGTGTGTCCAGCAATCTGCCCCATGGTCTCCTGTATTGCCCCAGTGTGTCCAGCAATCTGCCCCATGGTCTCCTGTATTGCCCCAGTGTGTCCAGCATTCTGCCACATGGTCTCCTGTATTGCCCCAGTGTGTCCAGCAATCTGCCCCATGGTGTCCAGTATTGCCCCAGTGTGTCCAGCAATCTGCCCCATAGTCTCCTGTATTGCCCCAGTGTGTCCAGCAATCTGCCCCATAGTCTCCAGTATTGCCCCAGTGTGTCCAGCAATCTGCCCCATGGTCTCATGTATTGCCCCAGTGTGTCCAGCAATCTGCCCCATGGTCTCCAGTATTGCCCCAGTGTGTCCAGCATTGCCCCAGCCCCAGACAGTCAGACATAAAGAAAAAAAAAAAAAAGTAAAATCCTCACCTCTCCCGTTCCTAGCGCAGGTCCGGTGCAGTCAGCGTCTCTCCGGCTCTGCGACGCTCAGGACAGAGAGGCAGAGCGGCGCGCACAGTAGTGACGTCATCGCGCCCTCTGCTCTGAGACGTCGCAGAGTCAGAGGACGCTGCAGCTGCCGGCGCCGCAGGAACCAGGAGAGGTGAGTATAGAGCGGGGGGCGGGGTCCGGTGGTGGGGGGAGCTGGCCCTGGTCGTGGCGGCGGACGGCGCCGCCCGAAGATTTACAGGGGCGTCTTTTTTTTTTTTTGTTTTTTTTCTTCTCCTGCAGCGCCGGCCGCCCCCCGCATTGTGCCGCCCGGGGCGGACCGCCCCCCCCGCACCCCCCTTCCTACGCCACTGGGCACCAAGCGTGTGGGACTGGGGAAAGTGAGCAGCCATTGACATTAAAGGGAACCTGTCACCCCCAAAATAGATAATGAGCTAAGCCCACCTGCATCAGGGTTTATCTACAGCATTCTGTAAGATGTATCCTGAAAGATGAGAAAAAAAGTTTAGATTATACTCACCTGGGGGCGGTCCGATCCGATGGGCGTCACGGTCCGGTCCGGGGCCTCCTATCTTCATGGGATGACGTCCTCTTGTCTTCATGCTGTGGCTCCGGCGCAGGCATACCTTGTCCTGTTGAGGGCAGAGCAAAGTACTGCAGTGGGCAGGTGCCGGGCCTCTCTCTGACCTTTCCCGGTGCCTGCGCACTGCAGTACTTTGCTCTGCCCTCAACAGCACAGACAAAGTAAGCCTGCATCGGAGCTGCAGTGTGAATACAAGAAGAGGACGTCATCGTAAGAAGATGGGAGGCCCCAGACCGGATCGCGACGCCCTTCGGACCGGACCGCAGCGGGACCGCCCCTGGGTGAGTATAATCTAACCTCTTTTTCTCATCTTTAAGGATACGTCGGGCTAATCTACAGCATTCCAGAATGCTGTAAATAAGCCCCTGATGCTGGTGGGCTTAGCTCATCTTCGATTTTGGGGGTGACAGGTTCCCTTTAATGGATAGGTCTGGTGGAGGGGTGGAGTGAGATGGGGGAAAGATGATGAATTCTGATTTGTCCATGTTCAGTTTAGAAAGCGAGCAGAAAAGAAAACTGAAATAGCAGACAGACATTGTGGGATTTTGGTCAGTAAGGAAATGAGGTCAGGTCCAGAGAGGTAGATCTGTGTGTGGTCGGCGTAGAAATGATACTGTAAACCATGGGATTCTATGAGCTGTCCCAGGCCAAAGGTGTAGATGGAGAAGAGCAGAGGCCCTAGGACTGAGCCTTGGGGAATACTGACAGACGGGGCGAGGTGAGGAGGTGGTGTGGGAGAGAGAGACACTGAATGTTCGATCTGTTAGATATGATGAGATCTAGGATAGGGCCAAGTCTGTGATGCCAAGAGATGAGAGAATCTGTAGCAGGAGGGAATGGTCGACCGTGTCGAACGCAGAAGACAGGTCCAGGAGAAGGAGGACAGAGTAGTGTTCTTGCTCTTGGTGGTTAGTATGAGGTATTGGAGTATTCTTAATGTACTGAGGCACTTCTACAGGACTACTCTGTTCCACAACTTCCAGAAAATGATTGCAAACACAAATTCTTTGTTATTATTATCTTCATTTAATTTGGCTTAAATGAAAAAACACAAAAAGAATTGTCCTAAAGCCAAATTGGATATAATTCCACACCAAACATAAAAAAGGGTGTGGACAAAGTATTGGCACTGTTCGAAAAATCATGTGATGCTTCTCTAATTTGTGTAATTAACAGCACCTGTAACTTACCTGTGGCACCTAACAGGTGTTGGCAATAACTAAATCACACTTACAGCCAGTTGACATGGATTAAAGTTTACTCAACCTGTGTCCTTGTGTGTACCACATTGAGCATGGAGAAAAGAAAGAAGACCAAAGAACTGTCTGAGGACTTGAGAAACCAAATTGTGAGGAAGCATGAGCAATCTCAAGGCTACAAGTCCATTTCCAAAGACCTGAATGTTCCTGTGTCTACCGTGCGCAGTGTCATCAAGAAGTTTAAAGCCCATGGCACTGTGGCTAACCTAGATGTGGACGGAAAAGAAAAATTGACCAGAGATTTCAACGCAAGATTGTGCAGATGTTGGATAAAGAACCTTGACTAACATCCAAACAAGTTCAAGCTGCCCTGCAGTCTGAGGGTACAACAGTGTCAACCCATACTATCCGTCGGCGTCTGAATGAAAAGGGACTGTATGGTAGGAGACCCAGGAAGACCCCACTTCTTACCCCGAGACAAAAAAGCCAGGCTGGAGTTTGCCAAAACTTACCTGAAAAAGCCTAAAACATTTTGGAAGAATGTTCTCTGGTCAGATGAGACAACAGTAGAGCTTTTTGGGCAAAGGCATCAACATAGAGTTTACAGGAGAAAAAAAGAGGCATTCAAAGAAAAGAATACGGTCCCTACAGTCAAATATGGTGGAGGTTCCCTGATGTTTTGGGGTTGCTTTGCTGCCTCTGGCACTGGACTGGCTTGACCGTGTGCATGGCATTATGATGTCTGAAGACTACCAACAAATTTTGCAGCATAATGTAGGGCCCAGTGTGAGAAAGCTGGGTCTCCCTCAGAGGTCATAGGTCTTCCAGCAGGACAATGACCCAAAACACACTTCAAAAAGCACTAGAAAATGGTTTGAGAGAAAGCACTGGAGACTTCTAAGGTGGCCAGCAATGAGTCCAGACCCGAATCCCATAGAACACCTGTGGAGAGATCTAAAAATGGCAGGTTGGAGAAGGCACCCTTCAAATATCAGGGACCTGGAGCAGTTTGCCAGAGAAGAATGGTCTAAAATTCCAGCAGAGCTTTGTAAGAAACTCATTGATGGTTACCGGAAGTGGTTGGTTGCAGTTATTTTGGCTAAAGGTTGTGCAACCAAGTATTAGGCTGAGGGTGCCAATACTTTTGTCTGGCCCATTTTTGGAGTTTTGTGTGAAATGATCAATGTTTTTGCTTTTTGCTTCATTCTCTTTTGTGTTTTTTCATTTAAGACAAATTAAATGAAGATGATAATACCAAATAATTTGTGATTGCAATCATTTTCAGGAAGAAAATGAGTATTATCTGACAGAATTGCAGGGGTGTCAATACTTTTGGCCACAACTGTATATCCTTTCCTGATTCATGGTTTGCCTTCAACAAATGTAGACTTTAGTGGAGACCTTCCACAGTCCTGGGGTCTAAATCTAATTTGACTACACATAAATTGAATTTGCCACTAATCAAGTCAGCAATGCCTGTGTCCATCTTAGCAATGTGTGTAGAAGAGTAGAGAAGGGTTGCAAATAGAGACCATGGAAAAAGTTAGGATGAATCTGTACTCCACCATGAACTCTTCCAACAACAAGTAATCGGCAAGACATATGACTATTTTGGTCTTCAAGCTGCCCCCTTCACCCATTCCTCCTTTTTTGTTTTTCAGTGATCCATCTGGGTAGCATTGACTGCTGCTCTTTATCATTGATAATAAAGGATATGGACCTCTTTAAGATGTTCAGCCCTCTAGTAATTGTCGGCTAAACCATTCCTTCCAACTCTTACTACCCTTACTTGTCAAAGAGAAGAACATTTTTCACGATTTGGCGAGTTAACGCAAGTTGTTCAACAAGAAACTAAATCTTTGTACAGTTTATAGAACGAACTTGACATAAGGGAGTCTACAGTTCTTAGCCCCGAGAAGGATTTCTGTATAATTTATAAGTGGATCAGAGTTATTACTTCAAAAGTCCAAATCTTTTTCCCTCTTTCATTGCAGTTTTGAAAAAGAACAGATGTTGTGTTTTGGAGAAACAAAAAGTTGTATGTGATTCAGCTATAAATGTGTCCTGAGATCACACCTAATCCTCATGAGACTGGACTAACAATGAAGATATAATCATATGAAGACGCTGCTCGCTGACTTGTTGGGAATTAACTGAGTTCTGCTGGAACAGTGTGACTTGTACCTTAATAATACGGCCACAGAAGAAACGGTTGAGAGTATTGTAGTCAAGCAGTAGGAGTAAGGAGTAGGTTACTGTCACGGATCGTGGGTGACCTTTAGCCAGCACACGGCTATCACATGTGCAGGGGGCTTATCTTAGTTATCCCACCACTGCTACAATGTGATGACAACACAAACAAGGCTATCGACCTATCAATTTACCGCAGGGGCTTATTTTAGTTATCCCACTGCTGCTACAAAATAACACGAACTGCAGGGATTTATGTATATCCCGCTTTCCAGTTCCACGTCGGAACTTGCAGCTCTCCGGCGCCCCCCTTACCCTCAGGTCAGTCAGGGAACTACACCTAGGATAATTAGTCGCCGGATGGGCCACTTCACTGTGGACTGGCTAGCAGGTACGCTGCAGCGAGGGAATTATAAATGCTCAGGCCGCAGCCAGACAATAACTTATAAAACCCCGTTCCGTTGCTGCCAGCGGCACCCACCTAGCCCAGAACACTTCGTAGCCACCAGCTCAGATTTCTCCACAGAGGGGTTCAGAGCCAACCCAAATTTGTAGCGTAATTAACTTCAGAAGACTTAGGCCGGGGTCACACTAGCGAGTTTTACAGACGTAGGAGAGGCGCAAAAACTACACTGCACAATGACCAATGATTCTCTATGGAGCAGCTCCTATCTGCCATATATTTCTCTGCCGTATTTTACGGGCGTAGAAAATCACAGCATCCTGCGTTTGCCAGCGTATTGCGCAAAAAAATCCGCCAATGAAAGTCAATGGGGGCGAGAAAAATACAGATTACACACGGACCAACAGTATGACTTGCGAGAAATATGCATCGGTGTTCTATAGAAAAGCCGGCAATTCAGTGCGCTGTACAGTAAAATCACACTGACAGGTTTTATTAGAATAGGTAAAATAAATGTCTACACATAGAATAGGTGTATATATATAAATATATCAGTGAGACACATATATATATATATATATATATATTTATTTATATTTCATAAAGCGCTAGATAGCAGAAAAGCCGGTAATTCAATTGCCGGCTTTTGCTATCTCCTTCCCAATCTCCTTCCCAAACCCAACAGGATATTAGACATGGTTTACATACAGTAAACCATTTCATGTCCCTTATTTTTTAACATATTCATCACTAATAATGTTCCAAGTGTGTGTGTGCAAAATTTGGGGACTCTAGCTGTTAAAATAAAGGGTTAAATCACGGAAAAAATTGGCGTGAGCAGATATTAATAGCCTAGAGAGGGACCATGGTTATAGGACCCCCCCTGGCTAAAAATATCTGCCCCCAGCCACCCCAGAAGAGGCACATCCGTAAGATGTGCCTATTCTGGCACTTAGCCTCTCTCTTCCCACTCCCGAGTAGCGGTGGGATATGGGGTAATAATCAGAAGGGGTTAAATAATTTTACCAGCAGGAGCCTGCTAATGCAGCTGCCCCTGCCTGTAAATACTGGGGAATGCATGGAAAGCAGGGGAACATAGCTACCTAGACTTGCGGTGCTGCACCCCCTGCTGGTATAACCTCAGATGAACTCGAGCGTGAGAAAATATTCAGAAAAAATCCCACGCTCGAGTTCATATAATTTATGCCAGCAGGGGGCGCAGCACCGCAAGTCTAGGTAGCTACGTTCCCCTGCTTCCATTCATTCCCCAGTTTTTACAGGCAGCGGTGGTTGCATTAGCAGGCTCCTGCTTGTAAAATTATTTAACCCATTCTGATGGATTTACAGCGTGGGACATTACTGTAACAGCGGAAAGGTATGGGATATTGTTGTTTTTTTATTTATCCTTTTTTACAGACCGAGGGTCATCATTTGGATTGAGCGTTTAATAAACTATTACAACACCCTGTGTCTTTATTTCAATAAAAACTTTTTTCCTAATGTGTGTGTGTTTTATTAACCATTTACTACTATCGGATTAATAATGGATAGGTGTCTTATTGACACCTCTCCATTACTAACCTGGCTTAATGTCACCTTACAATAGCAAAGTAACATTAACGCTTTATTACCCCATATCTGTTATGAAAGGCAATTCAGTACCACAATGGACATAGCGGTCAGAGCACATACAGTGATCTGATAATAACCCAAAATCATAGAACGAGCTCTGAGACGTGGGAACTCTGCAGACCGCAATCCCTAATCCTCTCCAAACAACACTAGAGGCAGCCGTGGATTGCGCCTAACTCTGCCTATGCAACTCGGCACAGCCTGAGAAACTAACTCCCAAAGGGAAAGGCAGCCCCCCACATATAATGACTGTGAGTTAAGATGAAAAGACAAACATAGAGATGAAATAGATTCAGCAAAGTGAGGCCCGACTTTCTTAACAGAGCGAGGATAGAAAAGGTTACTTTGCGGTCTACACAAAACCCTAAAGAAAACCACGCAAAGGGGGCAAAAAGACCCTCCGTACCGAACTAACGGCACGGAGGTACACCCTTTGCGTCCCAGAGCTTCCAGCAACAAATTAGACAAGCTGGACAGAAAAAATAGCAAACAGGCCACAGGAATGATCCAGGGAAAAGCAAGTCCAACACTGGAACATTGACAGGAAGCCAGGATCAAAGCATTAGGTGGAGTTAAGTAGAGAAGCACCTAACGACCTCACCAGATCACCTGAGGGAGGAAACTCAGAAGCTGCAGTACCACTTCCCTCCATCAACAGAAGCTCACAGAGAGAATCAGCCGAAGTACCACTTGTGACCACAGGAGGGAGCTCTGCCACAGAATTCACAACAGTACCCCCCCTTGAGGAGGGGTCACCGAACCCTCACCAGAGCCCCCAGGCCGACCAGGATGAGCCACATGAAAGGCACGAACAAGATCGGGAGCATGGACATCAGAGGCAAAAACCCAGGAATTATCTTCCTGAGCATAACCCTTCCATTTAACCAGATACTGGAGTTTCCGTCTAGAAACACGAGAATCCAAAATCTTCTCCACAATATACTCCAATTCCCCCTCCACCAAAACCGGGGAAGGAGGATCAACAGATGGAACCATAGGTGCCACGTATCTCCGCAACAATGACCTATGGAATACGTTATGTATGGAAAAAGAATCTGGAAGGGTTAGACGAAAAGACACAGGATTAAGAACCTCAGAAATCCTATACGGACCAATGAAACGAGGTTTAAACTTAGGAGAGGAAACCTTCATAGGAATATGACGAGAAGATAACCAAACCAGATCCCCAACACGAAGTCGGGGACCCACACGGCGTCTGCGATTAGCGAAACGTTGAGCCTTCTCCTGGGACAAGGTCAAATTGTTCACTACATGAGTCCAAATCTGCTGCAACCTGTCCACCACAGTATCCACACCAGGACAGTCCGAAGACTCAACCTGTCCTGAAGAGAAACGAGGATGACACCCAGAATTGCAGAAAAATGGCGAAACCAAGGTAGCCGAGCTGGCCCGATTATTAAGGGCGAACTCAGCTAAAGGCAAAAAGGACACCCAGTCATCCTGATCGGCAGAAACAAAGCATCTCAGATATGTTTCCAAGGTCTGATTGGTTCGTTCGGTCTGGCCATTAGTCTGAGGATGGAAAGCCGAGGAAAAAGACAAGTCAATGCCCATCCTACCACAAAAGGCTCGCCAAAACCTTGAAACAAACTGGGAACCTCTGTCAGAAACGATATTCTCTGGAATGTCATGTAAACGAACCACATGCTGGAAGAACAATGGCACCAAATCAGAGGAGGAAGGCAATTTAGACAAGGGTACCAGATGGACCATCTTAGAAAAGCGATCACAGACCACCCAAATGACTGACATCTTTTGAGAAACGGGAAGATCAGAAATAAAATCCATAGAGATATGTGTCCAAGGCCTCTTCGGGACCGGCAAGGGCAAAAGCAACCCACTGGCACGAGAACAGCAGGGCTTAGCCCGAGCACAAATCCCACAGGACTGCACAAAAGCACGCACATCCCGCGACAGAGACGGCCACCAAAAGGATCTAGCCACTAACTCTCTGGTACCAAAGATTCCAGGATGACCAGCCAACACCGAACAATGAACCTCAGAGATAACTTTATTGGTCCACCTATCAGGGACAAACAGTCTCTCCGCTGGACAACGATCAGGTTTATTAGCCTGAAATTTTTGCAGCACCCGCCGCAAATCAGGGGAGATGGCAGACACAATTACTCCTTCCTTGAGGATACCCGCCGGCTCAGACAAACCCGGAGAGTCGGGCACAAAACTCCTAGACAGAGCATCCACCTTAACATTTTTAGAGCCCGGAAGGTACGAAATCACAAAGTCAAAACGGGCAAAAAACAGCGACCAACGAGCCTGTCTAGGATTCAACCGCTTAGCAGACTCAAGATAAGTCAAGTTCTTATGATCAGTCAATACCACCACGCGATGCTTAGCTCCTTCAAGCCAATGACGCCACTCCTCGAATGCCCACTTCATGGCCAGCAACTCTCGGTTGCCCACATCATAATTTCGCTCAGCAGGCGAAAACTTCCTGGAAAAAAAAGCGCATGGTTTCATCACTGAGCAATCAGAACCTCTCTGCGACAAAACAGCCCCTGCTCCAATCTCAGAAGCATCAACCTCGACCTGGAACGGAAGAGAAACATCTGGTTGACACAACACAGGGGCAGAAGAAAAACGACGCTTCAAGTCTTGAAAAGCTTCCACAGCAGCAGAAGACCAATTGACCAAATCAGCACCCTTCTTGGTCAAATCGGTCAATGGTTTGGCAATACTAGAAAAATTGCAGATGAAGCGACGATAAAAATTAGCAAAGCCCAGGAACTTTTGCAGACTTTTCAGAGATGTCGGCTGAGTCCAATCATGGATGGCCTGGACCTTAACAGGATCCATCTCGATAGTAGAAGGGGAAAAGATGAACCCCAAAAATGAAACCTTCTGCACACCAAAGAGACACTTTGATCCCTTCACAAACAAAGAATTAGCACGCAGGACCTGAAAAACTGTTCTGACCTGCTTCACATGAGACTCCCAATCATCCGAGAAGATCAAAATGTCATCCAAGTACACAATCAGGAATTTATCCAGGTACTCTCAGAAGATGTCATGCATAAAGGACTGAAACACTGATGGAGCATTGGCAAGTCCGAATGGCATCACTAGATACTCAAAATGACCCTCGGGCATATTAAATGCAGTTTTCCATTCATCTCCTCGCCTGATTCGCACCAGATTATACGCACCACGAAGATCTATCTTGGTGAACCAATTAGCCCCCTTAATCCGAGCAAACAAATCAGATAACAATGGCAAGGGGTACTGAAATTTAACCGTGATCTTATTTAGAAGGCGGTAATCTATACAAGGTCTCAGTGAACCATCCTTCTTGGCTACAAAAAAGAACCCTGCTCCTAATGGTGACGATGACGGGCGAATATGCCCCTTCTCCAGGGATTCCTTCACATAACTGCGCATAGCGGCGTGCTCAGGCATGGATAAATTAAACAGTCGACCTTTTGGGAATTTACTACCAGGAATCAAATTGATAGCACAATCACAATCCCTATGCGGAGGTAGGGCATCGGACTTGGGCTCATCAAATACATCCCGGTAATCAGACAAGAACTCTGGAACCTCAGAAGGGGTGGATGACGAAATTGACAGAAATGGAACATCACCATGTACCCCCTGACAACCCCAGCTGGACACCGACATGGATTTCCAATCTAATACTGGATTATGGGCTTGTAGCCATGGCAACCCCAACACGACCACATCATGCAGATTATGCAACACCAGAAAGCGAATAACCTCCTGATGTGCAGGAGCCATGCACATGGTCAGCTGGGTCCAGTATTGAGGCTTATTCTTGGCCAAAGGCGTGGCATCAATTCCTCTCAATGGAATAGGACACTGCAAGGGCTCTAAGAGAAACCCACAACGCTTAGCATACTCCAAGTCCATCAAATTCAGGGCAGCGCCTGAATCCACAAATGCCATGACAGAATATGATGACAAAGAACAGATCAAGGTAACGGACAGAAGAAATTTTGACTGTACCGTGCCAATGGTGGCAGACCTAGCGAACCGCTTAGTGCGCTTAGGACAATCAGAGATAGCATGAGTGGAATCACCAGAGTAGAAACGCAGCCCATTCAGACGTCTGTGTTCTTGCCGTTCAACTCTGGTCAAAGTCCTATCGCACTGCATAGGCTCAGGTTTAAGCTCAGGTAATACCGCCAAATGGTGCACAGATTTACGCTCACGCAAGCGTCGACCGATCTGAATGGCCAAAGACATAGACTCATTCAAACCAGCAGGCATAGGAAATCCCACCATGACATCCTTAAGGGCTTCAGATAGACCCTTTCTGAACATAGCTGCCAGCGCAGATTCATTCCATTGAGTGAGCACGGACCACTTTCTAAATTTCTGACAATATACCTCTATCTCATCCTGACCCTGACAAAGAGCCAGCAAATTTTT
Source organism: Ranitomeya imitator (assembly GCF_032444005.1). Lineage (NCBI taxonomy): Eukaryota > Metazoa > Chordata > Amphibia > Anura > Dendrobatidae > Ranitomeya > Ranitomeya imitator. The sequence goes on along the minus strand of NC_091282.1, from coordinate 1,235,973,026 downwards.
CTCTGCCTGATCCACTGAATTAGGTTCATCGTACAGCAATCTGAGCGCCAGGAAAAACGCATCGATATTACTCAATGCAGGATCCCCTGGCGCAAGAGAAAATGCCCAGTCCTGAGGGTCGCCGCGCAAAAAAGAAATAACAATCAAAACCTGTTGAACTGGATCACCAGAGGAGCGAGGTTTCAAGGCCAGAAATAATTTACAATTATTTTTGAAACTCAGAAACTTAGTTCTATCTCCAAAAAAACAAATCAGGAATAGGAATTCTTGGTTCTAACATAGATTTCTGATCAATAGTGTCTTGAATCTTTTGTACTCTTGCCGAGAGCTGATCCACAAATGAAGACAGACTTCTAATGTCCATCGCTACACCTGTGTACTGAACCACCCAAATGGCTAGGGGAAAAAAAAGGCAAAACACAGTGCAAAGAAAAAAAAATGGTCTCAGAACTTCTTTTTTCCCTCTATTGAGAATCATTAGTACTTTGGGCTTCCTGTACTGTTATGAAAGGCAATTCAGTACCACAATGGACATAGCGGTCAGAGCACATACAGTGATCTGATAATAAACCAAAATCATAGAACGAGCTCTGAGATGTGGGAACTCTGCAGACCGCAATCCCTAATCCTCTCCAAACAACACTAGAGGCAGCCGTGGATTGCGCCTAACTCTGCCTATGCAACTCGGCACAGCCTGAGAAACTAACTAGCCTGAAGATAGAAAATAAGCCTACCTTGCCTCAGAGAAATACCCCAAAGGGAAAGGCAGCCCCCCACATATAATGACTGTGAGTTAAGATGAAAAGACAAACGTAGAGATGAAATAGATTCAGCAAAGTGAGGCCCGACTTTCTTAACAGAGCAAGGATAGAAAAGGTTACTTTGCGGTCTACACAAAACCCTAAAGAAAACCACGCAAAGGGGGCAAAAAGACCCTCCGTACCGAACTAACGGCACGGAGGTACACCCTTTGCGTCCCAGAGCTTCCAGCAACAAATTAGACAAGCTGGACAGAAAAAATAGCAAACAAATAGCAAAGAAGAACTTAGCTATGCAGAGCAGCAGGCCACAGGAATGATCCAGGGAAAAGCAAGTCCAACACTGGAACATTGACAGGAAGCCAGGATCAAAGCATTAGGTGGAGTTAAGTAGAGAAGCACCTAACGACCTCACCAGATCACCTGAGGGAGGAAACTCAGAAGCCGCAGTACCACTTCCCTCCATCAACAGAAGCTCACAGAGAGAATCAGCCGAAGTACCACTTGTGACCACAGGAGGGAGCTCTGCCACAGAATTCACAACACATATCCCACTGCTACTCGGGAGTGGGAAGAGAGAAGCTAAGTGCCAGAATAGGCGCATCTTGCAGATGTGCCTCTTCTGGGGTGGCTGGGGGCAGATGTTTTTAGCCAGGGGGGGGGTCCTATAACCATGGTCCATCTCTAGGCTAATAATATCTGCCCTCAGTCACTGGCTTTCCCACTCTGGCGGAGAAAATTGCACGGGAGCCCACGCCTATTTTTTCCGTGATTTAACCCTTTATTTTAACAGCTAGAGCCCCCAAATTTTGCACACAGACACTTGGAACATTATTAGTGAGGAATATGTTAAAAAAATAAGGGATATGAAATGGTTTACTGTATGTAAACCATGTCTAGTATCCTGTCGGGTTTGGGAAGGAGATAGCAAAAGCCGGCAATTGAATTACCGGCTTTTCTGCTATCTATAGCGCTGTATGAAATATAAATATATATATAGACTGTATATATGTTTTTATGAATATTTGAGCCCATGGATCCATTCTATGTCTATTTTGCAAGCCGGCAAGAAAATCTCGCTGTACGGATGCCAAACGGATTACATACGGAGGATGACATGCATAAAATATGCTGCCACACCCTGCCTATGGATGACATATGGATCACTATTTTGGAAACATTTCTGCGTATTACGCATGTAAAATACGGACCGTATTTCCATATGCTGAGTGTGACACCGGCCTTAGGGCACGTTTTAGAGCAAGGGAACAAAGCTAGTAAATATTATAACTTTTACTTCATAAAAAGATTAGGCAGTGTTTATAAAAGGTATATCAAGAGTTTACAATATGAGACAATTTAAAGTATGTACAGCAATTATAAAAACACGGATTAAAACAGAAAGTAACACTCACATGTGCTCAGATCATTTCAGCTAACCAGGCCGGTGGGCGGAGCCAAATTTCCCAGTTCCATCAGAGGGACCTGCTGTATCAGCTCCTCAGGCAAGACTGAAGGTTCTGTGGAGTGCCGTGCCTTATACTTGCAGGCTTGTGACATTACTAAAGGGGCTGATTTACCTGCACCCTCCCCTCTCCTCAAAGTACAGATTTTACCAGCAATACTTATAATTCTCATAACTTGGCTCGCGAATCTAACAGAGTAATGGCACACACATCATTCATCTTGTATTGAAATTAGCTATCTAGTGATACAAAATTTGTACTAGTTCCACACGGTTGAGGAGAAATCCACACTTTGTACTCATTGTGTTTAGCTGCTAGCGCTTACAGTCGTTGACAGATCTACCGATGGCAATTCGCAATGTATACTCCTTATTTTTCTAGCCTAAATCAGTGGCCCAATATCTTACTATAATAGAACAAAGAACCTCATGTCTTTTGAGAGGGACTATACCAGTTTCAGCTGGTATTAGATGGGAGAATTGTCTACTGCAGCTACAGGGGCAATAAACATTCTTTTGGTGGGAGGGAATGAGAGGTTTGTGATTCACAAACACACACAGCAGCAGAAGTGAAGAGAGGGGGGTCGGACTAGCCCACAGCGTGTGTGATAGCAAGGAAAACTAAAAATCATATTATACATTATCGTCACAGTTACAGACAGATTTTCACAGTGTGAAGAAGACAAAGGATCTACAGTCTCTGGGAGGGAAGAAAATGGGCTATAGAAAGGGAGGCAAGAGCAGCAAAATGAAGCAAGGGAAACATTGCTGATATATGAGCTAATAAAGATGGAAGCACCCTGGATATATACCTCACATGCATCCTTTATTATTGGACGATACATTTCCACAAGAGAAACACTTGAAACTTAGCTCAGGTTGCAAACTGCATTTTAGTGGGTCTGACAATTAATGAAGACTGCAGACTGAAATTAGGAGCAATTTTTTAAGTTAAAGCCAAATATGTAAAAATAAGCACCGCAAAATAGTATCGTCATATACATTAGTATGCCCAAAATGAAACTGGTGTACATACTTATATGTGACTGGGCTACTTATAGTGGAGCATACAATGGTAGAAATCAAGTGGAGGAAAAATGATGAAAACACTGTATATGTTACATCCTCTTTGTCAGGGGCTAGAAAAATAGTTATAGGAAGAGAGAGATAAGGGCCGGTGGAAAGGTATAGGTGGTCACTTGCTTTTTGGATGTTTTGCAAATCGAATAACATAGAATTTGCTAGTCTAGTTTATGCCCTTGTCCTGATGCCCTTTTTCACCATCCTGGAAACTCCACTCATGCTTTCCTTCTGAAATAGGCAAGTAATGGAATCGTCTATTAGACTCTGTTGAATAGTTAACAAAGAGATTGAGAAGGATGCTGGGCTTGTTAATGAACTAAACCTGACAGCCAGCCCCTTCTTCATTTGTGGAAATAACTGTAGACGTGGAGCTGCTGGGATGGCGAGAGTCTTTTACAAATAACCGGCTTTGATTTCATAATGAAAGTATGTTAAGTTCAATTATTTTCTATTTCAAAAACATCAAGATAACCTTTTATGGCCTGGGAAAACCCGTTTAATAATTTGCTGGTTGCTAAAGTATTTAATAGAATCTGAACTTTCCCTTTTTGCTCAAAGGTTCACTTTCAGGCTTGGAGGCGATTTTCTTAAGTAACATAGAAAACTGACTGTGGCTGGAGAACAGTTTATACGAGCATGTTCGCTTATCCAGGGAAGAGAAACACTTCACCCTGGTACAAAAATGTACAAAACAAACCATTGGTTGTTTCTAAGAAAATGTTACTCCCTGCGCTACACATCAAACTAGCGTTACAAGGACGTTCCGTTCGATGACGTGCTTCATGCTATCGAGAAGGCAGCGTGGAATAATTTTAAGAGTGTTCAGGATTTTTTGGAAACAAGTGTGCGTCCAATTAGAGCTGGTGGATGAGATGCTCATGTGCTACCACAAGCTTCGCGAACTCACATCTCTGAAGATTCACTTTCTCCATTCTCACCTTGACTTCTTTCTAAAGAACTGTGGAGCCGTTAGTAATGATCAAGGTGAGAGACAACATCAGGACATTGAGGCCATTGAGAAAAGGTATGAAGGGAAATAGAGCCCGGCAATGTTAGGAGAATGCTGCTGGACTATCGAGCCTCCTTCCAGGACTACACAGCAGGGCGCGGGATGCGCCGCTGATCTCCAGTTTAACCTAAATCCAGACCTAACGTTACGGCCCTACAGTTTTCTCTATCCGGGACAGCAGCCCGTACTGGCCTCATCATAAGGTTATGCTTTAAAACTAAAAGGGATCGCCTGCTCTTCCCTACTGCCACCTTTATGCTTGTATTTCCAAGGACTAGAGTAACCCCATGAATAAGACCCGGGAGGGTCGAAACGTCAGGTTCATTGTCTACCTTACCTATGTGGCAACCACTATTTTTTGATTTGTTTTCTTGAATAAAATTGGCATATACCTTTTTTGCATCATACCAGTATCGAGTGTGCGGTAATTTTTCTATGCTGGACTATCGAGAGACGCTCCAAGGCTACACTACAAACGTATTTTCCATGTGGCCCAGACCGACATGACAACTTCTCCAGCCAGGACTCTTCTGCAGAGATTACAACAAAGACACATTTGTTCACATGTCCAGCACCTTCCCCATCTATCCCCAACCTGTACAAACATCTCATTCTGCTGATACCCCAATACTGAGCCGCTTCTGCTGTATGTGTCCCTATTACTGCACCTGCTGTGTGGTTCTCTGTGTCTCCAGATGGTAAAACAACTCTCTAGAATATAGTAATGCCATGTGCAAGTTCTCTAGAAAACAGTGCCCATATTTTGTCCCCCCTAGAAAGTAATATTGCCCTCTTTGTGTCCTTTTGACAGTCACAGTAACCCAGGTTCCCCTATAACAATGAGTGCTTACTTTACATTTAATAATGTCCTGAGTCTCCCCCCTTTACAGCTCCCCTATACACAGTATGATGCTCTCCTATACACAGTATAATGCCCCCTCACTGTATAGTACCACCCACAGAGTATACTGACCCCTTAGTAGCCCCCAAATTGATGACTCCGACACTGTACAAAGACCTCACATTAATTCCCACACTGTATGAAGGCCCCCTAAATAGCCTCCTTATAGTATAATGCAACAGATAGTCCTCAATATAAAATAATGCACTCCCCATAGGCTTCTATTTAGTATAAAGCACTTCCCATACACATATCTATAGAATAACGCATCCTCATAGGCCTCTATAGTAAAATGCACTCCCCCATAGGCAGACTCTATGTGGTATAACACACACCCTATAGGTCTGTATAGAATAATGCATCCCCCATAAGCAGACTCTCTATAGTATGTAGAAAAGCCGCGGAGACACCATCACGTGTTTCTCAACGCAAGCAATAAATAGCCAGGTCTTTCACCAGGAAGGAACAACCACGGGAAGGGCAGTATCCAAAAAGGAAAACCACCTATGCCAAAACATGGTATCCATCCACAGACAGCTGTTTCGGGGTATTTGCCCCTCATCAGTGTGGAGTAGGAAACTGGCTATTAGGAGCAGTGCCTAGTAAAAGGACTATAAACATAAGGATGCATGACCTTGAGGAGATCAAAACATCCAACACCGTGGAGACACCATCACATGTTTCTCAACGCAGTGATCCAGAATCTCTATAGTATAACACACTACCCATAGGCTGTATAGTATAATGCACTCCCCATAGACCTCCATACAGTATAATGAACTCCCCATAGGCAGACTCAATATAGTATAATGCACTCACCATAGGCAGACTATAGTATAATGCACTCACCTAAGGCAGACTCTATATAGTATAATGCACTCCCCATAGGCAGACTCTATACAGTTTAGTGCAGTCCCCATAGGAAACTCTATATATTATAATGCACTTCCAGTAGGCCTATATAGTATAATTTACTCCCCATAGACCTCCATACAGTATAATGCACTCCCCATAGGTAGTTTCTGTATAGTATAATGCACCCCCATTGGCCTCTATAGTATAAAGCACCTCCATAGTCACACTCTATATTGTATAATGCACCCCCATAGACAGACTCTATATAGTATAATGCACTCTCCATAGGCAAACTCTATATAGTATAATGCACCCTCATAGGCAGACTCTATATAGTATCATGCACACCCCATAGGCCTCTATATAGTATAATGCACTCCCCTGTTGTGAATTCTGCTTTGGGCTCCCTCCGGTGGTTATGAGTGGTAGTGCTGCGGTAGTTGGATCGCAGCATTTATCAGGTGTTTCTATTTTTTGCAATTTGGGCTGGGCTATTTAGTCCTGCTTTAGCCTTTAGTCAGTGCCAGTTGTCCATTGTTTTTTGGAGGATTCACATCCCCTTCTGGTCTCTCCTGTTTGCTGTGCTTTTCAACAAAGATAAGTCCTGGCTTTGTCTTTTCTGTCCACATGCTGTGGACCTTATAGTTCTGTGCATTTTCATGTTTCTTCTAGTCCAGCTTTGTCTGTGAAGGATTTTTTGCAGCCTAGCTGTGTCTCTGGAGATGCAGATATACCCTCCATGTCTTTAGTCAGATGTGGAGATTTGTATTTTCTGTGGTGGATATTTTCTAGTGTTTTAATACTGACCGCATAGTACTCTGTCCTATTCTTTCTTTTTAGCTAGTATGGCCTCCTATGCTAAATCCTGTGTTATGTTTGCTAATGACAGGTGTTATGAAGGCAATCCAGAAACACAGTGTGCTTAGCGATCAGAGCGCACACAGTGATCTGACAAATACCCAAAAATACAAGAACGAGCTCTGAGACGTGGAAACTCTGTAGACTGCACACCTGATCCTATCCTAAACACAACTAAAAGCGGCTGTGGATTGCGCCTAACAACTACCTAGGCAACTCGGCACAGCCTAAGAAACTAGCTAGCCTGAAGATAGAAAAATAGGCCTGACTTGCCCCAGAGAAATTCCCCAAAGTAAAAGGCAGCCCCCCACATATAATGACTGTGAGTAAGATGAAAAGACAAAACGTAGGGATGAAATAGATTCAGCAAAGTGGGGCCCGATATTCTAGGACAGAGCGAGGACAGTAAAGCGAACTTTGCAGTCTACAAAAAACCCTAAAGCAAAACCACGCAAAGGGGGCAAAAAAAAACCACCGTGCCGAACTAACGGCACGGCGGTACACCCTTTGCGTCTCAGAGCTTCCAGCAAAACAAAAGACAAGCTGGACAGAAAAAAAGCAACAAAAAAGCAAAAAGCACTTAGCTATACAGAGCAGCAGGTCACAGGAACAATCAGGAGAAGCTCAGATCCAACACTGAAACATTGACAAGGAGCAAGGATAGCAGCATCAGGCGGAGTTAAGTAATGAAGCAGTTAACGAGCTCACCAGAACACCTGAGGGAGGAAGCTCAGAAGCTGCAGTACCACTTGTGACCACAGGAGTGAATTCAGCCACAGAATTCACAACAATCCTGATTTCATATCTGCGTATGTTATTTCCCTCTCCTCTCACAGTCAATATTTGTGGGGGGCTATCTATCCTTTGGGGATTTTCTCTGAGGCAAGATAGTTTTCCCGTTTCTGTCTTTAGGGGAAGTTAGTTCTTAGGCTGTGTCGAGGGGTCTAGGGAGTGTTAGGTACCCCCCACGGCTACTTCTAGTTGCGCTGCTAAGTTCAGGGTTTGCGGTCAGTACAGGTACCACCTCCAGAGTACGTCTCATGCTGCTCCTAGGCCACCAGATCATAACACTCCCCATAGGCAGACTATATTGAATAATGCACTCCCCATAGGCTTCTATAGCATAAAGCACCCCATTAGCAGACTCTATATAGTATAATGCACCCCCCCATAGACAGCCTCTAAATAGTATAATGCACTCCCCATAGGCCTCCATACAGTATAATACACCCCAATAGGCCTCCATACAGTATAAATCACCCCCGTAGGCCTCCAAACAGTATAATGAACTCCCCATAGGCAGTCTCTATATAATATAATGCACTCTCCATAGGCAGACTCTATATAGTATAATGCACCCCTTGCTGGCCTCTATATAGTGTAATGCACTACTCATAGGCAGACTCTATATAGTATAATGCAATCCCCATAGGCAGACTCTATATAGTATAATGCACCCCCCATAGACAGCCTCTAAATAGTATAATGCACTCCCCATAGGCAGACTCTATATACTATAATGCACCCCCCATAGAAAGACTCTAGCGTAATGCACTCCCCATAGGCCTCCATACAGTATAATACACCCCCATAGGCCTCCATACAGTATAGATTACCCCCGTAGGCAGGGTCGGACTGGGGGTGTCTGGGGCCCACCAGGGGAATGGACTCTAGGGGCCCACCCTACAGCTATATGCAAATATCTGTCATTATGGCGGAGCATCATCTGTAAAACACAGGCGTCTGCTGCACATCTACTGTACACCCCAATAACTGGGATGTATAATTATGGTAGTTTACATTAATGGGTTTCTTTGGGTAAAACAAGTTATCACTGATCCATGGGCTCCACAGGATTGGTTGATAGCTTAGGTCCGACCATTAGAAACTGCACCGATCAGAAGAATGGGGAAGTTTTATCCCTGACTAGACACTTTTATCTCTATTTTAAAATGCAGCGGCAGGTGGGATGTCTGACCGCAGCTCCATTCATTCTCTTTGGGGCTTCCAGAAAAAAACAAGTGCAGCCACTGAGGGAATGAATGGATCAGTGATCTAGTCAGACATGCCACTCCAGGCTAATGGGGATAAAAAGTTCCACATTTTGCTGAATGGGTCCAAGCAGTCAGACCCCCACCAATCAATACGTTATCACTTATCCTGTGGAGAGGTGATTACTTTTTTCCACAGGAGAACCCCTGTAAGTGCATCTCCGCCGCTGTGTACAAAGCATTAAAACTCTAATGGAAATAAAGAATCTTCTCCCAATTAATAACAGAGAGAACAAATGACCACCATACACAACACAATCCACTATACCAAGACCAATATTACCACATACAGGAAGAAATACCACCACACCATGACCAGACCACATAGTGACCGAACAATACTACATACAAGGGACAAATACCACCACACCATGACCAGCTCACATATTACCACCACATAGTAACTGAATAATATGACATATTAGGGCAGCACGGTGGCTCAGTGGTTAGCACTGCAGCCTTGCAGCGCTGGGGTCCTGGGTTGAAATCCTGCCAAGGACAACATCTGCAATGAGTTTGTATGTTCTCCCCGTGTTTGCATGGGTTTCCTCCAGGTACTCTGGTTTCCTCCCACATTTACAAAGACATACTGCTAGGGAATCTAGATTGTGAGCCCCATCGGGGTCAGTGGCAATAATGTCTTTAAAGCACTGTGAAATTAATAGCGCTATTTAAATGAGTAAAAATAAATAAAAATAAATATTACCAGCATATAGGGACCAAATGATACCACATACAAGGAGAAATACTGCCACGCCGTGACCAGACCATAAATTACCAACACATAGTGACCCAATACTACAATATTGATTATGAATACACAATACTAACAACACTGTTATTACCCCCAGTGACATTATACACAGTACCTCTGTATATAGTGTCAGTTTACAGGTAATATAGTGATCACCAGTGACATTATACACAGGAGATCTGTATATAGTGTCAGTGTACAGGTAATACAGTGACCACCAGTGACATTATACACAGGAGCTCTGTATATAGTGTACAGGTAATACAGTGATCACCAATGACATTATACACAGGAGCTCTGTATATAGTGTATAGTGTACAGGTTATACAGTGATCACCAGTGACATTATACACAGGAGCTCTGTATACAGTGTCATTGTACAGGTAATACAGTGATCACCAATGACATTGTACACAGGAGCTCTGTATACAGTGTCAGTGTACAGGTAATACAGTGATCACCAATGACATTATACACAGGAGCTCTGTATATAGTGTATAGTGTACAGGTAATACAGTGATCACCGGTGACATATACACAGGAGCTCTGCATATAGCGTCAGTGTACTGTGATGCAGTGTCCCCTGTGGCAGCTAGGGGGCGCTGTGTGTGCTCCTTGGGATGTGCATGGAGGCATACCTATTGTGATAATGGTGGTGAAACAGTGACTGGCAGAATTGTGAGTGGCCGATATGTGTCGCAGAGGGAGTCTGCGTAGTAAGTCTGATGCAATGTTGTTGTTCTGGGACCTGTAGTCCCTCAAGAGTGTGTATATGTATGGTGTAGTTGTAAGGGAGACTTACTAGGCTAGTTGTGTAAGATGGGAGGGACAAACTAGCCACACATCCACACTCCCACCCAGGGGAGTGGTTAAGGGTATATAATGTGACCAGGGTGTGGGTCACATGTTCCTGTGTGGGTTCCTGTATGGTTCCAGTGGAAGGTCCTGGAGAGCCTGTGTGTTGGGAGGTCCTGGGAGTAGGACCGGATCCCTGAATAGCACACTGAACAACCTGTGTTGGATTTCCTGGGAGTAGGAGTCCTGAAGAGCACATGGTGGGGCTTTGGACTTGCTGGTGGCCGGGGGTGTTGGTCTGACATCCTGAATAGCATCTGGACAGGTCATATGCCTGGGGTATTGGACTGACGTTCTGAATAGCACCTGGACAGGTTATATTCCTGGGGTGTTGGATGAGGTCCTGAATAGTACCTGGACAGGTCATATGCCTGGGGTGTTGGACGAGGTCCTGAATAGCACCTGGACAGGTCACATATGCGGTTCATGTGAGGAGGAGATGCCAGTGTGTTGGATTTCCTGAGAGTAGGAATCCTGAAGAGCTCATGCTGGTGTGTTGGGAGGTCCTGGGAGTAGGACCGGATCCCTAAATAGCACACAGAAAGACTATGATTCTGGATAGTCTATGTGGGGGAAGCTACCGTCCTTTGGTGGGTCTGGACTGACTAAGATATGCCGCCCAGGCAAGTTGGTGATCCCTGTGAGGCAGCTTTCCCAGAGGAGTGGACTGACAAGGAGTCAGCAGGTGGAGCAGGAGCTCCAGTCAGGTACCTATACAGACTGTTGGTGCTTGTGATGTTCCATGAACTGTGTGGTCTCCCACGATGACTGAACGGAGTGAAGTTCAGCGTGTTTAGAGACCACGACCCAGTGTCATATGCGCTGTATGTGACTTGGGACATTGGTGAAATGTACGGCGTACAGACACCCATGGTAACTGGGCGAAGTGAGAGGTCCAGCATGTTTAGTGTCCGTGAGTCAAAGCCGTAAATGAAGTGTTAAGATAAAGCTGCAAGTTAATATCACCAGTTGGTGCCTGTTGTGTTTCTAAGAAATGTACATAATGAACTGTGCACAACCCGGTTTATGACCCTTTAATAAACCGCATGGACTGTGTTTAAGCGAAAAATCGTGCCTGACTACGTTAATCCTGTGCCAAGCGAGTGTCCCCCAATACACTTAGTGAAAGCAATCTTACAGTACACATAATATAGTGATCATCAGTGACATTATACAAAGGAGCTCTGTACACAATATACAGTATATAATGTAAGTGTACAAGCAACACACTGACTCAACAGTGACATCTGTAGTTGAAGTCTTTTTTACTTCACCCAGTGCAGACCGCCATTACTTCTTCCAGCAAACTCTCGTCTGTGCATAAAATAACAGTTAGCTATAGCCATACACCATACAGTGTTATGGGCAACCACATAGTCCGCCAAACAGTATTATTGGCCCCATATAATGCTCCTCCATACAGCATTATGGGCACCTCATAGTCCTCCATACAGTATTATGGCCTACCACAAAGTCTGCCATACAGTATTATTGGCCTCATATAATGCTCCTCCATACAGTATTACTGGCCCCATATAATGCTCCCCCATACAGTATTATGGGCACCTCATAGTCCTTCATACAGTATTATGGCCAACCACATAGTCCTCCATAAAGTATTATGGGCCCCATATAATGCTCCTCCATACAGCACATCATGGGCCCCTACATACAGTATTGTGGACCCCTTGCTCCTCCACACAGTATTATGCCCCCCAGCTCCTCCATACAGTATTATGGGACCCCGCTCCTCCATACAGTATTATGGATCCCTGCTCCTCCATACAGTATTATGGGACGCCGCTCCTCCACACAGTATTACCCCCCCCCACTCCTCCACACCGTGTTATGGGCCCCCCGCTCCTCCACAGTATTATGCCTCCCACTCCTCCATATAGTATTATGGGCCCCCCGCTCCTCCACAGTATTATGCCTCCCACTCCTCCATATAGTATTATGGGCCCCCTGCTCCTCCACACAGTATTATGGGCCGCACACTCCTCCACACAGTATTACGCCCCCCAGCTCCTCCACACAGTTTTATGCCCCCCAGCTCCTCCACACAGTATTATGCAACCCCCGCTCCTCCATACATGTCCGGTACAGTCAGCGTCTCTCTAGCTCTGCAAAGCTCAGGACAGAGAGGCTGAGCAAGCAGTGATGACATCATCGGACCCTCTGCCCTGAGACATCGCAGAGTCAGAGGGCGCTGAAGACGCTGCAGCTGCCGCCCAGAACGAGGAGAGGTGAGTATTAGAAGGGGGGCCCGATGCCAGCGCAGGCACTGGACTCCCCCGACTCACGGACCCCATACTCCGTGTCCCACCCCGTTCGCCCAGGGCCCCCAGCGCTTACCTGGGTTCGGCGGGTGGTGTCGCCGGCCCTGGTCGTGGCAGCAGTCGGCGTCGCCTGAAGATTTAAAGGGCTCGCGTCCTTTTTTTTCCTTCCTCCTCCTCCTCTTTGGGGTGGTGCCCACCGGGCATTTCACCGGTGTCCCGGTTTTACCCTGCCCGTAGGCCTCCAAACAGTATAATGAACTCCCCATAAGCAGTCTCTATATAATATAATGCACTCTCCATAGGCAGACTCTATGTAGTATAATGCACCCCCCATAGACAGCCTCTAAATAGTATAATGCACTCCCCATAGGCTTCCATACAGTATAATGTACCTTTATAGGCCTCTATACAGTATAAATCAACCCTGTAGGCCTCCATACAGTGTAATGAACTTCCCATCAGCAGTCTCTATATAATATAATGCACTCTCTATAGGCAGACTCTATATAGTATAATGCACTCCCTGTTGGCCTCTATAAAGTATAATGCACTCCCCATAGGCAGACTCTATATAGTATAAGGCACTCTCCATAACAAAAAATTAGTACAATACTCACCTCTCCTCCTCGTTCCCCCCGTTGTTCCGAGCAGTCGAGCACCTACTCATCTCAGGACAGCAGATGCCAAGTAATGTCATCATCGTGCCCGCTGTCAGTGTCTGCGTCAGGGACGTCAGATGCTGAGAGGGGGGTGATGGGAGCGGGAACGTGACGCTTTGTGTCTCATCAGTGCTTTGAACTGTATCGGCATCCAGCTGATACAGTTGAACTTGCGATGACTGGCGGGGGGCCTGTTGCTGGGGTTCCCCCCTCTTGCTCGGGGGCCCCATAACCGCCAGGTGGCAATGCAGAGAGATAGAGTCTTGCTTTACATTTCTCTTTTTTCGTTCACATTGCATATTGTTAATTGAAAAAAAATAAACTATTAACACTTCTATTTTTAAAAGCATTTTTAATTTGCAGCATTTTCCACACCTGCCTATTACTTTACCCCAGTTCTGTGCATCATTAGTAGTTATGGTTGCCAACAATTATTGATTTTCTCATCCTTGGACCTTAGTCATGGGTGACATTATGTATGTGGAATAGCTAATATGAGAGGAGCTTTTCCATAATTGTGCTCTCAGATAGGCCCTTAATGATTCCATGGGCTTATGTAATGGCTGGATAAATAGTACCTTCATTGTGTGGGAGTCGCTTTATATCGAACAAGAAGTGGAAACGGACTTTGAAGAATCCGTGTTCTTTGTGTCGATCCCTTCTGCTTTCTTTTGTCTACTACTTCAAAACTTCGGCCATTGAGGGCTGTAGGGGTCGGGTTGGGGGGGTTTGCTTTCAGGACTTGCCTTTGAAGATGTCGATAGAGTAGATATGAAAACCCTGCAATCATTTTATTAACGTGTTTATGAGGTTCTTCACTTTTCGCCAGTCCGGACCCCTATCACCTTGTCTTCATTGTGTTTGTACACAGAGAATGGAGGGGTGTGATAAGATAATATTATAGTCTTTGATTCCGGAGATAATTTACGACAGACATTAAAGCTCGTGATTATAATCCTACATTACTCACATCAGCTCAATATTAGGATGTGCAAGTGTCTCCATAATGACTCTGGCCCCCCCGATATTAGCATTTATCACGTAAACATGACCCATAAAGGGGGCTCAAAAGTCACAACCAAGGGGTCTGTGCACTATAAGTGCAGAAGACGTAATACAGGGGACCTAGCGCCTCCGAGAAATGACTTATTACAATGCAAGCGAGACGACGAAGTCACAGCAAATTAGTCTATTGAATGACGAACTGGTTTCCGGACTGATAATTTTATTAAAACATGATAATTATGCAATAACATATCTGCTGTCAAAAGAAGGCAAAATGTTAATGCCTTACTATAAAATAAGCAATTTACACAGATTTTCTACAATATTTTGATTGAGTGCACATCCAACACAAAATATTCGCAAATCACACAAAAAAATTGCATAAGGGTTAGTTCCCGCGGTCAGTAAATGTTTCGGGTTGGACGCTGCGTACAATACACAGCTTTTACTGAGCGTGGGAACTAACCCCAGTATATCTGCAAACAGGAAATCACATTTTTTTTCCTTCCCAGAAGCCAACTTTCATTTAGCTTTATTTCCCGTGACAAAAAACAATTCATGCGATGAAAAACCACATTAAAAATGCATGTATAAAAAATGCATCAAAAACACAGGTGACCTCAGGTGCAGATTTGGTGCAGATTTCACCTGCGTCAAATCCTGAACAAACACTGAGCCATTCCTCACCGTGTACACATATCCTAAAATGTTATGTTTGGGGCTAAAAGTAGGATTTGCCTCATTATTATACTATATACTACAGCCCAGCATCAACCCTAGTTAGGGCGCTCTTGTACTTTATCACATTGTTCTATACATGTACTTTTGATTTTTTAAATATTATTAATAAAGCATTGTAATTTTATTAATTATCAGGATCTCTTCGTTCGGCAATTTGATATGTTAGCCCGAAAATGGTGACCAGTCAATATGGATTGCCTGTGATCTACGGCCCCTCTGGTCATAGGAATGATTTGGGGTGCAAATCTCTGCATAGGCTCAGGAATACTTCCAGAAATCATTGTGAACACAGTTCGCCGTGAAATCCACAAATTCAAATGAAAACTGTATTGTGTAAAGAAGAAGCCATATATCCAGACACGCTGCCATCTTTTCTGGGCCAAAGCTCATTTATAGTTACATAGTTATTAAGGTTGAAGGAAGACTATAAGTCCATCTAGTTCAACCCATAGCCTAACCTAACATGCCCTAACATGTTGATCCAGAGGAAGGCAAAAAAAACCCATGTGGCAAAGAGTAAGCTCCACATTGGGGAAAAAAATTCCTTCCCGATTCCACATACGGCAATCAGACTAGTTCCCTGGATCAACGCCCTATCAAGGAATCTAATGTATATACCCTGTAACCAGGGGCGTAACAACTGCGGTCGCAGGGGTCGCGACTGCGACGGGGCCCACAGTGTTTTCAGGGCCCGCCCAGTCCAGCAAACAAGTAGCAGGGGAAGGAGACAAGTCACGCACGCATCCTGCTGGCCACGCCCACAGCTTCCCCAGACTTTCAGCAGTGTGCGGCGAGTGGGCGTGTCCCTGAAGGACATGTGACCTAGCAGAAGGGCTGTGCGTGTCACTGACTGAAGCTGGAGAGATGGCAGGCATTAGCTGGTGAGTGATGTGCTGCTTACACCTGACACACACACACACACACACACACACACACACACACACACACACCTACCTGTTCTATGCGCACAGGACCTGTGATGAGGTCACAGGAGGGGAGGAGTCAGGGGTCACATGATCAGTGGCCTCAGTGTATGCACTATGCAGGACTCTGCTGTGCTTGATTGTCATGGTGCTGAATGAGGGGATGTTTATGTAACAGAGCCGTGTGTGTACAAGGTGTACAGAGCGGAGCCGTGTATGTATGTAGTGGAGCAAGGTGTACGGAGCGGAGTCAGGTGTGTACAAAGCTGAGCCGTGGGTGAAAGAGGTGAGTGGATTCGTGTATGTATGGGGTGTATGGAGTGGTGCTGCGTGTGTAAGAGGTGTATGGAGCGGAGCCGCGTGTGTAAGAGGTGTATGGAGCGGAGCCGCGTGTGTACAAGGTGTAAGGAGTGGAGCCGCGTGTGTACAAGGTGTACGGTGCAGAGCCGCGTGTGTACAAGGTGTAAAGAGCGCAGCCGCATGTGTACAAGGTGTAGGGAGCGAAGCCGCGTGTGTACAAGGTGTAGGGAGCGGAGCCACATGTGTACAAGGTGTAGGGAGCGGAGCCGCGTGTGTACAAGGTGTACGGAGTTCTCGGAGCAAAGCCGTGTGTTCAAGGTGTAGGGATCGGAGCCGCGTGTGTACAAGGTGTAAGGAGTGGAGCCGCGTGTGTACAAGGTGTAGGGATCGGAGCCGCGTGTGTACAAGGTGTACGGTGCAGAGCCGCGTGTGTACAAGGTGTAAAGAGCGCAGCCGCATGTGTACAAGGTGTAGGGATCGGAGCCGCGTGTGTGCAAGGTGTACGGAGCGGAGCCGTGTGTGTACGGGTTCTCGGAGCGAAGCCGTGTGTGTACGGGCTGTACACGGCTGTGGGCAGAGCCCAGCATGTGCACTGTGGGGGAGTATTGCGTGTACTTGCCAGTGTCAGAATGTGCAGTGCGTATGCTCCAGAGCCAACCAGTACACCCAATACACCCCCACACTGCACAGGTCTGGAAATGACGCACTGCAGCGTCATACCAGGAAGAAACAGCACACAGAGTTCAAACGCCGGGAGTGCGCTTGGAATTAGAGCGAGGGAGGACATATTACTATAGGGACATGTTAGTTATAAAATCATTTTTCTCAGCGAGTACAGGGCAGTATTAGGTCAGACTACACAACATTGCAACACGACTATAGTGTGCGAAATGAATAGGGAAAATGTGAATTTCGGTGGGAAATATTTTGGCGCGGGGGGGCCCCATTTGAAAGTTCGCATCGGGGCCCCTCACTTTGTAGTTACGCCACTGCCTGTAACATTATACTTTTCCAGAAAGGTATCCAGTCCCCTCTTAAATTTAAGTAATGAATCACACTCATTACAACATCATACGGCAGAGAGTTCCATAGTCTCACTGCTCTTACAGTAAAGAATCCGCGTCTGTTATTATGCTTAAACCTTTTTTCCTCCAAACGCCGAGGATGCCCCCTTGTCCCTGTTTCAGGTCTATGATTAAAAAGATCATCAGAAAGGTCTTTGTACTGTCCCCTCATATATTTATACATTAACATAAGATCACCCCTTAGTCTTCATTTTTCCAAACTAAATAGCCCCAAGTGTAATAATCTATCTTGATATTGCAGACCCCCCAGTCCTCTAATAACCTTGGTCGCTCTTCTCTGCACCCGCTCTAGTTCAGCTATGTCTTTCTTATACACCGGAGACCAGAACTGTGCACAGTATTCTAAGTGTGGTCGAACTAGTGACTTGTATAGAGGTAAAATTATGTTCTCCTCATGAGCATCTATGCCTCTTTTAATGCATCCCATTATTTTATTTGCCTTTGTAGCAGCTGCCTGACACTGGCCACTGAATATATAATGGACTGAGGCAAAATGGAAACTATTATGTGGTCGGGTAAGTCAAAATCTGAAATTCTTTATAGAAACCATGGTTGCCATGTCCTGTGGACTCAGGAGAAGAGGGACCATCTGGCTTGTTATCAGTGCACAGTTCTGTATCACTGATGGTATGGGAGGCATTAGTGCCTATGGCATGGGCAACAACCTCATAAAAGACAACCAATGCTAAGCATTGTGTACATTGTGTGCGGAATTGTTAGGCAATTTGTATTTTTGATTAATTTTATTATTGAACATCTCCAGTGCTGTCATCAGGCCAAAAGGTTGGTAAATCTGAAACCTGACATTTAAAAAAAATATATACAGTGTTTCCGTAAAGTCATGGTGCACTTTTGACCAGTCAATGGAAAGCAAAGCAGCAAAAAACGATAGAAATGTGAAATCTGCTCCAAATAAAAGAAAAACTCTCCCAGTTTCATACCTATTCAGTGCAGTTCGATGTGGACTCCATTTGTTGCCCTACACACAAAACGATAGAGAAGTTCTTGCCACACAGGGGTAAGGACGTCAGGTGTAACAGAGTGAATAACGTTTGTGATTCTCTGTTTAATGGAAGGTAGCCTCATCGCTAAACACAATCTTCTGCAAAAATCTTGCATCATTGTCAATCTCATGAAACATATCTGTAGCAAACGCGCATCGTTTGGGTCTATTCGCCGGTTTGATAGAGTGCAACAGCCGCAATTTGTACCCCGTAAAACAGAGACATTTCCTTAATTCCTTATGAACTGCATTCTTGCTTAGGTGTAATTGTCGAGCACAAGTCGCACAGATTTTTTAGGGCTCCTTAGGTAGCTATCTCATGTAGCCTTTACAGACTCATCACTGACTGATGGCCTACCAGAACGGGGTTTCTCCACCAAACTGTCGGTTTCCTTCAACTGATTATCCCACCGAGTAATGTTATTTCTATGTGGTGGCGCTTCGTTATAAACGTGCCGATATTCAAGTAGCACTTTGGTCACAGACTCAAATTTAGGGAGCCACAGAACACACTGAAGATTCCTCTGCACCGTCCACATCTCCACTGGCATGGAAAACCACACAGCTGGCATATGCTTGTTGGTATCAAAACACTTTTCGGACTGACAATCAGTCAGCCGAATAAATTGATTAGATCCAGAACTTAAATTTAAAATAAGGCTTTATTCATGGACAATATATCCCGTGCCATAGTGCACAAGCACCAAAACTGAAGGTGGGAAGCCACATAAATATAATAGGCTAAAAGCATACAGTGCCACATAGTAGAGAATAATGCTGTATATAGACTTGTTCTGTCACACTTTAGCTGCCTAAGCATACAGTGGATCCAAATATAGTAAAAAAGAAACAGTAACAATAACTACCTGTGGCTGACCCGGCGTCCCACCTCACCCCAACGCGCGTTTCGCAATCCAGCTTCTAGCCGCACTCCGCCTCCTAGCCACAGGTGTTTTAATTACAGATGGCCCAATACCCCTCCACAGAGAGAGAGAATTTTAGTCTAAGAAGAGGTTTCACAGGTACCCATTCAGATGGAGATGTTTATTCTCAGCGAGGAAAGGCAAGTTTAGGACCTGGTATAAGAGAGATGCCTGTTATAATCAGGTGGCCTTGGAGCAGCATGAAATGACCTTCGCTGGAGCAGTGGTAACTTTACTGACCGCAACCCCTGATCCTATCACCGCAACTAGAAGTAGCCGTAGGGTGTGCCTAACCAGACCTAGACACCTCGACACAGCCTAAGGACTAAATATCCCTAAAGATGGAAATAAGAAAAATTCTTGCCTCAGAGTAGACCCCCAAAGGATAGGTAGCCCCCCACAAATAATGACTGTGAGTAGGAGAGGAAAAGACACACGCAGACAGAAAACAGGGATAAGCAAAGGAGGCCACTTCTACCTAGATAGGAAAGGATAGTACAGGATACTATGCGGTCAGCATAAAACACTACAAAATATCCACAGCAGAAAAATACAAAAACTCCACCACATAACTAAAGATGTGGAGAGTATATCTGCGACTCCAGCGAGTCCAATTAGACTGAGAAAAACATCAGGCACAGTCTAGCAGGAACAAAATAGAAACAAGATAAGCACAGAAAATAAACACACAGCAGTGTGTATAAAAAAATGAAGAAAACACTTATCTTAGCTGAATTGGCAGCAAGCAGGAGGGGCCAGCCAGAAGACCAACACTTCCAAAGGAACATTGACTACTGGCAAGGACTAATGAGTTCTGCACAGCTAAATACCCCAGTCCGAATTGCAATTAGCAGAAACACCTGTCCAAGACTGCTGCTCAGGAATAACTGCATTACCATCAACAACCACTGGAGGAAGCCCAAGAGCAGAATTCACAACAGTACCCCCCCCCCCTTGAGGAGGGGTCACCGAACCCTCACCAGAGCCCCCAGGCTGGTCAGGACGAGCATGATGAAAGGCACAAACCAAATCAGCGGCATGGACATCAGAGGCCGAAACCCAGGAATTATCCTCCTGGCCATAACCCTTCCATTTGACAAGGTACTGAAGCTTCCGCCTCGAAAAACGAGAATCCAAAATCTTCTCAACCACATATTCCAACTCCCCATCGACCAACACAGGAGCCGGAGGATCAACAGAGGGAACAACGGGCTCCACATATTTCCGCAACAAAGATCTATGGAAGACATTATGGATAGCAAAAGAGGCCGGAAGCGCCAGAAGAAAAGACACCGGATTAATAATCTCAGAAATCCTATAATGACCAATAAACCGAGGCTTAAACTTAGGAGAAGAAACTTTCATAGTAACATGACGGGAAGATAACCAAAACAGATCCCCAACCCGAAGCCGGAAACCAACACAGCGACGTCGGTTAGCAAAACGTTGAGCCTCCTCCTGAGACAACACCAAATTGTCCACCACCTGAGCCCAAATCTGCTGTAACCTGTCAACCACAGAATCCACACCAGGAAAGTCAGAAGACTCAACCTGCCCAGAAGAAAAACGAGGATGAAAACCAAAATTACAAAAAAAAGGCGAAACCAAAGTAGCCGAACTAGCCCGATTATTAAGGGCAAACTCGGCCAATGGCAAAAAAGCCACCCAATCATCCTGATCAGCAGACACAAAGCATCTCAAATAAGTCTCCAAAGTCTGATTAGTACGCTCGGTCTGGCCATTTGTCTGAGGATGAAATGCAGAAGAAAAAGACAAATCAATGTCCAGCCTAGCACAAAAGGCCCGCCAAAACCTAGAAACAAACTAGGAACCTCTGTCGGACACAATATTCTCAGGAATACCATGCAAACGGACCACATGCTGAAAAAACAACGGAACCAAATCAGAAGAAGAAGACAATTTAGGCAAAGGCACCAAATGAACCATCTTAGAGAATCGGTCACAAACAACCCAGATAACCGACATCCTCTGGGAAACAGGAAGATCGGAAATAAAATCCATAGAAATATGCGTCCAGGGCCTCTCAGGGACCGGCAATGGCAAAAGCAACCCACTAGCACAGGAGCAACAAGGCTTGGCCCGCGCACAAGTCCCACAGGACTGTACAAAAGCCCGCACATCACGCGATAAAGAAGGCCACCAAAATGACCTACCAACCAAGTCTCTGGTACCAAAAATGCCAGGATGACCAGCCAACACAGAACAGTGAACTTCAGAAATCACTCTACTAGTCCATCTGTCAGGAACAAACAGCTTCCCCACAGGACAACGATCAGGTTTATCAGCCTGAAATTTCTGAAGAACCCGTCGTAAATCAGGAGAAATGGCAGAAAGGACCACCCCTTCCTTCAAAATACCAACTGGTTCCAAGACCTCAGGAGAATCAGGCAAAAAACTCCTAGAGAGGGCATCAGCCTTAATATTCTTAGAACCCGGAAGGTACGAGACCACGAAATCAAAACGAGAAAAAAACAAGGACCATCGAGCCTGTCTAGGATTCAACCGTTTGGCAGACTCGAGGTAAATCAGATTCTTATGATCGGTCAAGACCACAATACGGTGCTTAGCTCCCTCAAGCCAATGTCGCCACTCCTCAAATGCCCACTTCATAGCCAACGACTCCCGATTGCCGACATCATAATTGCGTTCAGCAGGCGAAAACTTACGGGAAACGAAGGCACACGGTTTCATTAAGGAACCAAAAGGATCCCTCTGAGACAAAACGGCCCCTGCCCCAATCTCAGACGCGTCAACCTCAACCTGAAATGGAAGAGAAACATCCGGTTGACGCAACACAGGAGCAGAAGTAAAACGATGCTTAAGTTCCTGAAAGGCAGAGACAGCCGCAGGGGACCAATTCGCCACATCAGCCCCCTTCTTCGTCAAATCAGTCAAGGGTTTAACCACGCTGGAAAAATTAGCAATGAAACGGCGATAAAAATTAGCAAAACCCCAAAATTTCTGAAGGCTCTTCATGGATGTGGGCTGAAGCCAATCATGAATGGCGTGAACCTTAACCGGATCCATCTCTATAGACGAGGGAGAAAAAATAAAGCCCAAAAAGGAAACCTTCTGCACCCCAAAAAGACACTTAGACCCTTTCACAAACAAGGCATTGTCACAAAGGATCTGAAATACCATCCTGACCTGCTGCACATGAGACTCCCAATCATCGGAAAAAATCAAAATATTGTCCAAATATACAATCAGGAATTTATCAAGATAATCCCGGAAGATATCATGCATGAAGGACTGAAAAACAGATGGAGCATTAGAGAGTCCGAATGGCATCACAAGGTATTCAAAATGGCCCTCGGGCGTGTTAAACGCAGTTTTCCATTCATCACCCTGCTTAATACGAACAAGATTATAAGCCCCCGAAGGTCAATCTTAGTAAACCAACTAGCTCCCTTAATCCTAGCAAACAAATCGGAAAGCAAAGGTAAAGGATATTGAAGCTTGACCGTGATCTTATTCAAGAGGCGATAATCAATACAGGGTCTTAAGGAACCATCTTTTTTAGCAACAAAAAAGAACCCCGCTCCCAACGGTGAAGAAGATGGCCGAATATGCCCTTTCTCCAAAGACTCCTTAATATAGCTCCGCATGGCAGTATGTTCAGGTACAGACAGGTTGAAAAGTCGGCCCTTAGGAAACTTACAGCCTGGAATCAAGTCAATAGCACAATCGCAGTCCCTGTGTGGTGGAAGGAAACTGGACTTGGGCTCATCGAATACATCCTGAAAATCAGACAAAAACTCCGGAATTTCAGAAGAGGGAGAAGGGGCGATAGACATCAGAGGAACATCATTATGAACCCCCTGACAACCCCAACTAGTCACAGACATGGACTTCCACTCCAAAACAGGATTATGCACTTGCAACCATGGAAAACCCAGCACGATAACATCATGCATATTATGCAACACCAGAAATCGACAATCTTCCTGATGGGCTGGCACCATGCGCATGGTCACCTGTGTCCAAAACTGGGGCTTATTTTTAGCCAAGGGTGTAGCATCAATGCCCCTTAAAGGAATAGGGTTCTGCAAAGGCTGCAAGGGAAAACCACAACGCCTGGCAAACTCAAAGTCCATTAAGTTCAAGGCGGCGCCTGAATCCACAAACACCATGACAGAAAATGATGACAATGAACAGATCAAGGACACAGATAACAGAAATTTAGGTTGTACAGTACTGATGGTAAATGAACTGGCGATCCTCTTGGTCCGTTTAGGGCAGAGAGAAATGACATGGGAAGCGTCGCCACAAAAATAACGCAACCAATTCTGACATCTGAAACCTTGTCGTTGACAGAATCCTATCACACTGCATTGGCTCAGGAATTTGCTCTGAGGATAATGCCATAGCGCGCACAGTTCTGCGCTCCCGCAAGTGCCGATCAATCTGAATGGCCAGAGACATAGAATCACTCAGATTGGAGGGTGTGGGAAACCCCACCATAACATCTTTAACGGATTCAGAAAGACCCTTTCTGAAAATTGCCGCCAAAGCATCATTATTCCATTTAGTCAATACAGACCATTTTCTGAATTTCTGACAATACAATTCTGCCGCCTCTTGACCCTGAGACAGGGCCAACAAGGTCTTCTCAGCTTGATCCACCGAATTAGGTTCATCATACAGTAATCCTAACGCCTGAAAGAAGGAGTCTACATTAAGCAAAGCAGGATCCCCAGATTCCAGGGAAAATGCCCAATCCTGTGGATCACCACGCAGCAGGGAAATGATGATTTTAACTTGTTGAATGAAATCACCGGAGGATCGAGGTTTCAATGCAAAAAAACAGTTTACAGTTGTTTTTAAAACTCAAAAATTTGGAGCTGTCACCAAAAAACAAATCAGGAGTAGGTATCTTCGGTTGTAAAGCAGGAGTCTGAACAATGTAATCAGAAATACCCTGTACTCTAGCAGCAAGCTGGTCTACACGAGCAGCTAATTCTTGAACACTCATGCTAGCACAAGGCTCTTCAGCCACCCTGAGATAAAGAGGGAGGATAAGACAAAACAGACTTCTTCTGAGATGCATTGTTGGCCAGTAGTACTTGGTGGCCTTGGAGCAGCATGAAATGACCTTCGCTGGAGCAGTGGTAACTTTACTGACCGCAACCCCTGATCCTATCAGCGCAACTAGAAGTAGCCGTGAGGTGTGCCTAACCAGACCTAGACACCTCGACACAGCCTAAGGACTAAATATCCCTAAAGATGGAAATAGGAAAAACTCTCTTGCCTCAGAGTAGACCCCCAAAGGATAGGTAGCCCCCCACAAATAATGACTGTGAGTAGGAGAGGAAAAGACACCCGCAGACAGAAAACAGGGATAAGCAAAGGAGGCCACGTCTACCTAAATAGGAAAGGATAGTACAGGATACTATGCGGTCAGCATAAAACACTACAAAATATCCACAGCAGAAAAATACAAAAACTCCACCACCTAACTAAAGATGTGGAGAGTATATCTGCGACTCCAGCGAGTCGAATTAGACTGAGAAAAACATCAGGCACAGTCTAGCAGGAACAAAATAGAAACAAGATAAGCACAGAAAATAAACACACAGCAGTGTGTCTAAAAAAATGAAGAAAACACTTATCTTAGCTGAATTGGCAGCAAGCAGGAGGGGCCAGGCAGAAGACCAATACTTCCAAAGAAACATTGACTACTGGCAAGGACTAATGAGTTCTGCACAGCTAAATACCCCAGTCCGAATTGCAATTAGCAGAAACACCTGTCCAAGACTGCTGCTCAGGAATAACTGCATTACCATCAACAACCAGGGAGCCCAAGAACATAATTCACAACAGATGCCGTAAGGTGGCTACCAGGTACACATAAAATTGGCAATTTTTATGCCCTAAACGCTCTCATTTTTCATATATCTAGTGCAGTAATGCAGTTCAATTTTCGTGTTTCATGTTTGCATGTTTTAGCGCTGCAGTGTGCTGCCTTATTTACTTGACTATATATGAGTTAGCGACTCAAGGTTCAGCACCTGTTCACACTTAGTCTATGTTTGGATGTGACGGTCAGTTTTTTGAAATGTATTCTTTAGCCTTCTGACTGAGCACTCCGCCTCCTAGCTACAGGTGTTTTAATTACAGCAGGTCCAATACCCCTCCAGAGAGAGAGAGAATTTTAGTCTAAGAAGAGGTTTCACAGGTACCCATTCAGATGGAGACGTTTATTCTCAGTGAGGAAAGCAAGTTTAGGACCTGGTATAAGAGAGATGCCGTAAAGCGGCTACCGGGTACACATAAAATTGGCCATTTTTATGCGCTAAACGCTCTCATTTTTCATATATCCAGTGCAGTAATGCAGTTCAATTTTCGTGTTTCATGTTTGCATGTTTTAGCGCTGCAGTGTTGGGCCAGAGAAAGGGCGCCAAAATGTAAACTTTAAATAGATTCTGTGACTGATGAAAAGTGCACCATGACTTTACGAACACACTGTATATCAGTGACTGATCAGAAAGGTGACTGTTTTCCTTCACCAGAAATCTCCCTTTTATGAAGGGCCCACAAGTTGTCAGTAGGGTTTAGGTTGGGTGAGGATGGGGCGGGTCATTGTTCTGCCATCTTTAAGGCCTTTCCTCTCACCGAGTAGTGTAGACTTCGATGCTGCGATGGAGCCTTGTCCTGCAGAACAATCCTGTTTTTTTAAGATACAGACTTTTTCCTGTGCCATTACTTGAAGAAAGTATCCTTTGGGAGTAGATTTTGAATCCCTCTTCAACCTGAAAATGTCCAATTAGCTCATCTTTTATAATCTCAGCCCACAGCAGTACCCCACCTCCACCTTACTGGTGTCTGAGTGGAAGTGGAGACCTGTGCCCCTTACAGAATGGGTGTGAGCTAAACTAGTTAAGCAGAGGCCCACATGACAGTGATTGGGCCAGGAGTAAAACAGAGTTTGATTGGAGGTTATTGGGTTGGGTCATTAGGAGGAGGGTGGGGCAGTAAGAGGGGAGATATTAAGAAATAGTGCAGGAAAGGGGGACATTTTAGGGGATCCCAGAGACAAGAGTGTATCCCCTCAATGCCCCTCCCGATATCGCTTACCTGACTAACAAGGACAACTTGGAAGCTTCCAAGGTCAGCTTTTGGCTTCTGTAGGCATGAGAGGTGAGACGTGGCTGGAGGAGAAGTGGTACAGGCGGACTGCTGGGAGGTGTAGTGGTCAGAGTCAGGGTAAAGAACAAGGCTGCCTGAGAGACTGTGCACCGACATGACTCATAGCTCCAAGCACCTTAGGGGACTCTCCAGGCAGCAGGCGCTTTAAAGGTACCTTCACACATAACGATATTGTTAACGATATCGTTGCTTTTGGTGACGTTGCAACGATATCGTTAATGACATCGTTATGTGTGACAGCGACCAACGATCAGGCCCCTGCTGGGAGATCGTTGGTCACTGAATAAAGTCCAGAACTTTATTTCGTCGCTGGATCTCCCGTGGACATCGCTGGATCGGCATGTGTGACACCGATCCAGCGATGTCTTCACTGGTAACCAGGGTAAACATCGGGTAACTAAGCGCAGGGCCGCGCTTAGTAACCCGATGTTTACCCTGGTTACCATCCTAAAAGTAAAAAAAAACAAACAGTACATACTTAGCTACAGCCGTCTGTCCTCCAGCGCTGTGCTCTGCACTCCTCCTGTACTGGCTGTGAGCGTCGGTCAGCCGGAAAGCAGAGCGGTGACGTCACCGCTCTGCTTTCCGGCCGCTGTGCTCACAGCCAGTACAGGAGGAGTGCAGAGCACAGCGCTGGAGGACAGACGGCTGTAGGTAAGTATGTACTGTTTGTTTTTTTTTACTTTTAGGATGGTAACCAGGGTAAACATTGGGTTACTAAGCGCGGCCCTGCGCTTAGTTACCCGATGTTTACCCTGGTTACCGGCATCGTTGGTCGCTGGAGAGCGGTCTGTGTGACAGCTCTCCAGCGACCAAACAGCGACGCTGCAGCGATCCGGATCGTTGTCGGTATCGCTGCAGCGTCGCTTAATGTGAAGGGACCTTAACACCCCATCCAGACGGTGGTTGCTGCCTGAGGGATCCTAGAAGTCTGTATGGCGCTGCGTGAGGAAGTAGGCCACGACATGAGCATGCCGCATGACCTGCTTCTCTTTGAAGACTGGAAGTACGTGGCCCAGAGATGACAGTGGAATTACAAATAACCCTGGCCTCAAAATGAGTTGCTTCGGGGTTGCCTGTGGGCAGGTCTCTCCTTGGTTTCTCCTCAGTCTTTCCTTGGTTTCTCTGGCTTAGAGTAGGTAGATAAGACTCTGCCTACAGTCTTAACTAGTAGAGGACCTGTAGAAGCGCGGATAGTGCGAAACGGCTGTCGTCCGGCATTCTCCACACAGGACTTTACTGCCTCTGTTATTTTATGCAACTCGAATAAAAGAACTTTTAATGGGACGGTGAGTGCCACCCTTATTTCTATTGACACGGACTTTGCCCTCATTGTATACCTTCTTGGGTTGGCACCTGAGATCCCTGGGGTGGTACGCTCAGCGTTCCTCTGACATGATCAACAGTCTCGGCTAAAGGTGTTACAGCGGTTCGGATGATTTTGTTTCTTTAATATGTTCACTTAAATTACATATCTAATCGCCTTAAGGGCACCCTAGACAATACACTATATTCACAATGGTTATACATATGATATGGTCAGATATGTAACTACAGGTGAAGTACAACAGATATAAGCAGATCTTAAGAGTCAGTTACCAGTCAGATGAAAGGCCTGGTTTGCGGGGAAGGGGCTGCCACATGGAAGGCGTGTGGTTCCATCTGTTGTTTGACTTCTCCCTACTTGAAATGTCGTTGCGACCTCCCCAAAGAAAAAGCCTGTGAAAAAGAAAAAGTTTCCATAACGCTTTCAGCCACAGGTGCGAATAGATGTGTAGATGTGAGGTGTAGATGTGAAAGAATAGCTTTGCTTCGCCTCTTTTGTTTGTATTGACCGGTTGCCACAATTCGGCTTGTTTCTGCCTATTTTAGAACTGAAATGCTATAAACATCAACTGGCTTATAAGTAAAAACCGAGGTCAGGGTCTTTTCAGGTTCACACTTGTACACACTCCGACTTATGATTCTAGAAACTCTTTAAATCATAAAATCTTGTTGGAGACCAACAAGACCATCGGTCTTTGAAGAGATGGTACTGCGGACACGGAGCGGTCGCTAGGTAAGATGTTTTATGAAAATGTTGGGTTTTACCTCTCTAATTGGGAAAGGGTTGTTCAGTTTAGGAAGCATATTTTCATGTACCCTACTATTAGAAAATTCTCTGTTTACAAGTGGGGGTCCTTCTCGACTAAGTAAAAAGAAAGGTTGAGATTGTGAAGCTACTCGCGATCTGCAGATTAGTTGGGGACAACATTTGAGTTATAGATCTTTGTTTAATTTTGGAAATATCTGTTTGTCACACTCTAAACACCATATGAGACTCCATTACTTTACTTTCTCAGTACCTTCCCTACACATTTCTTTTCGATGAGCACCATCTCAGCTTTTTCTACACTGAATGTTGGATTTGGATCATTTTTTCCCCCTTTTCTTTCCTGTCTAATGTGCATGTGGTGAAGTCTTTCTGTCTAATCTATTTATATATTCAGTTCTATCTATACCAGTGAATGTGAATTTTGCAATTCTATATGAAACCAGATAGATAAAGGGGCTGTCTAATGGAAAGGAATTGACTTTGCCACCAAACTCCCCAATTCTCTATCTGATCATGAATCTGTGGAACCTGCCGAAAAGAAAACAACTCTTAATTCCCACTTTGCGACTTTTGTATTCAGTTTTTTCTTACCCCAAAATACTTTAAGCACATTCTCAGGTGAATCGTTAATCGTGCTTGTAATTAAGTATTATCCTTTCGAGATGTTCTGGATAAATTAAGTAATGGCTGGTTTGGACTCTTAGCATCAACATTATTCCCTTCACTAAACACCTAAAATGTCATCGTCTGTCACAGGTATTGTAAAATAAGTTTTTGACAAAGTTTCTAGTTCTTTCTGACATTTTTATGTAATGATACAAAAGCCTTCAAACTTTGCCGCACCACTCACCATCCCCCGATAATGGATTTCCCACGGCTGGTTACCTTTCAAGATATCATTTCAAACCTTGTAGTTGGATTAAAATGTTAATTCACCTTTAAAGAGAAAATCCGACTCCAAAAATAACTTCTGAAATGGGCTAAGGTATTGTGGGAGTAGTGGGGGAGAGGTGTGAGTGGAATGATTCTGAAATCAAAGGCATTGGAGGACCCATAGAGAGCAAAGTTAAGGGTTTAGACTATGACTCAAAGCTGATTAACCCAAGTATGGTTCCTCCCATGCGAACAGGGTAAATTAAAGGAATTTTACAGATGAGACATGTATGCATAATACCAGGATATATACGTTTATGCAAAAAAATATTTCCAATTTATCTAAAATTAAAATACAACTTTGGAAACAGTCCTGATGAAATTCTCCTACCGTTTTCTGTATAAAGCTTCCATGCAGGCAGAAAGTAAAGCCAGCAAGAAAATCCCACAGACATGTGTTACTCCATTACCTCTGACCTTTCCATTTGCTAATCTACAGACAAAACTGAAGGTGATAACTACGTGGCTTCAGAATCCGCATACACAGTGTTTGTATTATGTAACTATGGAGACATAAGTCCATATACTGTAGGAGCTGTAGACTCGAAACAGTAAAATATATGGAAAATAAAACTATTTGCAAGAAAGTTTTATTTGTAATAATTTTAGATTACTTACCATTAGCTACAATAAGGGCCGCCGCCTCCAGAGTATCAGTGCGCGGCAGGCACAGGCCACATCTAGCTCAGTCATGCCTAGAATAGAGTTGCTCCTGTGAGGCATGACATCAAGTGAAAGGGAGGAGCCTTATGGATTACGCCGCTGTGCTCATAACAGGAAGTTGCTGTGCACGTGTGAGGGGAAGAGAGGAGTGAGGGGAAAATGAGAGGAGTGAGGGGAAAATGAGAGGAGTGAGGGGAAAATGAGAGGATTGAGGGGAAAACAAGAAGTGTGAGGTGAAAATGAAGAGGTATGAGTGGAAAATGAGAGGAGTGGGGTGAAAATGAGAGGAGTGAGGTGAAAATGAGAGGAGTGAGGGGAAAATGAGAGGAGTGAGGGGAAAATACTAGAGAGAGGGGAAAATACTGGAGTGAGGGGAATTGAGAGGTGTAGGGTGAAAATGAGAGACATGAGGTGAAAATGAAGAGGTTCGAGTGGAAAATGAGAGGAGTGAGTGAGGGGAAAATAGTGGAGTGATCGGAAAATGACAGGTGTGAGGTCAAAATGACCGGGGGAAAATGAGAGGCGTGATGGGAAAATGAGAGAAGTGAGGTGCTGCTGCAGTATGAGGCTGTGTATAGAGAAGAGTGAGGCGCTGCAGGTGGAGGCTGTGTATAAGGCCACATTCACAGTGTTCAGTGTTTGGTCAGTATTTTACCTCAGTATTTATAAGCCAAAACCACGAGTTGGAGAAAAATACAGAAGTGGTGACGTGTTTCTAATATACTTTTCCTCTGATTGTTTTTACGCTAAGTTTTAGCTTACAAATACTGAGGTAAAAATACTACTTTTGCTACATTGTTACATCAATTGAGGAGCTAAAAGAAAAGTTTTTTCGAATCATTCAATGCAACTTCAGAAAGTCTGACTGGCTGTGTGAAAGGGTGATTCTAGCTCCGAAAAATGATAGTGTCAACAAGATCAATCTTCAAATTTTTGGTCTCCTTCCAGGTATGTGCACGACCTACAAAGTCAGCGGATATAGCAACAAACCCTGATCAAGCATTATTCTATCCAATAGAGTTCCTCAATTCCTTGAAACCACAAGGACTTCCTCCACATAAGCTCTTTCTAAAACCTGGAGCACCTATTCTGCTGTTGAGAAATTTAGATCCACCAAAGCTATGTAATGGAACAAGACTCTTGATTAAGAACCTGTTTACACCTGTAATTGAACCAACCATTTTGACAGTTTGTGCCAAAGGAGAGGACATCTTCATTCCAAGAATTCCACTCATTCCATCTGATTTGGCTTTTGATTTTAAATGCCTCCAGTTTCCAGTGGCATTTGCAATGTCCATTAACAAGACTTAGGGACATTCCTTGAAAGTAGTAGGAATCAATTTGAAATCTTCATGCTTTTCTCATGGTCACCTTTACGTGGCCTGTTCAAGAGTTGGAACTGCCAAAAATGTGTTCATCTTTGGACCGGAAATAAAAACCAAAAATGTTGTTTATCAAAAGGTTCTTGAATGAGTTGAAAATAAAATACTATAAAAAATTTTGTAATCATTTAGTTAATTTGTTTTGCAAATCTGCAGTGTTGAATATATGATGTGAAATGTTTTTATGTGCAATATAATCATTATAATTTGTTATAACTAACCACAGTTAGTTATGCCCAGGCAAAGCTGGGCTCTTCAGCTAGTACTGTATAAAGGGAGCTGTGGGGGCCATCAAATTATATGTAGGGAGCTTTATGGCCATCATACTGTATTTAAGTAGGCTATAGGGCCATCATACTGTTTACAGGGGAGCTGTAGGACCATTCTGTATATAGGGGGCTGCAGGGCCAACATTCTGTATGTAAGGGGCTGTGGAACTATCATACTGTATGTAAGAAAGCTGTGGGCTATAATAATGTATGTAAGGTTGGTCTGTAGGGGCCATCATACTGTATGTAAGGTTAGGCTATAGGGGCCATCTTACTGCATGTAAGGTTAGGCTGTAAGTGCCATCATACTGTATGTAAGGTTAGGCTGTAGGGGTCATCATAGCGTATGTAAGGTTGAGCTGTAGGTGCCATCATAGTGCATGTAAGGTTGAGCTGTAGGGGCCATCATTCTTTATGTAAGGTTAGGCTATAGGGGCCATCATACTGTATGTAAGGTTAGGCTATAGGGGCCATCATACTGTATGTAAGGTTAGGCTATAGGGGCCATCATACTGTATGTAAGGTTAGGCTGTAGGGGTCATCATAGCGTATGTAAGGTTGAGCTGTAGGGGCTATCATTCTTTATGTAAGGAGGCCATGATTCTGTAAGTAGATATGATGTGTGGCCACTGGCCATCATTCTGTATATATGGAGCGGTTGGACCATCATACTATTCCACAGCTATACATTTTTTGTATATATTATTTTGTTTATATGGAGCTTTTTGTCTATTATTCTGTATGTAGGGAAGATCATACGGCATGTAGGGGGCTATGGGTCCATCATACTGTATGTAATGGGGCTGAGAGGCCATCATACTATATGTAAGGAGGCTTTGGGTCCATCATACAGTATGTAAGGGGGACACTGTAATTTATATAGGGGGATGTGGGACCATACAAATGTATTCAGGGTTCTGTGGGGCCATTGTAATGTACATAAGGGTGTTGAGGGGGGCAGCATTCTGTATATACGGAAAGTATTCAGACCCCCTTAAATTTTTCACTCTTTGTTTCATTGCAGACATTTGGTAAATTTCAAAAAGTTAATTTTGTTCTCATTAATGTACACTGTGCCCCATCTTGACTGAAAAAAAACAGAAATGTAGAAATTTTTGCAAATTTATTAAAAAAGAAAAGCTGAAATATCACATGGTCATAAGTATTCAGACCCTTTGCTCAGTATTGAGTAGAAGCTCCTTTGGAGCTAGTACAGCCATGAGTCTTCTTGGGAATGATGCAACAAGTTTTTCACCCCTGGATTTGGGGATCCTCGGCCATTCTTCCTTGCAGATCCTCTCCAGTTCCGTCAGGTTGGATGGTGAACGTTGGTGGACGCCATTTTCAGGTCTCTCCAGAGATGCTCAGTTCGGTTTAGGTCAGGGCTCTGTCTGGGCCAGTCAGGAATGGTCACAGAGTTGTTCTGAAGCCGCTCCTTTGTTATTTTAGCTGTTTCCTTAGGGTCATTGTCTTGTTGGAAGGTAAACCTTCGGCCAAGTCTGAGGTCCAGAGCACTTTGGAAGAGGTTTTCATCCAGGATATCTCTGTACTTGGCCACATTCATCTTTCCTTCAATGACAACCAGTCATCCTGTTCCTGCAGCTGAAAACCACCCCCATAGCATGATGCTGCCACCACCATGTTTCACTGTTGGGATTGTATTTGGGCAGGTGAAGAGCAGTGCCTGGTTTTCTCCACACATACCGCTTAGAATTATCACCAAAAAGGTCTATCTTTATCTCATCAGACTAGAGAATCTAATTTCTCATAGTCTGGGAGTCCTTCATGTGTTTTTAGCAAACTCTATGCGGGTTTTCATATGTCTTGCAGTGAGGAGAAGCTTCTGTCGGGCCACTTTGCCATAAAGACCTGACTGGTGGAGGGCTGCAGTGATAGTTGACTTTGTGGAACTTTCTCCCATCTCCCTAATGCATCTCTGGAGCTGAGCCACAGTGATCTTGGGGTTCTTCTTTACTTCTCTCACCAAGGCTCTTCTCCCACAATGGCTCATTTTGGCTGGACGGCCAGGTCTAGGAAGACTTATGGTGGTCCCAAACTTCTTCCATTTAAGGATTATGGAGGCCACTGTGCTCTCAGGAACCTTGAGTACTGCAGAAATTCTGTTGTAACCTTGGCCAGATCCGTGCCTTGCCACAATTCTGTCTCTGAGCTCCTTGGCCAGTTCCTTTGACCTCATGATTCTCATTTGGTCTGACATGCACTGTGAGCTGTGAGGTCTTATATAGACAGGTGTGCGCCTTTCCAAATCAAGTCCTATCAGTTTAATTACACACAGCTGGACTCCAATGAAGGAGTAGAACCATCTCAAGGATCATCACAAGGAAATGAACAGCATGGGACTTATATATGAGTGTCTGAGCAAAGGGTCTGAATACCTAGAACCATGTGATATTTCAGTTTTTCTTTTTTTATTAAATTTGCAAAAATTTCTAAATGTCTGTTTTTCTTTCAGTCAAGATGGGGTGCAGAGTGTACATTAATGAGAAAAAAATTAACTTTTTTGAGTTTACCAAATGGCTGCAATGAAACAAAGAGTGATAAATTTAAAGGGGTCTGAATTCTCTCCGTACCCACTGCACCTATGTGGCCATCGTATTGTATTTAGGGGGCTGTTGAGTAGCAGGACCCTAGGCATCGCAATGCAACATTTCACAGGATTTTTAATTTGAGACTCCTGAAATAGGAAATAAACCAAAGAAAGTTAAAACAAAAATCTAAAAGTTTAGCGCTAAATGACAGCTATAGACAATACTATATAACAATATACATCATCCATACAACAGAGACACGGTAATGAGGGGTGAACAATAATAGAACAATGAAAGAACAAGAACAAAGCTGAAGAATAATTTTGTTATCATTATGTGGTGTCATTATTTCTAAGTACATAAAAGAAAAACAATTTGGATAATTACAGTGCGATGAACCTAGAAACCAAGGGGACTAGAAAAGCAAAAGAAAGTGACAACCGCTCTGCCCCTTTCGTGGTGTCCAGAAGGGTTGTCAGTTTTCCACTCATGCAGGAAGATTGGTAAATTAAGCCTTCAGATATTCTGTGGACGGTGCAGCCAGTGTTGTACTAGAGCCCCATGGGTCACCAGAATATGGACATGCTACTATCTAGGTATACAGAGTAAGTGCAAAATTACGTCCACAATTGTTATTAACACATGCAAGGTGTCGAAGAAATTGTTACCATATAAAAGTTGCCAGAGATCTATTTTCTCAGAAAATTAAATACTGACATACATTGCCAAGAAATAGTGCAGCATTTCACAAGGAAACATACATGACTGAAATCATGCAGCCCTTGTCTGGCACATACTGTCATGGATCAGGAGATATTTATCAGCTGTTAGGTTCCCTTTGAGGGTATGTGCAGATTTTGCTGCGCATCCACAGCAGATTGGCCGCTGCGGATTCGCAGCAGTTTTCCCTGAGTTTACAGAACCATGTAAATCTATGGAAAACAAAATCTACAGTGCACATGCTGCAGAAAAAATGCGTTGAAACGTAGCGTTGTTTATTCCGCAGCATGTTCATTCTTTGTGCGGATTCCGCAGCGGATTACACCTGCTCCATAATAGGAATCTTCAGGTGTAAAACCGCAGGTGGAATCCGCACAAAATCCCCAAAAAGAAGCGGTACCATACCGCTTCACCATACTGAATTTGACTGCCCATACTAAATGTCAAAATAATACCGCCATACAATGCCTATATAAATTCTTCATATCGATTCGAAGTAATACTTCTATATAGTGCCCTCATAACACTAACATAAATTCCCACACAATACTGAATTTGAATGCCCGTATTAAGTGAATCCCCGCCAGGGCCGTGGGGTACTCGGTACCGGGTCCGGTACTTAAAGGGGATGTCACGGTGGCTGCGACCCGGTCCATGGCCCTGGGCGCCCAAATAAAGGGAAGGCCTTTAAAGGGATTTTGAATAAAGTTTGTGTTTGTGACTCCACCTGTGGTTTTCGGTCAGTAGGAACCGACGCTGCTTAAAGGGGTCTTCTGGTATGATGGTATGGCAGCCAGATGGTATAACTTCCCACAAGTGATGTACGTCCCCAGGGCTCCCGGTGTATAGATGAGGATGGTGAGTGGTGCAGTAAAGAACGAGGACACAGGTTTGCAGTTTCTTTACCTGGTTTACTGTAGGGTCAGGCAACTGCAGTTCAGGGCACCAGATCAAAGGTACAGACAGGGTCCGGCCGGCTTGGAAGCGATTTCATAGTCCCCTCTACCAGGTGGAGATGAAAGCCTTCCTCATAGCGTGGTGGAATTGCAGTCCCTTACTGCCTTTGGCTTCTAGCAAGGTCTTCACTGATCCTCTCTGTCCTCCATAAATGTGGGACACAAACTCGTTTGACAGGTGGCTTGAGCCTTTTTACAGGGTCTCTATCATGACCCAGGCTCTATGCGCCACTGTGCCTCCTGGGTATTAGGGTGAACAGGTAACGTATAGTGCAGCTGTCCTGCTTGTTTCTGCTGTGCCTTCTAGAGTCGACACAACCTCGGTCTTCCGGCTACCGGTATCTGCGCTCTGACAGGGAGGTAGCCCAGTCTCAGCTGTCCTCCCCTGGTGTCACTCCCCTGTGCTCCTCTCTCCTGCACGCTCTCTACAAACTGTTATTTCTTTCTGTAAGTCGCTATCCAGGAGCTGCAGCACCTCGGGCTACATGGCCCCTCGCACATCTTCCTGCCTCAGACTGCTCCAGTCTGCTGTCCGGCACTAACTAACTACTTTCCCTCCAAAACCAGAATATATATATAGGGGCGCCACCCATAAGCAGGATCAGAGCTCCCCCTTCTGGCCTGGAGTGTGAACTGTTGCATGTTTGTGTTTACCTGATAGAAGAGATCTTCCCTTGCTGCCAAGCGTGACATCACTCTCCCCTGAGGAAAGCAAGGCCACTGTAACAACCCGGACCCTGGGGTGTTACATTAAGTGTCAAAATAATACCACCATACAATGTCTAAATAAATCTTTTATATTGTTTTTAAGTAATACTTCTATATGGTGCCATATATTTCCCACACTATACTGCATTTGAATGCCCATGTGAAATTGTCATTAAGTGCTAAAATAATGCCCTTGTGCAATGCCTAAATAAATCCTAAATTATACTTCCTGCTTTATGGTGCCATTTATAATACTATCCACACAATACCGCCATTAAGTTTTAAAATAATACCGCCATTATTATTATTAGTGATAGAATGAATGGTAATATCCCTGTCGGCAAGGGAAGCCAATAAACTTTTGCCCCAGCCTCAGCCCATATGTCAGGGTGAGCAGGGCAGGACGTACCAGCCAACCTGTGCATGGGTAATGTAGCAGCACTGAAATGAAGCCGACGCCGTGAAAGGTCAGTACATTCTCATTCATTGTGTCACATGTTACCACGCGTTTCGCTATTCACTTCCCACAAATTTGATGCCACCTTCTCGGCAGCGTCCCCTGATTCCATTAAGTGATTCTCCGCGATGAGTCTACAAATCCACGGCAACTCGAGAAATCAGATTATTAACCTTCTTTGACTTTAAGAAAAAAAAAATAAAAAGAGTAATTGTATTTTAATGTTATATTTCGCCGTTAGCATTCCAGACACAAAGTAGATTTAAATGCAGATTATTCAGATTTAATGCCGCGTTAATGCTAACATTCGGCGGTAAATAGACCAGGCATGCTCTGCCAGACAGACACGCCAATTTGCTTCTGACATTTCGCTTCAGGGAAAAGTTTGCCTTTCTGATTTGACACCTATCTCGGCTAGTTTTCGACTTGAAGACAGAAACGGGAAGAAACGCGCTCTGCCTCCTCGTCGTCCTACTAAAAGAGGCACATATCTCATATCAATCCGGAATCACCAATTACTCTGAAATTCATTTATTGTTTCATTCCAACCAATTTTTTATTTTATTCTAATTTGGACCAAGCATTTTATTTTCTATTTCTTTTTATATTGCTTCACGTTTCAATTTGCTTCATATAATATACTAGTATAAGGGTTGGGGGTTTTTTGCAGCAGGACTAGTTCTATTTTCCAATGGCACCATTTTGGGGAATATCATTTAAATATTTTTTAAATATATAGTGGGGAAAATACGGTAAGAATTTGATACGCTGCCGATTTTGCAAGTTTTGCCACCTACAAAGAATGGAGAGGTCTGTAATTTTTATCGTAGGTACACTTCATTTGTGAGAGACAGAATCTAAAAATTAAAAAAACAAAACAGAAATCACATTGTATGATATTTACATAATTAATTTGCATTTTATTGCATGAAATAAGTATTTGATACAATAGAAAACAGAACTTAATATTTTGTACAGAAACCTTTGTTTAAAATTATAGAGGTCAGACGTCTCCTGTAGTTCTTGACCAAGTTTTCCCACACTGCAGCAGGGATTTCGGCCCCCTCCTCCATACAGATCTTATACGGATCTTTCAGATTTTGGGGCTGTCACTAGGCAACATTGATATCAAAGAGTTCTATTTTGGTCTCATCTAACCACATGACCTTCACCCATACCTCATCTGGATCATCCAGATGGTCATTGGCAAAATTTAAATTGGCCTGGACATGTACTGGCATGAGCAGGGGAACCTTGCGTGCCCTGCAGGATTTTAATCCATGACAGTGTAGTGTGTTACTAACGGAAATGTTTGAGACTGTGGTCCCAGCTCTCTTCAGGTCATTGACCAGTGTCACGCACAGTGAAGGGAGACTAAGTGCAACACGAAGGGATAAAGGAAAGGGAACCAAACACTAGGGAAGGGGGAGTGGAGACCCCTAGACCAATCTGACATTACCCTGTCTGCCCTATCATCCCTATATAGGTTCCGCACCTATCGCTGAGCAGCATACCTAATCCCTGCCTAACCCTGGTGATAAGGCCTGCACTGGGAGGGACAGGGTGAGCGCTAATCAATCCCCACTACCACTAAAGAAAGATGGGATACACAACCAAGGAGGAACACTTAGCTTGAGTAGACTCAGAGAGAAACACAGACGTCCTCTAGCAACACCAAGGAGAAAGATAGCCAACTGCAATAGCTCCAAGCTGCAACAGGGAACTAAAAAATAGAAATATCAACCGCAACTCTCAGCAGCAAGCTGAGGGTTATAAATATCCCGGTCCAGGTGTGTCAACTGCAGCCGGGGGAGGTTGCCTAAAGATGGAAGAAATCTGCAAGCCAGCCACTGAGACCTTCTGTAGCTAGATGCAGTGCTACTGCCTGCAGCCTCTGACACCCCCGTGGCACCAGGTCCTCTCGTATAGTGCTGTGCTGATTCCTGACCTTTCGCAGAATCATCCTTACCCCACGAGGCGAGATCTTGCATGGAGCCCCAGACCGAGGTAGATTGACAGTCATCTTGTGTTTCTTCCTTTTTACAGTTGTTACCTTCTCACCAATCTGCTTGTCCTGTAGCCCATCCCAGCCTTGCGCAGGTCTACACTTTTGTCCCTGGTGTCCTTAGACAGCTCTTTGGTCTTGGCCATGGTGGAGAGGTTGAAGTGTGATTGATTGAGTGTGTGGACAGGTGTCTTTTATACAGGTAATCGGTGCAGAGTAGGAGGTTTCTAAACAAAAACTAACAGGTCTGTGAAAGACAGAATTATTGCTGGTTGGTCGGTGATCAAATACTTGTTTCCTGAAATAAAAATGCAAATTAATTATTTAATAATTATACAATGTGATTTTCTGGATTTTTCTTTAGCTTCTGTCTCTCACGGTAGAATTGTTCCTACAATAAAAATTACTGACCTCTCCATTATCCATTATCAGTAGGTGGGAAAACTTGCTAAATCGTCAGTGTATCAAATACTTATTTTCCCCACTGTACTGTAGATTTTAATATTTTGAGGAGGAGAAAAACAAAGAGATTAAAAATGTAAAAATGCAGCAACAATATCAGTTATTTTTTTTCCTACTGTTTAAGCATGTTTGAACTTTTTGAGATTAATAATTTATTTATAACTTTGATTTTGCAAATTTTATTGGTACAATTTTGCGACACATTATCATTTAAAGATTTTTAGAATTTTTTTTAGGATGACATAAAAAAAACAATTTTGGCATTGGTTTTTGCTTTTCATTTTGCTGTTTTGCTGTAAAACATAATGGGACATATTTGTGTTTTTTGGATTTTTTTGCCTTTTTATGTAAGGGATGGACATATATTTTTAAAAGTAAGCTTTATTAAACTTAATGTAATACTTGTTTCAATCTTTATAGATTAATTTTCTAATCTTTTACATAATGTTTTCGACTACTTACTATTTTGGGTAATTTTTGCTTGCCAGTGTGACTTCTATGCTTTTTCACCCTTAGGCTGTGTTCACGTGTTGCATTTTTGCTGCGTTTTTTCTGCAGGCTTTGCTGCGTATTTGTTTTGTTTTTGCTGCGTTTTTATTGTCTCTTGTGCATGCAGATAAAGTTTAGTACATAAAAAACCATTCCTGAGGTTTTTGCACCACAAACGCAGCAACACCTGATACCTGCGTTTTTTGCTCTTACTCATTGCTTTCTATAGGTGAAAAGACGTTGCAAAAACGCTAAGAGAAGTGACATGCTGCAGTTTTCCAGCTCTTGCTGGTACTGTAATACGCCGCTTCCAACCAAGCAGACAGAAAGTCCCTGTCTGCAGCTCAGTGCCCAGGCAGGCTTGCCTGTGGCCGGGTGTGCTCCCCTACTGAGAGCTGGCCATACCCCTGGAGGGGAGCAGAGCTGCCAGTGGACTGTGGGGCAGCGGGCACAGGGACTGCGTATGTGCCCCACAAGAGACTGTGACCTAGTGGACTTGGCTATGACTACCACCCCGTGCCACCTTGTTACACCTGTACAAATCCATTGACAGTTCTAGTAGACTTTTCCTGACATTTTCTTAGCTGCGTTTTACAGCAAAATTCATGGCCCGTAAACAGCTGACAACACAGCAAAGGAATCTCATTGTTGAAGGTTATCAGTCAGGAGAAGGAGAACATTTTTTCCCCCCAAGGCATTAGATCCATCGTAGGACACGGTGAAGACTGTTGTGAATTCTGTGATCAAGCTCCCTCCTGTGGTCACGAGTGGTACTGCGGCTTCTGAGTTTCCTTCCTCAGGTGATGAGGTTAAGTCGTTAGGTGCTGCTCTATTTAACTCCACCTAGTGCTTTGATCCTGGCCTCCAGTCAATGTTCTAGTATTGGTCTTGCTTCCTCCTGGATCGTTCCTATGGCCTGTCTGCTTAGCATAAGCTAAGTTCTGCTTGTGTTACTTTTTGCTATATTTTCTGTCCAGCTTGCTTTTTTGGTTTTGCTTGCTTGCTGGAAGCTCTGAGATGCAGAGGGAGCACCTCCGTACCGTTAGTCGGTGCGGAGGGTCTTTTTGCCCCTCTGCGTGGTTGTTTGTAGGTTTTTGTGTTGACCGCAAAGCTATCTTTCCTATCCTCGGTCTATTCAGTAAGTCGGGCCTCACTTTGCTAAATCTATTTCATCTCTGTGTTTGTATTTTCATCTTAACTCACAGTCATTATATGTGGGGGGCTGCCTTTTCCATTGGGGAATTTCTCTGAGGCAAGGTAGGCTTATTTTTCTATCTTCAGGTCTAGCTAGTTTCTCAGGCTGTGCCGAGTTGCATAGGGAGCGTTAGGCGCAATCCACGGCTACCTCTAGTGTGGTTTGATAGGTTTAGGGATTGCGGTCAGCAGAGTTCCCACGTCTCAGAGCTCGTCCTATGTTTTGTGGTTTTTGTCAGGTCACTTGTGTGCTCTGAACTTCAAGGTCCATTGTGGTTCTGAATTACCTATTCATAACAGTACTGGAGGCCCAAAGTACTATGCTTCTCAATAGAGGGAAAAAAAGAAGTTCTGAGACCATTTTTTTTTCTTTGCACT
Source organism: Ranitomeya imitator (assembly GCF_032444005.1). Taxonomy (NCBI): domain Eukaryota; kingdom Metazoa; phylum Chordata; class Amphibia; order Anura; family Dendrobatidae; genus Ranitomeya; species Ranitomeya imitator. Next base: position 1,235,931,089 of record NC_091282.1, on the reverse strand, counting down.
GTGTTTTGCCTTTTTTTTCCCCTAGACATTTGGGTGGTTCAGGACACAGGTGTGGTGATGGACATTAAAGGTCTGTCTTCATGTGTGGATCTTCTCACTGCAAGAGTACAAAATATTCAAGACTTTGTGGCTCAGAATTCTATGTTAGAACAAGAATTCCTATTCCTGATTTGTTTTCTGGAGATAGAGCTAAATTTCTGAGTTTCAAAAATAATTGCAAACTGTTTCTGGTGTTGAAACCTCGCTCCTCTGGTGACCCAGTTCAACAAGTTAAGATCATTATTTCTTTATTACGTGGCGACCCTCAAGACTGGGCATTTTCCCTTGCGCCAGGAGATCCTGCATTATGTAATATTGATGCGTTTTTTCTGGCGCTCGGATTACTGTACGATGAACCTAATTCAGTGGATCAGGCAGAGAAAAATTTGCTGGCTCTGTGTCAGGGTCAGGATGAGATAGAGATTTATTGTCAGAAGTTTAGAAAGTGGTCTGTGCTCACTCAATGGAATGAATGTGCTTTGGCAGCAATCTTCAGAAAGGGTCTCTCTGAAACCCTTAAGGATGTCATGGTGGGATTTCCTATGCCTGCTGGTCTGAATGAGTCTATGTCTTTGGCCATTCAGATCGGTCGACGCTTGCGTGAGCGTAAATCTGTGCACCATTTGGCGGTATCATCTGAGCATAAACCTGAGCCTATGCAGTGCGATAGGACTTTGACCAGAGCTGAAAGGCAAGAACACAGACGTCAGAATGGGCTGTGTTTCTACTGTGGTGATTCCACTCATGCTATCTCCGATTGTCCTAAGCGCACTAAGCGGTTCGCTAAGTCTGCCACCATTGGTACGGTACAGTCGAAATTTCTTTTGTCCGTTACTTTGATCTGCTCTTTGTCTTCCTATTCTGTCATGGCATTTGTGGATTCAGGCGCTGCCCTGAATTTGGTGGACTTGGAGTTTGCTAGGCACTGTGGGTTTTTCTTGGAGCCCTTGCAGTGTCTTATTCCATTGAGAGGAATTGATGCTACGCCTTTGGCCAAGAATAAGCCTCAGTATTGGACCCAGCTGAGCATGTGCATGGCTCCTGCGCACCAGGAGGATATTCGCTTTCTGGTGTTGCAAAATCTGCATGATGTGGTCGTGTTGGGGTTGCCATGGCTACAAGTCCATAACCCAGTATTAGATTGGAAATCAATGTCTGTGTCCAGCTGGGGTTGTCAGGGGGTACATGGTGATGTTCCATTTCTGTCTATCTCATCATCCACCCCTTCTGAGGTCCCAGAGTTCTTGTCTGATTACCGGGATATATTCGATGAGCCCATGTCCAATGCCCTACCTCCGCATAGGGATTGTGATTGTGCTATCGAGTTGATTCCTGGTAGTAAGTTTCCTAAGGGTCGACTGTTTAATTTATCTGTACCTGAGCACGCCGCTATGCGGAGTTACGTAAAAGAATCCTTGGAGAAGGGTCATATTCGGCCGTCGTCATCGCCATTGGGAGCAGGGTTCTTTTTTGTGGCCAAGAAGGATGGTTCGCTGAGACCTTGTATTGATTACCGCCTTCTAAATAAAATCACAGTCAAATTTCAGTACCCCTTGCCGCTGCTATCTGATTTGTTTGCTCGGATTAACGGGGCTAGTTGGTTCACCAAGATAGATCTTCGTGGTGCGTATAATCTTGTGCGTATTAAACGGGGCGATGAATGGAAAACTGCATTTAATACGCCCGAGGGCCATTTTGAGTACCTAGTTATGCCATTCGGACTTGCCAATGCTCCATCAGTATTTCAGTCCTTTATGCATGACATCTTCCGAGAGTACCTGGATAAATTCCTGATTGTATACTTGGATGATATTTTGGTCTTCTCGGATGATTGGGAGTCTCATGTGAAGCAGGTCAGAATGGTGTTCCAGGTCCTTCGTGCTAATTCTTTGTTTGTGAAGGGATCAAAGTGTCTCTTTGGTGTTCAGAAGGTTTCATTTTTGGGGTTCATTTTTTCCCCTTCTACCATCGAGATGGACCCTGTTAAGGTCCAGGCCATTTATGATTGGACTCAGCCGACATCTCTGAAGAGTCTGCAAAAGTTCCTTGGCTTTGCTAATTTTTATCGTCGCTTCATCTGTAATTTTTCTAGTATTGCTAAACCATTGACCAATTTGACCAAGAAGGGTGCTGATGTGGTCAATTGGTCTTCTGCTGCTGTGGAAGCTTTTCAAGAGTTAAAGCGTCGTTTTTCTTCTGCCCCTGTGTTGTGTCAACCAGATGTTTTGTTTCCGTTCCAGGTTGAGGTTGATGCTTCTGAAATTGGAGCGGGGGCTGTTTTGTCGCAAAGAGGTGCTGATTGCTCGGTGATGAAGCCATGCGCCTTCTTTTCCAGGAAGTTTTCGCCTGCTGAGCGAAATTATGACGTTGGCAATCGAGAGTTGCTGGCCATGAAGTGGGCATTCGAGGAGTGGCGTCATTGGCTTGAAGGAGCTAAGCATCGCGTGGTGGTCTTGACTGATCACAAGAACTTGACTTATCTCGAGTCTGCCAAACGGTTGAATCCTAGACAGGCTCGTTGGTCGCTGTTTTTCTCCCGTTTTGACTTTGTGGTTTCATACCTTCCGGGCTCTAAAAATGTGAAGGCGGATGCCCTGTCTAGGAGTTTTGTGCCCGACTCTCCGGGTTTGCCTGAGCCGGCGGGTATTCTCAAAGAGGGAGTAATTGTGTCTGCCATCTCCCCTGATTTGCGGCGGGTGCTGCAAAAATTTCAGGCTAATAAACCTGATCGTTGCCCAGCAGAGAAACTGTTTGTCCCTGATAGGTGGACGAATAAAGTTATCTCTGAGGTTCATTGTTCGGTGTTGGCTGGTCATCCTGGAATCTTTGGTACCAGAGATTTGGTGGCTAGATCCTTTTGGTGGCCGTCTCTGTCGCGGGATGTGCGTTCTTTTGTGCAGTCCTGTGGGATTTGTGCTCGGGCTAAGCCCTGTTGTTCTCGTGCCAGTGGGTTGCTTTTGCCCTTGCCGATCCCGAAGAGGCCTTGGACACATATCTCTATGGATTTTATTTTGGATCTCCCCGTCTCTCAAAAAATGTCGGTCATTTGGGTAGTTTGTGATCGCTTCTCTAAGATGATCCATTTGGTATCCTTGTCTAAATTGCCTTCCTCCTCTGATTTGGTGCCATTGTTCTTCCAGCATGTGGTTCGTTTACATGGCATTCCAGAGAACATCGTTTCTGACAGAGGTTCCCAGTTTGTTTCGAGGTTTTGGCGAGCCTTTTGTGCTAGGATGGGCATTGATTTGTCTTTTTCCTCGGCTTTCCATCCTCAGACAAATGGCCAGACTGAACGAACCAATCAGACCTTGGAAACATATCTGAGATGTTTTGTTTCTGCTGATCAGGATGATTGGGTGTCCTTTTTGCCGTTGGCTGAGTTCGCTCTTAATAATCGGGCCAGCTCGGCTACCTTGGTTTCACCGTTTTTCTGCAATTCTGGGTTCCATCCTCGTTTCTCTTCAGGGCAGGTTGAGTCTTCGGACTGTCCTGGTGTGGATACTGTGGTGGACAGGTTGCAGCGGATTTGGACTCATGTAGTGGACAATTTGACCTTGTCCCAGGAGAAGGCTCAACGTTTCGCTAATCGCAGACGCCGTGTGGGTCCCCGACTTCGTGTTGGGGATCTGGTTTGGTTATCTTCTAGTCATATTCCTATGAAGGTTTCCTCTCCGAAGTTTAAACCTCGTTTCATTGGTCCGTATAGGATTTCTGAGGTTATTAATCCTGTGTCTTTTCGTCTGACCCTCCCAGATTCTTTTTTCATACATAACGTCTTCCATAGGTCATTGTTGCGGAGATACGTGGCACCTATGGTTCCATCTGTTGACCCTCCTGCCCCGGTTTTGGTGGAGGGGGAATTGGAGTATATTGTGGAGAAGATTTTGGATTCTCGTGTTTCAAGACGGAAACTCCAGTATCTGGTTAAATGGAAGGGTTATGCTCAGGAGGATAATTCCTGGGTTTTTGCCTCTGATGTCCATGCTCCCGATCTTGTTCGTGCCTTTCATGTGGCTCATCCTGGTCGGCCTGGGGGCTCTGGTGAGGGTTCGGTGACCCCTCCTCAAGGGGGGGGTACTGTTGTGAATTCTGTGGCAGAGCTCCCTCCTGTGGTCACAAGTGGTACTTCGGCTGATTCTCTCTGGGAGCTTCCGTTTGTGGAGGAAACTGGTACTGCTGCTTCTGAGTTTCCTCCCTCAGGTGATCTGGTGAGGTCGTTAGGTGCTTCTCTACTTAACCCCACCTAATGCTTTGATTCATGCTTCCTGTCAATGTTCCAGTGTTGGACTTGTGTTTCTCTGGATCATTCCTGTGGCCTGCTGCTCTGCATAGCTAAGTGCTTCTTTGCTATTTGTTGCTATTTTTTCTGTCCAGCTTGTCTATTTGTTTTGCTGGAAGCTCTGGGACGCAAGGGGTGTACCTCCGTGCCGTTAGTTCGGTACGGAGGGTCTTTTTGCCCCTTTGCGTGGTTTTCTTTAGGGTTTTGTGTAGACCGCAAAGTTATCTTTCCTATCCTCGTTCTGTCTAGAATATCGGGCCTCACTTTGCTGAATCTATTTCATCCCTACGTTTGTCTTTTCATCTTACTCACAGTCATTATATGTGGGGGGCTGCCTTTTCCTTTGGGGTATTTCTCTGAGGCAAGGTAGGCTTATTTTTTCTATCTTCAGGCTAGTTAGTTTCTCAGGCTGTGCCGAGTTGCATAGGTAGCGTTAGGCGCAATCCACGGCTGCCTCTAGTTGTGTTTGGAGAGGATCAGGGATTGCGGTCTGCAGAGTTCCCACGTCTCAGAGCTCGTTCTATTATTTTGGGTTATTGTCAGATCACTGCATGTGCTCTGACCTCCATATCCATTGTGATACTGAATTGCCTTTCATAACAGTATTCCATGGGTCATTGTTGCGGAGATACGTGGCGCCTGTGGTTCCATCTGTTGATCCTCCTGCCCCGGTTTTGGTGGAGGGGGAATTGGAGTATATTGTGGAGAAGATTTTGGATTCTCGTGTTTCGAGACGGAAACTCCAGTATCTGGTTAAGTGGAAGGGTTATGGTCAGGAAGATAATTCCTGGGTCTTTGCCTCTGATGTCCATGCTGCTGATCTTGTTCGTGCCTTCCATATGGCTCATCCTGGTCGGCCTGGGGGCTCTGGTGAGGGTTCGGTGACCCCTCCTCAAGGGGGGGTACTGTTGTGAATTCTGTGATCAAGCTCCCTCCTGTGGTCACGAGTGGTACTGCGGCTTCTGAGTTTCCTTCCTCAGGGGATGAGGTTAAGTCGTTAGGTGCTGCTCTATTTAACTCCACCTAGTGCTTTGATCCTGGCCTCCAGTCAATGTTCTAGTATTGGTCTTGCTTCCTCCTGGATCGTTCCTGTGGCCTGTCTGCTCAGCATAAGCTAAGTTCTGCTTGTGTTACTTTTTGCTATATTTTCTGTCCAGCTTGCTTTTTTGGTTTTGCTTGCTTGCTGGAAGCTCTGAGACGCAGAGGGAGCACCTCCGTACCGTTAGTCGGTGCGGAGGGTCTTTTTGCCCCCCTGCGTGGTTGTTTGTAGGTTTTTGTGTTGACCGCAAAGCTATCTTTCCTATCCTCGGTCTATTCAGTAAGTCGGGCCTCACTTTGCTAAATCTATTTCATCTCTGTGTTTGTATTTTCATCTTAACTCACAGTCATTATATGTGGGGGGCTGCCTTTTCCTTTGGAGAATTTCTCTGAGGCAAGGTAGGCTTATTTTTCTATCTTCAGGTCTAGCTAGTTTCTCAGGCTGTGCCGAGTTGCATAGGGAGCGTTAAGCGCAATCCACGGCTACCTCTAGTGTGGTTTGATAGGTTTAGGGATTGCGGTCAGCAGAGTTCCCACGTCTCAGAGCTCGTCCTATGTTTTGTGGTTTTTGTCAGGTCACTTGTGTGCTCTGAACTTCAAGGTCCATTGTGGTTCTGAATTACCTATTCATAACAGAAGACCTCAACAAGAAGGAGTTCTTAAAACTGATTAGGGTATGATCAGTGCGCTATCCAGGAAAAAGTTGGACAGCACTAGGACGTGTCACAAGGGCGTGTGAATGTAGCCTTAGGAGAATGATCGGGGGGGGGGGAGTGAAAACTTTTGTTATGGTTTCTGGATTCATCTATTCTAGCTCATTCTTCTGTGTATTCGACACTAATAGGCATAATGAATTGTTAATCCTGCTCTATTCACAGTTTACCTCCCCCAGCGACATTTTTCTAATTAGAATATTAAAATATATGTATCTGAGTGCGGCTTCTAAATTTCCCTGATTACCCCGATATATAAAGTAACTGCGCACAATCTGTAGGGCACAAAGGGACCTGTCCTTAAATCGCTCTTCTGTAATAATGCTCACATATGGGATTTTATCATCTTACTGTGTTTCTAGAAGTTGAAAAAGTGAAGATATTAAATTGTATCTCTAAACAATAAATCGCTCAGTGTCCTTAACTCTAAGCTCTTAAAGGGGAAGTATCATCATAAAATGATAGAGGGTCCAATTCATTAAAACTTTCACCCCAGAATTCTGGAATAAAAGCTTTGAAAAGTTCCAAAATTTAGATGTAACACGTTGCACTTAAATTTTTCAAACTTTTATCGTTCTCACATTAGTTCCTCCCAGCTCCTCAAAAATGGGCAGAGCTAGGATGGGACGGGGGTGTGGTGGATGCATGATGCCATGACAAGCTGGAGCGTTCTGTACACCGCAAACCTCACTCCAGTCGATGGGCTTGGAAGCAGACGTCACTCATCAGACACTCGAGGTTGATGAAGAGGCATGCACGTCTTCATGAATCAGGAGCGTCTGACTCGCCGGTCTTGATGAATCAGGGAATAGTACTTAAAAAGGATATATCACATTTTTTTCATTTTTTTATTAATGCAGTGTACTTGTATGGCAGGCACAAATCATAAGAAAGTTGAGTCAAAGCGTTGGGCACCAGGGCTGCGGCGGTAACTTCTTCGAGTCGAGCATTAGTAGTCCTAAGTCAGAGTGTCCGACCTGTTCCCACAGCTAAATGAAGTCAAGGATGAGTCTCAAGTCTAAACAGGAGACTAAAAATAAAGTAAAAAAAAAATGAAATATAAAAACAAATTCAAATCACCCCCTTCTTGTCCACTAAAAATAAAGAAATTTAAAAAAAAATGAAAAAAATAAAATAAACATAGTTGGTACTGCCTCGCCCATGGAAGACTGGTCCATTAAAATATAAAATTAATTAAAAAATGTCAGAAACAGACGAATAATCAAAAAAGCCAGAATTGCAATTTTTCTCGTACCCCACCTTTCTAAAAAAAAAAAGGTAACAAAAAAAAAGGACCAAAACATCGTAGGTACTCCAAATTAGTATAAATAAAAATGTCTGTTCACCCTGTAAAAACTAGCCCTAATACATCGACCGAAAAATCTAAATGTTACATGTCTAGGAAAATAGTTCCAAGAACCAAAAACCAAATTAAAAAAAAAAAATAATTAATTCTGTATTTTTTTTTCAATATTAAATTTTTTTTAAAGAAGTTATGTATCGACGTAATCGCACTGACATGGAAAATAATGAAGGAAGTTGATTTTTACCACACAATGAACGCATTTCTCCCAGCTGTCCTGGATTCAGCGGCACTGTCCCGATTTGAGGGCTCAGTCCCGCCACATCAGAGCTTTTTTCCTGATTTTCTCCCGACATCTTCATCGCTCTGTAGCTCCTCGGGGGCGGGGCCGCATCTCTCTGTTCAGTGCAAAAATTAAATTATTCACACTTCTCCTGTGATAGCTCTAGCTATGAACCACAGCCCATAATGCTAAACATAAATTTTGGTCATCTTGACCTGTATTGCAGGCAGTGACCCCTGAAGCAGATTATACATGTACATTGTATACAGCAGTGTATTTCTTTGTACTTGTATACTGAGGTAAAGAAAAAGTCATTTTTTTGCTCCAATAAAAGTACTAATAATAATAAAAAGCAATTACAAAATTTTAATTTTCTCTTTTTTTTTGTGAGTCTCCCCGAGTCTCGTACCCACAACCTTCAACATTACAGACAGGAACTAAAAATACTAAAAATACTGAGCCACAAGCTTTGGTGATATCACTAGGAGCGTTCTGTGCACTTGATCTGTATTGCAGGCCCTGACTCCACAGGCAGATTGTACTGATAAATTGTATATAGCAGTGTATTTTTGTCTCTGTATTCTAGAGGGAGATTAAAATATTTTTTTTATCCTATAAAATTACTAAAAACTAATTAAAACCGATTACAATAATGCCAGTTTTAATTTGTTTGTTTTTTTTAAATTAAAAAAAAAGAAAAATATAGTAATAAGCATCACAAATCAGTACATAACTCGGACATATTTGGTGTCTCTGTAATTGTAACGACCCTCACAACACAGCGATCAGATTACGGTATTTATGGGAATCGGTAAATGGGGGAAAAAATGGTTTGACTGATATTTTATCTCTGTTAAACTCTTAAAAAATTATAAAAATATAGCGCAGTGGCCATGTTCACATGTAGCGTAAATGTAGTCTTCACAACATACGACACAATAACAATCTTCTCTGATTATTGCGTGTTTGCTGCATTTTTTTTATGTGCGTTTCTCCATATGTGATGCGTTTTTGGAGCAGATATGATTATGTGTTTTTAAAGCTTTTTTAATAGTACAGAAAAGCTCTGATTCGAGCTCCACATCGATAGGAAAAAGGCACACAAAAAACGCAGAGTTCAGCACCGAGGGCGAAGATTTCATGGAATCACATCCAATTGCTGCGTTTTTTCTGCTGCTTTTTTTTTTTTGCACAGAAATTTTGCAGTGTTTCAGTGTCCAAGCAAAGTGGAATATCATCAAAAAGTGAATTTACTTCTGTTCTTCAATATAAAAAGTGACAATCACATATTATATAGCGTCATTACACACAGAGTGATCTGTTTCACGTGTTTATTTCTGTTAATGTTGATGATTATGGTTACAGCCAATGAAAACCCAAAAGTCATTATCTCAGTAAATTAGAATACTTTATAACACCAGCTTGAAAAATGATTTTAAAATCTGAAATGTTGGCCCCCTGAAATGTATGTTCAGTAAATGCCCTCAATACTTGGCCGGGGCTCCTTTTGTGGGCCCCTGGACCTCTGCTCGCTTTACTGGTAATGAATGCTATACCTTCTTTGTAATATGCAGGATTTGCCTATTAGCCTTGTTTCACTATGAGCACTTTTTACCATTTAATGTGCAATATATGATTGAACTTCTGTGGCTGTAAGACTTTGACTACATTTAGAAACCCTGAATAATTGCACTTTACTTGGTGTCTATTTAAATGCACCCTAAACAGCCTAGTACTTAGCATGTCTTTATGCAGTCTGTCTTGGTAATTGTCTCTTGCTAATAGTAAAAACATATTACTATCTTATAGTTCTTTAACCCACATGGGGTTTACATGTTACTTAGACTATTCTATTTATACTGTATGTCAATGTTCATTGCCTGAATACACTGGTATATTTTATTATTTTGTAACCATATTTGCCCAGGCTGTGCCACCCAACTACCTCATCTGTGTTTTCTTACCTTTTTACTTCTTTTACTCATCTTGATGGTTTGCTTTTATTAATGTATTAAAATAAACTTGATTTTATTTACTATTTGCCTTTGAATGGAGCTTGTTTAGGTGTTTCTCTATTGGTTTATGCTTCATGGCATAGGTACAGGATATATATATAGGTGTCTTATTATATATAGGAGGAGTGATAACATGAAGAAAAGTTCCGGTGTGCCTGTCCCTATGAGTCTCTGGAGGCTGTACAGTCCCGATATGCCTTTCCCTATGAGTCTCTGGAGGCTGTACAGTCCCGGTATGCCTTTCCCTATGAGTCTCTGGAGGCTGTACAGTCCTGGTATGCCTTTCCCCATGAATCTCTGGAGGCTGTACAGTCCCGGTATGCCTTTTTCTATGAGTCTCTGGAGGCTGTACAGTTCTTGTATGCCTTTCCCTATGAGTCTCTGGAGTCTGTACAGTCCCAGTATGCCTTTCCCTATGAGTCTCTGGAAGCTGTACAGTTCTGGTATGCCTTTCCCTATGAGTCTCTGGAGGCTGTACAGTTCCGGTATGCCTTTCCCTATGAGTCTCTGGAGGCTGTACAGTCCCAGTATGCCTTTCCCTATGAGTCTCTGGAGGCTGTACAGTTCCTGTATACCTTGCCGTATGAGTCTCTGGAGGCTGTACAGTTGTGGTATGCCTTTCCCTATGAGTCTCTGGAAGCTGAACAGTTCCTGTATACCTTTCCCTATGAGTCTCTGGAGGCTGTACAGTCCTGGTATGCCTTTCCCTATGAGTCTCTGGAGGCTGTACAGTTCCTGTATACCTTTCCGTATGAGTCTCTGGAGGCTGTACAGTTCTGGTATGCCATTCCCTATGAGTCTGTGGAGGCTGTACAGTTCCGGTATGCCTTTCCCTATGAGTCTCTGGAGGCTGTACAAGGAAGATATGATAGAATTGATCGCTGATTGGTAAGAGGCATGATAACAAGAAGAAAAGTTCATGTCCCATCCCTCACATACATATATAAAACCTGGAAGTAAAACTTTTCATCTTCCTCCATAAATTCAAATGTGTGCTATGCATTGAAATTTGCACCTAGAGCACCCAGAGTAATTAGAAAATTAATTTAATATTAAATTAATCATTTAGTGCCACTCTTGTCAAGCAGGCTGTGTCTAATAAAATGACTAAGATGCTGTAACCGACACAACTAATAAAGAGTGGCCCTGTTTTTGGAAAAACAAAAGCAGATGGCCTCTTAACATGTAGATCATCAATGGTGATCTAGAATTGCAAAAGTAAAGAACGATACTGTACAACATACCGACAAGATAAGATACGATGGGGAGAGGAGTCTGTCTCCAATGCCTCATGTTAGGTAGAATCGGGGCGTCCTGCTCCTGTCTCTGACTTTGGGTATAATGACACAATTCTAGCATTTTACAGATATTAGGGGCAGAGTTCTGCAGATCCTGTCTGATAAAATAGTTTAACATAACATTCATATTATCCGGAACATTATTCACAGAAAATGACACATATCCTATTGAGGAGTCACATAATTGCAGAGAGAAGCTGAGCTGGAAAGCGAAAGGCAGAGATATAGGAAAGAATTCTCATTATTGTCAGTGATCATTTAGAGAGGTGAGTGGCTGAATATGAGATAGATACATAGATAGCTAGGTAATTGGTTAGATAAATAGATAGATGATGAATAGATAATAGAGAGATAATAGATATATGATAGCTAGATAGTTAATAGATATTAATATTATTATTATTATTCATTATTATAGCGCCATTTATTCCATGGAGCTTTACATGTGAGGAGGGGTATACATAATAAAAACAAGTACAATAATCTTAAACAATACAAGTCACGACTGGTACAGGAGGAGAGACAAGGGATGGATGAGGATACAATAGGTGAGAGTAGAGCTGGTCGTGCAGCGGTTTGGTTGATCGGTGGTTACAGCAGGTTGTAGGCTTGTTGGAAGAGGTGGGTCTTCAGGTTCTTTTTGAAAGTTTCCATGGTAGGTGAGAGTCTGATATGTTGTGGTAGAGAGTTCCAGAGTAGGGGGGATCCACGGGAGAAAGCTTGTATGTGATTGTGGGAAGAGGAGATAAGAGGGGAATATAGAAGAAGATCTTGTGAGGATCGAAGGTTGCGTGCATGTAAATTCCGGGAGACTGGGTCACAGATATACAGAGGACACATGTTGTAGATGGCTTTGTATGCCATGGTTATGGTTTTGAACTGGAGTCTTTGAGTAATGGGGAGCCAGTGCAAGGATTGACAGAGGGGAGAGGCCGGGGAATAGTGGGGGGACAGGCGGATTAGTCGGGCAGCAGAGTTTAGAATAGATTGGAGGGGTGCGAGAGTGTCAGATGGGAGGCCACGGAGCAGGAGGTTGCAGTAGTCAAGGTGGGAAATGATGAGGGCCTGGACTACTAGGGTTTTTGCAGATTCTTGGTTGAGGAATGTACAGATCCAGGAAATATTTTTGAGTTGAAGTTAGCAGGAAGTGGAAAGGGCTTGGATATGTGGTTTGAATGAGATCATGGTCAAGGATTACCCGGAGGCAGCGAGCTTGTGGGAATGGGTAGAGTGGGCAGCCATTTATTTTAATGGATAGGTCTGTTGGGGGAGGCCGAGTGAGGTGGGGAAAGGTGATGAATTCTGTTTTGTCCATATTAAGTTTTAGAAATGTAGCGGAGAAGAAGGATAAAATAGCGGACAGACATTGTGGGATTCTGGTTAGTAAGGTGGTGACATCTGGTCCAGAGATGTAGATCTGTGTGTCATCAGCATAGAGGTGATACTGCAAGCCGTGAGATTCTATGAGCTGTCCCAGGCCAATGGTGTAAATGAAGAAGGGCAGGGGCCCTAGGACTGAACCTTGTGGGACTCCGACAGATAGAGGGCGAGGTGAGGAGGTGGTGTGTGAGTGGGAGACGCTGAAAGTCCGGTCTGTTAGGTATGACGAGATCCAGGATAGGGCCAAGTCTGTGATGCCAAGGGATGAGAGGGTCTGTAGTAATAGGGAATGGTCCACTGTGTCAAAGGCAGAGGACAGGTCCAGGAGGAGGAGGACAGAGTAATATAGAAGGCAGAGGACCGGTCCAGGAGATGGAGGACAGAGTTGTGTCGCTTGGCCTTGGCGGTTAATAGGTCATTGGTGACCTTAGTTAGGGCAGTTTCAGTCGAGTGGTGTGACCAGAAGCCAGATTGTAAGCGGTCGAAGACGGAGCAGGAAGAGAGGTGGGAGGACAGTTCAAGATGGATGTGTTGTTCCAGTAGTATTGAGGCATAGGGAAAAAGTGATATGGAGCGATAGCTAGATTCAAAGGAAGAGTCAAAGGTGGGTTTTTTGAGGATGGGTGTGATTGAGGCATGTTTGAAGCATGAAGGGAAAACACCAGTTGTTAGGCCGGGTTCACATTAGCGTTTCTGTGCGCAGCGTATTATCCGCATAGATCCGCATGCTTCTTTCTTACCTATCTTTAACATGGTGTACGCAGTGACATGCATTTGCATTAGTTCGCATGCGGATGCGTACGCATGCATCAATTCGCGGGGTCCAGCGAAAACAACATGTTGTATTTTTTGAGGCATCAATTATGCGCAGTCATCCGCATGTGATGGTGGAGAAGTTTGTTTTGGAGGAGGAGAACTGAGCAGTTAGGAGGAAGGGCTCTGGGGGTTGTAGACCACAACTGTCTCTGATGTTCTCAATGTTCTGCTTGAAGAATGAGGCAAAGTCTTCAGTTGAGATGAGTGGGGAGGAAGGAGGTGCTGGGGGACGGAGGAGAGAGTTGAAGGTGTTGAATAACTGTTTAGGGTTGTGAGACAGGGAGGATATGAGAGATGAGAAATAAGTTTGTTTTTCTGCAGGGAGTGTGGCTTTGAAAGAAGTGAGGGACTGTTTGAATGCCATAAAGTGCTCGTTGGAGTGGGATCTTTTCCATCTCCGCTCAGCAACCCTAGCAGCCTGCCTAGATAGAGAATAGATAGATAGGTAATATATAGATAGATAGATAGATAGATAGATAGATAGATAGATAATGGATAGATAATAGATTGATAGATAATAAATTTATAGCTAATAGATAGATAGATAGATAGATAGATAGATAGATAGATAGATAGATAGATAGATGATAGATAATAGATAGATAGATGATAGATAGTGTAGGGGTTCCACTCACTCAGCTGCGACGGCTGACACTCAGGAGGCAGGTTCCTTTAAAGTTCACTGGGTTTATTACTCCATAAACCATATGACAAAACAACAGAAAGCAAATAGCCTTTGGTTCAGGCAAAGAAAAAACAAGTGTCCAGTTCATCCGGCTCAGTCCTGAAGCCGTAACACACTCAGGAGGGTTTCACCTCCACACATATCTACCTGTGTTAAGCATTAGACTTTCTTTTATATGTCTAACCACACCCAGAACCCATCACATGACCAGACATGTGGTTGTGACATCACCACAGGTCCTGAAACACATATAGGTAGCTATGGTTACATCACAGTAGCAAGCCATCTATAAGGGACATATCTCCCATCGATTAGACATCCTTTAGCCACGCTACATACCTCCCCCCTCTGCCTAAAGCCGTGGGGCTTGGCACTTTCTCCCACTAGACAAGGGATTCTTGACAGGGCATCAGCATTACCGTGCAGCTTTCCGGCCCTATGTTCCACATGGAAACAGAAGTCCTGCAGGGCTAAGAACCAACGGGTGACCCTAGCATTTCTACCCTTCGTTTCCCTCATCCACCTAAGTGGGGCATGGTCGGATATCAGTCTAAATTTACGTCCCAGCAAATAGTACCGTAATGTGTCGACTGCCCATTTTATGGCCAAGCACTCCTTTTCAACGACTGAGTAGTTCTTTTCAGACGAGGACAGCTTCCTACTCAGATAGAGAACAGGATGCTCCTCTCCATGTAGTTCTTGGGAAAGGACTGCTCCCACCCCAACATCTGAGGCATCTGTTTGAAGAATAAACTCTTTCTTGAAGTTTGGGGCCATCAGAACGGGTTGCTTACATAAAGCCCCTTTCATTTCTTGGAAGGCTGAATCTGTTTCTTCGGACCACTTAACCATTACTGATTTTGTCCCTTTTAGCAGGTCAGTCAGAGGCGCCGCCATTGTGGCGAAGTTTGGGATGAACCTCCTGTAATATCCCACGATTCCCAGGAAGGCTTTAACTTGCTTCTTGGAAACTGGTTTTGGCCATGTTTGAATTGCCTCCACTTTACTGATTTGGGGTTTTATTTCTCCATGACCCACTATGTATCCAAGGTACTTAGCTTCTTCTTTACCCAATGCACACTTCTTCGGGTTTATTGTAAATCCGGCCTCTCTTATAGCATCAAACACCGCTTGGACTTTCTCCAGATGACTCTCCCAGTCCGGGCTAAAGATGACGATATCATCTAGGTACGCAGCAGCGTATGCCTTGTGGGGTGCAAGGACTCTATCCATAGCCCTTTGGAAGGTGGCCGGAGCTCCCTGTAGGCCAAATGGCATCCGGACATACTGGAAGCACCCATCTGGTGTAGAAAACGCCGTCTTCTCCTTGGCTTCCTGTGCCATGGGGATCTGCCAATACCCCTTCGTCAAATCCAAGGTGGTTATGTACCTGGCGGGCCCAAGCCTTTCGATGAGCTCATCAACGCGGGGCATGGGATATGCGTCGAACTTAGAGACCTCATTCAACTTCCTATAGTCGTTGCAAAATCTCCACTCCCCATCAGGTTTTGGGACCAGGACAATTGGGCTCGACCAACCGCTCTTGGATTCCTCAATGACTCCAAGCTTCAACATACGCTCCACTTCCTTGGAGACTATTTCTCGACGGGCCTCAGGAATTCTATAGGGCTTCACGTTCACGCGCACATGGGGCTCTGTCAGGACCTCATGCTCTATGACCTTCGTGTACCCAGGCAACTCGGAAAACAGGTCCCTGTTTTTCTGGAGTAACTCCCGGCATTGCTGTTTCTGGGACTCCGATAGCGTCTCCGCTATAGTAACCGCTCCAACCTCATCTTCTGGGTTGCTTAACAACGATGGAGTTACTGTCGGCTCTCTATCTTGCCACGGCTTGATAAGGTTGACATGGTATACTTGGAATGGTTTCCGTCTTCCTGGTTGGTGAATTTTATAGTTTACTTCACCAAGTTTCTCGACAACCTCATATGGCCCTTGCCATTTGGCCAAGAACTTGCTTTCCACTGTCGGAACTAACACAAGAACTCGGTCTCCCGGATTGAATTGCCTCACTCTTGCAGACCGGTTGTAGACCCTGGCCTGAGCTTCTTGTGCTTGGAGAAGGTGTTCTTTCACGATAGGCATCACCTTTGCAATCCTCTGCTGCATCAGGGCCACATGCTCAATGACGCTTCTGTGGGGCGTGACTTCGGCTTCCCAGGTTTCCTTGGCTATATCCAGGAGTCCTCGTGGATGTCGGCCATACAGAAGCTCAAACGGTGAGAAACCTGTGGAGGCCTGTGGAACTTCACGAATGGAAAACATCAAATAGGGTAAGAGACAATCCCAGTCTCTACCGTCTTTTTCTACAGCTTTTCTCAGCATGCTCTTCAGTGTCTTGTTAAATCTCTCAACAAGGCCATCTGACTGGGGATGGTACACCGAGGTCCTCAACTGGGAGATTTTCAGGGCTTTGCATAGTTCCCTCATCACCTTGCTCATGAAAGGTGTCCCCTGGTCAGTCAGGATCTCCTTCGGCAGACCTGTCCGGGAAAAGACATGGACCAACTCGCGAGCTATACTCTTTGAAGAAGAATTTCTCAAGGGAATTGCCTCAGGATAGCGTGTGGCATAGTCCAGGATGACTAATATATACTGATGGCCCCGGGCTGATTTAACTAAGGGACCGACCAAGTCCATGGCAATTCTCTCGAATGGCACCTCAATAATGGGCAGTGACACAAGGGGGTTTCGGAAATGAGGAGTGGGAGCAGTTAGCTGACATGTAGGGCAGGACCTGCAATAGTTCACTATTTCCCGGTGGCACCCAGGCCAATAGAACCTCTGCACAACCCGTTCCTGCGTTTTTTCCACCCCTAGGTGTCCACCAAGATGTGTGAATGGGCCATGTCCAACACCTTCCGTCTATATGGACCCGGCACTACCAACTGCTCTACCAACTCCTCCCTTATTTTCGTGACCCGGTACAACAACTCCCTGCTCATTAGAAAATGGGGAAATCTTGTGTCTGCCCCCGGCTCCTGTACCACCCCGTCAATAACTGTGACATTATTAAAGGCTTCCCTCAGAGTGGGGTCCCTATGTTGGGCGGTCCCAAAATTTTCACCGGATACCTCTAACTCCAGAATGTCAGATGCAGGGGACACTTCCTCCTCATCTCCAGCCAGGACACAAAAAGGAAACCTGTCTGACTCTGGGTGTGGCACCACCCTTCCAGGGTTCACTGGTTCCCTACTCTTGCTAGGGAGCTCAGAACCTTTCCCCCACAAATCCCAAAACAAACAGAAATCCCGGCCAATAATTATAGGGTGCAACAAGTCCTGAACGACGCCGACTATGTGGGACTCCGTGCCACATGTCGTTTCAATGTTCACACTGGCCACAGGGTAGTCCTTTGCATCACCATGTATGCACCGCACACCGA
Organism: Ranitomeya imitator; assembly: GCF_032444005.1. Taxonomy (NCBI): domain Eukaryota; kingdom Metazoa; phylum Chordata; class Amphibia; order Anura; family Dendrobatidae; genus Ranitomeya; species Ranitomeya imitator. Next base: position 1,235,913,837 of record NC_091282.1, on the reverse strand, counting down.
CCTTCTTTCCCGGGAGCAGGTGGAGAGGAAAAGTGGCCCTCACCAGGGTCACTAGGCTCCCCGAGTCTAACAGTGCCGTTACTGCTCGACCGTTCACCTTTACGGGACACGCTTGAGGTCCCTCGTTGGGCGGAGAGTTCACACTGCAGGCTGGATACGCATAGTATGAACAACGGCGTCCCATGCTACAGTCCATCTGCTCAGTGGTCTGGGAACATCGGGCAGCTATATGTCCTGGCTTGTGGCACCTCCAACAAACAATATCACCCGTAGGGACCTTGGGCACCACCTCCCCCGCCCTTGGTGACCTTGGACGCGCCACCCCTTTTTGGGGCTCAGCTTCCTTCTGGGACCCCCAGTATGGCATGGGCTGCCTCCTGAAGGAGCCTTCCAACCCTTGGTATCTCTCAACCAGTCCGATCAGCTCGTCGGCATTCTGGGGATCACCCTGGGCAACCCAAGTCTGTATAGGCCTCGGGAGGGAATGGACAAACCGATCCATCATCACCCGTTCTACCATTTGAGCAGGCGTAGATGACTCTGGCTGCAGCCATTTCTGGACCAGGTGCAACAGATCAAACATTTGGGAACGAGGTGGTTTGTCCCGGTGATAGCCCCAGGAGTGAACTCGCTGTGACCTGACAGTCAGTGTCACCCCCAAACGTGCGAGAATCTCGGCTTTCAATTTGTGATACTCTTTGGCATCCTGCAAGGTCAAATCATAGTACGCCTTCTGGGGTACTCCTGTCAGGTATGGCGCAAGTACCTCTGCCCACTGCTCTGGCGGAAGTTTTTCCCTCTCAGCGACCCTCTCAAACACCGTCAGGAAGGCCTCAACATCATCCCCGGGAGTCATTTTCTGCAATGCGCGTCTTACCGTCTTTCGGACGTGGGTGTCATCAGCCAAACCTGGGGTTGGGGCGCTCGCCTTGCCCTGGATGGCGGTTGCAGGAAGCTGCATCTGCTGCTGGCTCTGTTGTAACTGCTGCCGTTGCTCCTGCTGGCTCTGTTGTATCTGCTGCATCAACAGCCTGTTGGTCTCTTGCTGCCTTTGCTCCTGCTGGACCAAGTGTTTCAGCAAGTCCTCCATTTTCTCCGGCAATGCTTGCTGGCTTGAAACAGCCTTGACCCAGGACATTCAAAAATAAACTCACTTCTCCGCTGGGAACGCTGCCTGCATTCTCCACCAATTGTAGGGGTTCCACTCACTCAGCTGCGACGGCTGACACTCAGGAGACGTGTTCCTTTAAAGTTCACTGGGTTTATTACTCCATAAACCATATGACAAAACAACAGAAAGCAAATAGCCTTTGGTTCAGGCAAAGAAAAAACAAGTGTCCAGTTCATCCGGCTCAGTCCTGAAGCCGTAACACACTCAGGAGGGTTTCACCTCCACACATATCTACCTGTGTTAAGCATTAGACTTTCTTTTATATGTCTAACCACACCCAGAACCCATCACATGACCAGACATGTGGTTGTGACATCACCACAGGTCCTGAAACACATATAGGTAGCTATGGTTACATCACAGTAGCAAGCCATCTATAAGGGACATATCTCCCATCGATTAGACATCCTTTAGCCACGCTACAATAGATAGATAGATAGATAGATAGATAGATAGATAGATAGATAGATAGATGATAGATAGATAGATAGATAGATAGATAGATAGATAGATAGATAATAGATAGATAGATGATAGATAGATAGATAGATAGATAGATAGATAGATAGATAGATAGATAGATAGATAGATAGATAGATACATAGATAGATACATAGTAACATAGTAACATAGTTAGTAAGGCCGAAAAAAGACATCTGTCCATCCAGTTCAGCCTATATTTCGTCAGAATAAATCCCCAGATCTACGTCCTTCTGAAGAACCTAATAACTGTAAGATATAATATTGTTCTGCTCCAGGAAGACATCCAGGCCTCTCTTGAACCCCTCGACTTATAAGATAGATAGATGACACATTTATTTAAGCAGTGTATAGCAGTAATAAAGCTGTATTACATGGACACTGTATAGAAGTGTAATTTGTGCATGGTTTAGCAGTACCATCTAGGGAGTATGTGACAGTGTTATTTTAGGTAATGTATGCTGTAGTATTTAAGCTTTGTGTGGTGTTGGTTAGAGTTGGTGTGAATCGATCGGAGTCTATGGCCGCTGCACAGGAGCGAGGATCCGCATCTTACCTGGTATTAATATTTGGGTACACTGAGGTAGTGCTATATGGGCATTGTGTGGCAGTAATATGGGTTCATGGTATGGCACTGTACAATAATACTACATTATCATGATTATTACAGTGTCAGGGCGCTGTATGGTGCTGTTATTTGCTGAGGGTACATAAGTACTATCTGGGTGCAGTGTGCGTTATTTTAGGTGATGTATGGCAGTATTATATGGGCAGTGTATAGTTGTATTATCTAGGCACTGTGCGCTAATGTTATTTTAGGTGATGTAAGGCAGTATTATATGGGCAGTGTGCAGCAGCTTAATTTTAGCTAGCATAATTTAGGCATTATAATGTGCTGCTTTTTGGGTAGTGTATAGCAACAGTATATGCAACCTCTATGGCAGCACTTTATAGGTACTGTTTGAAAATGATAATTGGGTACTGTGTGTCAATATTTTTGGACAGCTGCCATAATGTTGGAGGTCTTTTGCCGTTTTTTCCTTTGTTTTCAGGGCATTTAGTTGATCCTTGAGGTGTCTCCGAGGTTTCGGCTGCGTTCACACGTTGCCGTCGTGTTCTGCCAAATAGAGCAAAAACACTTTACAGTTCTACTGTGATCGCGACCAGAAATGCATGTGAGCGTAGAGTTGGGCTTAGTTGGGTGCTTGAAGATGATGCCGGTGGGCTCTATTGCATGCCTCTGGATGACCAGATTGGGACATGTTACAGCAGATGTGCAGCACTATTATATGTGCACTATATGGTAGAATTATTCAAGCTGAAATAAGTCAGTGAGAACTGCAATTTTCTTTTAAGATACCATTAATTCAAGATCTTGGTTACTACACACAGGTCACAGTCCTAGAAATTCAGATGATGTGCAAACAAGCATCGCATCTCGGCCACTTATGTTTCTATTGCGTCTAAGGACACCGTAACCTGTAAAATAGAGACACCGGCATTAAGTATCTAGAGGCTTCAATGACGGCGTATTGCTCAATAAAAAGACATTTTGCATTGTTCTGGGTTTAAATACACAGAAAAATAGCTATGATGAATTTGGAGGGCAGCCTGATGACAGGCAGGTGGGAAGCGAGGCGGTTCTTTCTGTACAGTATGCCCATTATTGATGACAGCCTCATGGAGGAGATGACAATAGGTCACGATGCCTCTACAATACACGTGTGCCTGCTCTTTGTGTGGCATCTATATAACCTTGAACCTACAATTCATATCATAGATGGTAAATAAGAAAGTACAAAACTAGACCTTGAGCAGAGCGGACACAAATAAAGCCGCCAACCGTCCATATGGAATTATAAGCTAGAATGTACAACACAATACAATGGTATGTAGAATTCATAGAAATCATACAATGATTCCTCAGAACTAACAAAGATGAGTAACACGAAATTCCAAACATCCAACATTTGGCTGAAAATCATCTGTTTCACAATGTGCTGTACCATCATATAGTGTACAAATATGTATACCGCTAATTATAAGCACGATACAGCATGGTGCCTCAATCAATCAAATAACACCACATAATACGAGTAATAATACTATAGTGACGTCAACATGGCAAAAATAAAAACAAATGTACGGTAAATGCCACCATACAGTGCTGAAATAATACCAACATACAGTGACCAAAGAACATAATATACGAAGAAAATGAATACGATCACTATAATAATGATCAAATGCACAATGGAGACAACGTTCTGAGGAGCGACGACACGACCCAGATAATGATGTCTTAATGATCAGTGTCAGAGAGAAGCGAGATATAGCGGTATGTAAGAAATCACAATGCTACGGATCTATTATAACATGTAGTGAGACAGGATGATGAGGATCCTTGTCCGGGTGTTAGTGACTCTGCATATGGCAAGAAGAAGGCCCCAGCATGTATAGCGCTGAGAGTTGTTTTTAATGGGCCTGGATTTTGGGTTGGGTCCAGGTTTTAGGAACGACTGAAATAGCTGGGTGGGACTGGTCATTCCCTTTCTCCAACACAGGAGGTGCAAGTAGTGTAAAGGGCACCTGAACTGCGCCAGAATTGTCTGTGTTTAGAGGTGAAAAGACGTTTTGTGCTGATCAGTCATGATCAGTCAGACCAAGCCCTGTGATACCTGAACAGCTGAGCTGAGGCACACATTTGTTAACTTTCGTCTTCACCTCTGGGGGTACCGTAGTTCCCAAAAAATTTACCTAATTCATTTTGATTAATTCATCATCATTTGCCTTTCCCATATGGTTCATCATTAAATCATAGAATAGATGATAGCCTAATATCAGTAACATATTCGTCCTTTGATAAAACAACAGAGATAGCTAAGAGTTTCAGGTCTGCAGGTCTGGGGCGCTGATGGCCAAGGCCGACATTGAATCAGCATGTAGGTTGCTGCCAATTCATCCTAATGGTTTCCATTCTTTAGGTTTTCAGTTTGGTGTTTTTTTTCTATGTTGATAAATGCTTGCTAATATGTTGTTCTATATGTTATTTTTACTTTGAAGCATTTGCATCGTTTAATGAATGGGTAACAGCGGTACAATGTATGAAAGGCGGGTTAGCGCACTATCTGGATGATTTCCTTTTTGTTGGACCTAAGGATTCTGACTTTTTTAGGGGGCTGCTGTCTATTTTTCAGTTAATTTGCAGAGATTTTGGTATACCCCTGGCTAAAGAAAAGACTATCTCTCCAGCTAGTTGTATAGAATATTTAAGCTATAGTGATAGATACAAGAAGAGGTGAATATTGCCTGCAATTGGCCGAAACAGAGAAATGGAAGAAGGCCCTGTTATCTATTGGTAGTAAAAAAAAAAAGCTGCAGTAAAATAAGTTGAGTCTTTATTGGGTTTGTTGGCATTTTCTTCTAGGATAATGCCGATGGAGAGGGTCTTTTGTAGATTTTTTTCCGGTACACATAGTGGGGATTAGAAATCCATGTTTTCATGTTCGTATATCTAGAGAAAGGAGGATCTAGAGGTATGGTTGGCGTTTTTGGAATTTTTTGATGGTTACGCCTTATGGTAAGACCCTTTTATTACAGAAGAAAAGTTGAATCTTATTACCGATTGTGAGGAGCTGGCCACTTACTAAAGACTATTGGACCAATGCACGTAGAGCGGAGTCCACGGCTCTAAGGGATGCAGACTTTTTCCGTCATGGAGCACCGGTTACGTCTATATTATTGTTGTATTTTATTTTAGAGATTTGCTTGCTCGTTAATCAGCCTCAGGAATTAACAGTAGGCATATCTTGTGTGTGCAGGCTTAGATCTTATGCATATATAAGCCTAGACCCAAGATTAGTAATCAAGTAACGCAATCATTGCATTGTTCTTCCAGCCAATAGTCCCATTGTGTGGATGGAGATTGTGGACCCAGGTGAGCCGTCACTACAGGGTGTCTCACATGCAGTCCCAGGTAATGGGCTTCTGGAATATTCTTCATTCTTTTGAGCTAAATAAAGCCACATATTTTAGTTGGGGAGTCGGGAGAGTGACAATGAAGTGAAGAGTATCTAGGCTGAGGCCCTGGAGCCATGGATGGATGACAAGTTGGATAAATCTCTATGAGATTGGGAGATGGGCTCGAGATGTTATCAACTGTACATTAGAAAGTTAATGGAACTAACATATGTGTATAGGTTTAATAGGTATCACTGTATGGATCTTGGGGCACTCCTTTATTTACTGGGTGAAATGGAGAGCAGAACAACGGTTTTATGGGTCGAACTGATAAATGAGAATTTTTTGGTTTGAGATTAGAGGACAAAGATGGGACAGCCTAATGGATCACGTGACTCTGATGTGTGATAAATCTCCTTCCCCTGATATCATCATGATGCATCTAAGAGGAAATGACATTGGGAATTTGGGTACAACTGAGCTGTTATTTCAAATGAAAAAAAAAAAACAACTATCTTGAATTGTGATGCAGTGACCCCTGTTACAGCTAAGGAGCACTGCATGTTCTCCTCAGGATACGCATGGAGGCATAACCGGGCTTGTGAAATGGTGTCCGGCATGATTGTAAATGGCCGGTATGTGTCTCAGAGGGAGTGTGCGCTGAAAGCCAGTGTCGTTGTTTTGGGACCTGTAGTTCCACAAGTGTTTGTTTACTAACCTGCGAGACTCAGCCGTATCTCGCTGTAGTGTGACTCCGGCCTAAATGGGAGACTGTTATAGAAAGCGAGCCATGATAGCCCACCCTCATTTGCCTCGTGTGGTTTGTACAAGATGGCGCTCATCAGGCCTCAGTCATCACAACTGTCTCACAGTAAAACTGGCTGTTGCCCAAAGCAACTAGTCAGAGCTCAGCTTTCATTTTACCTCATAAAAACTGTCTGAGACTTGTCACCTCCTCAGTAGGGAGAGGGCAGTAGTGTTGTGTCCAACATGGCGTATCATAGACATGAGCCAATTTGAATTGAATTTGCATTGAATTCAGATTCACCTGAATTCTAATGTTTTGCAATTGGCTCGTGATAATAAAGCAAAGTGGTGGGCAGCTGGCAGCCATTTTGCTCAACTTTAGAGGGCCAAGAAAAATGTTAAAAAAAATTAAACCTACCACACTGTTTACCTAGGAGAGGATTGAGGCAAAAATGATGGCAAGATACGCACGTCAGAAAACAACAACAAGCCGCCATGTACTGAAATCACCTCACAAGATGCAGACAAAGGTGATTTTTTTGCGGACTAAGTGGTCCACACAAAAGTGTGAAGATATATCCGATGTAGATATGAGTATCAGATTAAACTTGGCATGAAACTATGGGTCCATGAAAAAATCAGTTGTCTTTCACGGACTAACACGAAAAGGTAGAGAAACTTTTTATTTTCTCATTAGAGAAAAACTGATGAATCTCAATAACACTGATAAAGCTCCGACCGATTTTCTTGAGCTAGAAAATCACTGATGTCTGTATGACCCCTACGGAAGAATTCATCTTTAGCCTTCGCTCACACATAGGGTGAATTTACCAAGACCTATTCCCCAGTATTCCATAAGAATAAAAAAGTCACCAATTTTGGTAGATGCCTGCTTTTTACACAAATATGCCACTTTTATTCACTTTTTATTTTTTTTCTCTGAGCATTTTTTTTAAATGGACATGGATCAGTTGGAAGGAGAAGGGCAACACAAGGTTTTCCAGGAAATTATGTAAATAATAGACAAAATCTTCATAGATGTGTAGATTTTAATTTGTGGGTAATATGTGGATGAAATAAAAAAATTTAAAAATGGCACAAAGAACTCCAAAAAATGGCAAAATCGCTAGGAGTAAAACCGCCCTTAGGGCTGAGTAAAGGGATGAGATTTTTCATTAAAAACTAATGAAGGACACCTACCCTGCCGCCATAATTGGCTGTAGACATAAAGATTACCATTAACCACATGAAAGATCTGATGACCAATTCTAGTTCTGTCAATTATCATCATGTCACGCTATACTACTATAACCATTGTTCTGACGAGTCGTAATTGTACTATTGACAGCAAAAGACAAATGACCCGGGAGCATCCAGCTGTGAATAAGCTGATACTGTGTGAGGTTCTTACCTGCTGATTGTTCAAACATCTAATAAATAAGCACAAGAAAGGTAAGATATATTTTTGTGACCTATACAGTACCAGTCAAATGTTTGGACTCACCTACTTATGCAATAATTTTCCTTATTTGTATTGAAATGTGCACATTGTAAATTCAGACTGAAGGCAGCAAAACCACAAAGAGGAGAACACATGTAGAAACAGGGAGTGAATAAACAAACACATTTGAAAAAAGCCAAAAGTATGTGTGTTATACCATAGATTCCTCACAATCCACCCCACTTACTCCGATGACAACTTTACACCCCTGAAGTTACAGGTGCATGTTTTTTGGTGACCGCATACTTATTTTTCACCATAATTTGCAAAATAAATCTTGCCAAATCAGACAAGGTAATTTTCTGCATTTGTTTTCTCATTTTTACTCTCATTGCTGTGGTCTACCTATGATGTCATTTACAGGCCTCTCTTATCTTTTTAAGTGAGAGAACTTGCACAATTGGTGGCTGACTAAATACGTTTCTTCCCCACTGTATTTGATTTCTGTGCATCACTTATGAGGGCAGTAATCAGAGGTGCTGTTAATTTGTGTGTTTTTGAAGCTGGTAACTCTGATGAACTTATCCTCTGCAGCAGAAGTAATTTTTTACTTGCCTTTTTCCGGTGCAGTCTTCATGAGAGCCAGTTTCATGCTTGATGATTTTCATGATTGCACTTGTGGATACTTTAAAATCTTAAAGTAATTATGGACTGTTGTTTCTCTTTACTAAGTTGAGTGATTCTTGCCATATTTTGGCTTAGAACACTGGTGGAATAGGGTCCAGTAATCTATTGAGCTGGGTACCAACATCACCTCTGCAAAACCCACTTGATTGTCACAAATAGTTTCTGAAGACCAACGATTCCACAAAAGAACTCTTGACCAGGCAACCCGTTAACGGAAAGCCATTCTAGGGGATGACCTGGTGAAGCTGCATGAGCGAATGCCAAGAGGGTGTAAAGCTGTCATCAGAGCTAAAGAGGTGAACTGTGAGGAATCTAAGGTGTTACACATATTCAGTTGTCTTTTTTACTTCTTTTTGTTTCCATACTTGATCCTTCATGGTCTTCAGTCTGAATCTACAATATGCACATTCCAGAGGCGTATCTAGGGTTTCTGGCACCCGGGGCAAGAATTCATTTTGGCGCTCCCCCCCCCCAGGACATATGTGATTTGCACACTTAGTCATGTACTAACGAGCTCCTCTCCCTAATGCTCTCAATATTCAGTTAAAAACTGAGAGAAGCAGAAGAGAAGCTCGATGTCACAGGACCATAAGTGTGAAAGTCGCATATGAGTGAAGTGTCCAATGATGAGTACTGGAACCTGCAGAGCTGAATCCTGACATCATAGCTTCTGAATTCTCGCAACAAATGCACTGCACACTTTTAGGATTCTCCCTTGCCGGTGGACAGTCATGTCAGCACAAGCATGCGATTTGTTTACTTCTGACCACATTCCGAATAGACGTGCCTGGACTCTCTCAGTTCATTTTCATTGAGTGAGGCCACACATATATAGTCAGCACGTATGCCAGCACGAGAGAATCCTGACAGCGTGCAGGGCGCACTGTGAGAACTCACAAAGAATGACTGCAGACTCATCACAAACCTGGACATCCCCTTTAATGCTCCTAACATAAATAAAAACATGAGAGTTAGTCAATATCACAAATAACATTTACATTCAGGTACCTTATAGATGATGTAATCTCTGGAGCCGTTCTCCTTTTCTTCATCTTGTCCAGATCCCATGATGAGTTTTCTCATCCACAGCCGTCTCTGCAGACCTCCATCTTCTTCGCTCTTTTGCAGAAAATCTCCACATGATGCCCTTAAAGATATAAGTGTCATTATAATGCTCCTGAATAATTGCCCCTCACTATATTGTCTGCACAAAATATGACCCCCACACTGTCCCTCTTATGGTACATGCTCTTCACACTGACCTCTCCTTTCCATAACGGCCCCCTCTTCACACTCTCCTCTCACACTGTGTCCCCCCTATAGGGCCCAGTATTTATACTGTAATCTTATCAGACCCCCCTCCTTGGTATACTGTCCGCTCCTGGCTGTGCCCTTACACTGTCCCCCCATGCTATGAACCCACTACTCAGTTTCTATTCTGTGCCCACTCACTTTTCTCCCCCATACTGTCTCCTCACACTATTCCCCTCCCTCCTCATACTGTCTCCTCTCACATCCCTCCTGTTCACCATACTGTCTCCTCATATATTTACCCCTCACTTTCTATACTGCCTGCTCACCTGACTCCCTATACTGTGTCTGCACACATCCCATCATCCTCACTCCCCGTACTCTGCACACATCCATTTATCACATCGCTACTCATACTGCGTCTGCATACATTCCACCGTTCACTCCTCATACTGTCTGCACCCATCCCCCATACTGTTTCCTCAGCTATGCCCCCCATTCTCCTGTACTGTTTCCTCATATATGCCCATTATTTTCCTCTACCCCACCCCATCATTGCTCTCTTCACCACCTCCATCTTTGCCTTCTCCACCACCATCATTGCTTTTTCCCCCACCACCCCATAATTTCCCATTCCACCACCTCTATCATTTCCTCCTTTGCCTTTTCCACCATATCCATCCTTTTCTCTTCCCCACCATCCCCATCTTTGCCCTTTCCACCACCATCATTGTCCTTTCCGCTGCCATAACCATACTTGCCCATTCCACCTCCATCATTTTCTCCCCCTCCAATATCATCAGTGTGCTTTCCACCACCACCATCCTTGTCCATTCTACCACCTCCATCATTTATTCCCCCCCCCTCATTTTTGCCCTTTCCATCACCTACATGATTTCCTCCTCCCCACCATCATTGTATTCTCCCCCCACCTCCATCATTGCCCATTCCACCTCCATCATTGACCATTCCACCACATCCATCATTTCCTCCTCCCCCTCCATCCCAATTATTGCCCTCTCCCCGTCAACCCCATCATTGCCCTCCCCACCCCTCCCCGTACACACGCACACACAAAACCATTTACGTCTCTGCACATTCACCCGCAGCGCTACGCATGCACGCACAAACACACACACATATTGCGTACAATATGATGGCCACACCTAGTTACTCCTACACACGTGGCTGAGCTCTGTACACCTTGCACACACGGCTCCGCTCCGTACACCTTGTACACACGTGGCTCCACTCCATACACCTTGTACACACGCGGCTCCACTCCGTACAGCTTGTACACACGTGGCTCGGCTCCGTACACCTTGTACACATGCGGCTCTGCTCCATACACCTCGTACACACGCGGCTCTGCTCCATACACCTCGTACACACGCGGCTCCGCTTCATACACCTCATAGACACACACAACTCCGCTCCATACACCTTGCACACACGGCTCCACTCCGTACACCTGGTACGCACACAGCTCCACTCCGTACACCTCGTACACATACAGCTCCGCTCTGTACACCTTGCACACACCCTGTTTCCCTCTGTACACCTCGTACACACACGGCTCCGCTCCATCTCCCTTGCACACACCCAGTTCCGCTCCGTACACCTCGTACACACATGGCTCAGCTCCATACACCTTGCACACACCCAGTTCCGCTCCGTACACCTCGTACACACAGTGCTCCACTCCGTACACCTTGCACACACCCAGTTACCCTCCGTACACCTCATACATACACGGCTCCGCTCCATACACCTTGCTCACACCCAGTTCCGCTCCGTACACCTCATACATACACAGCTCTGCTCCGTACACCTCGTACACACATGGCTCCGCTCCATACACCTTGCTCACACCCAGTTCCGCTCCGTGCACCTCATACACACACGGCTCCGCTCCATACACCTTGCACACACCCAGTTCCGCTCCGTACACCTCGTACACACACGGCTCAGCTCCATACACCTTGCACACACCCAGTTACGCTCCATACACCTCGTACACATAGGGCTCCACTCCGTACACCTCGTACACACACGGCTCTGCTCCATACACCTTGCACACACCCAGTTCTGCTCTGTACACCTCATACACACATGGCTCTGCTCCGTACACCTCGTACACACACGGCTCCGCTCCATACACCTTGCTCACACCCATTTCCGCTCCGTACACATCGTACACACACAGCTCGGCTCCATACACCTTGCACACACCCAGTTCTGCTCCGTACACCTCGTAAACACAGGGCTCCACTCCGTAGACCTCGTACACACGCGGCTCAGCTCCATACACCTTGCACACACCCAGTTACCCTCCGTACACCTCATACATACACGGCTCCGCTCCATACACCTTGCTCACACCCAGTTCCGCTCCGTACACCTCATACATACACGGCTCTGCTCCGTACACCTCGTACACACATGGCTCCGCTCCATACACCTTGCTCACACCCAGTTCCGCTCCGTGCACCTCATACACACACGGCTCCACCTCATACACACACGGCTCCGCTCCATACACCTTGCACACACCCAGTTCCGCTCCGTACACCTCGTACACACACGGCTCAGCTCCATACACCTTGCACACACCCAGTTACGCTCCATACACCTCGTACACATAGGGCTCCACTCCGTACACCTCGTACACACACGGCTCTGCTCCGTACACCTCGTACACACATGGCTCCGCTCCATACACCTTGCTCACACCCAGTTCCGCTCCGTGCACCTCATACACACACGGCTCCGCTCCATACACCTTGCTCACACCCAGTTCCGCTCCGTACACCTCGTACACACACGGCTCAGCTCCATACACCTTGCACACACCCAGTTCCGCTCCGTACACCTCGTACACACACGGCTCAGCTCCATACACCTTGCACACACCCAGTTACGCTCCATACACCTCGTACACATAGGGCTCCACTCCGTACACCTCGTACACACACGGCTCTGCTCCATACACCTTGCACACACCCAGTTCCACTCCGAACACCTCATACACACATGGCTCTGCTCCGTACACCTCGTACACACACGGCTCCGCTCCATACACCTTGCTCACACCCATTTCCGCTCCGTACACATCGTACACACACAGCTCGGCTCCATACACCTTGCACACACCCAGTTCTGCTCCGTACACCTCGTAAACACAGGGCCCCACTCCGTAGACCTCGTACACACGCGGCTCAGCTCCATACACCTTGCACACACCCAGTTCTGCTCTGTACACCTCGTACACACACGGCTCCACTCCATACACCTTGCACACACCCAGTTCTGCTCCGTACCCTTCGTACACACACGGCTCCGCTCCGTACACCTTGCCCACTCAGCTTCCACTCTGTACACCTCGTACACACACGGCTCTGCTGCATCCACACAAACCACTCCTGACCCCACACAAAAGCTTACCCTCGTCCAGCACCGAGCACCATGACAACCAGCAGAGTCCTGCACTACACGGAGGCCCTTGATAATGGGACTCCTGACTCCTCCCCTCCTGTGACCTCATCACAGGTCCTGTGCGCACAGAGCTGCGGCAGCAATAGCTGTGGTGTGCGGCTCTCTGCGGTGGAGGGGCTCTGCTGCGGGACAAGTGCAGTCCCACTCAAGCCTCCTTGGACCACCGCATCATCAGGCGGCCTGCTGGTGCCCCCCTGTCGGCTGCGCCCGGGGCACATGCCCTGGTTGCCCCCCCTGGATACGCCACTGGCACATTCCAATATGAACAAGGGTCTCTATCATGACCCGCGCTCTAAGGTTAATGCTTCACCTCAGACTTGATGCAGGCAATTGACATACAGTCCTATGCTCTCCATTTCTGATGCGCGTCCTGGAGAACAGCACAACCTCGGGCTTCCGGTACCCGGCTTCTGCGCTCTAGCTCCCAGGGTGTCCTTCCACTGTTCCCCTGCTGAGCATCTTCCTCCTCTGTGCTTCTTCCCTCTAAGCTCCTCCACCATTCAACTCCTCACGATATCTTTCTTTCTAGGGGTAGCAGCTCCCTCCTGGCTGCTCGGCCCCTACGTCTGCTCCAGACGTCCTTCTACTCTCCTCACTCCTCTACACCTCTCCAAGACTGACTGGCTCCTCCTCCAGACCAGGATACATAAAGTGTAAGGAAGCTCTCCTGAATCCGGGTCCTGAGCTCCCCCTCCTGGCCTAGATTCAGATGTGTTGAATGTGAGTGCCTTACCTGATAGAGAGAATCTCCCTTGCCTCCAAGCGTGACATCACCCTCCCCGAAACGAAGGCAACATCACTGCAACAATCGGTTACCTGGGGTGTTGCAAATGCACAGCCCATAGTATTCCATGTAGTACAATGTGCAGCTCATAGTTATACATGTACTATGTTACATAGCCAGTGTTTTCTTGTTTGTGGATACATACTGTAGATAATAGATGCTATAGATTAGATCTGCTTTCTTAGTGATAGAAAGCAGAGGGTGGTTATAAATGGTATATAGTCTCTAACTGGGTCGCTGTGACCAGTGGGGTACCACAGGGGTCAGTATTGGGACCTGTTCTCTTCAACATATTCATTAATGATCTGGTAGAAGGTTTACACAGTAAAATATCGATATTTGCAGATGATACAAAACTATGTAAAGCAGTTAATACAAGAGAAGATAGTATTCTGCTACAGATGGATCTGGATAAGTTGGAAACTTGGGCTGAAAGGTGGCAGATGAGGTTTAACAATGATAAATGTAAGGTTATACACATGGGAAGAAGGAATCAATGTCACCATTACACACTGAATGGGAAACCACTGGGTAAATCTGACAGGGAGAAGGACTTGGGGATCCTAGTTAATGATAAACTTACCTGGAGCAGCCAGTGCCAGGCAGCAGCTGCCAAGGCAAATAGGATCATGGGGTGCATTAAAAGAGGTCTGGATACACATGATGAGAGCATTATACTGCCTCTGTACAAATCCCTAGTTAGACCGCACATGGAGTACTGTGTCCAGTTTTGGGCACCGGTGCTCAGGAAGGATATAATGGAACTAGAGAGAGTACAAAGGAGGGCAACAAAATTAATAAAGGGGATGGGAGAACTACAATACCCAGATAGATTAGCGAAATTAGGATTATTTAGTCTAGGAAAAAGACGACTGAGGGGCGATCTAATAACCATGTATAAGTATATAAGGGGACAATACAAATATCTCGCTGAGGATCTGTTTATACCAAGGAAGGTGACGGGCACAAGGGGGCATTCTTTGCGTCTGGAGGAGAGAAGGTTTTTCCACCAACATAGAAGAGGATTATTTACTGTTAGGGCAGTGAGAATCTGGAATTGCTTGCCTGAGGAGGTGGTGATGGCGAACTCAGTCGAGGGGTTCAAGAGAGGCCTGGATGTCTTCCTGGAGCAGAACAATATTGTATCATACAATTAGGTTCTGTAGAAGGACGTAGATCTGGGGATTTATTATGATGGAATATAGGCTGAACTGGATGGACAAATGTCTTTTTTCGGCCTTACTAACTATGTACTATGTTACTATGTTAGATGTCTGCCCAGTGCATCATATAAGTGTATCATACAAGTGTGTGAATCAATGAAAGAATTAATCAAGAATTTAATATGATGCATACAGACTGTACCCTGCCATCTGCCACCATCGCACTCTAATCAAAATGTCCATTTATCTATTCTTCCTACAGGCACGTGAACCAGCTTTTCCACACTGACTTTTCCATACCTCCTGCTCCTTGCAACCACTTGGTATGCTTTTCAACTAACCCCTGCAATACCTGCAATGTTATTTATGACCTTGCTTACCCTGCCTTGATCATATGCATCTGGCTAACTCTTAATTGTCTGATGAAGATGAGCACAGACCACTCTCCTCTGCTTCACACCTAAATGTACTTTCTAGCACATATATTACATAGCATAAGTCTGCCAAGATGTCAGTCTGCCCAGAGTATCACATAAGTGTATCATACAAGTGTGTGGAGCAATGAAAGAATTAATCCAGATATTAACCAGAAGGGAACTGAAGGCAGCTGGAAAGTCACTGTAAACACTATTTGTTTGTTTTCACTCTCACCCCTATAATCCTTCACTTTCTGCTAACCCCCAATCCCTACACCAAATAAGGAACTGATTATCTCTCCCTCCATCCTCCTCATGCATCTCAACACCTCCTCAGAACTTTTCCTCAACATACAATCCTCTGTCTCCAAACACAGACAGCCCCCCCATGCCCTCTCCTGCTCCTACCTGCTATCACTCTCTCTGCTCCTCCTCACTTCCGGTGATATTTCTCCAAATCCTGGTCCTCCTCACCACATCCCCACAGTCATTTCTACCTCCCATCCACAATATATCACAAAGTTCCGTAACCTCTCTAACCTTATACCCATTTACCCAGTCCCCGCTTCCCCAGTCCCACTAACAGAATTTCTATGGAACGCTCGCTCTGCCTGTAACAAACTTCCTACATTCATGACCTTTTCATTACTAACAAACTTTCCTTCCTCGCCATCACCGAAACCTGGCTCACTTTTTCTGACACCGCCTCTCCAGCTGCACTTTCGTATGGTGGATTCTGCCTTTCCCACAAACCCTGCTCCTGCAGCAAGTTTGGTGGAGGAGTTGGTTTTCTCCTGTCAGATAACTGCTTCTTCACCCATATGCCACTTCCACCCTCTTTTATTCTCCCTTCCTTTGAGGTGCACTCTGTGCGCATCTACTCCCCCTCCAACCTCCAACTGGCTGTCATTTACTGCCTCCAGGGCCAGCCACCTCCTTCTTCAACCAATTTACCACCTGGCTACTTCATTTCCTCTCTGCTGACATCCCCACTATCATCATGAGTGACTTCATCATTCCCATTGACACCTCCCTCTCAGGTGCCACTAAGCTTCTATCTCTCTCTTCCTCCTTCAGCCTCACCCAATGGTCTTCTGCAGCCACTCACAAAGATGGCCACGCACTGGACCTCATCTTCACCCGCTCCTGCTCCCTATCTAACCTCTCTAACTCACCTCTCCCTCTTTCTGACCACAACCTACTTACATTCTCTTCCCTCTCCACTCCTTGTCCACAATCCCCACCCCACAAACTTGCACACCCTCGCAGAAATCTCAAACACCTCGATCTACCCTCACTGTCTGAATCCCTCCTCCCTCTTACAGACATAAATTCCCTACACAATGCGGATTCTGCTGTCCCTTTATATAACACCACAATAGCTGCAGCTCTTGAATTGGTCGTCCCTCTCACACATACCAAAGCTCGCAAAATCAACAGACAACCCTGGCACACCAGCCTGACAAAAGAACTGAGACGAGCTTAAAGGGTTGCTGAGTGGAGATGGGAAAGATCACACTCCATTGAGGACCTCATCGCAATCAAACAGTTCCTCCCTGTCTCACAACCGTAAACAGCTATTCAACACCTTCAATTCTCTCCTCCGTCCCCCAGCACCTCCTCCCTCTCCACTTATCTCAGCTGAAGACTTTGCCTCATTCTTCAAACAGAAGATTGATAACATCAGAAAAAGCTTTGGCCTACAGCCCCCACAACCCTTCCTCCTAACTACTCAGCCCTCCTCCTCCAAAACCAGATTCTCCACCATTACAGAAGACCAGCTTTCTGCACTACTCTCGAGATCATATCTCACCACCTGTGCACTTGACCCGATCCCATCCCACTTCATCCCAAACCTCACCACAGACTTCATCCCAGCCCTAACTCATCTCTTCAACCTATCACTAACAACTGTTTTCCCCTCATGCTTCAAACATGCCTCAATCACACCTATCCTCAAAAAGCCCTCTCTTGACCCATCCTCTGTATCTAGCTATCGCCCCATATTACTTCTCCCTTATGCCTCAAAACTACTGTAACAGCATGTCCACTTCAAACTGTCCTCCCACCTCTCTTCTTGTGCTGTCTTCGACTGCTTACAATCTGGCTTCCGACTGCTTCATTCCACTGAAACTGCCCTAACTAAGGTCACCAATGACCTACTGACTGCCAAAGCCAAGTGAAACTACTCTATCCTCCTCCTCCTGGACCTGTCATCTGCCTTTGACACAGTAGACCATTCCCTATTACTACAGACCCTCTCATCTTTTGGCATCACTGTCTTGGCCCTATCTTGGATCTCATCATACCTAACATCGTCTCCCACTCGCACACCACCTCCATCCCTATCTGTTGGAGTCCTGCAAGGTTCAGTCCTAGGGCCCCTGCTCTTCTCCATTTACACCTTTGGCCTGAAACAGCTCATAGAATCTCATAGCTTGCAGTATCACCTCTATGTTGATGACTTACAGAACTACCTCTCTGGACCAGATATCACCTCCCTACTAACCAGAATCCCAGAATGTCTGTTTCCTATGGAGGTGAATGCCTCCTCACCACATATCTGCACATTATCCATCCTTCATCACTCCAATAATCACAGAAGTTCCCTGTAATCACCAGAGAGAAGCCTTACAGCCTTTTACTGCTGCCCGCGCTCGTCCATCACAGTCAGCGGAGGCCTCTCCACTTACCCAGCGGTGATGTTACACTGAGTTTATGAATGGTGGGGGTGCAGAGATGCGGATGATTTACAGCCCACGGGAGCAGCTGATGTCGTCACTAATACACTTATGCTTGGTTGCATATTAATTTCTCCTAGCCGGGGTCACCCCCTGCGTAGATGAGGTCCTCCGCGTCTCCTCCTGGGGGAACCATCCTGACACGTTACAGGGAATAATCTGGCACAGATTGAATATGCCAAGTCACTCCCTAATCAGAAGATGAGACAGAGACCTCTGTGAATCCAGATCAGGCAGTTAATGGTAACATATGCCTGCGCAGAGCGGTTCAGGCGGGGTCGCACCTTATACATACGTTGGAGTGCTCGCCCTTGTGTACAGGTGTTGACGCCTGACGACTTTGTGCCAAATATGCCCGTCATTATACAATTACCATCATCGCCTCATCTCAGGGGGTAATTGACTCTTACCCTTGGCATGAAGTGGGCTCAATATATACAAATAGAATAAAGAGTCACCCCCCACTGGAATTATTCTATAGAAGGCTTATATCATTTTCTGAATGTCATGATATCGCTGCAGCAATCTGGTGATGGGAAAATGGCAAGATTTGGAAAACAACTTATGGATATTAATGGACAGCAAATTGACCTGTGGACACCAGTGCCATGTGGCTGCTGCCAAGCCACATACAATAAAGTCATGGTTTGCAAATAGAAATATATTTGAATTCCTGGATTCCAAGCAAAGTTAGTTAGGGCCCTCCACTTATGTGCAATTTATAATACTTGTGTATTTTTATGCATCAGTGATATCTTTGGTCCGTTAAGGGGATGATAACGATGCCCGATGGTTTTCTACTAGTGATGAGCGAATATATTCGAAACTCGAGATTTCTCGAGCATGCTCAGGGGTCCTCCGAGTATTTTTTAGTGCTCGGAGATTTAGTTTTTCTTGCCGCAGCTGAATGATTTACATCTGTTAGCCAGCATAAGTACATGTGGGGGTTGCCTGGTTGCTAGGGAATCCCCACATGTACTTATGCTGGCTAACAGATGTAAATCATTCAGCTGCGGCAAGAAAAACTAAATCTCCGAGCACTAAAAAATACTCGGAGGACACCCGAGCATGCTCGAGAAATCTTGAGTAATGAGTATATTCGCTCATCACTATTTTCTACCTATCCAATACTTGCTAATAGAGATGGGCGATCCCGAACAATAAAGTTTGACATCCATACCAAATACCTACTGTTCGGGCACGGACACCAAACAAGGACTTCACCAGGAAGTCCGTTTTACTGTTGGGGTTCAGGCCCCCCGACACTGGATATTTGTTGTGCACACTACTTCTGATCGATGGTAAAATCATCACTGCCGGTCAGACAGCCACAGTTCCCATGCTGTCAAATGACAGCATGAGCCCTCAGCTGTAATCAGAGGTATAAAGTTTACCTCCGGTCACTAGTGTCGGGTGATGGGACTCCTGCTCCCATCAGCTGACGCCTGTTACTGCTAATATCAGCTAGAGCAGGAGTGGTTGATGGGAGTATTAATCGGTCGGTGCCCGAGCAGTAAATAAATTAAAAAAAAAAAACGCTGTGAGTTCCATGTATTTTTGATAACCAGCCAGGCAAAACTGACAGCTGGGGGCTGAAACCCTCAGCTGTCAACTTCAGCAAGGCTGGTTAGCAAGAATAGAGGGGTTCCCACTTCAATTTTTTAAATTATTTAAATAAATAATTTAAAAAATGGTGTGGGGTTCCTCTCATTTTTGGCAACCAGCCAAACTAAAGCAGACAGCTGGGGGCTTGCATTCTCAGGCTGGTAAGGGCCCATGGATATTGTCCACCCCAGCCTAAAAATAGCAGCCCGCAGCAAACACACATCTATTAGATGCACCACTTTGGCCATCTCTTCCCACTTCCCTGTAGCTGTGGCAAGTGGGGTGCATATTTGTTGGGTTGATGTCACCTTTATATTGTCCGGTGACATCAAGCCCACAAATTACTAAAGGAGAAGCATCTATAAGACTTCTATTCATTACTAACCCAATAGCTGTGTGGTAAATAAAGTCACAGCCAGAATAAAGTCCTTTATTTGAAATAAAACAAAACACACTTTTACTTTTTTATTTAAAATAACAAACACAGTTATACTCACGTCAACACCAATTCCATTGAAGCCCTCGTCTCCTGTAATAAAACAAAAAAAGCAACCCTATTCCTCACCTGTCCAACATTTTGTCCCACACCGTAATCCATTTCTGGGGGATAAACAGTTTTCAACCTGGACGGTGCCAAATTGTGACGATCCAGGCTGAGAACCATTAGGAAATGAGCTGCTGCAAGCGCAGCATCAGTGACTAGTGATGATGAAAAAGTCTCAAGGTGCAGAGGCAAGTTCATCGCAGTTCAAATTCACTGCAGTGAAGTTCTCCCGGTGAACTGCGGTGAACTCACCTCTGAAAAAGTCTCACGGTGCTAGTGGGGATCTAACCTAAGTCACAGCAGTTCATTGGCCTGGCTGGGAATGCAGTCTCAGTGACCAGCAGTAACCTCAAGAACGTCACCACTAGTCACTGATGCTGCGCTTGCAACCTCTCTTTCCCCAGTATTTCTCAGCCTGGACGGTCGCAACTTGGCGCCGTCCAGATTGAAAACTGTTTATCCACAGAGATGGATTATGGTTTGGGACAGAACAACAGAGAGGTGAAGGATATTGTTGTTTTTTTATTTTTGTTTTATTACATGAGACGAGGGAATCAGTGGAATTAGAAGTTAGGTGAGTATAACTGTGTTTGTTATTTTAAATAAAAAATGAAAAAGTGTGTTTTGTTTTATTTCTAATAAAGAACTTTATATTTGCTGTGTCATTACTTACCATACAACTACAGGATTAGTAATGGATAGGTGTCTTATAGACGCCTCTCCATTACTAAGCCATGGGCTTAAACCCTTCATGACCCCAGCTTTTTTTGGTTTTGTGTTTTCATTTTTTGTTCCCCTCCTTCCCAGAGCAATAACTTTTTATTTTTCCGTTAATATGGCCATGTGAGGGCTTATTGTTTACGGGACAAGTTGTGCTTTTGAATGACATAATTGGTTTTAGCATGTCATTTACTAGAAAATGGGGAAAAAATTCCAGGTGAAATTGCAAAAAGTTCAATCCTACACTTGTTTTTTGTTTGCTAGGTTCACTAAATGCTAAAACTGACCAGCCATTTTGATTCTCCAGGTCATTAGGAGTTCATAGACACCAAACATGTCTATGTTATTTTTATCTAAGTGGTAAAAAAAAATTCCAAACTTTGCTAAAAAAAAAAAATTGTGCAATTTTCCGATACTTGTAGCTTCTCCATTTTTCGTGATCTGGGGTTGGATGAGGGCTTATTTTTTGCGTGTCGAGCTGTCGTTTTTAATTATACCATTTTGGTGCAGATATGTTATTTTGATCACCCGTTATTGCATTTTAATGCAATGTTGCGGCGACCAAAAAAACATAATTCTGGCGTTTCAAATTTTTTTCTTGCTACACCGTTTAGCGATCAGGTTAATTTTTTTGTTGCTAGATCGGGCGATTCTGAACGCGGTGATACCAAATATGTGTAGGTTTGATTTTTTTTTTAATGGTTTTATTTTGAATGGGGCAAAAGCGAGGTGATTTAAACTTTTATATATATTTTTTTCATATTTTTTTAAACATTTTTTTTCTACTTTTGCCATACTTCAATAGCCTCCATGGGAGGCTAGAAGCTGGCATAGCCTGATCGGCTCAGCTACATAGGAACAATGCTCAGATCGCTCCTATGTAGTAGATTTACTGCATCGCTATGAGCCACAGGGTGGCGCTCACAGCAATTCGGCATCAACAAGCATAGAGGTCTTCAATAGACCTTTGGTTGTCATGCCAACACATCGCTGACCCCCCAATCACGTGACGTCGGCTAGCGATGCGCACATTTCCGGCCCTATGGCCGGAAGCGCTAGTTAAATGTGGCTGTCAGCATTTGACAGCCGCATTGAACTAGTTAATAGCAGAGGGTGGATCACGATTCCACCCATAGCTATTGCGTGCACATGTCAGGTGTACAAAACAGCTGACATGTTCCGGCTTTGATGCGGGCTCACCGCCGGAGCTCGCATCAATGCAGGGGATCTGACCTCGGACGTACTATCCTGTCCAAGGTCAGAAAGGGGTTAATGTCACCGGACAATACAAAGGTGACATAAAACCCATCTAAAGAAACCCACTTGTCACCGCTACAGAGTAAGGGGGAAGAGCCGGGCAAAGTGCCAGAATGGGTGGCTGCAGGCTGCTATTTTTAGACAGGAGGGGGGGCAATATCCATGGCCCCTTACCAGCCTGAGAATACCAGCCCCCAGCTGTCAGCTTTACCAAGGCTGGTTGTCAAAAATGGAGGGGACCCCATGCCGTTTTTTTAAATTATTTATTTAAATAATTTGAAAAAAAAAAAAAAACAGCCTGGGGACTATTCTTGATAACCAACCTTGCTGAATCTGACAGCTGAGGGTTGCAGCCTGGCTGGTTATTGAAAATACAGGGGAACCTATGACTGTTTATTTATTTATAGTGCAGGCAACGGGTGATTAATACTCCCATCAGCTGTTCCTGCGGTCACTGTTATTAGTGGTAGCAGGTGTAGGAGTAATAGTCCCATGAGCCTCCACCTGCTGTCCCCGTTATCAGTTGATTATAACTCTCATCATTTTCCCCTTCTTGCGCTGATTGCCAGCAGAGCAGGGGAGAATGCTGAAAGCCGTCTTCAGCACCCTGCGCCGGGAAACAGCGCTAACTGTACCACTGCTTCCCTGGCACCTGTGCGTGTGGTACTGATGTATTACACACAAAGACACACAGATACTGACATCTCCGGTACCCATTTTTCTGGTCCCAGAAACATCAAGATGTGTGAAATCGCATTGCACATGCACTGTTAGCAATGTAAGCACGTTGTACATTACCTTTATACTTTTCTCCAAAGTATTTGTGTAGATTTTCTATCTTGAAAAAAGATCTCAAGAACACAGTACAACATCAGCAGGCTTTGAAGAATAACTAATAGATGCATGCAAGAGTTCATTTTTAATAAATGTACATAAGCCTTGGACCCACAGCACGGCTCTCGATGCAAGGACGACACAGAGATGGACACATTCATGGTGGGGTAGAACTCAAACTGGTTTACTAAAAGTGAGGACGGAGAGAGAAGTGGTTATAGTCTCTTACACGAGGGTACAAGCAAAGTGGTAACACAATGTTGGCACTAATGTTGGTAGTTACACTTCAATACTGACGCATACAGCTTGATGGTTACATTACAATAATGAGGAATAGAGCTTGGCGGTTACATATCAACAATGAGACATAGATCCTGGTGATTACAGTTCAATACTGAGGCACAGAGCTTCTTTGTTACACTTCCTTATGAAAAGCACTAAGCTTGTTTCTTACAGTTCACTACGGAGATGCAGAGCTTGCTGGTTACATTTCAATACTAAGAACAGATCTTGGTGGTTACATTTCAATACTAAGAACAGACGTTGGTTGTCACATTATGAGGCACATGGCTTGGTGGTTACATTTCAATACTAAGAACAGACGTTGGTTGTCACATTATGAGGCACATAGCTTGGTGGTTACATTTCAATACTAAGAACAGACCTTGGTGGTCACATTATGAGGCACATAGCTTGGTGGTTACATTTCAATACTAAGAACAGATCTTGGTGGTCACATTATGAGGCACATAGCTTGGTGGTTACATTTCAATACTAAGAACAGACCTTGGTGGTTACATTATGAGGAAGAACAGAGCTTGGTGGTTACATTTCAATTACTGAGGGACTGAGCTTGGTGGTTACATTTCAATACTAAGAACAAGAGCTTGTGGATACATTTCAATAAGTGATGCACAGAGCTTCGTAGTTACATTTCAATACTAAGGCAAAGATCTTGGTGGTTACATTTCTATACTAAGAACAGACCTTGGCGGTTACATTATGAGGCACACAGCTTAGTGGTTACATTTCAATACTAAGAACAGAGCTTGTGGTTACATTTCAGTACGGAGGCACAATGCTTGTTGGCAATTTTTCAATGCTGTGACAGAACGTGGTGGTTGATTTTCAGTGCTAATACATGAGCTCGATTATTAATTTTTAATTCTAAGGGACAGAGCTTGGTAATTACATTTTAATACTAAAGCACAAAGTTTGTTAGTTAGCTTTCAATACTGATGCAGTTACATTTCAAAACATAGGCACAGAGATTCATGGCTACACATCAATGATAAGCTGCTTAGTTTGGTGGTTGCATTTCAATATTAAGGCACAGAGCTTGGTGGATGCATATCAATATTAAGGCACAGAGCTTGGTGGATACATATCAATATTAAGGCACAGAGCTTGGTGGATACATTTCAATAATATGGCACAGAACTTGATGGTTATATTTCATTACTGAGGTAGAGCTTGGTGGGTTACATTTCATTACTGAGGCTCGGAGCTTGGTGGTTATTAGTGATGAGCGAGTATACTCATTGCACGGGTTTTCGAGTATGGTGGTCTCAGAGTATTTGTAACTGTATGGAGATTTAGTTTTTGTTGATGCGGCTGCATGATTTACGGCTGCTAGCCAGCCTGAGTACATGTGGGGGTTGCCTGGTTGCTAGGGAATCCCCACATGTCTTCAAGCTGTCTATCAGCTTTAAATCATGCAGCAATGAAAACTAAATCTCCGAGCAACAAGTATACTCGCTCATCACTAGTGGTTATATTTCATCACTGAGGCACAGAGCTTGGTGGTTACTCTTCATTACTGAGGCACAGAGCTTGGTAGTTATGTTTCATTACTGAAGCACAGAGCTTGGTATTTATTAGTGATGAGCGAGTATACGCGTTGCTCGGGTTTTCCCGAGCATGCTCGGGTGACCTCAGAGTATTTGTTATTGCTCGGAGACATAGTTTTCATCGCCTCAGTTGCATGATTTACGACTTCCAGATACGCTGAATACATGTGAGGAATGCCTGTTTGTTAGGGAATTTCCACATGTATTCAGTGTCATGCCATTCTGTCTGTTTCTGGTTTTTGGCATGACAATGCATATGCTTGCTTTAACCCTTTACTCCTTTCCCCCTAATTTGAGCTAGGATACTGTTGGCTTTTACCTGAATGGAGCCTTCTCAGTTCCCTGCTCTGCTGCGCAGTCGTACATGAGCATTTAGGTATTTGCCCTGCTGCATACCTTCATGTGCGGTCCCTGGTTGCTGCTGTGAAGCTGTCCGCGGGTTGTGAGGTCATTTGCGGCTGGTGCATGACTTTCCACGTGGCTCAGTGCATGCAGTTTCAGTCAGGTGCCCTGAGCCTCAGAACCTGCACTGTTGGTGCTGTAATGGTTTCTGTGTGTGCTTAGGGCATGCGCGGCCACACCTCCCCTGCTTTTATCAGGGTTAGGGTGTGTACTTCAAATGCTGTCCCCAGCCAATTGCTGAGGGACAGCTCATATATAAAGTTCCCCTGCCCTATGGGCAGGGCCTGAGCTACACTCACAAAGCTCTTGAACTTTGCTATGTGTGTTTGTGTTCCTGCACCTCTCCTGTCTATGTTTTGGCTCAAAAGTTCTTGCCTTGATTCCTGTTTTGTCCTGTTCTGGCACCTGTCCTGGAGGCGGTATATCCAGGCCTGAATCCTTGATCCTGTACCTGTCCTGTACCTGAACCTGTCTGAACTGTGTCTGCTGTGATTATGTTCCTGGAATCCCTCTGCATCTGGAGCCTCACTCCCTGTGACTTTGAGTCTCTTGAAACCAGTGTTTCTGCTGAGCACCTACTACTCTGTGCTCTGACTACCATGCGGTGTTAACCCCGTCTGGCTCATGTCCAGTACGGCGGTGTCTGCACTATCACGCTTGAGTTCCTTCCTAGGTCCTATGCCAGGAGCCTGACGACCGCAGTCTGGATCCTAATGTCTGGAACCTGTGTGGAGCTTAGAGCCTGATGTCTCTGGTGGTGCCTGTAGGTCGTGTCGGATGTCCGGAACCGAACGACTCCTGTCTGATGTCTGCCGGTGACCCTGGGTCCAGATGTCCTGCCTGTGTCTTGATGACCTCATGGACCCTGATGTCCTGATATCCTGTCTGTTCCCTGATGTCCTCCCTGTGTCTCATATCCTGATGTACCTGATTTCCTGGGCTGCCATGCCAGTGTCCCTGCCGATGACCTGGGCTGCCATGCCAGTGTCCCAGATGTCTATCCGGTATTCCTGTGTCCTGATGTCTTTCCTGAATCCAGATGTCCTGTTTGTATCCTGATGTCTTGCCTGTACCCTGTTGTCCTCCTGTACCCTGATGTTCTGCCTAGGTCCTGATGTCCCGCCTATCTGTGCCTCGGTGATCCGTTGGTGCTTTGGGGTCGACTGGGTGGTATCCTTCTGAGGTGTGGAATCGGGAGCCTGACATCGTCATGTTTTGTTTATGTACTGTGTGACTTTGCTTTAGTAAACTTTACTTTCTCTCTACCTGAAGTATCGGTGTAATAATGTCCTACGTGTCTCTTTCCTTGTCCACATGCTCAGCTGCCACAGAACCCGGTCGCTGCCCTCCCCTAGTTCGGGCAGGCCGGGTCCCCCTCTGCGGTTTAAAGGGTCCGTATTTCGTCCCCGAGGGACGCACGCCCCATGCCTTCTGAGGTTGGTCGGCTTGAGGGCGTCTATGGGCTGGGCTGTATCTGCGGCCGCAGCTGATCGTGACATTCAGCTTATCTGGAAGCCATAAATCATGCAACTGAGGCGATGAAACTATATCTCCGAGCAATAACAAATACTCGGAGGTCTCCCGAGCGTGCTCGGGAAAACCCGAGCAACGAGTATACTCGCTCATCACTAATATTTATATTTCATCACTGAGGCACAGAGCTTGGTGGTTACACTTCATTACTGAAGCACAGAGCTTGGTGGTTACACTTCATTACTGAAGCACAGAGCTTGGTGGTTACACTTCATTACTGAGGCACAGAGCTTGGTGGTTACACTTCATTACTGAGGCACAGAGCTTGGTGGTTACATTTCAATATTTGGTGGTTACACAACAACATGAACACTCTCTCAGTTTGCCAGTTGCACTACTATACTGTGGCATATAACAGGCAGCTATGGCAATTAACTGGTACAGTCCCTTTAACATATAAACTGGCATCAGATACCGTTCAACAGCTTTGGTTAAAGTCAGTGGTTAGTTCATGAACATCACACTCAGAACAGAGCACAGATTCCTTCTCACAGGAACAGTCTATACTATTACTCAGGGCCCTGCAGATCTACGAGTGCCAGCCACATCCTTGATCAGTATATCAGGTCAATGAAAGCTTAGGGTCCAGACCCCAGGTATCCTCACCTTCTTACATCGTCCTTTAGGACACAGGCCACAGTCTGTATCTCTGTCACAGGTCATGTTATCTCACCACAGGTGGTATCCGTGCAGATATGGTCATTTTAGGGTGTAACTTGTCCTGACGTTGCTCAGGCGTGTACGCTTTAGGTTGGTCAGGGCGCTCCTCCACTTCTGAGGCCGTTTTTACAGTAGTTGTAAGGATGCAGGTCATAATCATTCGCTGTTTCGCCAGAGCGCGCCACACTCGCAGGTTTCTCTCCCGCCAGCATTATAATGACATCCATTGGAAATTCTACCATCTATTATATGATGAAGGGAACAGACATATATTCTAATCAGTGTCAGTAGTATAAGTATAATAATGAAAGACATAGATATGACTTATTCCAGAAATTCAACCCTGGAAAGGAATAGAAGGTACAGTAAATAGTTACTCATGCATATCTCCACCAATAATGCTGAACGCTGTGTGTATGCAGGTACTGCTTCCTGGAGTGACCACCTGCCGGTCAGGCGCCCAAAGGAAGTGCAGGCATAGGTGCCAGCCTACAGGTTACAACCAACCCAGCTATGGTAGATATGTAAGAGTGGTGGCCTGTAATAATAATAATAATATAATAATAATAATTTTTATTTATATAGCGCCAACATATTCCGCAGCGCTTTACAAATTATGGAGGGGACTTGTACAGACAATAGACATTACAGCATAACAGTACAGTACAGACAGTACAGCCTGTACTGTCACATTCCTACACCTGGGGCCACCAATCGCGTTATAACTAGTGAGCACATTGAAGATACTCTTTTAGCACTCGAACATGCTCCGATAACACCTGAGCATGCTCGCTCATCACTAGTTACAACGTAGTGTGAATGTTGATATGCATCATTTCATATAAATTGTGATATAGTAAGGTATAAAGTAAGACATAGGATAAGGTTTAGGATATAAGGTAGTGTGCAGTGCGGATAAGTATAGGGTAAGGCAGAGGGTGATAAGCATTGCAAGTGTATGGAAATTGAATGGATAGTGTTTGTGAGAGAGATCAGCCCAGCAACAGACTGTAACGACAGAAATATTTAATGTTCAGGACTAGCCCATAGTGGGAGGGGCAAGTCATAGTAAAAGGGACTGCTTCCTGATAGTTGGGTAGATAGGGAATTTGTATACTGAAGTGACAGCATCAAGTTCAAGGTGCAGTGCGCTGACGGCAAAAGCAAGAACCTAACTTCTGTGTAGAAACGAACTAGGTGTCCCCTGACTTTTGTGCAGCGGCAAATTCTATTTAAAACATTGCTGTAGTTTTTGGCCCATTTGAACGGGTGGCAACATTTCAGGTCTTGAGTGCTGCCCACTTTTTGCATATCTATCTATCAATCTAGTATCTATCTATCTATCATCTATCTATCTATTTATCATCTATCTATAATTATCTATCATCTATCTATTTACGGTATCATCTATCTATAATTATCTATCTATCATCTATCTATTGTCTATCTATCTATTATCTATTCATCTATAATCTATCTATTTATCTTTCTATCTATTATCTATCTATTATATATATATATATATATATATATATATATATATATATATATATATATATATATATATATATATAAACTAGCTGAAGAGCCCGGCGTTGCCTGGGCATAGTAAATATCTGTGGTTAGTTATAGCACCTCACTTCTCTTATTTTCCCATCACGCCTCTCATTTTCCCAATCACATCTTTCATTTTCCCCCTCACATCTCTCATTTTCTCCCTTACACCTCATTTTCTCCCTCACTCCTCTCATTCCCCCCTAACACTTGTCATTTCGACCTCACATCTGTCATTTTCCGATCACTCCACTATTTTCCCTTGCTCCTCTCATTTTGCACTCACACCTTTTAATTTTCACCTCACACCCCTCATTTTCACCTCAGTATATACATGTTTGCATCTCCCTTATTTATAGTATACACCTGTATGTCATCTCCTGTTTATAGTATATACCTGTATGTCATCTCCCCTGTATATAGTATATACCTGCTGTGTGTCATCTCCCCTGTATATAGTTTATACCTGTATGTCATCTTCTATATATAGTATATACCTGTATGTCATCTCCTTCTATATATAGTATATACCTGTATGTCATCTCCTCCTGTATATAGTATATATCTGTGTCATCTCCTCCTGTATATAGTATATACCTGTATGTCATCTTCTATATATAGCATATACCTGTATGTCATCTCCTCCTGTATATAGTACATACTTGTAGGTCATCTGCTCCTGTATATAGTATATACCTGTGTGTCATCTCCTGCTGTATATAGTTTATACCTGTATGTCATCTCCTCCTGTATATAGTATGTACCTGTATGTCATCTCCTCCTCTATATAGTGCATACCTGTGTGTCATCTCTCCTGTATATAGTATATATCTGTGTGTCATCTCCCCTGTATATAGTATATACCTGTGTGTCATCTCCTCCTTTATTAGACCTCGTTCACACATTATTTGCTCAGTATTTTTACCTCAGTATTTGTAAGCTAAATTGGCAGCCTGATAAATCCCCAGCCAACAGGAAGCCCTCCCCCTGGCAGTATATATTAGCTCACACATACACATAATAGACAGGTCATGTGACTGACAGCTGCCGTATTTCCTATATGGTACATTTATTGCTCTTGTAGTTTGTCTGCTTATTAATCTAATTTTTATTTTTGAAGGATAATACCAGACTTGTGTGTGTTTTAGGGCGAGTTTCGTTTGTCAAGTTGTGTGTGTTGAGTTGCGTGTGGCGACATGCATGTAGCGACTTTTGTGAGATGAGTTTTGTGTGGCAACATGCATGTAGCAACTTTTTGTGTGTCGAGTTGCATGTGACAGGTTAGTGTAGCAAGTTGTGTGCAGCAAGTTTTGCGCATGGTGAGTTTAGCGCATGGCGAGTTTTATGTGTGGTGCCTTTTGAGTATGTGCAAGTTGTGTGTGAGGCAACTTTTGCATGTGCTGCAACTTTTGTACATGTGGCAATTTTTCCGCGTGTGCAAGTTTTGCGTGTGGCGAGTTTTCCATGAGGTGAGTTTTGCACTTGTGGCGAGTTTTGCGTGACCCTAGTTTTTGCATGTGGCGAGTTTTGCGCGTGGCGAGTTTTGAGCGGCGACTTTTGTGTTTCGACTTTTATGTGGCGAGGTTGTTGTATGTGTGGTGAAATGTGTGCTGAGGGTGGTATATGTGTTCAAGCACGTGGTAGTGTGTGGCGCATTTTGTGTGTGTCCATATCCCCGTGTGTGGTGAGTATCCCATGTCGGGGCCCCACCTTAGCAACTGTACGGTATATACTGTTTGGCGCCATCGCTCTCACTCTTTAAGTCCCCCTTGTTCACATCTGGCAGCTGTCAATTTGCCTCCAACACTTTTCCTTTCACTTTTTCCCCATTATGTAGATAGGGGCAAAATTGTTTGGTGAATTGGAAAGCGCGGGGTTAAAATTTCGCCTCACAACATAGCCTATGATGCTCTCAGGGACCAGACGTGTGACTGTGCAAAATTTTGTGGCTGTGGCTGCGACGCCTCCAACACTTTTCCTTTCACTTTTTTCCCCATTATGTAGATAGGGGCAAAATTATTTGGTGAATTGGAAAGCGCGGGGTTAAAATTTCACCTCACAACATAGCCTATGACGCTGTCAGGGTCAAGACGTGTGACTGTGCAAAATTTTGTGGCTGTAGCTACGACGCCTCCAACACTTTTCCTTTCACTTTTTTCCCCATTATGTAGATAGGGGCAAAATTGTTTGGTGAATTGGAAAGCGCGGGGTTAAAATTTCGCCTCACAACATAGCCTATGACGCTCTCGGGGTCCAGACGTGTGACTGTGCAAAATTTTGTGGCTGTAGCTGCGACGGTGCAGATGCCAATCCCGGACATACATACATACATACATACATACACACACACACATTCAGCTTTATATAGTAGATATATATATATATACTAGCTATTGAACCCGTTCTACGCCCGGGTGCCTAGCATCTATATTGGTATATGGTCTCCATCCTGTCATGTGCTGCTCCATCCTGCGTCCCCATCCTGACATGTGCTGCTCCCATCCTGCACCCCCATTCTGACATGTGCTGCTCCATCCTGCGTCCCCATTCTGACATGTTCTGCACCCATCCTGCGCCTCCATTCTGACATGTTCTGCACCCATTTTGCGCCCCCATTCTGTCATGTGTCGCACCCGTCCTGCGCCCCCATTCTGTCATGTGCTGCTCCCATCCTGTGCCCCCGTTCTGTCATGTGCTGCTCCCATCCTGTGCCCCCGTTCTTTCATGTGCTGCTCCCATCCTGCGCCCGTTCTGTCATGTGCTGCTGCCATCCTGCGCCCCCGTTCTGTCATGTGCTGCTCCCATCCTGCGCCCCCATTCTGTCATGTGCTGCTCCCATCCTGCGCCCGTTCTGTCATGTGCTGCTGCCATCCTGCGCCCCCGTTCTGTCATGTGCTGCTCCCATCCTGCGCCCGTTTTGTCATGTGCTGCTGCCATTGTGCGCCCGTTCTGTCATGTGCTGTTCCCATCCTGCGCCCCCGTTCTGTCATGTGCTGCTCCCATCCTGCGCCCGTTCTGTCATGTGCTGCTGCCATCCTGCGCCCACGTTCTGTCATGTGCTGCTGCCATCCTGTGCCCCCGTTCTGTCATGTGCTGTTCCCATCCTGCGCCCCTGTTCTGTCATGTGCTGCTCCCATCCTGCGCCCGTTCTGTCATGTGCTGCTGCCATCCTGCGCCCACGTTCTGTCATGTGCTGCTGCCATCCTGTGCCCCCATTCTGTCATATGATGCTCCCATCTTGCGCCCCCATTCTGTCATGTGCTGCTCCCATCCTGCGCCCGTTCTGTCATGTGCTGCTTCCATCCTGCGCCCCCGTTCTGTCATGTGCTGCTCCCATCCTGCGCCTGTTCTGTCATGTGCTGCTTCCATCCTGCGCCCGTTCTGTCATGTGCTGCTGCCATCCTGCGCCCGTTCTGTCATGTGCTGCTCCCATCCTGCGCCACCATTGTATTATATGCCCCCATAAGATGCTCCATTATATATGCCCCGTATGCTGTTGCCATATATATATATATAAAAAAAAATAAATACCATACTCACCTATCGTCGCTGGGCGCCGAGTGCTGGGGGGCCTGAGCAGGCGGGGACACCGGTGCGGTGTGGGGGTCAGGCAGGCGCGGGCTGGGCCGGGTGGAAAAGGGGCATGTGCCCCCCCGGGCCGGTCACCAAGCAGCTGATTCGGGCTGCTGGTGGCCGGCGCTGTGTTCTCTATGTCCTGGCAGCTGCCTCACAGTGGAGCTGCAGACACGCCCCCTGCTCCCTGTGTGCGCCGGCTGCTGAGGTAGAGGAACACTGCTGCATGTAACTGCTGGAGATCTGCATGTGGATGGCCCAGACATCAGTGAGTACCTTCAGCTCTGTGCGGTGAGGATGTGAACGCTGCTGCTCACCTCCTGATAAGTCCAGGGCCGGTCTCTATAGTATCAGTGGCCGCTCTGCTGATGCTCACAGATTTATTGCAGGAGTCTGAACTTTCACCCTGTCAGTGCCAGGTCATCGGCTCCAGGGTCACCAGACTGCAGGAAAGTTCAGCCTCCTGCAATAAATCTCCCTATACCGAGAGTGAGCACAGACTGTCTACAGAATCCAGCACTGGAGTGATCAAGCCTGAACCTGGTGACCAGACATCACATGCTATATACATGGCCCTGTATATATACAGTGCATGTATGTCCTGGGCCAGGTGCAGGATTGATCCATCCAGTGTATATAACATTGTATATCTGTGCCTATGGTATACCACTATCAGGGGCGTAACTACAGAGGTTGCAGCAGGGCCCGGAGTGTTAAGGGACCCCTAAGCACGCAGAGCTACAAAATGGGCCACCGGCCCTCTAAATCCTCTGCACAGGCCCTGGTGCGTGCTCTTTTGCTGAACGCGCTGACCAAGGCCGTGGCGGCCCACATGAGCACAGCCCTCATTTGTGCTTGCGTACACGGCTGCAGCTTTTGTCAGTGAAGGCAAACAGGAGAGCGCACGCACCAGGGCCTGTGCAAAGGTTTGAAAAGGCCGCCACCACACACAGAGACACCTGAGCCTCACCGTGTCTGACCCTGGCCAGAACCAGCATCAGAGAACAGTGCTCTCCTCACCAATCCCCGGCCGGCATCTGCCCCACGCCCTTAGCACCTCCGATGCCGGCTGGACAGTGGACCCTCCTCATCCTCCACTATCTCAGGTGAGAACCAAGATGAAACCTTTTGTAAGTATATGCAGCATTTGCAGTTTGACCTGTCTAATGTATATTGTATACTGTTGTATATATACATTATATAGGTGAAACTGCGGTACGCACATTATATAGGTGATACCACTGTGTGTAATATACTGCGACCGCTGTGTATAGGCCATATAGGTCAGCCGCAGTGTTTATGTGCGTGTGTGTGTGTATATATATATATATATATATACATACACAGACACACACACACATTTGTACACACACAGCGTCTGGCCTTTATGGGCTATACATAGCGGTCGCAGTATATTACACACAGTGGTATCAGCTATATAATGTACATACCGCAGTCGCGGTTTCACCTATATAATG
Source organism: Ranitomeya imitator (assembly GCF_032444005.1). NCBI lineage: Eukaryota > Metazoa > Chordata > Amphibia > Anura > Dendrobatidae > Ranitomeya > Ranitomeya imitator. Next base: position 1,235,879,491 of record NC_091282.1, on the reverse strand, counting down.
TATGTGTGAGTGAGTGTGTGTGTCTATGTATGTGTGTGTGTGCGCGCGTGCATGTATGTATGTGTATGCATGTATATATATACCGTATGTGTGTGTGTGTGTCTATGTGTGTGTGGGTGTGCGTGCATGTATGTATGTGTGTCTATGTATGTGTATATGTGTGTGTCTGTGTGTGTGCATGCATGTATGTATGTGTGTCTATGTATGTGTATATATAGATATGTGTGTGAGTGTCTGTATGTGTGTGTGTGTGTGTGTCTACGTGTGTGCGTGCATGTATGTGTGTGTGTATATATATGTGTGTATATATATATATATATATATATATATATATATATATATATATATATATATATATATATATATATATATATAGCGAGTAGAAAAAGGGAACAGCACAGAAATACTTATCTTCAGGTGCAGGGCCCCAAGACAATCAGTCCAGCGATCATCCACAATTGCAAGTATCCAAAAACGAGGCAGCACTCCATGGTTCAATATAAAAACGTGCAGGGTTTAATTTACCCACATATTCTGGCAACGTTTCAGCTCACAATGAGCTTTTCTCAAGCCTTGAGAAAAGCTCATTGTGAGCTGAAACGTTGCTAGAATTTGTGGGTAAATTAAACCCTGCATGTTTTTATATTGAACTATGGAGTGCTGCCTCGTTTTTGGATACATATATATATACACGTAATTGTTGGATTATAAGACGCTCCGGATTATAAGACGCACCCCAAATTTTGAGGAGAAAAATAAGAAAAAAATATTTTTTAATAAAATGGTGGTGCTTCTTATAATCCATGCGTCTTATTGCTTACTGGGTGCAGTGAAGGGGGGTCTCAGGGTCGTTGCTGGAGGAGGCAGGAGTGGGGTGATGCTGCAGGCCAGGATGAGGGGGGCACTGATGTGCGGCGTGATGGTGTGGGGGGTCTTGTGCTGGTGCATGTCTGGTGCTGCTGCTGGGTGTCTCTGGATGCCTGGCGGTTGCTGGCCGGTGCTGCGGGTGTCTCCGGTGCCCAGCAGTGCTGCGTGGGTGTCCGGCGCTGCCATTTTGCGACAGGCCAGAGCCCCAGTAATTCCACGGTTCCCTGTGTGTGTGCGGTGGACTCCGAGAATATGGCCGAGAATATGGACTAATAAAGAGTCCACTGCTTAAAGGGATTGTCTCCCACTAGGACAACCTCGTCTTAAACTAAATGTTCGGCCGCGATAAATTAATAAAACCTATACTCACCTGCCGTGCCAGCGCCGTTCCCACAGAGGCTGTGATGTGGTGTTATGACACGTGATACCCGGAACCAATCAGTGCTGGTGTCACTGTCTTCGCCTTCAGACAAACTGAACATGAAGAGGACGTGCAGGGTGAGCTGCTTGATCCCGGACGTCCTCTTCATGTTCAGATTGTGCGAAGATTGAGACAGTGACACCAGCACTGATTGGTGCCGGGCATCACGTGTCACAACACCACATAACAGCCTCTGTGGGAACGGCGCTGGCACAGGAGGTGAGTATAGGCTTTATTAATTTATCGGGGCCGAACATTTAGGGGTTGTCCTAGTAGTGGGCAAGCCCTTAAATATTTGGTGCTGCTCAGTTTTATATACTGTATATAGCCTGCGTGGTGTAAATCTAAGTATCTGTGTATGTACACCGCACAGTGCCACTCCTCCTGTATATATACACTGCACAGTACCACTCCTCCTGTCCTGTATATATACACCGCACAGTACCACTCCTCCTGTCCTGTATATATACACCGCACATACCACTCCTCCTGTCCTGTATATATACACTGCACAGTACCACTCCTCCTGTCCTGTATATATACACCACACAGTGCCACTCCTCCTGTCCTGTATATATACACTGCACAGTACCACTCCTCCTGTCCTGTATATATATACTGCACAGTACCACTCCTCCTGTCCTGTATATATACACTGCACAGTACCACTCCTCCTGTCCTGTATATATACACCACACAGTGCCACTCCTCCTGTCCTGTATATATACACTGCACAGTACCACTCCTCCTGTCCTGTATATATACACCACACAGTGCCACTCCTCCTGTCCTGTATATATACACTGCACAGTACCACTCCTCCTGTCCTGTATATATATACTGCACAGTACCACTCCTCCTGTCCTGTATATATACACTGCACAGTACCACTCCTCCTGTCCTGTATATATACACCACACAGTACCACTCCTCCTGTCCTGTATATATACACTGCACAGTACCACTCCTCCTGTCCTGTATATATACACTGCACAGTACCACTCCTCCTGTCCTGTATATATACACCACACAGTGCCACTCCTCCTGTCCTGTATATATACACTGCACAGTGCCACTCCTCCTGTCCTGTATATATACACTGCACAGTACCACTCCTCCTGTCCTGTATATATACACTGCACAGTACCACTCCTCCTGTCCTGTATATATACACCACACAGTGCCACTCCTCCTGTCCTGTATATATACACTGCACAGTACCACTCCTCCTGTCCTGTATATATACACTGCACAGTACCACTCCTCCTGTCCTGTATATATACACCACACAGTGCCACTCCTCCTGTCCTGTATATATACACTGCACAGTACCACTCCTCCTGTCCTGTATATATACACTGCACAGTACCACTCCTCCTGTATATATACACCACACAGTGCCACTCCTCCTGTCCTGTATATATACACTGCACAGTACCACTCCTCCTGTCCTGTATATATACACCACACAGTGCCACTCCTCCTGTCCTGTATATATACACTGCACAGTACCACTTCTCCTGTCCTGTATATATACACCACACAGTGCCACTCCTCCTGTCCTGTATATATACACTGCACAGTACCACTCCTCCTGTCCTGTATATATACACCGCACAGTACCACTCCTCCTGTCCTGTATATATACACCACACAGTGCCACTCCTCCTGTCCTGTATATATACACCACACAGTGCCACTCCTCCTGTCCTGTATATATACACTGCACAGTACCACTCCTCCTGTCCTGTATATATACACTGCACAGTACCACTCCTCCTGTCCTGTATATATACACCACACAGTGCCACTCCTCCTGTCCTGTATATATACACTGCACAGTGCCACTCCTCCTGTCCTGTATATATACACTGCACAGTACCACTCCTCCTGTCCTGTATATATACACTGCACAGTACCACTCCTCCTGTCCTGTATATATACACTGCACAGTACCACTCCTCCTGTATATATACACTGCACAGTACCACTCCTCCTGTCCTGTATATATACACTGCACAGTACCACTCCTCCTGTCCTGTATATATACACCACACAGTGCCACTCCTCCTGTCCTGTATATATACACTGCACAGTACCACTCCTGCTGTATATATACACTGCACAGTACCACTTCTGTATATATACACTGCACAGTACCGCTCCTCCTGTCCTGTATATATACACTGCACAGTACCACTCCTCCTGTCCTGTATATATACACTGCACAGTACCGCTCCTCCTGTCCTGTATATATACACTGCACAGTACCACTCCTCCTGTCCTGTATATATACACTGCACAGTACCACTCCTCCTGTCCTGTATATATACACTGCACAGTACCACTCCTCCTGTCCTGTATATATACACTGCACAGTACCACTCCTCCTGTATATATACACTGCACAGTACCACTCCTCCTGTCCTGTATATATACACTGCACAGTACCACTCCTCCTGTCCTGTATATATACACCACACAGTGCCACTCCTCCTGTCCTGTATATATACACTGCACAGTACCACTCCTGCTGTATATATACACTGCACAGTACCACTTCTGTATATATACACTGCACAGTACCGCTCCTCCTGTCCTGTATATATACACTGCACAGTACCACTCCTCCTGTCCTGTATATATACACTGCACAGTACCGCTCCTCCTGTCCTGTATATATACACTGCACAGTACCACTCCTCCTGTCCTGTATATATACACTGCACAGTACCACTCCTCCTATCCTGTATATATACACTGCACAGTACCACTCCTCCTGTCCTGTATATATACACTGCACAGTACCACTCCTCCTGTCCTGTATATATACACTGCACAGTACCACTCCTCCTGTCCTGTATATATACACTGCACAGTACCACTCCTCCTGTATATATACACTGCACAGTACCACTTCTGTATATATACACTGCACAGTACCACTCCTCCTGTCCTGTATATATACACTGCACAGTACCACTCCTCCTGTATATATACACTGCACAGTACCACTTCTGTATATATACACTGCACAGTACCGCTCCTCCTGTCCTGTATATATACACTGCACAGTACCACTCCTCCTGTCCTGTATATATACAATGCACAGTACCACTCCTCCTGTCCTGTATATATACACTGCACAGTACCACTCCTCCTGTCCTGTATATATACAATGCACAGTACCACTCCTCCTGTCCTGTATATATACAATGCACAGTACCACTTCTCCTGTCCTGTATATATACACTGCACAGTACCACTTCTCCTGTCCTGTATATATACACTGCACAGTACCACTCCTCCTGTCCTGTATATATACAATGCACAGTACCACTCCTCCTGTCCTGTATATATACAATGCACAGTACCACTTCTCCTGTCCTGTATATATACACTGCACAGTACCACTCCTCCTGTCCTGTATATATACAATGCACAGTACCACTCCTCCTGTCCTGTATATATACAATGCACAGTACCACTCCTCCTGTCCTGTATATATACACTGCACAGTACCACTCCTCCTGTCCTGTATATATACAATGCACAGTACCACTCCTCCTGTCCTGTATATATACAATGCACAGTACCACTCCTCCTGTATATATACACTGCACAGTACCACTCCTCCTGTATATACACACTGCACAGTACCACTTCTCCTGTCCTGTATATATACACTGCACAGTACCACTTCTCCTGTCCTGTATATATACACTGCACAGTACCACTTCTCCTGTCCTGTATATATACAATGCACAGTACCACTCCTCCTGTCCTGTATATATACACTGCACAGTACCACTTCTCCTGTCCTGTATATATACACTGCACAGTACCACTTCTCCTGTCCTGTATATATACACTGCACAGTACCACTTCTCCTGTCCTGTATATATACAATGCACAGTACCACTCACAGTACTGCTGTGTGTGTGGCAGTAGTTTTTCTAATAGTCTTATCACATCTGTCTGCCATACTTCCTTGAGGCGGGATGGGAACTAAAGTTGACATGTTCTAATATTGAGCTCCCATTTCCCAGCTCTGGAAATTCACCACTTACGGTTGGAGGATTGGCAGTGATTACATGGTTTAGAGGAGCACACTTCCATTTATAAGGGGTTGACCCCGTCAGGCTGGGTTTACAGGAGGGATACCCTCCGCGAGGCTGGAGGTTGTGGTGTATATACAGAATGTAAACTTCACTCTTGTGAACCCAGCCTACAACTAATTATGTAATGGTGCATGTATTACTAATGCAGATGACAATTGCGTGTGTCGCCATTTCTAATTCATCTATATATTTTGGCATGGGGGGACCCCATTTGACAGTTCGCAGCGGGGCCCATAACTTTTGTAGTTACGCCACTGCTCTGTAGTAAGCTCCGTTCTGCTCCCATATCTCTGGAGTAAGATCAGTTCTGCTCCCATATCTCATAGTAAGCTCTGTTCTGCTCCCATATCTCTGGAGTAAGATCAGTTCTGCTCCCATATCTGATAGTAAGCTCTGTTCTGCTCCCATATCTCTGTAGTAAGCTCCGTTCTGCTCCCATATCTGATAGTAAGCTCTGTTCTGCTCCCATATGTCTGTAGTAAGCTCTGTTCTGCTCCCATATCTCATAGTAAGCTCTGTTCTGCTCCCATATCTCATAGTAAGCTCTGTTCTGCTCCCATATCTCTGCAGTAACCTCTGTTCTGCTCCCATATGTCTGTAGTAAGCTCCGTTCTGCTCCAATATCTCTGTAGTAAGCTCTGTTCTGCTCCCTTATCTCTGGAGTAAACTCGGTTCTGCTCCCATATCTCTGTAGTAAGCTCTGTTCTGCTCCCATATGTCTGTAGTAAGCTCCATTCTGCTCCCATATCTCTGTAGTAAGCTCTGTTCTGCTCACTTATCTCTGGAGTAAGATCAGTTCTGCTCCCATATCTCATAGTAAGCTCCGTTCTGCTCCCATATGTCTGTAGTAAGCTCCGTTCTGCTCCCATATCTCTGTAGTAAGTTCTGTTCTGCTCCCTTATCTCTGGAGTAAGATCAGTTCTGCTCCCATATCTCATAGTAAGCTCTGTTCTGCTCCCATATCTCTGTAGTAAGCTCTGTTCTGCTCCCATATCTCTGTAGTAACCTCTGTTCTGCTCCCATATCTCTGTAGTAAGCTCTGTTCTGCTCACTTATCTCTGGAGTAAGATCAGTTCTGCTCCCATATCTCATAGTAAGCTCCGTTCTGCTCCCATATCTCTGTAGTAAGCTCCGTTCTGCTCCCATATCTCTGTAGTAAGCTCGGTTCTGCTCCCATATGTCTGTAGTAAGCTCGGTTCTGCTCCCATATCTCTGTAGTAAGCTCGGTTCTGCTCCCATATCTCTGTAGTAAGCTCTGTTCTGCTCCCATATCTCATAGTAAGCTCTGTTCTGCTCCCATATCTCATAGTAAGCTCTGTTCTGCTCCCATATCTCTGTAGTAGGCTCCGTTCTGCTCCCATATCTCTGTAGTAAGCTCTGTTCTGCTCCCTTATCTCTGGAGTAAGATCAGTTCTGCTCCCATATCTCATAGTAAGCTCCGTTCTGCTCCCATATCTCTGTAGTAAGCTCCGTTCTGCTCCCATATCTCTGTAGTAAGCTCGGTTCTGCTCCCATATGTCTGTAGTAAGCTCGGTTCTGCTCCCATATCTCTGTAGTAAGCTCGGTTCTGCTCCCATATCTCTGTAGTAAGCTCTGTTCTGCTCCCATATCTCATAGTAAGCTCTGTTCTGCTCCCATATCTCATAGTAAGCTCTGTTCTGCTCCCATATCTCTGTAGTAAGCTCCGTTCTGCTCCCATATCTCTGTAGTAAGCTCTGTTCTGCTCCCTTATCTCTGGAGTAAGATCAGTTCTGCTCCCATATCTCATAGTAAGCTCCGTTCTGCTCCCATATCTCTGTAGTAAGCTCCGTTCTGCTCCCATATCTCTGTTGTAAGCTCTGTTCTGCTCCCATATGTCTGTAGTAAGCTCCGTTCTGCTCCCATATCTCTGTTGTAATCTCTGTTCTGCTCCCATATGTCTGTGGTAAGCTCTGTTCTGCTCCCATATGTCTGTAGTAAGCTCCGTTCTGCTCCCATATCTCTGTAGTAAGCTCCGTTCTGCTCCCATATCTCTGTAGTAAGCTCTGTTCTGCTCCCTTATCTCTGGAGAAAGCTCAGTTCTGCTCCCATATCTATGCAGCAAGCTCAGTTCTGTTTCCATATCTCTGTACCAGCATGTTTTTAAAGCCTGTTATGTCTGCTGCTTTAATGCAATGGCCAGAGGTAAGCAGGAAAAAGGAGGGCCACCGCAACTGAAGGGCCACTGCCTTGTGATTGCCCCCCAGGCTGAAAAGTGCCAGCCAGCCCCTGGCCGGTCAGGTGCCGGTATCACCGCTAGCTCAGGCCCCCAGCACTTGCTATAGTCACCTGTCTGTCCCGTTCCACCGCTGCGCGCATTAAGCGCGTCATCGCGCCCTCTGAACTGGGAATGTCACAGCAGAGGACCCGGGAGACGGAGCCGCACGCAGCGCTGGAACGGGGGACAGGTGAATATACTTACCCTCCTGGCGGTCCCTGACTCTCCGGTGGAGATCGCGGTGTGCGTTCAGTGTTTACGCATACCGCGATCTCCTGGGAGCGTCACTCTGTGAGGCCCAGACTGCGCCGGCGCTTGCGCAGTCTATAAAGGCTTCGGACAGAGTGACGCTCCCAGCGTTATATTATAGATATAATTTATCATCTATTATCTATCTTTCTATTTTCTATCTATCTACTATCTATCATCTATTATCTATTTATTGTCTATCATCTATCTGTTATCTATTATCTATCTGTATCTATCATCTATCATCTATTATCTATCATCTATCATCTATTATCTATTTATTGTCTATCTGTTATCTATTATCTATCTATCTATTTTCTATATGTTATCTATCTATCTATCTATCTATTATCTATCTATCCATTATCTATCTAATATCTATCTATTATCTATCTATCTATCTATCTATCTATCTATTACACTGGTCTACAATAAATATCTCTGGCATGGACTTTAAGAAAAGTTTTAGACTAATTTGAGGGCGCTGAATTCAAATCTGATCTTATAATTTCTCTATCACATCACGTTTTTGCGCTATAGGTATATAGCCCATTTTCAATAATTCCATGATAAATATACGTAGTGTATGAAAAGTGCCGGTTTATACTGTTCACTAAGGTAAATTTAGTTTTCATTTGTTCTCCCAATAAATGTGAGAATTTCTTTGTTTTCTTTGAACATGCATAATTCCCATTTGTTATGATAACACCCTTGTTTTCTGTGCTACTGGGACAGTAGAGCTACAGCAGAGCATCGGGTGACAACTGAATGGCCTCAGCGGCAGAGTAAGGCATCTGGCGATAAGAATGTCATCCATGATCCTCTAGTGGATAGGAAGGACATTGTCTTTCCTCCCTTACACATAAAACTTGGATTGATGAAGCAGTTCGTCAGAGCTCTCAATCACAGTGGAGAATGCTATAACTATATATGTTCAACTTTTCCTGGTCTTGGTGAAGAGAAGAAAAAGGCTGGAATATTTGATGGACCTCAGATAAGAACACTTACGAGAGACCCAAATTTTATCACATCAATGAATGAGACAGAAGAAAGAGCTTGGAATGCATTTTGTAATGTGGTGCAGAATTTTCTAGGGAATAAGAAAGCCGACAACTATGAAGAGATTGTGGAAGAGCTACTAATAAGTCTGCGAAATCTTGGATGGAGAATGAGGATGAAGATTCACTATTTACACAGCCATTTGGACTTTTTCCAGAGAACCTTGGGGATGTGAGCGAGGAACAGGGGGAGCGTTTTCATCAGGACATTAAAACAATGGAAGAACAGTATCAAGGCCGGTGGGACTCACATATGATGGCCGACTATTGCTGGAGCTTGATGAGAGACAACCCAGAAGCCGCACATCACAGATCAGCCAAGAAAAGAAAGTTCAAATAATAATGGCCATTTGTCCTTCATCTATTCGCCATATATATGTGTTTATATTTTGTAGTTTAATTCTGTAAGTATATTTGATTTCCTGTACATAGACTTTGTTATTCCTTGATTAAAAATACACAAAATGTAGCACCGAAAATCATGTATTTTTATCATAATTAAAACATTAGGAGTCATTTTCATCAAAAATTGAAAATATCTCGAAATCCTGATGTGATAGCCAAAAACGGAGTTCATATTCGTAATCAGCAGCCAAAAGTGACTTAAAATGTTTTAAAACCTTTTGCCAGAAAAATTGCGTTGACCAGTGTTATCTATCATCTATCTATTATCTATCTATTATCTATCATCTATCTATTATCTAT